>NC_137543.1:114895168-116095168 GCF_963082525.1 Nesoenas mayeri
CGGCACATTAGGTGGATTAGCTTCAAACTCCTGGACTGCCAAGAAATTTTAAAGAAATAGAAGTCACTCCTCGAGGCTACGTTGACAGATGTTTTACAGATGCATCAGCTGGGAAGTTTCAACCTTCAGTTGTACACTTGAAACTTGAAAAACGTTCTAAAAAAAAAATAGCCAGTTCTTTCTAAACTGCTCGGCATTTGTTCATAACGTCTCTGCTGACCTTGCTCTGATGGTAATCCTCTTTTTATGTGGTTTCAGACAATCTTCTCTATTCTGAGGAAAACAGTTTCACTGACAACTAGAAATAAACGGGCACAAAAAAAATCCTTCCTGGATCATTTCCCTTCCCTCCTCCCAGTGCCTGGTATCACTTAGGATCTGTCAAGAATTTGATTCAGCTGACAAGGACATGGGAGCATTTGTGTTAGTGCACACTGAAACCAGGAACGTGTTTGGGCAGGCAATGGGCACCGCTCTACCCGTGGCTCCAAGGCCAGTGTTTCAAGTTCCTGTCCTGCCGTAAACTTCTTGTGTGAAAGTCACTTAAGGTTAAAGCCACAAAAAAATGTAGGATGCTTAATTCATGTCTCAGCTGTCAGGGCAATCTCATGAAATGCCAGTTTCACTGCCTTTCCCTTTCCCTCGTGTCTCCATCACCTTCTTGCTTCTGGGGATTTACTGTAAAGCCAGTCTCAGAGCTGATCTGGTTTGAATATCTTCCTTTGGCAGGGAGCAGGGGAGCATAATGCCAGCAGCTTTGAAAAACTTCGTGCTATGTACCTTGCCTTTTCCTGCTGAACAAGTATATAGGCCACGTAGAAAGCAGTGTCAGATCTGTAACAGAAAGCCTGAGAATCTGTAAGTTTGAGCATGAAGATGTTTCACACACCTGTGGAATGATTGCTAAGTGGACAGGCTATGGCCCTTTTTCCTAAAACACTTAAGATGTTGGCTAGAATTTCCTGATTACTAGCTACTTGAGAAAATTCATAACAAAACTTCTCTCATAGTAACATCCAGCTTCAAAGTTTTCTAGTGTCGTTTCTTTTGCACAGTTAAATTACCTTTTGTTTCTTCTGTGTGTGTTTATTCTTCTTTGCTGCTAGTGCTGGGCTGCAGATCCAGCCACATCTTTATTCGCTTATTCCCAAGAATTTTTTTCTGGCTTATTTAAAACTAGGCTGGTTTTAAGATACAGGAAAACATACAAAGAGAAATAATTCTCTCCATGAAGGCAGAGCAATTGGACAACCTGGAGTAGTTTTTCTCTATTGCTATCATGTCATTTCTTTAAGGAGAACATTTCACAATTTTGTTTGTTATATCTGTGCAATCTGGTACAAAAATAGAAGGTTTAGCAAATTGATGCATTATGAGTAAAGCATAAAAGCTTTCCCTTCTCTTCAGGGAGGAACACTGGTCAATGTTGAATTCATATAAAAAAGTCAGCTAGATGAGTTCAAGCACCATGGTTTCTTTGCACCTGTGCTTTTGGTTCTATCAGAGATAAACTTGTTTCCATTGGAAGCTGCAGAACTTAATCTCTTTTATTAAACAGTAAAAAAGTTCATTGCAGAACTCAGCTGGAAAGGAACTAAAGCCATGACATGGCCTTTATCATTTAGCTTATGTAGCCAATCCTATCATCATCTAGAAAAGATCAGCCTTCTCAACCAGCTCTCACCTGGGCTACTAAGGAGCAGGAAGCTAACGGAGACTTATGGCTCATCACCTGCTGGATGGGCCAAGAGAGATGTCCAAGGGACATGAAAACATAACTCCTCTCTCACAGCTTAAATAGCATGTCATCCAATTATTGAGAAAAAATTGAGTCCCAGCAAGTCTTCTTTGCAAATAAGAAGAGATGGACATCAATAAATCCTATTGTAACTGTGCTACTGAAAGAGAATAATAGGGAAAGAAAGGAAAATAATACATTTGAGCTCGGAGAACAAGTTACCGACACCAGCAGCCTTTCAAGGCAGTTAAGAAGCCTCACACCTCTTCCGTATCAGTTTTTGTCTGCTCCTTTGCTTTGTTAGCTTCTGACAGCTAGATATTTTTTATTTAACAGTGGCTAATGGCTGCACCCCAGAGAAGGCAATAAAATTAGTCTGGGATATTGGTTGACCTCAGTTTAAAAGCAGATGCAGCTGAAGATCATCTTTGTGATTCCAGACAAATCAGTCTCAAATATTTGCAGGTCAGGTTTCCCACAAAATGGGAAGAATTTTATCTGTTCATATTTCAGGAGTGGTTGGCAGCTTCAAACACTTGGAGATTTCTTTCCAATTCTGGTGAAGAAACAGTCTTCTAGTACTATGAAGCCTGAGAGCACTTTAAGTTAATTTCAGTTTAATTACCATTAAGAGTGCTTTCCTCTTCTTTTATCAAAACTATGTTTTTTCTTAATAGTTAGACATCCTTACTGGATTTATAAGGATACATTTCAAGCCTGAATCTGTGGAGATAAGTGGGTACACTTAGAGATCCAGTCCTTTTTTTTCAGAAAAATAATGTTCCTAGCTATTAATACTGCATGGAGAACATCCAGGGCAAGTACAGCGACCCGTGCATTATGCGATAGAAACTGAAGCATCAATAAGGCAGGTGTGGAAATGAAATTGTAATGAATGAGTAGAAATTAAAACATTAAGCTGATTGCACACTTGACAGCTTTCACCACATGCTTGCTGGCTACGGTTAAGGCTTACCTGATAATGATCAGAGGAATGAAGTACACCAGGAAAGCCACCACTGTCATGTAGGGTATCCAGTAGGAGTCATCAGGCCATAGAGCCCAGCACTGCACTTCCCCGTTGGAGAGCTGCCGTTTCCCAAAAATAATCAGAGTCGGTATGGAAAACAGGAAAGAGAGGCTCCAGGCCACTCCAATAAGAACTTTCGCCTGTCTTTCTGTGCAACAGAGTCAAACAGAGGGTGTTAATGGGGGTGCTGGTGCGACTGGCCACCTGTAGCAGTACTGACAGAAAGGCAGGGAGGAGGAGGAAATTGGGTGAAGAAAGGGAATTTTGGTGTGCATCTGCTTCATGCTGAAAAGACTGCAGGGGAGACGGTTTAATCTCTTTCTCTTGATAAAAACTCATGTTGTTATGGGCTTCTGTTTTAAATGTTCTATTTAAAGATGCTAAGGGTCCAATGAATCTGAAACGCCATGAGAAAGGCACTTGTCAGGGTCAGCAAGTCAGAAACATGAGATGTGAAAGGTTTCTCTGTGCCACCAAGAAAATATCTTGAACAAATGCAAAGGACCACAGGCTTACCCTGCTGCATACTCTTATCCTCACACAGCAAAGTGCCTGTCAGCAGGAAGACACAGAGACAGAAAAGGAGCCTTTGTTCTTTGGCAGACTGTGACCAGAAAGGGTTAATTAAAGCATAAACTAGGTTGGAGTGTACTGGATGTACTGGAGGGGGGAAATGTCCTCCTTGTGATGGTAATTAAACAACTTTATGCATCTTGTGGTGAGAAAGCTTGCAAAACACATCCTATCAGGAAAGAGAAAGTGCCTCTGTTCAGGATCGGAATGGAATTGCACAGGTGTCTCCCTTTAACTCCAGCCACAACTCAACTGCCCCAATGAAATGTGATCCTGGAGAGCTCGGGCATCTCCTGCAGTTCCCTGTAGTGTTACAGTGTTCAGCCCTATTTTATCTCTCACAACAAACATCGACTAGAAGATCCTGCTGGATCTCGTGGTGAATATCAGGAACTGAAGAATCCTGAAACACTTGTCAGGTTTAGGCTACTGATTCCCCTTGACTTCTGGCCTCCTCTGCTGCCAAGTGGGGAAATCTAGTAGGAAACCAAATGATGTCTGATGGGGCACATGGAATTTTGTAAAAATCAATGGGTTGGAGCAAACAGTCCCAAGGCATTCATTTTCACAACTCTGCATCTTCTGACTAAAATCTCTGTATCTCTAGCTGAGAAGTTTGGGGAAAAAAGGCTGATCTGTGAAGTACCAGTGATTCTCAGCAGCAGTTATTCCTCCTGAGTCAGATTGTGAGAGGAACAGATGGGGGCAGATTTTTTGATCTGTGAAGCTTTGGTGTTGAAATATTTTATTGTCCTACAAAATACCCAAGGTTGTGTGTAAAACAGAAAATCACTTTAAATTATGCATATCAAGAAGAATGTCTTTCTTCCTTGAAGCTCTAAGAGCAATATGAAAGCGTGTGGGAGAAACATTCAAAAAGCAATTTTATGCTTTATAAAACATCAGTTGCAAATATTCACTTATCCTGCTCATTTTTAAATGCTACCCACGTTCAACAAAATACAGTCTTGCTAATCTAGGGCTTAAGGGAACTGTGATGACATTGACGTGAGAGAGTTAGATTAAGTCTATAAATATTGCACAGGCAGGAGAGAACCATAAAGTTTCCCAAAGCATAACAGAATAAACTTAGCAAAAGGGATATTAAAAGTAAGTCTCATAAAATATTTCCTGACAGAAAGGGCTTTTAGATTGTGAGCTCTCTACTTAAACAACATACATGCAAGCCTCAGTCGAGCCCATATGTCTGTTTCTAAGGGAAAAAGATCATACTTGGATAATGTACTTTATGTTTTGTACTGTGTAGCAACACCCTTGATTTGAAGAGAAGTAGGAAATTTGGGTTGGGCAAGAGTGTTATTTTATCTTTGTTTTTTATAAAACAGTAGCTGCAATATTCGTTTATTTTTGTTTTTAAATGTCCCGCGTGTTTGCTATAATATGGTCTTGCTAGCTAAAAGAGTTTTACGGGGCACTGATAGTATCTAGGTAAGTAGACTTTTGTTTTATCAGAATAATATTAATTGTCTGCCTCATAAGCAGGTTTTTTAATGTTGTTTGTTTGTTTGTAAATACTCTAATATGCTCTAAATGCCAGCAAATCATATAGCTAGAACTGTACCAATTGTCTCAGTATTTTCCTTTAAAAACAATATTGCTCTTTAAACTGAGAGTTTTTCACACTGAGATGATCAAGACTAACACCCAGGGTTGGTGCGGGAGTCTCAGTCGTGAGCTCTGGCACTGAATCACCTAAAAGACGTTTTCATGTCACCGTCCCCTTCACTTGGATTCTGCCATCTGTGCACTGTGGCAGCAGTTTTGTGCACATCTGCCTCCTCCCAGCAACATGTGGCAGGGAGGCACCTCTTGGGAGGAGCTTTGCTCTTCGCTACTGAGAATGGCAATGCTGTGCAATCCTTTTATAAAGCCATTGCCACTTTAAAATTGGATTTTAAATCTGGAGAGAGAGAGAGACCTGTTCCAGAGTCACATTGATCTGATGTACCTTAGTGTCATTTCCAGGCCACAGCCTTGCAAGGGGCAGTTTACACCTATTTGGGATTTGTCTTTTACTGAAGCAGTTCTATTGTTGCTAGTTCTCTAGTTTGTATACTGCTTGCATATACCTTTTCAATATCGTGAAAAATTTATAAAATATCTTCTGCTATAACTTCTCGGTTTCTTTTCAATCTTTATTTTACGATTTATTCTTAAGTGGCCCCTTTAGTTATTGCATTAAGTGCCTCATACAGTAGACATGTTAGGATTAGAATGTAGAATTCTTCGACATCCTGCACTTTCTGTGGTAATTTATGTATTTGCAAAGTATGTACATAATATTTAACTGTTGGCATTTGTTTTCTTGCAATATGCAGTTCATTACAAATGCTTTTTAACCGGACTTGAAGCAATTTTAAAAAGAAAAAAAAATATTTTTTGACATTTTCAAAGCAAAATGTTTAATTTTTTTTTTTTCTAAAATGATATTTCAAGGCTACTTGGAAACATAACTTTGAAAATTGGTAAGGAGAAACAACACTTTTGTTTCTTGATTGAAGGATTCTAAAAAGAAATTGCCACAAGGTTGACGCAGAACTTTTTCTTAGGTTTCTCTGTGTCATCACCAATGACAAAGTTTTGTAAATCCTGTCTGCAGAATAGCTAAGAGGGCATTTCAAAAGCTCCTGACACAACATCTCCCCTAAGCATAGCTGGGTGCAAAGGGTGAATATTTATGTGTATTCCAGGAAGTTGCTATGGTAAATATACCTCTCTAGATAGTTCTTTTGAATTGACAGCTGCTGATTTTTTTTTTTTTGCCTCTGAACGTGGTCTTTGCTTGTCCATCAGTGTGCAGCCAGCCCTTGCCAGAGACAGGTGAGCTTTGCCAGCATTATCTCTACTCATGGCCTGTTTCCCTCCCAGAGCTGCACCCAGCTGATGGCTCTGCTGCCCCTCAGCTGGGTGCAATGTCTGCTTTTCTCCAGAAAAGAAAAAACTTAGTTGTTTAAGTATATGAAATGGCACTGAGTTTTTTAAAAAGGGCTTTTATAAAGATTTAAGGTGGTTTGGTAGGGTTTTTTTTTCAACTTCAAAGTGGTTTGCAAAAATTAGCCACCAAATGCTTTGCAAACCCAGGTGGTAATTTAACAAGTTCTGCTTTTCCTGAACCACATAGGAAGATGAATTGTTAGGGACCCTGTCTCACAGCTCGCTCCCCTCAGCTGTCAGTCAGTGCTTCAGGTGGTTTATGAGCCCTCCCCAGCCTGGCATAATGTTGGCTGCAGGAGTGTGCCAAGCCTCCCAAAGCCCACAGAGAAAACCTTGATATCAATCTCCCCACCCTGAAAAAGTTGGTCTGCATGCTGGGAAGTATCAGGCTAAATTTCACACAAGTGTTTGAAATTTTCAGATCTTAACATCTGCCAAAGCTGCACCACTGCCTGGGCTGTGATTGATTCATAGGTTTTTAAGGCCAGAAGGGACCATTAATCCGATCCCCTGAATAGAGCAGACTCTCAAAAGCCATCATTATGCCAAAACAAGAAAGATATTTGTGTCTGATTAAAGCACATCTTCCAGACCTCATGGTTCTTGTAACTGTTCTCCTTTCTCCCCACCTGCTATTTCTGTTTATTCACTCAGTGTAACATACTTAATGTCCCACTTTAGGCTCCGTAGGAAAGAAATCATGTTCTTTAAATTGTACTGCTAAGCAGCCAGGATCTATTTGAGTGCTGTAAAAATAACAAATAGAAGAAATTTTAAGAAACAATAGATACCCAAACTTACATGCTATAGCTTTTGAAGTTCTCTTACCAAACTATCCTATGAACTGCACTCTATCCAAATTATTTTTTAGTGTGAACAAACAGACAATACAGCTGTTGTGGCTCCTAGAATCAATACAGTTGTATGAGGGATAGTTTTTGCCCATAATAACCTTCTCAAAATGCTGGAAGATAATGAAAACCTCTATACTTTAAAAAATGTCATTTCATTCTTTGCTAACACAACGCTTATAAAAACTGCTGAGGGCTAAGTGCAGCTTAATAAATCTTGAAACCACAGAATCTTTGCCATTTGGAAAACTGTAATGGAATCCAAATGTTGCTGCAGCAGGAATGAATAATTCATGGCAACAAGGTTAAGAATTTTGAAACTAAAAAACTATGCAATAATAACCGTAGCAATAGCAAGGTACAGAAATTCTCCTACCTCCTTGCAAGAACTTCATTGGGTAAACTATGGCATGATACCGGTCTATACTTAGTGACACAAGGACATAAGTTGAGGCATATAGAAGGACCACCTGTGGCAGAAAGTATATGGCAGCAACTGAGACACATTTATTGTAGAAAATAATGTCATTGAGAAGACTGAACTATTTGAAAAAATTTACTGAAAAAAAGAAAAAACAACTTGTGTTTTCACCCAGACCTTTTTCCTTTATCTCATCCACAAAATTTGAAATAAAACTATTTAATATGCTTTAATCAAAAGTGTTTCAGCTTTAAGTGAACACTTTTTGCATTTATCACTTCCGATTCTATGAAAATGTCTATACAGCATTTTTGTCACGGTTTATTACTGTGAACACACAAAGTCATGCGAGCTTGGGCATAGAGGGAAGCACAAGGTTTCTATACCTGGAAATAGCGAACAACTCTGCAAACGATATCAGGAGCCATGAAATCCCCAGTGTAGCGCCAAATTATGTCCGTCATTATGTTTATGAGTCCCGTGAATGAATCTGCAAAGGAAATTAACTGAAGAAACATTAAAAGAAGCAAACACACGACTGCAGGTGAGCCACAAAGGCAGGTATGACATTTGGGATGTACCAGCTCCCCCATTCTCGAGGGCAGCCGCGTCGTGACTTGTCAGTCAAGCGTGGATAAAATATAACATTGAAGAAGCTGTAGGTTAGTGCCTAAGTGTGTTGGCTTGATTCCAGCCTCTAACTATTTAATGTTCTTTTTTTGTCTTTTATTTCACTGTAAAAAGACATACGTCTCCTGTGAAAGCACCTGGGGTGAAATCCAAATGCTGCTGAAGTTAGTGGAAATTTTGTCAGGATTTTATTTGCAAACTTAATGAGTAACCCTGCCCTGTCAGCTTAAAGTTAACCTACTTATGCCTGTACTTCTCCTGTAGTCTGCATTCACCAAACTAAATATACCTCAGGCCATCTTTTTTTTAAGAAAATCTGAGGAGATAGTCCAGCCTTTATTCTGCTTCTTATTGAACAAATGAGAGCTCATAGTGATGCAAGTTTTACAAAGGAACTGCAAGAGCTGACATTGTTATTGTACACATGGGCAATATTAAGTTTTGTCTTTAAAACCAAGATAATAAAAAAGTTCTCTCCCTGTGGGACAGGATAAATGTTTTAAGTGCTGTCCATCAAAGAAAACGTGCGTCAATCCAGTGTTCTGCTGCTTCAAGTAACACAGCGTGTTGTTCCTCTTGCACAGATTACCACAAAGGGAGAGGGCAGGTTGGGAAAACATTTTGTGCAATTTGTCAGGACAAAAACAAGTAATACAAAGAAATAGCTTCAATCCATATTTAAAGAACTTAGAATGGTGAGGTAAAACGTTTTGTTTTGATACCACCATTTTATACATTCAAAAGTCACTGCTAAAATTTATTGTGACAAAGATATTCTTTTTTTTTAGCAATAAACAGTTTGTACCAGTATTTCCAAACAACCATATATGGGCTTGGCAAAATGAGTTTCTTCTAAACCCTTTGAAATTACAGAAATTCCAGATACCCCTAGCTGGAAATTGAAATCTCAGCTTAATGCTTTAGAAGAAGCAACTTGGTTTGCTTCACTGGAAAACTAGGAAAATCTTTTCTGTATCAGTAATCCTTTATTTCCTCTTTTTCTTCAAGGCTCAGTTCAAAATGAAATTAGGACAGAAATATCATTGTCATTGCACGTAACTACATTGCCTCCCTCTTCATGACTTTATCATTCAATTAATTCTGGTTTGTTCTTTCCTCTCCTGGTATTTCCCAGCCTCATTTTCTCTCTTTTCTCTCTTCCCCTCCCTCCAGAGGGAGGCTGGATCAGAGGTGACATCCAGAAGGCCCCTCCAACCAGCACTTCTGCCTTGTCTGCTCTCACACCCGCACAAAACAACATAAAATAATGGTTTGAAACCTGATGTTAAATGTTGTTCATTGATTAGAGTGATAGGGACAAGGGATGACTGTTCTTTTGATTACTATACTGGCTTTAAGACTTTATGGAAAAGATTGCAGCTGTATATAATTAAGTTGGTCTTTGAAGAAACCAGAGAGTTTGAGTGTTGCAAAAAGTGAAACACATCCTTCAGCAATGGCTCGAACACAGTTCTTCCCCTTTCCTTACTCCTGAATTATTGATTCATATTGTCTCTCCAGTAATGAAATATTAATTAGTTCAGAGTAATACACATCAATAGAACTTCACCTCGGGGTATTCTTCAGCTTTTGTTGGTTTGAGAATCCACCAAGCAGGTGCTAAACCAGGATCCAGCCTCCCTGCAAAGGAGGAAGGTGCAGGGGCTGCCCTCCCTCCTACATATCTAAGGTTGCCCAGAGAGGTGGTAGGTGGCCCATCTCTGAAGACATTCAAGGCCAGGCTGGACAGGGCTCTGAGCAACCTGATCTAGTTGAAGATGTTCCTGCTCATTGCGGGAGGATTGGACTAGATGAACTTTGAAGGTCACTTCCAAACCAAACTATTCTATGAATCTTAGTGCTTTCTAGAGAAAAGGGAAGAAGAAGGGAACACACCTCAGTTGTCTCCTCATTTTTCTTTTCTCAACACCATTTTGCCATCTGTTTCCAATGCATTAGGAGATTGCTTTGGAGGTGCATCCTGCAGGTGAGAGATGGGCCAGTATCCTGGTGGTCTCTAGTACGCCGAGTGCAGAGCTGCCTACAGGGTGTAAGCAATTTGGGCAGGCCCAGAAACACACTTCTAGAGTAACCCACACCAGCTTTTTAGTTTGCATCTGGAGTACATTTTTTTAACCTGTCGATGGCCCCCACTTTGCTGGCTCATGTGATGGAGAAGCCACAGGGGAAATGAGCCTTTGCTTCAGTTGGTGCTTGACCCAAAGGTGCCCTCCAGGGGTGCCCCTCATGCACCCCACGACATTCAGCTTCCAGCCAGTGCTCAGGCGGAGGGACCATGGCAGGGTTTTCTTGGCTGACGCAGATCCCATCCCTGCCAAATGCACAGTGTGGATATCAGCTCTGTCTTCATCATGCTACAAGTCTGTTCCTGCTGCACAGTGTTACCTACCAAGATAGAATCATAGAATCATATAGGTATAGACTAAAGTACTTCAGGAGCTTTAAAGACAACTGGGAACTGTCTTTTCCCTGAAAGCTTTTGGGTGAGGTTTTCAGGTGACTGCGGAGGCTTTTAAGCAAGGTTTAACCTTAACAGCTGCTTTGTGCTGGCAGCCACAGCTTCTCTCCCCCAGTGCTACATTTTAGGAGCTCTTTGTGCCAAGTTTCTGCATCCCTGCAGAGGGTCCAGCACATGCTGCTCCAAGCACGTGCCCCCGTGCACAACACAGATGTGTGCCCAAGCAGATGCTATCAGCTATGTGTGCGCACCAAGTTAGCCAGATTTCTCAGTAGCCTTTAATTCTTGAAACATTCTACCACACAATGTCCTCATGCCCTCTGCAGGTTTCAGAAATCAAACCTACCAAGTATCAGACCAGCTTTTCTCACTCCTTTTCTCTTCTACTGCCTGCTCCAAGGGGCGCTGCTTATCCTGTCTCTTCAAAGGACCAGATTCTCTCAGTCTGACCCAAGTGCACACATTTAAAGGATTTGTCACACAGACACAGATCACCTTACACAGGCCTGCCAAGTAGATAACATGCTTCATGCAGGTGATCAAACAGCACACAGGAAAAATGCAACAAACCTACATATTATGACAAAGAATTTGTGTTACTGCTCCCTACCGCATACACTCTAACGCATGGTTTCTGTGTATTATTTTCTGTTACATGTATATCATTCCCTCTCTAGTCACCTAACTGGTTACCCCTGTGTTAAGCATACATGCAGCATCATATCCACTTCTTGCCCTGAATGTCCCAGCTGGCCATTTCTTGCTTTGTGTCCTCCCCTCTCCAGTGTCAGAAGTACCTGGTGCAAAATATTATTAGTGATTTAGAAAATGAATGTGCTGCTCATTATTCTGTTATCTTACTGCTCATCACAGCTGCAATAATTAAACTTCATGTTTTTAATACCTTCACAACCTTGCTTTAGCCTACACGCCCCCTTTCACACAAATCCCCAGTGTGTCAGTGCCGTAAATCTGATACACAGATCCCAAATTACCAGCAGAGCTTTAGTCACTGGTAGATGAATCCTCCTCACCCACGTATCATCTCAGGTGCAATTACAGCCACTATCACAGTGTCTTGAAATTCTCATTCGTCATGTAATTTGAATTTCTGTAGCACAGGTTAGTGTTTAGAAGTCAGATGATTTCAGCAACACGGTCTCAGAAGATCACACATTCCCTGGCTGCTTTTGGCAAGCCTACACTTCGATGTGTGTCACTGTATGACATCACTGACGTCCTAAGTGATAAATGTCAAGAATAGGAAACCAATATAGCCATTTTATCACTCTAAACCCTTGATGTACTCGTTACTGCTGGTATCCTCACTGTTCCTTACCAAGCTGGTGGCTTGCACATTAGATACATTTGTTCTTTCACTGATGAATGTTCCTGGGCCAAATGGCACCAAGCGTGTTCCTGAAAACAGTGCTAATCAGCTCTCACTTGCAACTGTGTGCAAGCTTGCCTTTGCCACTACTTTCTTAATATTACTCATTTTTGTTTTTACCAAGAAGTGGTGAGTGTACTGTGGTTCTGTGTCTGCATTGCTAGGCAACTGTGTGGTTATAGGCTTATTTAATTCCTCAGAAAAATAGGCAGAAAATCAGTTAATGGCATATATTCTCTTTTGATAGAAAATAAAAATACCAGGAAGTGATAGTTTGTGACATTTAACATAAGCCAAATGCATATTCACTAAATGATGCAGACAAAACTACTACTTCTTGAAGAGAAGACAACAGCACTACTGAGATGGCGATGTTGCAGCTTGCTCTGGAAGGGAGGTGGAGTTTCTATAAATGAATTTAAAATAAAAATTCCATGAGACTTCAATGAAAAGAAAAAGTAGAGCGAGGTAGGGAGGAAAGAAGGCTTTGCCTAGGGTGCTGAGGGAAGGAAAACATTGGGGTTTGCGTGACTTGGACCATGAAGCAGGCAGTTCTACAACCCTTCAGCTGCCTGTTGCCACCATGGCTGCAGCCAGTTCTCAAAGGCAGAACTAACACCTGCCTTTAGAAACCTGTCAGCATTTCAAAATGCAGCATTTTTAAACAGTGTTTATCAAAAAGACCAAGACAATGGCTGAGAAGGAGAAGCATCCTATTCCTAGAGGAAACTGAAACATGCTGAATATAGTGCTACGGCACCTGTGGCTGGGAAATACAGCAGGTTTGGAAACAACCTGTGAAAATCCTGGGCCCTAAAGGTCAGTTTTACCCCAATCTCCATCATGCTCAGCAAAATCCTTTTGGATTTTTTACGGGCATGACTGAATGCAGACATTGCCTGTATGCACTTGAGCACAGGAATCGGTCAGTTCAGGAGAGGATTGCAGCAGCTTTGGGTGGTGGGCGCTGCCTTGTATGACTGACAAGCACAAAAACATGAAGAAGAAAACACTGCCCTTAAAGGGACAAATCTGAGCATGGGCTCACTGTTGCTGTGAGAAACATTTTCATGGCAAAATACCTTCCACAGAGATGTAGGCCCATTATGGAAGACAAATGGAGGTAATTAGTGATCTGGCATGGGAATAGAGAGAGGTTACAACTGTCTCAGTTAATGTGTTCATAGAAATTCACTGACTTGATGGCATTGCCAAAGGGATGTACCTTGTTCAGACTTTAGGATATTTCTTTTGTTACAACTAAGGAGGTTAAGGCAAAAATCTGTGCATAGTCCACAAGATAATATCTCTATTATTTGATTATTAGTACTGACACCACTCTTCCCTTAAGACATTTACCCTAGAGATGCTGAAAGTGTTTTGTGTCAGTAGTGGGGAGCAGAATGCTGGTAAGCTGCAATGGGTTAAAAAGCTCCACATGTCATCTCATCACATCTCAGCTGCAGTTTAATATTATTTTCCCCTGCTGAGAACAGTCTTATTAAGTTGGATGTAGTGAGCCATGACTTTTTGGTGAAGCTGTGCCTCTTCCTGAAATTGCATCCCTCTTTCCATGTCACTTGCAGAATGATTCCATTTTAATGAGGGGTGTTTTGTTCTGCTTTGTTGATGGCACCAAGCTGCACAAGGCACCCCATCAGCAGCAACATTTTGTAAGGCAAGACAGAGGGTGTGAGTTCCTCCTCAGGGCTGAGCATTTCACGTGGCTCATTTTTTTTGGACCTCACGATGTTCATTCCCATCAACAAGCACATCCTCTGGCAGCATCAGAAGCAGCAGTTTACTAACAACACCTGCCTGCAAAGGAGTGATACACACTTAAAAACAAAAATGGCATCACTGCTCCATTACAGCAATAAGGTTCTGTTCTTGATTTCTGAAGTGATGAGGCAGCCATCACTGGTCTGCCATTGCTGTTCTGTATCAGTCTCAAGGTGCTGTCAACTAATAAGAGTCAGTGCCATGAGCTTGCCTTGCAAATTAGTAAAACCTAGCTGGTTTTGTTACAGACCTGAGGGTACAAGCAATTTGAATTTAAGTTTATTTAGGGCTCCTGAAGTGGCAGGTTGGCTCGAGGACAGGCACAGGGGAGAGAGAGCAGGAGAAACTGCCCTGCCTCCCACAGACACCCCTGCAGCTCATTTCATTACATCCTTACTCTCATTCTTCCCTTAGTTTGTGTTTTTTACTGAGAACACCGCATGTGGCTTTGCAAGTATACACTGCACTGAAATAATTTTGTGACTGTGTTAGCTAGAAAATGTACCTGGCCCTCTTCTTTCATTCAGCAGCTGATGATATAATAGGTACCTGCTCTGGGCACCTATAAGACAAGATACCCACAAGATACTTAGAAGATGCCTTTAAAAATGATTACATTTTAGTTCTTAAAACACTGAGCCCCCAGGAGCCCAGTGCAGTGCCTGTCCATGCAGCTGTGGTGCCACCAGGGGCTGCACATGGGGCACAGATGGGTGCTAAGGGCCCAGGGGTGAGACCCACCCTCACACTTTCACCCTTTGATAGCCAGTTTGTCTTCTTTGCAACCCCTTCCCGTGCGTTTGTCTGAGTTTGTGGTTGTTTCCACCATTGCAGAGCATCTGGGCATGTTGTTGGAAACAAGGCCTAGTGGGGGGATGGCTGGCACCCCCAGGAGCTGCTGTGAACCCACCCACGCTGAATTTAACTCTTTTAAAAGTGCCGATGTGGAGCAGATGTGGTTGTGCTTAGACGGTGCCAGGTGCCAGCTCTCTTCCAGAGAATCCATGGAAAAGTGGGCAGAAGTGTGAGCCGAAATTCAGGGTGCGCTAAGCTTTTCTGGGGAACCAGCAAGAACACCCACAGACACTTTGTTCTGCTGCCGTGCTTGTGCTGGAGCACACGTGAGGCAGCAATTTGCCACAGGTACCAACGATGTGTACTATGCCACTCCTGTGTGTTTTCTCCTTCAGGCCTGGCAGCCTGGAGCAGAACACAAAATGTAATGGATGAAACAAAACCCACTTGAACATGTTGAAGAGGAAACCTGTTCAGTTCCCTGTTAAAGCTATGCAGATTTTTTTTGCACTGCCAGAAGTAATGATGCTTTTTTTCTCTTTCTAGCTCATAGGAAGTGACAGGAAAATTTATTGCACTGGGTGAGCATTTTATTTATTTATTGCATTTCTTACATTTTTGCTCTAAGGTCCCCACACCCTGAGATGAGGCAGGCCGTGTTAGGCTAGATGTTGTAAAGGGTGGATGTATTTAGGGTCCAGCCTCGCTTCAGAGCTCATCCAGGTTAAAAGATTAAATGCTGAGAAAAGCACGTAATGTGCAATGTTAACCTCTTCAGATACAGTGTTTACAAAAGATCTGGAGAGCAGGTCCCTAGGAATTAAAATTCAACATGCCCTACTACTATTAAGGGCATTAAGGTTGGCTTTGTTTTGTTTGTTTGTTTTTCAATTTGCCTTTATTAATAAATCTCTTCCTATCATTTCTTCCCACCCCACTCTTGTCATAGAAATACAGCTGGAGTGTCACAGGGGGCTGGAGTGAACTGGCAGTGCTGCAGGAGGGAGCACAGCACCCACCAAAACAGGACAGGACAACTGGAACACCAGTGGCACATCAAATATGAGAAAGAATGAGCAAGGACGAGGACTTGGCTTATAATACCAGGTCATCCACATCAGCAATAGCTTCAGTCATTCAGAAAAACTGGTTCCTCCCGCAAAGGTGAAGAACTGATTGGAGAATTGTTTTCTTGTAAAATCATGATGTATCGTGAAGCTGTCAGGAAAGTAAAGGCAGATGATTTCCATTCAAATGCCCCCTTCTTCAGACCTCTGCCAATGCCTTGGTTTGAGATTGGCAGTTTCTCTTCGGAGTGTGTGGGGGCAGGTGAAGCTGATGATAATTCTGAATGTTAGAACAAAATGCCCATCTTGTGTTATTTACACATGGATGAGAGCATGATCTACTATATCAAACATTATTTTGTTGTATGCAGTTGCTCAGTGGGAAGTTCTGCATGAAGAGAGAAATTTTTTGAACGGATAATATAGAATCAGCTGAATAGAGTTTCACACTGGGGTTTGAAGAGTGGACAAAGAGTTTTAACACCTATTTGCACAACAAGCAATGGCAAACCTGCAAAAAAACGTAATTAAGATTCCTGCTGTATTGAGTCCTGTGGCTGTAGGGTTTGAAATAAGAATCAAGCTTCTTTAGGTATACAAACATATGGCTTACAAATACCTGAATATCTAAGTCAAAGTTAAGCCAACAAGTGTTTGATCACTATTGTTAAATTGTTGTGAAAAGATATTTCAAATGCAACTTATTAATTTAACTCCCCTTCTCTCCTTCAGGCAGAGCAGAAGAGGTAGAAAGAACAAAAGCAGTGTGTGGGGGCAAACCCTGAATAGGGGAGGCTGGCCTCAGTGTAAATGCAGAAGAATCAGCTTGTCTTATCTACACACTGGAAAATAAGTACATGCCTTCTTAAAGGACACACAAATCACACCATTTCTAACTCATTGCCTCTTCATTTATTTCAAGTGATGCCTGTACCTCTAACATTTTCAAGAAGAAATATATCTTCTAAGGTATCAAGTACCAAATAAGTCCATTTTAATTCTGTCCTTCCACATCTTTTACAGAGTTTCTTTTGTTATTTCCTCTCAATCCCCTTATTCATCCTTTTTGGGAACTCTTTATCTCAAGTATTTTAAGGACTGCGTGCTCGTATCTTGGGCACAAGAGCAGCTCTACAGCTTTTCTCATGTAAAAAATATGGCCTATTCTGGGAATATTTTCTGTTGACATAATACAGGCATCCTGGTCACTATAGTGACCAAACACCTGCACTTCTTACAATCCTGTCTAAGTAGGCTCAGATATAGTTGATATACATACTTAAATCTAGGTAGGAATGGTAAGAATAAAGCCTTCTTTCCTCTCCTCATGGCAAATGGTGAATCAGATTCCCATGGTCCTCAAGCAATGAGACTGCATGCTGCAGCTCAATTTTTGTCCAACCTTAGGCTTGCAATTACAGAACAGTAGAACAATTTTTGGACCTGCTTTGTCTCCCCTGGTGTTTGCTGGTAGCACGAACAAAAGCATACTGGTAAGATCCTTTGGGGAATTGCCTTGTAAAATCATCATGTGGAAAAGGTAGCTCATGCAAATGTATATTGAGCTGCTTTCTGTTAAATATACTGCAATGCCAGAATAGGCTGAATATTTCATAACATATGGTCCAGATCTCAATCTATAAATGGGCTGAACTTGGCCAAAATGGACTTCTAAGCATTTGGTATTGATAGAATAACTAAGTCTCTGTAGTACTCTATGAGATATCTTTGACCTGAATTCCATAAATTCTGTTAAACCTTTGTAAGCATGTGGTAACCAGCTAAAACAGGGGTATCAAAATCATTTTCACCAGGGGCCACATCAGTCTGGCGGTTGCCTTCAGAGGGATGAATGTAATTTTAGGACTGTATAAATGTAACTACTCCTACACCCCTGAGCTAGACAATGTAGTTTAAGGAAGTGACTTTTGGCAGAAAACCTGCAAAGTAGATGAATGCAGGTTGTACAGTTCGACAGATGAGGAAGTATGGCATGAAAATGCTGGGTGTTTTGTCCCATAGTCTTTTGGAAAGACGGGAAAAAGAAAAAGTCTTCTGTTGTTGGTGGCACAAAAACAATCTGTCTCAGGATCACAAATAAATATCACTGCTTTAATATGCAAGAAGAGAATGGAAAAAAAATCCATTCTTAATGGGCCTTTTTGTTTCAGTGCTTTTTAGTGCATGCAAAGGCTCTTTCTAGCATAATTTCTATTCAATTGCAATTAGAAATGCTGCAGTACAGATGACAGACTAAGAGGTGTTAATGATGTATTTGTACATCTAATGTCAAAAGTTTAAAGTCATGTCTTTTAACAGGATCTAATGAGATCCTAATCGATGATTCTAAGTAAAACGTAGTCATTACAGCCACACTGCTGGCAGCACCGTGCTCGTGCAAACCTGTCTGTCAGCGTTTACCACCAGCGTATGAAGAAGCCAAGTAGAAAATTCTGCACACCTACCTTCATTTATCAACAGAAGTCAAGCTTTCACATAAAGTAACTGTAAAATAAATGTCCCTTCTGTCAGGTGACAATCCTGCCTGCAGTTTCTGCAGGGAATCAAACGCGAATCCATGCAATTTAGAGGCAGCATGTTTTCCAAGCAATTCAGAAAGAAATCCACTTTCTTCCTTAATGCTGAAATGTAGACCCAAAGGATTATGCAGCTTGGCTGCCAAACACCTTTTATTAAAACAACAACAACAAAAAAGTAGCACGACTGTCATTAGGATTTGAATGTCTGAAACAGGCTGAAGGTAGGAAAACCATAATCGGTCCTTCAGGACTACAGAACAATTCTGTAACTGTCAAAACAAGAATTAAGCTTTCCTATAAACCAGCATAAATTGACAGAGCAAAAGCTGACTGCTGTCAATGTAAAAAATAAATAGTTCAGTCTGTCGGCTGCCGAGTATATCTACAAAGCATATTCAGGGCTTCCACCGGGACACAATAAAGGTTATCAAAATAACAGCCAACCTAAGGTCTGCTTTTGTTCTGGAGCCCCAAAGAAAACCCTGAGTTTACCTCTTGTCCTCCTCGTTTCCCTGTGCTGTACTGTTTGCACCAAGTGTGACAGGAATATAAAACAAACTGTTCTTCTTGCACTCTGCTCTGTCCAAAACATGGATTGCTTTGAAGAAAGTAGTTAATGAAAAGATACACTAAACAGGACCAATGTTTTGCCAGCCAGACTTAGAGATGCTGCTGCTCTGATTTCCCAAAGCACGTTATCGATATAAATAAAGGATGTGCTTATGCCACCCACTACACCATGTCTGTGGGCTGTGGCACAGCATGGACCTGGTTCATCAGGTGTTTGTTAATGTGGGCAAGCCAGACCTCTCTGACAGTGCTGGATGTGCACACTCCTTCTTGGAATCCCAAAGAGTTCAGCCTTAGACTGGGGTGAGGACACACATTGCTCCTGAGACCTGCACAGAGCTTTGATAAAATGGAGTCAAAGTTTCTGAACACTGTGAAGAGTCCTTGGGTGAGATGTGATTTTTGGTTCAAGGGCTAAGCCAGCCAGCAGCTGTGTAGAGGTTGCAATCCCAGCCTAAAACTGAAACCATGGCATGCTAAAACCATAAAAGAAATTAGCTTTTTTTTTTCAAAATATCTGGCTTTTCTTCCTGATCAAAGTGGTTTGGGTATCTTTGAAAAGCATATCCAGAAATTTGGATTTTTCCATGCAGTTAATAACAGTGAGATTGATGAGTACAGACTGTAAAAAACAACTGTCATTTAAAAGCTAAAATCAATTTATTTGGGCCTTTTCTACATCCTCTCAGTCAGCATCCTAGTCGAGTTCTTCAGAAACTGGAAATCTTTCCAAAATGGTGAATGAATACGGACTTTTGTATTTATTTACAATTCACACACAAATATATTCTAACTCTATGGGAAAAGCTTCATGCAGATCAAAGCATCTGTCTTCACTTCTGGTGCAATGAATGGTCAAACAAGAAAGGATGTGAATATTTTTAGTAATCTCTTTGGAGAAACTGATAACATAACCCACAGAAGGTATGAATCCAGCAATCCGATGAATTGATAGCATCACTACCTTTTCAAGAACATTTTCTTCAAAGCACAAGAAATGCATTGTGGAAACATTGTTTGCTGAAAACAATGTTAACCTGCCAAAACACTTATTTGAAAATGTATTTGATATACTAATGAGTGGGTGTTTAAGGATTTGGAAATACAAATGAGAATGCATAATGCTCTCTTGCAAGAGTAGGTAGTCTGTTCATTTGTGACATTTCAGGATGATCAAATTAGTCCTAAGCAAGAGCAAAATATTTTGTTTGTGACATTATCTGCACACAAAGAGGTCCAATAAAAGAACTCAAAAACATTTCCTTTTCCAGATCCTTTCAAATTTACATTGACATTACAAATCATGTAAGTGAAACACAGAGTTAAATAACAGCATACCTGTAAGAGGTATGGTTTGGGAAGCACTGCTTTGTTTTTTGGATTAATCTTATTGATTTTTTTTTTTTTCCAGTCTTTTGTATTATCTGGATAGAGCGTTCACAGAAATGCAATTGTGTATTGTAGTTTCACTTTGATCACAGTCATTTTCTTTCTTGTGTTTCCTAAGGAGTCTGCTACAAAATGCAGCAGTAATGGTATGCAGTAGTGGATATTGAACTGCTTGCAAACCACTCAGGCAGCTCATAAAAACATTATTAAAAGGCAAATGCCCTTTGTGCTCGTAACTTCTAAACTACACAATCTGAAGTGCTTTAATAATTCTAATGCATTGTAATACATTGAGATGTGCTCTGCTGGAGTTAGTGCTGTGGCTTTCCAGCTGACAGCTTTTGCTCTCCTGTCAGTCACCAGTTTGATTTGACTCTGACTCTCCCTCCAGTTCAAGACAGGTGTCTGAGTGTGGTTTTCTGGGGAGCTCAATGACAGGCAGGTAGCACATATATTCTTCCTGGGTACAAAAAGATCCTTTTCAGAACATGCTGAAGCATCTCCCTGGAACCCATGAGTGGCCTCCTCCCAAACTGTGGGGGCTTTGGACATGCCCAGCCCTGCAAAGTTGCTCTGGCTCACCTGCTAACGTGAATTCTGTCCCAAAAATCAGAGCATTTGGAGAGCTGTGTAGGACACAGAAGGAAAGAGGGCTTACGGTGCACAAGTGCTGTGAGTGCTTCACTTGGTAAAATAATTGAGCTATTTTAAAGACATCCTTTGTGTGCATTGAGGAAGTGGCATATTGCTTTGGGTTCTGGATGCATTAAGTAGCTGTCTTCCCCTCTCCTGAGGTCATGCCTTGTTCAATAATATCCATGGATGTAACGTTCAGACATGCGAGTTTGCTCTTTTACCTAAAGAATTGGGAGTTCATCTGAGGATGTGCTTTCTCTCAAAATCAGACCCTGTTCACGTGGCCTGCAGCTTTCCCGAAGCAGAGGGGAGAAACAACACACACTGCTGCCAAACCTTATAGCATGCTGGGGATCCTTCCCATCATGGCAGATACCTTGGTTTCAGTGTAATTTTTTTGTCATTATAGATTTTGTTTGATGTAAAGTTTGCTGCAGTTCTCTTAATCTTTTGTCTATCTGGCCTATTTCCACTGTAAACTAATTATTAACTTTATACTGTCTACAGGGTCCAGGTTTAGTAACCTAAGAAATCATTCCATAAACCACAGTTATTAAGGCTGAAGAATACGTTGGAATATCGAAGACATTCACACAGACAACAGGCACAAATCTAGCCAGGATCAAATTGTCAACATATTATTTCTTTTTTCAGTTACCCTCAAGATCTTTATCCCTAATAACAATTTCTCTATTAGCATATGATTTCCCCCAAAAGGGAAATTATTTTTCCCTTTTTCATTCATTTATGGAATATACTTTCCCTTTTGTAATTAGTAAACTGTACTGTCTTATTTTCTTCCTCTCTTGTGCTCCCTTCCCCACCACCCACTCCCACATCTAAATGTTGACATTTAATAATTTGACAGCTTTGGTCTAGATAGGAGAGTGAGTGTTCCTTCCAGAAAGAGCACTTAAAAGTTATTTTCAGTGATGCAGCTTATGTTTTCACCATACCCAGAGGAATGTAATAGGCAATGGACTGAAATCTAAATTTAAGCACACTAGCTGTTCCATGCTACCTGCCTTTGAAGACAGTATGCACTTACAGTAAGCTAGCTTCAGAGTGCAATACATGTTTATAATGTCATTGCTGACAGAAAATCCATACCTGAGGTAGCATACACCCACATTCCTGCCCCTAGAAACAGTGTAAAATGTTTTCATGCAGTTTTCCATCAGATACCCTTTTGCTCCAAGGCCTCAGAAGATGTCCAATATTGAACATCCATCCCACCCACACTCCAAAGAGGTCACTGCCATCTGAGATATTACATACCCACCAAACTCAAAACTTCTGTTTGAACAAGTTTTTACTGTAGAAGAGACAAAAAGAGCTTTTCAGAAACACCTGGAGTGTGTAAAGGGTGCAATATTTTGCACAAAACCTGGCAACTTACTTACTGCGTAGAAGGTGAAGTGGACACTTGGAAGGTATTTGGTGAAAACCATGTTTGTGGTTGTGGGGTTGCTAGTCCAGTTAACTGGCCAAGCTACAAGTGCTAGCATAGCCATGCAAGGAGACTTAGAGAGTCTTGGCATACAGCTAGTTGCAAAGGTACAGAACTCACTAATGATTTTTTTGTTTAAGAAGCTTCAGTATTTGAGAGAGGTAAGATTTTGCATCATAACATTATGAGAGGACCCTTCAGAGAAACTAGGTTGATGTGCAACTGATGTGGTTGACACTTATTAACATTAGATACCTTTGCAAAGCAAAGATTTCAGGTGGGTGGAGTTTGGGGCTTTTTTTTTTTTTTTTGCTGTGTTTTCTTCTGTGCATTAAAATTTCATGAGATTTTCTGACTTAGAGCAATGAGATTTGCCACTAGTAACTCTTTAACACAAATACATTTATTTCCTGTTTTGTAGGGAGTTTGAGTATCACAAACCTGTTTTTACAAAGCTGTAAAAACTCATCAGAAATGAACATAAGTACTGTGAGGCTTACTCCAAATGGGCTGTGCCATCTAACAAGCTCAGTATTTAAAATGTGTCAGGCTTCCTGTGTGCCTGCATGTGCTTCTGTCAGGGAAATGCAGAAACTCCAATTTGAATTGATTCTGCAAATGAAAGATGGAAGAGGTGACATGGTATCCTCCTCCTAGAGAGATAAAAAAGTACTTAGCAAATGTCACTTTTCAAGGGTTATGTACAAAGCCAGTCTCAGAAGTGACGATACTGGATTCCATGCTAGGGTTGGCAGAAAAAAACACGTTTGCTTTTCAGGCCTTTTAGAGGGGATTTCCTACTGACACCCATGAGCAAAGGTCCATGGCCTTTCAGTTCTTGAGTAAAGACTTTAAATAAGGGAGAACATCCCCTTGATTCTTAAATATTTTATGTGTTTCATTAAAACAAAGAAGGCTGAGCAACAAATGATATTTCTTGGATTTCAGTTGACTTACCAGATATCACTGGGGAGACAATTTCCTAAGGAGGAACATGACATTACCATATTTAATATACCCTAATTTGTTTTTCTGGACTTAGTAATAACAAAGCAGTAAATCCAGCAATTTCATAATACATTAGAAACCCAGGGTTTATACAATCCCTATCTCTATAGCATGGGAAAGAAATTTTCTAAGGTGGGTCTCCATCCCTCTCATATGCAGCATCAGTTCCTTGTTTTTTCCCTGCCTATGTGAACTGGAAGTGAAAATGGATAGAAATCAGTTCTTCCATTCAAGGCGAGAAAATATCCATCCATAGAACAACACCATCTTAAAACAGAGAGGTATGGGACTCATCTCCACAGTTAAGGTTATACTAGAAATCCGGTAGATAAAGAGCTGTCCTGGTACATCCAGTGGATGTGATCTGATTTTTGTTGTTCACATTATTTCTGCAGCTCATAAATGACTCTGTAGAAATATTTACACACACAGGCACATAGAATACTGGTTTTGTTTTTTGTTTGTTTGTGGTTTTGTTTTGTTTGTTTGTTTGTTTGTTTTGGGGTTTTTTTTTAGGAAATAGTAAACCCTCTCCTCTTTTTGTCATATTTCTTGAGGTTCCTACATCTTCAAAGCACACCATTTCCTGGTGCTGAAAACCACCTATTTCCCACTTCTAGTCTGTGAGCTTCTGCCATGCTTGGATAATATTTTGTCTATCATTTACTTTTGCTAGCTTACAATGAAAGTACAAACATCTTGTAAGAAAAATTGTTTCTGTTCATTATCAGTAACCTCTCCAGTCTAAGAAACTGGCATGATCAACCAAGCATTTCTGCTTTTCAGTGCTCTTATCCTTATGCCTTAAGAAGTAGCAAAAAGTGTGACTCAGAAGTGAAATATCTGGGGGTTTGTCCAGATGTAATTTCCATCCTATTTTGTCTATTCCTGTTCTTGTTAAGCAGGTCTTCACCCTTCTCTTTTTCTTACTTGCAGAAACAGAATGAATTGCTAAAATGCATCCATATTCACATTGCATTCTTTAGGAATTTCAGATTGTTCCTCCTGCTATTGCAGCGGGGCACAGTAGTTACCTGCACTGGAAAGGTTCTCCTTTAAGATCAATCATGCAGCTGTAGTGTGATTGAACAGGTTTGAAATAACATTTGCCGCTTAAGCTACACTTTTTTTTCCAGATCTCACTTGAATAAATTGTCTTTTGGGCAAAGCCCAGAAAAGTTTGGACAATTTCCAGATAGCCCTTTAGGAACAGAGTTGAGCACAAAAGAAATAATAATGCATTTTCTGTCAGGTAATATGTTGATATACCTTGTTGCACTTTAAAGTAAATAAATAAAAAAACCTGCTGAGAAATACCTTATTTGTAAAATTTTGGGTGGATTTTGAGTCAGAGCCTCATGAGGTCTGATTGAAATGCTGGAAGATTAAGTTCTTAGTTGTCAAAGACGAATAGTAATCCTGACATATTTGTTGACGTAAGAAAACTAAAGGAATTTATATAGTCAGCTTTAGGGATCTAAATTACGAATTGAATCCCTCTGTACAAGTCAGTGAAACTTAAAGACAGCTGAGAGTGATTTTCCTCTATTGGCTATAAATGGAGCACAGGGAAAGTCACTTTGTATCTTACATACCTACAGTGAGGCGCCTAAAATGGATGTCATGAATAATCCCTAAAATGAATACCAGTGCGCAAGAATGCGGTCATGAAACTTAATCCAATTATCTCTATGACAGTTATGTTCCATTCTCCTTCCTGGGACTGATGTCGAGCCGTATGCTTTCTTTAGACCTACTTCTGTACACATGGCAAGAAGCTAACAGCATTTTCTGTCCACCCTCCCTGCTGACAACAATGCTGTATAAAGCAAAAGTGTAATGCTTCCAATAACAGTAACTTCCTCAGGTGAAGAAGGTCACAGATTAAAATCCCTTTGGCTCAAAGATCTCCAAATGCAGGTTGTCACCAAAGTACTTAACTGCCTAGTTATAAGAGAAGGAAAGTACCTGAAGATATTTGCCTAATTCACATGTTGCTATGCTAACTAGAAAAGATACTAAGGTTAGAATGTCACTGTGCTTTTTATTGTTTCTTTCAAATACCATATGGTCTCCCTAGCACATGTGCCCAGACCACATTGCATTTTTGTCTTACAGCCCTCAAAAGTCCTGTAGTCATCCAGGCAAACATTTGTAATCTCCACACAGCCCTACTGGTATCAGCAGAGCTGTGATGGTGCAGTAATTTAGCCGCACAGTGCGGGTCTCGGCACAGGGTTAGAGAAATTATATTGATGGTAAAAGGAGCAGGGAAAAGGCTACTATCAAAAACCGACTGAAAGGAAACACTTTCATTTTAGTCACACAGTTGTCTGGTCAGGAACAGCATGTATATGCAAAGATCTGAAATAATGACAGCTCCTTTTAAAATAATAAAAATGGCAAATGTGGATCTCCTATGTGGAAATCTGTAGGTGGGGAAGTGGAATCAAGTTTAGGCTTTGTGTGTCTGTTGAAATGAGAAGACAGTGCCTTTGTATAAAGACAGGGCATCTAAAGTCCATTCATCATTTTTTGATCCTTTCAGAAATAACTTATTACCCAGGAAAAGCAAACAGACCAACTGACACCATCTTAGTTTAAAAATGTATGATCTAGGGTGAATTTCGGAAGACAGGATTGTTACAAGGTGTTCCACTAATATTATTATTTCCATTGTGGGAATGCCCAGGCCTTAGGGATGGCATTCACAGACACTCCTGGGTGGCTTAGGAACAGAAGTCTGGTGTCACTTTTGATTTTAAATGGGCATGTACACTACAAAGGAATGATCATTGTATATTATGTTGAATATGTATAGGTGAATTGGAGCTAGTTTTTCTCTGCTTTAGAAGCAGGGGGATTTGTGGACTAAAGCCTATGAAGTCTTTAAAGACTATACAAGGAAAGTGTCAAATTCTTTGTTTGGCAATCCACATCTCTACTGAGAATATGTCATGGTTCCACAAAACAGAAGTTGAAAAAGATCTCTCTGGCTTGAGAGTATTATAGTGACGGAGATGCAGATGAAATGAGGGCATTTAGCATCTTCGTTGCTAAATTTGCAGGGTCTCAGGTGGTCCTGTGCAATGTGGAAAAAAAACCACATCACCACATCCTACACTGAAAATGGTACTGGAGCTATCGGCAAGCTGGGAGAGTACATCTGCTGTTTTGCAATTGCAGATGGAATACAGTTCATATCACTCAGTACTTTTAAAATCTCACTCTGACCACCTGTGGCTGATGAACACAGAAACTGACCCCTTCTGGAACAATTTAGTACAGTATTTAGGTGCTGTACATTCAGTAAATAGGAAATAAAAGGGTTTTTTCATGAATTCTCCTTGCCTGTGGGGACCTCACCTCTATACTTGGCCTTATGCTGCAGGGTGTTTTTTTGCTACCTGCAAGGGCTCTAAAGACCACTGCTCGAAGACAACAGGCTGAAAAATGCTTGTTTAAGGATGTCTGCCTAGCGGGTTGTGATTGCATTGATTACAAACCATGAATCATGGACATCTTGTTCCTGCATTTGTAAGATTAAAGTAGGCTGTATAAATAACAGTCATTACAGGGTTTTTAAGTGGATGACCATTCTTGCTTCCAATAGCAAATTTGGAGAGCTCATCATTATCTTTATATGTACACTAATGGGATGGACATTGCATTCTACTGTTATAGATATAGCACTTTTATTTTTTTTTTTTTTGGCTTTTGTGCCAGTGCTACTGTTTCCCACTGCACTGAGCTACAATGGATAGAGTCACAGCAAACATGAATATTGTGTCCAGCCCTGGACTTTCCAGTGAGCCCTTAAGAAGGTATCTAAAATTACTTGGGTGTTAGGCAAAACAGTATACAAACTTGGGTCCAGGCTGGTTAAAAACACTTTGAATTTGGTTTGAAATTGGAAACTAAAGCAGAAGTAAGTGAAGAAGAAGTGTCCCACCTCTGTTAGAGCTCCCTCGTGGGACACTAACCAGTCTGCATTTTGGGGCAATGTATTCTAGACTAAAACTCTCTGGCTGCTGCATCAAGATCAGCTCCACTGCTGCTTTTTTGTCTTTCATAGCATATGTCCTTGACTCCAATTCTCTTGCCTGCATACGTAGAAGGCCAAGGCAAACCAAATTCCTTAGACAACAGGATTACTGCCAGTCCTCCATGGCCACCATTTTTCTTAGAGCCCCAGTCTTGTGGGAGCATAACTTTACTTTTTCAAGGAGAGTTTATTTTGCATAAAAAGCACTTTCTTTTTACTTTAAATCTCACAAGGAAGTTGTGTAACTAGAGCAAACATTTATGTGCTAGTCCCAGTTTCACTGCTTTTCCTACACTACTAGACAAGATTAGAGCAATATATTTTCAGGATGTCAGGTTCTCTCTGTCAGACCCCTAGCTTCATGATTTCACCTCTAAAACATAGAATCTACTTTGTTTTCCATGACCATTTTCCATGGGTGTATGACCAAACACTGTGCAATAGAGGTCCTGATACCCACAAAGAGACTATGTCTCCTCCTTTCCATGAAGCTTATTTCTGTTGCTCAGTTTTGATGTTAATGCTCCTCTTGGTTTCCTTGCCTAACTTCTGAGGATACTCAAGTTTTTATCCCATCTATTTGTTTTGGAGAAAATGCATTTTAAGAGAGATGCATGTATGGGATATTTTCTGTTTTCCTTGGGAAAGATTGAGTCTTGTGTTGACTAACCATATATGCAGGCAAGAATTACATACAGACATACGGAAATATTCCTGGCTGTTCACATAAGAAATCTAAGAGTATAGTAAAAAATGATTTATAACATCAAACTGGAATTATATAACGTTAGTGTCCAAGTTATTTATTACAATCTAGGGTACTGTGACTCATCTTCAAATCTTTGTTAAAGTTGAAAGGAGAATTTGAGTTTATGCTAGGTGGTATTAAATAACCAGAAATGGCAACAGATATCAAATTTGGAATGCCACGTGCTACCACAAGGTATTGCAGACAGTGAACACATTTATCTTATCCTTCATTGTGTCTCAGTTTTGTCTGGGGGGAGGTGCACTAAAACCTAACTTAAAGTAAGTTGTGTACACATACGCAGGCATGTCACAAGAAGAGCCAGAGGCCACGAATGCATTGCAAAGAGCAAGTTTTATATTAGTTACCTCTCTACTGGGGGATCTCCAAAGACACACCTGAGCTCCCAGGCAGAGGTGACACCAGCGGGGACACAGGCGCTGGTCAGTTCAGCCCTGCTGGAAGATCCCTGGGCCTGCTGAGCTCGCCTGTATTTCAAGGCTTCAGGCCGGCGCAGCCTCCCGCTCTTTCTCACAACAAAACAGGAATCTCAGACATAGGGATAAGGTGCCTAGAGTTTCTCACAGGCCTATGTTAACTAATGCAGAGGTTCTACTCATCAAACACACAAGGCCAGTAAAACAATTAGTGTGATGTATGTGCTTTTTCTACAGACAGGTGCAAGTCACTTGAGCGTATTTACATTTAACTAACCTCCTCGCCAAATCTTCCGCTATATCCCCATACATAAGTCCTATGTTTTTTTCCACTTACCCAGCAGAATTGGGGTGGAAAATGATTGCTTCTTCTCTGGGCAACTAACGCGGCAGTGCGATTAATTTTCTTATTCACTCCCAGTCCAGAGAACTCAACATAGTTTCATGGGATGCACTGCATAAGTAATGTTAATATTGCTATGTTTGCTCCTGGAGACCATTTTTGCCTTTGGTAAATTGATTCTCATTCTGTGAATGCAAAACGAACAGTTGTACTAAATGCTATAGTTTCTCTAGCCTGCAGAGGAAAGGTGGATATAATCTACTTATTTCCCTGGTTTTCGCGCCATGTGTATACTCAGGTGATTTGCGGAGTTGTTGGGCTTCCACCTGTGTTCAGGAATCATGCTGCTTCCAAAAACGGGGAATATAGATGCCATTGGATAGTCTGGCAAATTTCATTGTCTGAAGGAATATTAACAAATGATACAATTCCTTTCCAATTTTAACATATTCTTTTCAGTAGTGAGGGGAACATATAGTGTAGAACACAGACAATCTATTAGCAGAGACTCGTTACCATAGATTAATTACACTTGCAAGACATTTTAGGACATAACAAACATAAGAAATGCATATATATTTCTTTCCATTTTATCAGTGAACTCTGCAGTACAATTCTAATTTCCTTTGTAGGATACTGACACCTCTCACCACTCCTCAGCCTTCTTTTTTTTTATTTTTTCCCACAAATTAGCAGAAAATAGAGGTGTTGGGAAGGGGTGAAGTCCACAGATTTCTGGGAATTGTTTAAATAAATAATATTTCAGTTCAGCATTCTGCATTAGGTTTCTGTGTCTTGTGTGGGCAATCATGTAAATCAGATGGCAGGTCCCAGCCAAGACCCAGCTGGCAAGGTGTAAGTTTTCCAGCATAACTCTATGGGCTCTTTGGCTGCCAACAGTCCACCTCCATTAAGGTGACTTGCTGAGTTAGCTGCTAATTGGCTCTATGCAATTAATTTCCAATGCTCATAATCACTATGATGTCTAAGGTACTTGTAAAACTGATGAATTCGTATGTATGATTTCTCTGAAGTGCGGAGATATTACAAGTACCATTTTCCAGATGAAAAGCTGGAACAGAGACAATTATGTGTTAATATTGTTCTACATGTTAATTTTGGTAATGGTGTTATTATATTAAGCTTTTGTACAGATCAGAGAGTAACAAATCTTCAATCCTTCAAGTTACATAGACAATAAAAATATTGAAGGACAGGCACAGTCCATTAAAGCAATCAGTGCCATAGCAGTTTTGCTGTAGGAAAAAAAAAGAGAGAGAGAGAAGACAGGAAGAACAACTTGTAATGTGTTTGTTCATGTTAAGATGTTGTAGTAGTAGAGTTCAATGCACCAATTTAGTGCATTTAACTAGTGGTTTAGTTGCCAGACTCTGCCTTCAGTCAGCTTAACCAAAGCCATCCCAGAAGTCAGTGGCCGAGCCCTGTTTGTTTTAGCCCCACTATCATGCTCTGCCTGGGCAGAAGGAGCACAGAAAATAAACAGTTCTTGCTTTAGCAAGGTCCATTTCCACCTAATTGCTTACATAACCCTCTTGCAGCAAGTTTTCAGTGTATTGACTTTTTACTAAACACTGAATGAGTGCAGTTGCTTAAGGACCAAGGCCTCCTGTGGTCCAGCTTTCTGGGAGCAACTGAAGAAGGTGGCAGTGATATAAAGAGACACTTTTAAAAATACCCTATCATCTTTTTAATGTCATTCTCAAGTCATGCCTGAAGATCTGGTGTTTATATAACAGTATAGACTGTAGCTAAATACTTCTGCAGGTCATCTTTCGTTTTTCTGTTTATATGTAAGCTACCATAGAAGTTACCTGAGGTTCTTTTTTATTTTTCTCTCTTTCTTGCAGCCGCAGTAATACCTAAGTGAGCATGAACTTCCAACCAAGACTGTAAGCCTATGGCTTAAAATTGGGCATGTGGTAGAGTGCCTGCATGTACAGAGTGTTACAAAAAGACAGACTCATTTAGATTTTGAAATGACTATGTCTCTGCAACTTTTTCTTGTGGGGATATGTCAAAGACCATGTTTTTCTGCCTACATGAGTGACCAATCTGAATGATCTCAAAAACAGAATCGTGGTGGTTGTGACCTCAGTGGAAGAAGACATATGGTTTTGAAATTGGGTCCTGTATTTCTACCCCTAACAATAGACAAAATCTAGCAGTGTTCTTAAGGTATTGATTTCTGCTAAATGTTGGAATAGAAAGAGAAACTCAGAGAGCTAATAGTCAGAACATTTCCAGCATCAAATTTCCAGATGTTAATGTTGGAGAAAAAAATCCTCTGTGCGCTTTTGTTTATTAAAAGGAACCTAAATATGTTCCTTTGACAGTTGAAGTTGGATGAAAAATAATGAGAAGTAAAATACTTTTCAGTAGAATTTTTTAATGTGTTGATTGATTGGTTTTAGAATTGCCCAAATATTATACTAACAGTTTTTATTGAATAGACTGTATTGCCAAAAATTATATTCCTTGTCCAGTGCTACTCAAATAATTGTGTTTTGTATATGCCCATGTCTGCTGCTTTTACGTTTTGAGAGTAGAGCTAAGCAAGCCTTTATTTGGTAGAGTTGGGTAAAGTCATCTAAATGGATATAAATGTGTGGACAAACCATCTCTTCTGAAAACAACAATATTTTGCTTGAAAATTTCCAGTGTGATGTAATGCCTGTGAACTCGACCATCTGTCAGACTCCACTCTTTGATCTTGAAGAACTTGGTGATTTCAGTCAAAGATTTTAAAGACACTGGGATGCTGCAAGTTATGTGAAATGGCATTGAGTAGGGGGGAATGTGACAGGTTTCCTGGCAGGAGAAATAGCTATGCCATGAGCAAAACTTCTAAGCTTTCTTCTGAGCTAAACTCAGAAGAAATCTACTGGGGAAAAAGTGTTTAGAAATACCCTCCCCACAGGACAATCTGCAGAGCTTATACTTTCTGAGAAATGATTTTGCCTTGGAGATGGAAATCTGTAGGAAACCCAGCTTTAGTTTCAGTCTTCACAGGTGAGCTTATTTCTAATAAAAACACTTTTTTGGGGAAAAAAAAAAAAAAGGAATATGGCCAAAAGCAAACTGAACACAAGGCAAACATGGCAATATTCGTCTTTGTTAAATTAGCTGATGCTCAGTGATTAGTACTATTGTTCAACTCAGCTGTTAACTCTTAGCTGATTTCCTAGTGCTTAATTCCCAGATAATTTCAAAGAGATTTATGCATGAGCTGAGAATTAAACATAGACTTAAATACAGTACTGACACAGGCATTGTATAGGCATATATTTAATATCAAATATTCTGAATCCAGGCTTCAGCAATATCTTTAAGCACACTGAAGTTGAAGGGATTACTCACACTCCTACAGATCCCTGCAGCCTTGAGCACCATGTTGATTTACAGTGTAGTAAGGGATTAGCAAGAGTCTTATCTCTGAATTTACTGAGTGGCAATCTGAACCACTGAATTCTGGTGGTGTTGAAAGAAGCTTCAATCAGTTAGTTACTTCTCTCCTGCATCTGGCTTGGCAACCAGTCAAGAAAAGCAACAGTGCTCATTTTCTATTCATGTATTATGCACAATTTGCTTTGAATACCTTGTTTATTCTAACACTAAGAGGGAAGACATGAGAATTGAGGACACTCCTCAAATATTGAGCCACAGATCAATAGACAAAAAGTTTTTAAATGGCTTTGAAATGCCTGCATTGATAAAGCTATATCCATTATTCTTCTCTCTGCTACTGGGGTAGAAATAATAAATATTTTAAGAATCTCAAAATAGATTAAAGTAGTAATATTGACTAAGCAGAAACTGTTTGCCAGGAGATTAGGCTTTAGTTGGTAGGATTTAAATATGCCTGACATGTCAAAGTAATGTGACAAGCTAGTGTTTTCATAATGTTCTGTGTCTACCTCATAACTTGTTATGAAAGGATGATGACTGTTGCCAGCTTGCTTTATTCTTATTAATATTTTTGAAGGTAAGAAAGTGAAATGGCTCCATTTCAGGAATTAAGTCATTTCTTTGTGCCAAAATACTGACAGAAACTCTTAGTGAGGGAAGATAAATTAGAGTTCTGACTCCTGCACCACAAAAAAGAAGTCAACATTGCTTGAAAGGAGCCTTGCTGTTCAAGCTGATGTTACTGCTTTTAACATTGCAGATGTGAATGTCAAGTGAGTTTTCTATGTGAATTTCTGTAATATGAAGTGGAACAGACTATTGAACTCAGACATTTTGAAGCTCTGATTTTAGAAGTCAGAAATAAATTTAAGTAAGGGGAATTCAGAAGAACCAGCAACTGTAACACAAGGACCTCAGTTAATATTGTAACATCACCTCTATAGCACTATTTGCAACCCACATCTAATGGGATAATTGCCTTGTTGTCTTTGCCCCTGATAATTTCAGCCCCCTGAAAACTGCACTTGCAACAGTTTTCCTTGATGTAGATGGTGTTTGAACCCCTAGTGAATAGCTCTCTATCCACCTCCATTTTAATCCAAAAAGTCAGCGTTTCCTATGGGTCCAAAATGGCAAAACTCACACCCAGGCCCTTACCCAGAACAGAAACAGCAGTAGTCTCCTCCTAGTACACCTCCTGTGGACCAGCCTTCTCCTGAGCTATCCTGATCCAGCCACTTCTGCCTGCTCCTTGCTTTATTCCTTTGACCTGGACACCCATGCCCTTATGCTGGTTTCTTCTGCTGCAGTATATATTAATATATTCATTTTCTTACTAGGACAAGACCCTTCGCTGTTTAGTTGAGATCTTCCTATTAGGACACATCTTCTTTTACCATGCTGGTGTGTGTATTACCTGTACCTTTGCTCTGGCAGCAAGCCCAGCCCTTGTGCCCTCTGTGCCAGGTGGACATACAGAGTCATTTTCCACTCTCCTCTCTTCCAAAGCCCTTGTCATGATGGTTGCTTCAGTATCCTGCTCACTGATGACAGTAGGCAGAAAATGGACAGTTTCCATTTGGGGCTTCAGTTGCTTTTCTGCTCTTTGCCCATACTACTGTTTGGTTTCCTACCTTTTACCATCTTTCATATATTCATCTGGGACTGGGAGCTCTTTGAGCGCAGACTGGCTATTTTGAAACTCCTGTGAATACCGTAAAGTTTCATCTGTGATTGATGTTTCCAAACTATGCTGTGAGTGTCTATCAACATGCCTTACTTGACTGACACATGAAGGAAATTACATGAAAGTCACAACCAACATAAGAAGTGAAACTCTTTATTACAGATGACTCATAGGTGAATAGGAAAACCAACCATCAACACTTCAGAAGAGGAGTTACTGCAAACCTTCACCTCCTCACCTTGCAATAATTCTTAAAGCACCTGTAGTCATGCACCAGTCCCTTTGCCTCACTTTGCACACCACAGTCCAACTGTTTCAACTGAGAGCAGTTCTTCAAATGAGACAAGCTCCTGGTTGAGATCATGAGCAGGAAGTCATCTACTTGCAAAGAATGCATGCTGAAAACTGCGGAGTATGGTCCTTTGCTTTTCCAGTTTAAACAGAGATAAAGCAAACATCAAAGGAGGATGCAATATTGCTGGGAAATCACATATTAGATAGCTCTTTAGTGGAAAAGTACTCTAATTCCTACCATATCTTGCAAAAAAAAAGGCAATAAAAAGCATTTAATATATCCTACATACACAAACAATACAACACAGCTGTCTCATAAGCAGGGATTAGTAGCAGGATACTGTTATAGAAACAGCACATATTTTCCCTTGGGAAAATTAAACCCCCACAAATTTAGCCCATTCAAGGCCACAGAGAAACAATATGCTGCTTATGCTCTTGTTTCTGTTCCTAGTTGCTGAGATTGACATTTTACAAACTGGGTTTCTGTATATTTTCCATTTTGTTTAAATACTACAGAGTGCTTGGATCAGCATCCTTTTTTCCATTCAAAAAAACCTAGCTAAATGCATTCCTCTCCATATTCAATTTTTTTCTATTACTCTTAAACCCGACAACATGGAGTTATTCTCACTCTTCAATACAAGAGAGTAATTGATGGAGCAACACCATGATGAAGTACTTCAGAAAGGGTTTTAGCAGAAAAACACAAGAATTTCATCTTAAATTAGTTTAATTTAAATAGTTCCATGACAACAGCTGAGGACATAACTTCTGGGAAATGTGGATGCAAATTCAGATTGTAAGATAAGTTTCAGTGAACTCAATGAGCTGCAGCTGCTGCATCTGACACAGACGCTACTACATCTAGCAACATCTTTTTAGATCAGAGACCAACTCAGCCCTAAGATACGCAGCCATCCATCTGTGTTATGGCAAGCTGCAGCTGGACATTAGGTGGCAAGTGAATTGTTCACCACTTAAATTGCATTTTCTTATTTGGCATTTTAATAGTAATTCCCGTGCAGTTCAGATGCCCTTTCCCCTCCCATACACTACCTGTGATTGCCAACTGTGTAACGAAGAAGGTCATTCGAGATTTCCGCTTCCTCCTCCAGGTAGAGAAGAGCACAATGGCATTTCCAGCAATTGTGACAATAAAGAGAATCCAAAGAGTCACCAGCTGCTCTGTCTGCATTGGAGAGAAGGAAAAAAAGCATATTGATAGGTGGATGGGTAGTGACTTGGGTTAAACCAGTCAGTTATCCTAGGACAAATGAGATAAGAATGGAAAACAAGAGTGAAACATGAGTTTTGCCAATTGATTTCTAATTTTTTTAGCCTAAAAGGTATTTTCTTTCTTTCATAAAATACTTAACATGCATCATTGCTGGTGATGTTCATCCCAGCTTGATTTGCAGTGCCTGTATATTGCCTCTATCTTCATGAAACCACTAGCTAAAATGACAGGCAGCCCTCAGTTTTCTCGTGTTGCTCCAGCAAGCTGTGAAATAACCAGCTGCCTCACTTTGTAAGGAATATTGATAGATGGGCTCCTTTGGAGAAATGGGGAAAATAAATACTTCCCTTCTTCCCAGCTCCAGTAAGTCTGGGTCATCCAAAAGCCCTGGGAAATTCAGACCTCCACTCCATGATCTAGATGTGAACCAAGATTGAAAAGAAAGCGTGACTCAGTGTAAGGAAAAGTAAAATTGTGTACTGAACATTACGTGATGACAAAACGTCCCCTAGTGGCAGTATGTACAAAGAAAATAAAGTAAGAAAAGTTATTCACGCTCTCAAAGCATCAGAATCTTCTGGCCGCAAAGACAAAGGCATATGTATCCACATTTGCTTGTTTTGTGAGTGCACACCAAATCTTCTCCCTCCTTTTGGCCTACCAAAACCTATTTGGTCCCCTCTAGATGCAGGGTATTTGTTTTTTGGTGGCTACTCTGTAGGTTTCCCCTTACCATGTGAGAGTGTGAAGTTCATGTTTTCCCCATAGCAGCCAGCCAGCTCTGAGGCTGAGAAGCACCAAGTCTGATGAACATGGCGTCAACTTGAAGAAAGTACTATTCATTTCTGCAAAATTCTCACTTATAAAACCTATCCTGTGCAAATCTGCCTGTAGTGGCATGCAGAAAGATGGTTCTGCTGCTCTTCTGCAAAGACAAGTAGAAGAGAGGGGATTTTTCACAGAAACAGTTGGGTTTGAAGGGTATAAAGCAGGGGAGTTCAGGAGAAAAAAAAAAAAAATCCTAATGTATCCAGCAGCAATAAAATGCACATTATTATTGGAGTTGAAGAGAGAAAAACCCATACATATAGCTCAGCAGAACTGTTAGTTAGAAAGGTAAAACCAATTTCCATAAGGGAACCCTTTCCCAGAACCTGCTGCTCCTGAGCAGACCCCTGCCTTGGATGTTTCAGGAGGAGACTGTACCTATGAATTAAATAAAGAAGAGCCTTCAATCCCTTGCTCTGCCTTCTATGGCTTTCCAATGCTTCAGATGCATCGGTTGCCTGGATTCACATCATAGCAAATGGGATGAGTTTTGGGTTATGTCAATGCAAAGACTTGGGATCTTCCAGTTCCTGACACCAAACTCACAATAGGGGGAGCTAGTGGAAAATACAGGAGACAGGTAAGGGCTGTAGTTGAAGAGGGATTCCAGCTGCTGGCCCTACACAAGTGACCCCAAGCCTCTGTCCTGAGCAGGTTGGAGCGAAGGAGACTGCCAGTGAGACCTGTGCCTACCTGACGGTGCTGAGAGTGGAGCAGAAGGAGGTGAAAGCACTCATTAAAAGCACTTCACAGCCACTAACCCATGACTTTGTCATGTGTGAGCAGAAACTAGGACTCCAACTGCCTACAAAAGAGAAAACGACTCAGCTGTGAGTGTGGGTAGTGAAGGCAAAATGTCAGGAAAGGAGCAGGGGTAAGGAGCTTCTTGCCCTGCCATGAGCTTTAGTGCCTCCTCAGCTGCCAGCCCCTTCCTGGCCATCAGCTATGGCTCCTCCTCATGGAGGAGCCACATGTGGGAACCAACCTCAACTTTCCTCCAGGCAGGTAGCCACATTACCCTGTGGGTTATGTGGGCATGCAGGAAAGGTTAGACAGGGTGCATGAGCAATTTGAGGCTGCACTCCGTGCCTGAACCCAGAGATTAGCTTAAGCATACAATGAAGGCTGTGTTTCAATGGTTTCACTTTTCCTGGCATGATAACTTTTTCTAAGGTAATCTGCTATTTGGACTATCTCACCTAATTTCAAAGCTCTAAAGAGAGACTACTCTAAATTGTCATAGTGTAGTCTAAATAATAGCAGTATCTGAGATGAGTCACCATTCATCTCACCTACCTTGGGATGGCCTGTCTCTGCTGATTATAGAGTGACCTGGATAAGACAACTTGTGTGGGCTGGATGCTTAGCTTTTAAACAAAAAAAAGCCTCTCCACCTATTTTAGGTGTCTGCAAATCTCTTGGGTTTCTTGGATACAAATTCCCTTCAAAATGTGTGGCAGGGACATGATGGAACTATTTTTATGGGGATGATTTGCTTTGTACAGGAATTGGAAGGAATTGTCTTTTTGGAAGGTAATTAAAATTTTAGAAGTAAGATTTCATATCACTTTTGTCCTTGAAACAAGTAGGTTCTCCTCAGGGTTTGGTTTGTCTTTTCCATTCCAGAAAATATCTTTCACACATGGAGAAAACTGAGGGGCAAGACTTGTTACCCTTTTCTCTGGTATAAAATCAGGACAGCATTTTCTTGAAATAAATTCTGTATTCCTGTATTAAACTGATATGGGTAGGAACAGAACAAGGGTATGACACTCAAACCTTATTATAATACCTGCAGAAGAAATAGCTATGGAGCAACAAAGAGTGTGTTAGAGGGGTGTTTCCCCACCACAGGGGCATGACACTTATGGTCAGTTTAAATCCCCTCCTGCCAAGTTAAAAAGCAGTGCTTAACAGTTTAGCAATTTTAGGCTAAGGCTTTGTGGAAATATACAATTAAACCAGACTACAAAGATAATCTAAAAGGTGCAAAAGCTGAATACAGGAGAGGTAAGATTGAAAGGCTGTGGACAAAGAAATAAAGATAAAGTTTCTATTAATCTATTTGTGGTAGCTGCCATTGAGAGAAAAGACAAAAAGATCTCATTCTTTGGGATTAAGGAGCTATAACAATAGGCAACTTAAATCACTGCAGTCTCTCAGTCTGTGTTAAACTGCAGAATGAAAACTTCTGTGGTTATTAATGGGATGCCCACTGTGATAAAGGCCTTTGTGGAGGCTAGGATTAGAATTCAAAATGATCTTGATGAATTGGAAACATACACTGGCAAAAAAAACCCCAAGATGCTATTCAACAAAGGACAAGTACAGGACCGTGCAGTGCAATGGGTGTAATAACATCAGGTTGGGCGAGCCTTCAAAACGTCTCTCCTGAATGTCGCAGGTAAAGTGACACACAAGTGCAACATGATGTAGTCATGTCACCCTGCCATGAGAGCGACAACCACCACCATGAGATCAAAGCTAGTCTCGTGTGGCTCTGCTCTAATCCTTCCACTGCACCCAGCTGCTGTACTGTGCCCACTCCTAGGCACCGCGCTTCCAAAGAGACATAGAGCGATGAGTTGACAGCAATCTAGAGGATATAGCCAGGGAAAAAGACAGAATGAATTATGTTGCTTAATCTAGCAAAAGGCAGTCCACAAGCCAATATGAACAAAGCCTTGAAGACAGAAATAGGCTCATCTAAAAAAGGAAAGAAATAACCTCTTCTTCAGATCTGCTGCAGTGAAGCAAACCTACAGCACAGAATTCAGGTTGATAATTAAAAAAAAAAATACTTTGAAATATACCTTATATAGAAATTGACTTAGTGAAACCTCCATCTGGCTATTACATTAGAGGGATAGCCTACTGATCCCTGAACTTCATTCGAGCTGCATTTTTCTATAATTCTGGCTTATTTGTCACCTTAAGGTTGCTTAGACATATAGTTGTTATTTCATTTCAGTCTTGTTTGTTTATCAAGCAGAAATCTTCTTTTTGCAACAACCTTCAGCAAGGTGATTTACAAAAACATTGTTTAGTAATATGTTACACAGACATCAGAGGCATTCTGCATAAAAAGAAAAACATTAACATCTCCCAAACTCCTGTGTAGAAGCTTTTGGCAAGGACTGCTTTTGCAATGGCCATCGCTAACTATATTTCATGAGAATGCTGTGAGGGAGACTGGTGAGAGACATAAAAAGGACACACAGGTCTCCTTGCTAAATTGGTGAACTGTCATGCTCATGATCAGGTTCAATGCTAGTAGACTGCATTGCTTTTTCTTAAAGGAAAAAAAAAAAAAAAAACAAAAAAGAAACATCTTTTCTCATCATCTAAAATAATCACTTTAATTGCAGACTATGTCAGAAAATGAAAGAGTCTAGATTTTGCTTTTTTTTGACCCTGTTGTAAAAGATCTGAGAAGATCTAGAGTCTTGAAATTTCAATACTGAAAATGTTCAGGATAAACTTGCTATTTTAACAGTGCTCATTTAGGATGGAACAACAATAACAAAAAAAGAAACAAAAGAAAACAAAAAACACAACGGGAAGATCAGTTTCCCAAGGCAGACAGGTGCCAAGCAGCTTGACTGATTCTAGTCAGACATTTATAGTCAGTTTACCTCGAAGGCAAATTGCACTTAAGACAGCAACACTGAAAGAAATCAAAGATAGAAACTCATCAGCACAATTTAATTGAGGAATCTCAAAGGTACTGTCACAACCTCTGACATAATTCACAAAGCTTTTTTAAAATAAAGCAAAAATAAATAGAAAACTCTCTGTCTCATACTGCCAGATTTCTCCACAGCAGAAACTCTAGAGGAGCCTTGTGGGGTCTAACTGATGCCTAAAATTATCTAATGGGAGGATGCGGAGAAGATGGAGCCAGTTTCTTCTCAAAAGTACACAATGAAAGGACAAGAGGCCACAAGTAAGAGTTGTAACACAGGACGTTTTAATTAGGTATTATGAAAAAAAAAAAAAGTGAGAGTGGTCAAACACTGGGATGGGAGCCAAGAGAGGCTGCAAGATTTCCATTCTTGGAGATATTAAAAACTTGAGTGGACACTGCGTTGAGCACCTGGCATAGCTTGAATTTGCTTTTGAATGGTTGGCACAGGTGACCTCCAGAAGTCCTTGTGTACCTGAATTATTATGTACACACAAGTATGTCTGAGGAATGTGCTTAAAACTAGAATACACTTACACAGACATAATCTGATTAATGCTTTGCACAAGTTATACATTATTTATTGTATCACAGAAATATGAACAACTCAGAAATTTGTGGGAATCTTTATGTACATCAAAATGCACGCTGCAAGTAAAGAGTACAGTTGTAAATGCTACTGGCAGGGAAATGCCACAAACATTAGTCTTAGGGAAGGGGCCTTTAAAAGTATAAGATGGCATTTGTCTTTTGCTTACATGGAGGCCTGAGATGAAGAATTTCTGCGAGGGTGTGTCCAACTTAAACACCGAGCTGTCAGAAATAAAGTGTGATGCCACTGAAAGGATCCTGGTTATTGTTATTTTTACCAGTTACAAAATAAATTTTCTTTAATACATAAAGAACAAACTTGGTTAAAGTGCCAACTGGAAACATCCATGTTTCTGCTTGTGTTGAAACTTCCAACACAAGTTGGGTTTTGAAAAAAAACACAACAGAAGACACAGCTAACAGAAATCTGCTTGAATGTAAGCTGTAGGTACATTACACATACTTTAGTTGTAGGAAGCAGTTCTGACTGTCAAGAGGGAACAAAGTAAAGGGTACCAAATATCTTATGAAAAGGGTGATCAGAATTCTTAGGCTAACAGTAATCTTTATACAGTAAATGGTAGTCACCTGAATGTGAAAGTTCAGCTGATTAATTCGAGTCACCTCCTAATGTTCAAGAAAAGCTGCAAAAATGGCTGGATCCCTCTTGATTCATATGCTGTTGGGCCTTGTCTCAAAAAGAAAGAAACATATTAACAATGGGAAGATCCCTCAAATCTTGTGTCCTAGTTGTTACAAGCAGCAGAAATTGTGCTGGTCATCCTTGTAATAGAAGTGTGTTTTGAGGGAACCTTCTCTATCTAGCAAGGCAAAACTGAGATGTTTCTATACAGACTTCACAAAGGATGTTTCTGAAAATTTTGGGAAAGCAATTTGATTGACACTGAAAAGCTCTGGGAAAACTCATGTGAAGATAAGAAAGACTGAGAAAAGAGAAAGTTCAAAGTTTTTTATTTTATGTTTGAATGTACTTTCACTATGATTGAATTAGAGAGGAACATATTTGGGCAGGCAACAAGCCCTCCAAGGGTTATCTGTTTTTGGTAGAGTGGCCTGGAACTGAGCCTGATTCAAACTGCATAAACACTAGTGCAGCCACAGGTTTGCCTCTGGAACTGTTGCTTTCCTGTTTCATAGAATCATAGAGTAGTTTGGTTTGCAAGGGACTTTCAAAGGTCACTAGGCCAACCCCTCTGCAGTGATCAGAGACATCTTCAGTTGGACCAGGTTCAACATCAGTGGTCATGACTGATAGCTTTCTTATCTCCTTCTGCACAATGACTGCTTTACTGAGATGTTTCCTTACAGTCTGGCTGTGTTATCCTCCCAGCATATGGCTATAGGTCATTCTGGTGATCCTGGGATGCATTGCTTCGTGAGGTCTTCACAACACATCAGAGATGCTAGCAAGAGTCATTTCTTCACAGATCTTTACGATTAGAAGAAGGGCACAGATGGAAGGGACCTGAGCTTATGTTTTCTATTTTGCCAAATCTGAGAATCAGTTTTGTTTGAGTTTGTGTCTATATGGTATTGCATTTGGAGTCTGTGAATGTTAATGTGTCATGTAGAGGAAAAATCTATAATATTTTCTTCCTTTTAGACTTAGGAAAACAGACAAGCTGAGGAAGCTTATTAACTAAATCAGGATAGTTTCTCATGGAAATGGGTAATCATGTTATTACGATTAATTTCACTTATTTTTGAAATGTAGCAAAACTATCATTTTTCTGAATCTCCAGTTTTTAAAAACTGTGTTTCTTAGCTCTTGACTTCATCATCACAAATGAGACAGGGGCCTTTCAGTGCACAACATCTAATGCATGTGAATTGCTGTGATCTTTCCAAGTTTAAATAACAGCTAAACAAACTACCTTCCACCCTGCTGCAAAATCCTCCATAGGTGTGACTGGGACAGAGGGGAAGATTTTTAGTTAATAACAAATTGTAACAATTCAATTTTACCAACAGATAAATAACATTTGCCATTCTACTGTGTTTTGGTACAAGATAGATAGTGGAGATAGTACTGTTCAATTATTGCAGGACCTTTTTTTTACCCATTGCACCCTAGGAAACTTCCACAGAAGCAGACAAACAGATATCTCTGATTTTAATGTAATCAAAAAAGACATATTTTTTCATGGTGTATGTATCTATTTTTTTCTAAAACATTTTCAACATGAAGAGATAATATTAAGTCGCTCAATGGCCCATCCATAATTGTATAATTTTGATAGCCCTATTAGAAACTGTGAAATGCTGTTTTTTGGTTTTTTTTTTCTGAATCACAAAAAGGCATAAAATATTGAAGTATGCCTAATCTGTACAACTGAAAAATCTCAAAAACCTGGAGAAATGAATACTTTCTGGGCATATTTATACAGGATAGTCAGACAGACACAAACCCTGTGGCTGTGTGGACCATGGAGGCAAACATACGAGGGATGCTTGGACAAAACTGCCCAAATCAGTTGGCCCAAAGCTACCCTCAGTCAGGCTGTCATACAGTCAGATCACTTCTCTGTTGCATTTAAGCTACTAGATGAAGCCAACCTGGACAACAGCATGGCAGATTTGTTTCATGAGGAGTTCATAGGGTGATAGAATGGCTTGGGTTGGGAAGGACCTTAAAGACCATCTAGTTCCAACCCCCTTACCATGGCCAGGGACAGCCTCCACTAGAACAGGTTGCCCAAAGCCTCCTCCATCCTGGCCTTGAACACTTCCAGGGATGGAGCATCCACAGCTTCACTGGGCAAACTATTCCAGTGCCTCACCACCCTCATACTGAAGAATTTCTTCTTTATATCTCATCTAAATCTACTCTCATTCAGTTTAAAGCCATTAGCCCTTGTCCTATCAGTACATGTCCTTGTAAGAAGTCCCTCTTCAGCTTTCTTCTAGGTCCCCTTTAGGTACTGAAAGGCTGCTATAAGGTGTCCCCGGAGCCTTCTCTTCCCCAGGCTGAACAATCCCAACTTTCTCAGCCTGTCTTCATAGGAGAGGTGTTCCAGCCCTCTAATAATCTCAGCATTCCTTCTCTGGACTTGCTTCATGTCCATGTCCCTCTTACATTGGGGACCCCAGAGCTGAACACAGTACTCCAGCTATTACATTCTTTTCTATACTCCAGCTATTTCACTTTATATACAGCTATTACATTACTCAGCTATTACATTCTCAGTGCAGCATCTCAGGAACAGCAACAGTCACGAAGGCATATTGCAGAGGCTGTGTTCAGGAGTACCTGACACCTTATTTGTGTGGACTTAATTCTCCTCCTCTCCCCCCACCAAAAGATTGTAAAGTTACTTACGAATTATTTGATATGCTTATTTTTCTGAAATGTATGATTGCATTTGCAGAGATTAGTGCAGAAATTTGACAGCATCCATTATTATTTTTCTATTATGTATTCAATGATGGGATGCTCTGTAAGCTTTGCTTGAAAAATCAGAATGAGCAATAGCATAAGCAAATGCTTTCCAGGAGATAAAGAGACTCCTGTGTTTGGATGAAATGACAGGGACAATAGATTCTGACTTAAAGAGGCTCTGAGAGGCTCTGACCATCCTACAAAACAAGTACATGCAAACCTAGTCTCCACACAGTGGTGTCCTTAGCTCTGTGCTGGAGATGGTAAGCCCTAACCTTTGTAAAGACCATTAGGCTCTATGGATAAGCAGCACATGGTCTTAGAATTGTGTTTACTCTGGCATGGCTATATAATCTTGTTTAATATCTGAGCTATGTGGGCTAAAACATGCAAGTACAGGGAATGCTACAGTGTAGGGGGAGGACAGTCACAGGCAGAGTCAAGCCGTCCTTCCTGAAACAAACTGGGAATTTAGATCATATGTGCAAAGTAATTTCTGGTGGATTCGATATACACATTGCTTCTTCTGGGAACTCAAACACTTCAGCGTCACTGCTGCTGTGATGCTGCATGGCACAATAACCAGTGCTCATGGGGCCAGAGGGAGCAGGACATCAACATGTGGACCAATGGATGGGGTTCACACATGGCAGGGGAGAGACTGGGGTTCCTAAACAACCTAGGATAAATAACAAAACCTTTGTGTCCTGCTGCACAGGTGAGGACTCAACTCTACACATCAGAAAACAAAACAAGAACATGTACTAGATGATGGAAGCCAGCCCACTCTCCTGGGAGACAGGAGATGGAGGTGGGAACCCAGTCCCACTAAAAAGGAACATCGGCTGGGATTTTTCTCTTTTTGAGCACTCCAACATTTATTTCACAAAAGTAGCACATCCCATTTCTTAGTGGACATCTTGAAAAAGAAGCAAGCCCTACTCAGTCCTCTCTGACAATGAGCACATGCTCCTACTATTGTGGAAGCTTTGAGGCTGCTGTGGGCCTGGAAAGGCTTTTCTCCAGCCCTGACGAAGCCTCCCGACCCTGTGGACAACCAGGGGGAACCTATTCTGAGATTTCAGCTTCTCTCCAGACAGGTTTCTGGTTTGCACCTTCTCAGGTTCATAGACAGAAAAATGTCCTAAAGTAGAAGAAGGCCACAGGTGTTCAGATAATCTCTGGCCTTTTCAGATTACTGCATTTGGCAGAGGGGAGTTTACACTCAGAGCCCTTTTAGAGATTGACTAAATGCACATGGGTGAAATTGGAAAGAGATGTAATAAACTCTCCTTTGGCCTGGGAGTTTGGAACTGTAGTTAATACTGATTTACACATCTGTTCTGAATTTGGTGCTGACACAGCCAGCAGGACTTCTTGTGGTTTAAGACAGTAACCAACCTGGATGTCTCATGTAAAGGCATCCAGAAAGAAATATGATCTCGGTTTTCAGGGAACATTTGCGATAAAACAGGAGCAAGGCCTGAAGGCAGGTGGGATGAGCCAGTGCCTTTCCCATGGGAAGCACCAGCTCATCTTCCATGCTGCGTGGGTGCACCAAATCCTGCCCCAAAGGCTGTGACTCTGTGTTCCAAGAGCCAGTCTAGTTAGCATACATGGCCACAGTCTCAAAGCAGATTTTATGGGCAAAACCTTGGTGAGCAGCTGGCCAAAGAGTAATGATTACCAGAAGGAAAACACGTATTCCTCCAAGTGGATGAGATGCTCCACCTCACAGCCAAAAAAAAAAAAAAAAAAAAAAAAGAAAAGAAAAAAAAAAGAAGAAATCTAATTGAGCAGGCAAAATGCTTTCTAATCTGAAGCGGCACAGGATTTTGTTGTTAAGCTCTGAAGAGGAATAGGCAGAAACTCAAATGCCTCTGAAAGGGAAGCACTCACAGCTCAGCCTGTAACAGAACTTTTTGGCACTGAAATGCTCTAAGGCATATTATTTTACTTTTGTCATGTTGCCACCCCAATATAACACAGACACTACCTTAGGTGAGTCCAGGCTGTCCTTCTGAAACACGGGAAGAAAAGAAGAAAATAGCGAATACTCCCATAGTTTGAGCAGCATGTGGGATACCCTACATAGTTGTCATTGGGTAAAATCGTTAAGAAGTAATTAACATAGGGCCTGCTCCAGGTACTGGGTAAGTGCCACTCCCTTGTCTCCATTTATTGGCTTAGATCACATTTTCCTATGACTGTTTTGGTGAGTAGTTTACACCTGATTATTCCAAACAGAAATATATTGTGTGCCCTGTGTTGGACTTCTGCATCCCAGTACACAGGCTCTGGTGTCAACCTGTGCAGTGGGTGTTTGTCCAGCCTGCCTTTACTGTCAGCCATGGGCTGCCATGTGTTTGAAAATACCAATAAAAGGCCAAAACCTCATTTGTAGCTACATTTTGAGCACTGAGCTCTGTTTTTTAATCCATTCAGCCTATTCCAAGCTGAAACTTTTATTGCTTTATCTGCTTAACTGCAGGGTTGTGAAGAAGAAAGTGATGCTGCTCAACTTGCTGGACGGGGCAAGGACACAGCCACAACATGGGCAGCACTGGTGGAGGCCAGCTAACCAAGTCAGTAGGGATCAGCAGCACCTTCCACACATGAGCTGAAATTGCTGGCAGGGAGCCCTGTCTCCCCTGCCCTGTAGTCATCAGAGCAGGTGCTTTATCCTTCTTTCTTGCAGCAGCACCAGCTGTCACTTATCTCCAGAGTCAAAATATTTCCATGTTTATCAACAGCTAGTAATTTATGTGAAATGAGTGAACCTCCTCACAAAGTTCAGGCTATATGTGCCAGAGCTAGACATCTGACAGGGGAGTGCAAGTCTAACGAGAAGCTCTCAGCTAACGGAATTAAGTTTCCTTTAGCAATGGACGAGCATGCATGACTATCCATGATTTCCTAATGATTGTAATTTACTCAATCTTCCCTATTAAGGAGCATTTTTCTGCCTAAGGACTTTCTAATAATGGAATTAATAGTCACTTTTACCATTATAAAATACTGCTCCTGTGACATTGTTCAGATTTACAGCCCTAAGTGTGGAGAGAAGAAAGGAGATAAAGAGAAAGTTATTAAAAAATATTTTACTTGCCATTTCTGCTTTTTTTTTCAAGAGCATTTTAGGAGTCTAACATAGGAAAAATAGAAGAAAAATATTTTCATCCTTGAAATCTCAGATATGAAAGCCTGTCTTATCAAGGAAAAAAATGTATCAGCAGCCTGTTAAAAGAGACCTTTATTAATTAATAGTAGAACTACAGATCAAGTTTTCCCTTAACAGGGATGGAAACCTGTTGCAATTCCATTGATCCCACTGATATTGTATCAGAGCACTAACGATATCACAGAAATCAAAATTACTTCTGACCATATACCCTTTTGCCCAACATATTGTCAAATGTTGTAAATGTCTGTATCTTTCCAGCTGAGAGTGATCTCTTTGGTCCTGAGCTCCAGAAGGAATGGCAGGGTGCTCCTTGTCAGACTTTTTAATAGCTTGAATTTAACTTGTACAATGTGCCACAACACTGAAGTGACACATGACATGCAGCCCGAAATTAAACAATAACAACAGACACAGAAATCTGAAGGAAAGATGAATTTCAGTACCTCTTTCATCTTTTTCCTACATTCACATATTGCAAGGGTGATGTTTGTTTGAGGAAATGAATGAATACATTTCCCATATCACTCAACAGCATTCACAACTGAATGATTCATCTGCTGCATTCTTAACAGCAGCCTTCAACAGACACTGCATCCCCCATTCAAGTTAAAAGCAAACAAACAAACCAACTAATTAGAACCTGTCTCTCATGATTAAAAAACAAAAAAACAAAACCAACCAACAGAAACCCCTCTCACTTGTCTACAATATTTGTTGCAGGTGGAAAATTGGAAAGAAATCCCTTGTGTCAAAATGATGGTAAAAAGAAAAGACATAAAAGATGTATTAAGTTAATACAAGCTTTTGATTGAAGATGCATGTATAATTACAATACCTCTATAGAAAAACAGTACCATCCCCTCTTGGAAGGGGATACAGTAAGCTAAGACCTAAAAGTCAGAACTCCAATTCTTATAACTATTTTGTTTCTCAGTAAATGCCTCACACATGCTGTTTGCTGTATTCGCACGGGAAAAAAACCCACAAACATCCGGGCAAAAGTCTAGTTACCTGCCTGCAGAGGTGCTGAATATGCACCACTATTGCAAGCATGTGAGAAAAGTAACGCACGCCTTAAAAGAATACCTTAAAAGAATAGTAAAAGGATCCCCACTCCTCTTCTGGCACCACTTCAGTGAAAGTCACCGTTTCAGTGCAGGTGACAAAGGTAAGATCCAGCCAGTCGGTGCCTCCCTGGGAGCTGCTGCTGGCTTCTGTGGAGCCCACTGCCATCACTGGATTTTGTTCGAGTTGTCTAGGTGCTTGTTTTTGTAAGAGTTAACACAGCCAGGCTTCTCCTGTAAAGGCACAGCAACAAAACCAGCTTCTCACTGCTCCACCACTGGCTACCAGAGGTGTCGGGCTTCAATGCAGCTGAGTGATAGAAAAAAATAAAAAAAAAAAAAAGAAAGCCAAGCTGGCATCGTCCCTTTGAGCTTTTCTTCTGTACAACTCTGACGACAGCCATCCACATGCTCTTTTCAGCAACAGAAGCTGCAGCCAGTAAGAAAGCCAGTGTGTGGACCCAGCCATGTGCCTTGTGGATTGTCTTGCACCCCAAGTTGCCAGTCAGGCACACCTGTAAAAGTGTGGATCTCCTCTTGTATTAAGCTCGGGAGCCTGGCTCTTCCACTCAGCAGCTTTACTTACTTACTGCTCAGCTAGCTTTGACTTTGATTACCTGCAGAATTATGGTATATCAAAGTACAAGCACTAACGCACTCTCCTGTATTAGCAAAACCTATTAAGTTTTTAGGCTTAAGCTATCACAGTTTCCCTGTCAATGTCTGCTTGACTTCTGAAGTTGTCTTTACCAAGAAAAAAAAAAAAATAAATAGGCCTTCACATTTGCCTTTGCAAAGAGCTCAAACCTGCTGCACGCCCAGTACGAGCAGTGCTTTCCCAGCCATATGGAGAGCCTGTCTGGAAAGGTATGGGTCCTAGAGATGACTAGTGTCACTTACAGGCTCAAGGACTCTTCTGAACAAGGTAATCAATTACCTTTCTACTTGCTGGTTTTTTTGGGACACTGAAGTCACTTATCCTCCATTGATTCAGACGTTTTTCCCCATCTCTAGCAGTGTTACTCTGGGTTTACACCAAGTCAGCAGATGGACTTGTGCACGCTTTCCCTGCCCAGAGAGCAAAACCACATGTAAATCCAGAACTCGTTCAGCTTTTTGGAGATGGTCTGCCTTGATACCAACACAATCCTAAGCAGAATGCAATGCATGTCCACAGCCATTCTCCACCAACTCAAATTCCTATTACCTGCTCGTGGCATAACCCAGTCCTGTCTTCATAACATTCCCACAGGATCTGTCCCCACCAGCCAGAAGGGACCATGCCCACCCCTACCTACATGAGCAGCAAGAGGGGGGTGTCTGCAGTGTCCTCTGCTTCCCAGGGCCAGTAGTCACAAGGGAAGGGGTCACAAGCTGTGCTAAACTCTCCCAAGCTGAGATATTTCTGGACCTGGGGCTTTGAACCAGGCTCTTCTAGGGACTAGAGAAACTGCTGAGTGTCTGAGTAATATTCAGACATCTCCAGGAGTTGCTAGAATCATTCAGAGGAGGGAATGGGTCCAGGGCCATACAGTTAATTAGTACCAGTCATGATGAGCAAGGATCAGTACTGATTCATATGCACTAATGATCAATATTTAACACCAGCAAATGGTGCATAGGTTGAATGTGATTGGATAAAAATAAATGTTCTAGAACCCTTATGTTTTCCTGAAAACCCTTGGGGAAATGCTTGGTAATACATTGTCCAAAAGACAGGAGTTAATCTTTTTGAAGTTTTTTTTGACTGATCATACAGGTTGACTCTGAACCTGCTATGAAGTAATTAGGTAGCATCCAAGCTTCTTGAAAGCATCCTACAGTTTTGTTTTGTTTTGTTTTTTAATCTTCTTCCTTCTTCTTAGCTTGCTTTCTTATATTTACAGAATTTTCTTTCTTAGAGTTAAAAGTTATTACACTGAATGTTGGGGTTTTTCTTGGAGCTCTCATTCCTACAGAGCTGTTATGCTCAAGCATATTACAGGCACTAAGAGGCTTTACAGTAGTTACATGGCACGCCAGATTGTGCACAGCTCTCAGGACTAACCAAGAGTGACTTCTCCCATGGCTTTGATAATGAGTGCTTATGGTGCTATAAAAGAATATACTGTGCCCTGCTCCAGCACTTCCCAGTCTACAGGGGGGTAATTCAGGTCTTCCAGTTACTATTAGCTTTTCAGTGTTTGAGTATTTCACAGTCACCGTCACTGCCCTGGTTTGTTGATGGCTCATTTTGCTGAAATGCTGCTTACTTTCCATTTAGCTACAGAAACTGAAGGCATGGGTTGCCTATGGTACCACATCTAGAATTAACCTGATTCTGTAGGATGCAACACTTTGTTTTTAGGTCGCTACGAAGTCATACTAGCTCTTTGAAATACGGTGTTTGGGGTTTGTTCCCCCACACCTCTCCCCACCCAGCAAACTGTTTGCATACCTCTGCAATGAATGGCAAAATGAAATACTTGAATGACTGAATCTCAAAAGCCTATGAAATGCAAGATCAAATCCTACCGATTCCTCTATGGAGAAGGAATAGCTGATTGATTCCTGCAATTGATGTGGCTGTTTTCCTCAGGCGAGGCGTTGAAAGATCTCTGAGAACTTTCAGTGCTTGAAGAGATTTAGACAGTTTCACAGACAGAGAAATTGAATCTTCCCTCTGCTTTAATATAAAATGCTCTCAAATTATTATTATAATACTTTTTTTCCTAATGTGTAATAAAATGTGATACTTCTTTCTTAACCTTTTTGAATGGCTTTTTAAAAATCACGCTTCGGTATTATACCACAGGAAAGAATAAGCAATTTTGAAAATAATCTTCAAAGAGAATGGATTAATTGGAAGAAGAATAGGGAGGACTTGTCTCAGAGGCCATTTCACTGACGATTCTTATTATCTTGGTCTCAAAAGCTACACAAGTTTAGTTTTCTTAAATATAGCCTTGAAACAGAGGACCAGAAAACTAAAGAGTGTAAATGGCTTTAGTGAAAGCTGAAGAGAATACTCTGCAGTCGCAGTGTCTAACAACACTGATAACCTCCATGTGCAGACACATGGAGGGACAGCAGCAACACATATCTTGTATTTCCCCACAGTGGCAAGATTTCCCTTCCTGGCAAGAGAAGGAAACCTTGCACAACTGCAGGAAGTAAAATCCAGAGGTGGACACGATGAGACGAAGGCAGGTGCCACAATGAGTCAAAACTTTTAAAGACCAGGTACAAAATAGTGGTTTTGATTATTGAAGCCAGAAATCCCTCATGCAGAGACTCTGGTCTCTGCTGCATAATGGCTGTGAAACACAATAGATGGAGATCAGGTCATTTGTGCCCCGCAGTGTGGACACTCCATGCCAGGCACAGGCAGAGGTGCTGTCGCAGCCACAATGGGCATTGCTGTATAAAACCCAGCAGCAGTAGCAGGGGGGACTGTGCAGGTATGGGTTGTTCCTCCTACACTATGCATTTTGCTATTCTGTCTTCCTTGATATAAACGGCTATGTGGCAGTATTTGTTGTGCCTGATGTTGATAATTTGTGAAAAGTCAGGCAGTCTAACAGTTCCAACTGTGCCTATTTACTAAAAAAATCAGGCATATCTGAAATGGACAGAAAACAACATCTGCTCAAGTCTACATCACTTGTTACAGAGAATTTATAGAAGATTTCTCTTTGCTGCATTTAGGCAGTGTTTGAGTAAACTGAAAAAAATATTTGGAATTTTGCTCTTTGGAGTTTCCTGTACCCTGCAGTAGCCAGACATAATCATATTAAATGCAAAAAAGAAATAATGCTACCAGATTGCAGGAAGAAACAGAATGAGGTATTTCTTGCCTCTAAAAGAACAGTAAGTTAATTACTTATCTATTAAAAAAAACCCAAACAAACAGGCTTATCCAAATCTGTATATACAGGCCTGGGAAGAAGAAGGTTTGACTGCTCTTCCCAGTGTACATCCCCTCTCTCCAGCAGCCATACATCTGGGGCAGCACTGAGGCACATACATCTGGGGCAGCACAGAGTCGGCTGGCTGCTGACTCTGGAGATCTGCCTTCCAACATCCCCGCTGCACAGGAGAGGAGTAGAAATAACACTTTAGTAACACAATTCCTGTTGTCTGATGTAAGTTTATTTTGTTTTAGCTTACAAGCTGCTGAGCATACACTTTGTTTTCTGTTGGTGCTGTGCCTCCAGAGGAGTGCAGATCTGTTCATCATGGGCAGGAGACACCCAAACAGGCTGACCTGATCAGCTGGGATTGATGAAAGCTGCAAGTGTCCCCACAGCCTGGGCTGTGGCTGAGAAGGGATGACTGTATTTCTGGATGACATCAAGTTCCTAAATCTTCAAAGACTAGAAATAGCAATAATCTTTTATGAGCTAAATATACAGTCACTAGGTTTTCTTGACAGAAGGCTCTCACTCCAATTCTCTACCTTTCTGAATGAAATGGCTGTAATTTAGGATTTGAAGATTCGGGGAACACAGCAAGATTTTGGAAGCTGATTTCAGTCTCACTCCCAAGCATTTTATTTCAGGATCTGTGATGCCTGGCAGCAGCATGCTAACACTGCCAATCTCAGCCATTCCCAAGCTGCTATTTGCGAGTGTGTGAATCTCAGCTCTGTCCCAGCTGCACCACATGGATCACCTCAGGTCATGGGGCCAACCACCCGCTGCGTTCACTGGTTCCCAAAATTTCTGAGTTCTGGAGCTGGCAGCTGGAGCTGAAGAGCCTTTCCCTTCTACAGAGAAATTTATGTTTGATTTTCATTCATAATCTGAATAAATTCAATTCTGAAATATTAAAAGCCTTCACAGAATGAGATGACTGCTCTCTCCTGGGCTCCAGCCTGGTCTCTGACCTGTCAGTGCTTATCCAGCTTTGAATCACACCACCAGAGTGCCAGCAAGCGGATTCTTCCTATTGATTTTTTTGGATCAGATCTTTTGCAAAAGTCTGAATTTCTCTCATAGTAAAGAATTGGAGACATAGCAATCATAGAGCGTTTTTATAATAGGAATGATAAAATATGAGCATGTTGTTTCTCTTCTGTAGATAACTTGAGCAAATTTTAAAAAGAGATATTTTCACATCTTCATTACTGTTTGTAGTCTTAATTAAGATTAGTCCATTTCACAAAAAGGATACACAGCCACTTATGTGTTTTGCTAAGAAACTTTTGCAGAAGAATAAGCAATCCTTAAGGAATTATCTTTGAAAAGAGCAAACAGCTGAAGAAAATATGTAGAAGAATGCCATTAAATATGAATATCATGTTAGTGGAACTGTCAAGACACCCTGAAATATCAAATCACTTTGCTGTGTTCCCCTCAATATAACCATCAAGAAAATAATATATTTTGCAAGGGCTTAATTCTCCATTCACTCAGTCTGCTGTAGAGCAGGATTGTTTCTTGTTCAGTGACTGGAATCGCAAGTAGCTTTAGCAAAAAAAAGAGCCAAGCCCCATGAACTGAAACAGATGCCTGATAAATGTGCATTCCTATAAAAGTGAGGCAGTCAACACAGTCCCTTGAAGCTGAGCAGGTAGCCAACATGTATGGCATCCATCCGGTCCTGGCAAGTAGTTATGCGTAGGGATGCTGGTAGGTCAGTAGAATAAATTCACAACTCACATATAAAGACTTTTTCCTTCAAAATCTTCCGCTTCCAGTTGCCAAGGCACTGTCTGCGCTTCTTAAAGCGCTGCCATGCCTGCTGCAGCTGGAAAGAGAAAGCGGCTCAGAAATAAAGCTGTGCTGCCAAATGGGAAAGGTGACTGCAGGTGATCCTTGGCCGGCTCCCAGCTCGCCCACCTGGCGCACAGCCAGCCTGCCCGACCGCATCAGCCAGCACACCGTATGTTCATCAACAGGGTGACCACTGAGAACAAAACACCAGCCATATGGATGTCCTCCCTTCACTTGAGGTCCTGGTTAACTGCAGACAGACCGTGCAGACACAGGTACAGGTTCCCATTTTGTCTAAAACTGGCATCAGCATCTTGTGCATTTAAAGTCTTCTGAGCTATGAACCAGAAACTCAACAGAGCCAGAGCTCTCTTTCATGCTGTACAGGAAGGCCATTGGAGGAAAATTGAGTTCCATAAGTGCAGTGCTTTAAACAGCCATCAATGACACATGTTGCCTTTAACACATATAAATAGGAATTATTTTCAATACAGTTTTCATATTGTTGCTTAAAAGCATTTTCCTTCCCTTTAATTGAAATAAAAACAATTCAACAGGCAGTTTTACTAAATTCTGTTCTGTTCTGTTCTATTCTATTCTATTCTATTCTATTCTATTCTATTCTATTCTATTCTATTCCATTCCATTCCATTCCATTCCATTCCATTCCATTCCATTCTATTCTATTCTAATCTTAATCCATCTTAAACTGACTATGGAATATGCATATCACATCGTATCAGCTTTGGGAAAGAAATGTTTCTCTCCTCCCACTCCAGCCTGTCTGCTACCTCTGGTGATTGCACAAAAGATGATGTATCCTTCATTTGCATTCAAGCCTGCACTGATTTAGGAGTTGCTCCCCTGCTAAAGTTCAGAGGATGCCTGGAGCTGATAAACTTCTGTCTTCCTCTGCAGGGGATGAAGAATAACCCAACAGCTAAAATACAGGCTTGAAGTTCAGGGAAAGTAAGTTCCTTGCTCCTCTGCAAATTCTCATTCTGAGGTCACCTTGGCCAAGTGACCTCCCTTCTCATAGGCAAAAACTTTCTAAAGTGAAGGTGTGACACAAACTCACACCCTTCTGCCTGTCACTCCTCATCCACCTGGACTCTGCTGTCTGTCTAGTTATCTCCAACTCTGTGGGCACAGAGAACTTGGAGTATCCACCTGAGTGATCAATTCCAATTTTTGACAGAGCTTCTACAAACAGGGACCTAATACTCCGTTCAGAGAAGGGTGCACCCTTGCAGCGCCATGGTCTTTGACTGCTGAATCTGAACCGATGAAGTCAACAGTAAATTAAAATCGTGCTGAGCCTTCTTTGCAATGCAGGAGTGGACAAACCCATGCAGTAAGTGAGATGTTCTTTTCGGAGCAAACTGAACTTTAGCTATGAATTTCTGTTGGGCAGGAGATTAAAACGAAATATAGTTCAAGGAAAAGTTTAAAATTAAAGTTCAAAACATGGTGAAAAGCAATAATCAATACATTAGAACTTGCTTTAAGACTATAACACCAGCATCAGTCTCCAATTGAATAGTACTACAGATGCTAGAGAGAGACAAGAGTGTGAACTAGAGAATTTACTCTAGTCTATCAACACTAAAAGCTTTGGAAAAGACCAGTGCAAACCATGATATAGGTCAAAAAAAAAAGAGAAGAAAAATAGAGGAAGCTTGCAGACAGGGAGGCAGGACAATAAAAGAAAGTGTGGGAAGAAATAATTTAAAATGCCTGTATCCCAGTTCCCCTTTCTATGGAAGAAGTTGTATCTGAAGTAATGAATACACTCTGTCTTGTGGCGACGAGCAGCAGAGTGGAAGCACAGATTTACAATGGAGGTGGAAAGCCATTAGATGAATTGCAGGACTTTTTATTGCCAATTACAATTTCATGGCAGGGTTATTATTTATTAAATATAGAAGCAGCCAGTTGAATTTGAACTGCTCTTAGGCTTAATTCCACTTATAAAAAGGCTGAAGAAATTATACAGCTAAAGGAAAAACCCTTTGCAGTAGCAAATGTGAGTCTGACTGTCTGCACAGGAACACACACATACACAGAAATTAAAGAAAAAAAAAAGGCACTGCATGGAAGGGGAACAAATTACATCCAGTTTCCCTTTAATAAAGCCTAAGGTAGAGTAAAATAAATGTACTGCACTGTTACCACTAACAAGCACTTGAAGAAGAGTTCGGACAGTGGAATTTCCTCAATTATTGAAACTCAGTTTTTGAGGATCTCCAGAAAAAGATACACTTCACCCACCACTCTCCCCTCCAAAACCAATCAGAAAAAAATCCTGTTAGCAGGTGAAATCTGTCTCAGGTCCGAACTGGTATGTGAGGAATCAGAAGATAATATCAGACATAATAAGCAATTGCATCCCAGGTCATTTCCCTAAAGGAGGATGATGTATATTTTCAGGCAGGAAGATGGATGAGTTATTCAAATCCCACCAGCCTTGTGCAGCACTTACTTTGAACTCACTAGATTGCAAAGCAGGGGAAAGGGAGAGGGGCCAGAGATAAGTGAAGAAATACGAAGAAACTGTCTCAGCTTCATCAGAGAGCCCATATGGATAAAGTCTTTATTCCTTTGTTCATGCTGGTATGTGTCACTGCATATTTCCATGAGCAGTGTGTTTAATAACACATATCGGCCAGAAGAGCAACCTAGATCTGGTACACTATATAACTTTTTGTTTTGTTTTGTTTTGTTCTAGTGTTAGACAAATAACACAGAAAAAATGTCTTCTGCAGGCTAGTTCTTCCAATACTGGAATGTAAATTCCAGTAAATTACTTAGTCCGTTGTGATTCAAAATTTCACTTCCAAAATGTCACAGTCCTTTGGTAATACATTTTTCTAGCATACTTCTCTGAATATTATCTGGAATTGTTTAGAATATCAAATGCAGTATGTTAACGTTCCTGAACACATTATGAAACATATTTTCATTAAAAAATTGGGAAATGGACTGCTATCATTTCGATTTCTAAGCAAATCAGATTATTTTATTATGGTTCTGATCCAGTGAAGAAAGAGGAGTAAAACAGGAATTTTCCACATGCTGACTTGGAAAGAGAAAGGACAATTCAAAGAAACAATGGTGTCTAAAGGAAAAATATAAAATTTAGGAACCAGCTTAATGTTTTGCATATACTTGATGTAAGTATTTCACATCCCCATGTGATTGAACGTGCAGCAAGTATCTGATGTTAATGATTCTTTGTTCACAATGATAAGTGTGAGTATTATGATACAAATACTCAGAGAAATGTGAAATAGTTTGCTGTTTTCAGAATGGGTATAATTACCCAAATGATCACATTTCACCTAGGCAGCCTTTGCCAGCTAACCTGGGTTGACTGTTTCGTTTGTGGTAAGTTATAGATGGGTGGTACCAGATCTTCATGGAAATAAATTGGCTCAACTCTCTTCAGCTCACAGATTGTGCCCGAGCATGTGAGCTGATGATCTGGCTTGTTGACTCCACCTGGGAGGAGGTTATTGATTTCTTCATGTTAGTGATTATATGCTTTTATGTATAAGCAGAGCCGATTCACTCTTTATACAGATGAAACAACATCTCCGTTAGTTAGACAAAAAATTTCCAGTCCTTTTCCAAACATACCTCTGAAACAGGACATATTGTTCTTGTAATACAGGTATGCAGGATAAAATAATAAGTATAATTTAGGAAACAAAAGTGCAAAAAGTTTTCAGTGCATAACAGTGGCGTGAGCAGAATACATAAAACAGCAAATACAATATCTAATTTAATTAGAAACAAACTTGAAATCAGTGGAGGAGATATTTGTTGTTCCTGCTTGCCCAGGGCCAAGTTTTCAGAGCTTTTAAAAATACCAAAAAAGTTGGAGAGTTTCTTGGTTTTTCTCTTTGGAACAGACAGAAAATTTGAAGAAAAAAGTTATCGTTATGCATCCATATGCGTATCAAATAAGGGTGGCATTAAATGAAGGAAAAGCAAAAGATCTCTTCACTTAAGTATTCATAGTCTTTGTTAGCACAATTTGCTTTAGGAGAAAATAATATTTTCTTTGGTTATGAACATGCAAAATGATCCTAGACTTCATGGGAACTGCTGCTTGGGGATTAGATGAGGATTTAATATCTTTCTCAGAGAAAGGATTAATTAAAGTCTCTCTTCTTTGGGAAGGTGATGAGCAAAATAATTTCATATCTATATAGAAGTTTTGATTTATTTCTCTACAGAAATAAAAAGTGTATGATGATTTCTCATTTCAAATCTTATTCTTTAAAAAAGGAATAATTTCAGAATTTTTTTAATAGGAGTTGCTAAAGTGATTTTGTCATGCTTTCAAAATGTCAAAAGAAACTGAATCATGGGAGTTTCCTTTAGAAAACTATGAAAATCTGTGTTAGATGCTAAGCAAATACTGCTTAAATGTCACTAAGATTCTGTGCTTTTGTTTCATTTTTCACATGCTTAACCATGAAATTGGTTAGGAAGTCTACTGGCTACTTGATAGACCTTGCTGGGTTTCTCATTTCTATGATCACCTTGTGAAAAGTTTTGCTACTTTTTTTGTTTGGTTGTCATGAAAAAGTTGAAGGGTGCACACACACAATCAGTTTTGTTGGTAAAAATTTTCAGCTTTTGACTTTTGCGATGTAATTTTTTTCTAATGCAAACAGATGTTTACCATGAACAATACATGTTTTCAGCAACATTCCAATACTATACCAAGATAATGTTCAGTAGGTTTTTAATTTTGTCCATCTTTACTTGCTAATTCTAGGAGTCCCCTCCTGTATTTTTTCAGACTCAAGTGCAATTTGGATTGTTCTATCATTAACGTATAGCTGTTATTTACAGAGTAGATTATTTGCTGATTTTTCTAAGAATGATGATATAAGAACAATGTGATGGTTTTGGACATGGCTGTGATTTCTCTTCATCTGTAATAATATGTGGGATTAACAATGTCCTATATTTAATAAACTCTGGAACAAGATTAGTGCTTAACTTTATTTAACTCATTTGGGTGCCCTTTACCTTTCTTTTCTCTTCAGCGAACTGAAGACAGCAGAAGCTCCTGATATTTGGACCGTGACATTTGCAAAAAAAAATAATTAAAATTCTATCCAAATGCAGGTACACTATTAGTGCCTGTTTTAAAGCACAGCTCACAGGTGAATTGGTGTCTCCATTGCTTGACAGTTCAAGGTTTTGTGCTTATTTTTTAAGTAAACACCCTGGAAGGATCATGCAAAGTCAGATATTCGAGATAGCTAGAGCTCATTTTCTGATGCTCAGATTTGGTCCACATATTGATATTCAACTGCAGTAGCAACATATTTATCATCAGTCAGAGCCCTGAGCAATTACCAGAAGCGTATCCACCTCTCATTTTCACAGTAAGATTTGCTTTAGCAAAGTACTGTTTACACACTCTCTCTAGCTGAATTATATCCCCATTTTCAGGTTAACTGGAATACTTTTATATGAGTTGCTGTGGCTGCTCTGAATGCACAGCTGCAATGTGCCAGTGTCCAACATATTTCAGTTAACTGAAGGCACATGCAAAGGATGCTTATCCTGAAATAATCGCAGCTTAAGGGAATGCAAAATGTAGGGATAGACGCTGATAGGCTGCTGAGAGGAGATGCTTGCTAATTGGTACTGATTTTGAGCATTTGTTGATGTTCTTATGGCACTTAAGAAAGAAAAAAGCAAGAGCTGATTTCTGTGTTTACTCTGTGCAATTTTGGCTGCCCACACCTATGATGTTTAAATGACTGAATGAATGAAAGAATGAAAGAAAATCAGCCTTTCTAGTAATAATAGGGAAATAATATGGGAAATCTTCTTTCCTTAATCTAAATTTTGCATTCCAAAGACCTTAATAGGTGGTTTCGTAAGATGCAATTCCTGTTATCAGTCATCTTTTAATCAACCATCTGGCACCACAGCTAGCAGCAGGCACTACAAATAGCATCTGAACTTTAGTGAAATCTGCTCAGGTAAAATGCCTTTCACCAATTTCTGTTTCATTTACACAAATATGTGAATCAAGCAATCTATGCTAAGTCATAGAAGAGTATGAAATTATATTTGCAGACCTTAGCAGCTGGTGTTCTAGAGAACTCGGATGAAATTCCAACTAATCTGGCCCTGCCTCAGGGTCTGAAAGTCTGGAAATGGCTTTCACCACCTTGTGTCAGGAATGACACGAATTAGAGCATCTCATAGGAAACCTGCTGGTGCCTGGTCCCTTCCATTTGCTCTCTCTCCACAAAGCAGCAATCCATGACAGTTGCTGTGGGAAAAAAGAAAAAGACAAAGAAAAAAAATAAATAAATCATCCATTATTTGTTTCACGATAAAAACACCAGCAGCCATGTCTGAATTCCCTCCAGCACCGATATGACAGTCAAAAAAAAAAATATATATATATTTTTACAGAACAAACAGTATATTAAAATGAACTACAAATATCCATTTAAAACCATCAAGACAAAAAATTCTGATTCTTAATTTTTTGGTCAAAATTATTTTACCTCAAACTAATTAATTTTACTCAAAACAAACAAATATTTTTGTGAAAGGTATTTTACGAGAACATTCTTTTATTATGCTTGTAAATATTATTCTTTTTATTACTCTTGTAAATCCTTCCTTTTTATGAGGGTTTCAACACCAGCAATCCTTAAACTCTATCCATTTTTTGGATGAAATATCTGGCAAATGTTATACATAAATTTATATTATACATATATATATGTATGTATAAAATGAGTAGATATTTAAATGGCTCAGGCCAAATTTCAGAGCTTCCTGCATATTCACTTCACACCCAAGAAATGTATACGGGAAAACATAGTTTACAAAAGAAAAAAGTCTGTGCAATCAATGCATTTCCCATACCAGAGGAGTAAGAAGTGATGAATGGCAAATTAAGATCTAAAGAAGCAATAAAGAATGGAGGCTCTAATGAAGAACTTTGCAAACCTTCCTTTACAGCTTCTCCCCACGAAAACCCAGAATCTTCACTGGATTTTCATGCATTGCATCAGGCTCTTTTCTTCAATTCCAAAATGTAAGATGTCTAAGGCAAAGGCTTGTCAATTTACGCTGCCCTTTTAATGAACATCTCTGTTCCTTGCTGCGGTGGCCGAGATCTTTGTCTTGCAGCACAGGACAAGTAAGAAGAAAAAAAATCAGGCAATATTCCTACTGATGACCACAGTCAAGGAATTACCAAACAGTTAACATACCAGAGACCAACATCTCTTGGACAGAGTGGAGCACAGTATTGGATGATCTAGTCTATGGATTTAAACACCACTCAACATCGAGAAGTATTTGCCCAAACTTTATAAAGCAATCTTAGGCCATAATTTTATTATAGATCTTTTCCAAGGATTTCAAGAAAGGATCGATGGCCTGCAATTTTACAGTCACTGCCATGGTTTCATGAGATAAATATGGATTAACTGTCCTGGATTAAATATTTAATGTAATAAAATGTTTTTTTAAAGGTATGGAAGTGTGATTTGGTCTTGCATTTTAATTATACTTTTAGAAAGTCATGTCAGCATCTAATTTGTTCTGTTCAACTCTTAATATGGTCCAAAGATAAATCTCTTCTGTTTGAAGAAGGTTAAGATTGTCAAGGGAGCAGATCAAATAATTAGGAGTAGGTGAATTTAAAATCACTGTTCCAGGCTGTCAAACAAATTAGAGTTCAAAAACTGAACAGTAAATTATACATACATATAATACATTTGTACAATTTCTCATACCGTTTTTGTAGTTGGAAAAAAAGGAGATGAATGTGTATTTTATTAATTCATTCCAGACTCCCTAGATACTCAGTCTTAGGTCAGCAATTACATTAAATAAGCTAGAGTGAAGTCTTCGGGGCACCTGTACAAAATTAACATGAAACTATCACATTATAGCATACCCATAGCTTAGTCTAGCTGAGACTGGGTACACCTAACACCTTTTATAAGCCTTCCCCTGTGCTACTTTTTGGAACTATGCTAATAAACAATGAAGAGCTGTGAACTCACTAATGCAATGAAATGAAAATCAAAGATCTGCACTTTGTTGCTTCTGGTCAGCTAACAGCCTTTTCAGTTTAATTAAGCGTAGATAAAGCTATAATGTTTCAACGCTTGCAAAATGAAGAAAATGAAATATTCCACAAGGAAAGTGCTGAAGCTGTAATTTCTCTGACCTTTTATTTTACCTGAAACTCTTTGCTAAGTTAAACGTTACTTGTGAAGGCAAAAAGCCATACGGCTTTCCTGTGCCAGCCTCTTACTGGTTCTTAATAGCTTGCCGGCAGTTGAAGACAGATCTTAGCTGCAAGGCACCATTTAGTACCAGCCAAACTGGTGGGTAAGAAGAGCTGGATAGCAGAGAGGGGAGCTTCCTCCCACCTTCCCCACTTGGGCTCAGCTCCTTCGCTCACAGTGTAAAAGGGCTCATGTCCAGTTCCAAGTGTCTCCTGACAGGGTCAAATTTTTCAGCTTAAGGGACATAGTCGTGTAGGGTTAGGGACACACTTTGAGTGGCAGGTAGGTGAAGGCTTTGACCACCACCTGTGGCATAAGCATAGTGTCTGAGTTTTTAAACACTTTTTTTACAGCATAGACCATTAAAACACATGGGACTGTCCCTCCCAAATGCTATAAAGTGGATAAATAATGCATTTGGCTATCTGTGATTTCTGCACCTTTATTGTTGCCTTTCAAATGGAAGAGTTGACCTGACAATTTGACACCAACAATTAAAATGAAAGAGGAGAGCAACAGACAATTTCACAGCACTGAGCACCCTGAAGGCCACCCAAGGTAATACACGCTAGAGCAGCCAGCTTATGAAGTGATCGCATTGCCCAAGTGGCCGTGTCCTGATGAGGTACTTACGTCCTTAATGACACCTTGTTAATGAAGATGCTGCATTTGATTGCTGCTGAAAGAGTTTCCATTGCAGCAGAGCAGACTCTCTTGAGATGGGGAACTTGCTTGTGCATCTGAGCAAATCCCAAACCAAATCCCCTCGTGGAGGTGAATTGACAGGCTTTTCCTGGTGTATCCCATCTATCTGTGCAGTGGAGAAAAGGCAGCCCTGCATGATTTTAAAATGAAGCATTGTGCCCCTTGACACCTAACTTTCTTCTGGATATCAAAGTAAATGTGATTTTTTTCCCCAGCTCACAGTGAAAGCTCAGTTTGATCCCCAGCCTGACGAGACAAGACTAAATTTTATTTGCACGCAATCGTTGTCCCATAACTATATTAAAAAAAAAAAATCAATAGCACAACTGTTCTGTGGCATGCCTTTTTCATAAGGAACAATGATGCTAACAAAACCAGTGCCTTTCCCAGAAGCACACTGCCACAATCAAGTATAAGAAACTTCAATACAACAGCTTGCAAGCAACTGATCAGATTCTAGCATTTTGCAGTATTGTGACACTTTTTTCACCCCAAATATCTTTTCAAAGACCACTTAAATTCCATGCGTTCTCTGAAAATACGGCACATAGTACAGGGTCTAGGCTTTTAAGAGACAGGAATTGGCTGCTGCCGTTGTGCGAAGCATCATGTTTGTTTCCAAACTCAGGTGGAAATTTGAGGTCAAAGCCAGCATTTAAAGCCCAGCTAAACTTCTGTGAGTTATCTTGCAAAGTTAAGAAGGGCTTGACAGAGCATCGGTGACAGCAGGGAGGATCTTGAGGAAGAGCTGGTACTCCATGGCTCTTACCATAGGAAACAGTGAAAAAGAGAAATGAAAACTGACTATGCTGATGTTTAGAAATCAGCAATAGCACTCATCTAGCCAGACCCCAGCATCTCCAGCAGGAGCCCCACATGCTGCCCATTGGAACCAGCAGAAAATTCCCTACAGATGCAGGAGGCAGCAAGATGGACTTCTCAAGGTGATTACAGGTGACTGATACACCAGCTCTGCCCACATATTCTGGCAAAAAAGTTATACAAAGGGCACAACTGAAAAATTATATAAAACTCACCACACTATTAGCCACACTACTGCACCATTCTCCCATAGCATTGAATTTTCCGCCCTGTCATATCCATAAGCATACCCACACCTTCAAGTATTTCCAAGTATTCTGCACAGACAGATTTCATTATTGTACCTTCAAAGGGAGGAAGTTAAAAAGCAGGATTCTGAGCTCACAGAAACTTTCTTCCCTTCACTCACACGATCACCATTCTTCCACTTTGCCTTTCCAAACTTTTATACAATTTGACAAGCCAAAGGTCTGAAAGAGCTCTTCTCTGAGCAGCTGTCCACTGAGAGCCAAAAACTTGTGAGCTTTTGGTTTCTTAAAGTTAAACAGAGATGTTGAAAGCTCTGGTGTGTTGCCTGGAATTCAGAAAAAACACACTAAACCTGACATGTTTGATATCTAGTAGTTCAAATAAATCTCTTCTTTTTGATAAAAGAGGATCCTGCCTCCTTCTTTAACAGCAGCTGGTTTTGCAAGTTCTGACTCTCAGCCAGTAAAGATCTTTTTTACTGTCCATAACATCTCACTGCCATAAAAAGCAGTGACTCCTAAATCAGGAGTTCACTGGTAATTTCTACTCGTCTACAGATCCTACTCAGTGCAGTGATAAACCAAATTTGCTGGTGCAGTTATGAATTCACAAGAGGCCGTAGGCTTTGCATCACTGTTCTCCACCACCCTACATGATACCCAGCCACCACAGCAGATAGCACTGATTTAGACAGGTAGGCTCCATATGTAATGGGTCAGAAGAGTTCATAGAATAGAATCATAGAATGTCCTGAGGTTGGAAGGGACCCACAAGGATCATTGAGTACAACTCCTGTTCCTACATATGACAACCCCACGGTTCACACCATGTGTCTGAGGGTGTTGTCCAGTCTCTTCTTGAACACTGTCAGGCTTGAGGCCATGACTACTTGTGCTTAGAGCAAAGATCTTACAAGTCAACAAGTAGAATGAGCGAACGCTTGAGCTAAGAAAAAACACAGTGCTGCTTCAATCGCAACTACATTTAGAAATTCAGTACTCTCAGCTGCAAGAAACTTAAAATTTACAGTCTGTCCTTTAGGTGTAGGTAGGCATCACAGCATTTCCACATAGCAAGATGGGTGTTCCATCCAGAGAAGCTATGTAATAGACAGGAGCAAAACAGGACAAGAACATAATCTCTTCAGAAAAAAAGCCTAAACATTGAAAGCTTTTGCAGCTATATAAGAACTGCCCTCTTCAGTGTTTTCAAATAGATATTGCAGTCATTCTTATTCAATTGCACCTCTTTACTTAGTAAAAGAGAAAAAATAATGCCAGCAAATAGAAGATATATGATATATAATGGGGACATTATTAAGTACCTTATTTAAGCATTAATCTTTAACCTTCACAAATGTAGTGACAACACACAATGATATTTGCTAGAGGCAACTGTTCTTTCGTATGCACACAACAGTATTATTTATAGCAACAGTGCACATCTGAACAACAAAAGAGCATGAAAGGTAGTGATGAAAGATGCATTGTAACAAGCAATAAATCAGACAGCACTGAATTGTTGAATACTAAAAAAAGGAAGCCACTTGAAAATAACATTATGATATAGTAAAAATGCTTTAAAATGTGCTTAATGCTAAGCACATATTTGTTTCTTACTGAACTAGTGAAATGGAAGCTTTTATTCAGAAATAAGTATATTCTTAACTGCTCTGCTGAGTCAGGATCTAAAGCAGGATGACATTTATGATGATTTCCATCCAAGTCTACAGGATAAACAATGTTTTCAGGGAAATTCATAAAGCCATCAAACACATAGGTGCATCTGAGTCGATAACAACAAATATCACTGTCAGAATAAACTCTATTAGTATTCATTCCAGATTGAATTAGTGGCATTCCTGTAAGCGTTCATTTTTCACCTTCCACTAAAGTGCTTTTACTCATGAAAAACTGCTTTAGGAGGCTTAAATACATCTCAGAGCTGTTACAGGTAAACCTTTCTTCTTTACCCATCATTTTCATGCAGCACTAGGGCAACAATTCAAGAAACTCAGGAATGAAACATTGAATTAATATCTTTGATCTCAATCTTTATGGACTGCCTATGATTTTCATGTATGTGGGATTCTTTAATACATGTATATACTTGTTTATGTGCATATGTATTAGCCTAAACAACAATTTAAACATTTATCTAGAGAAATCTCCATATTCCACACTTTCATTAAAAAAGTGCTTTTCATCAAACCATTAGGATTTGATCTTTCCAATATTTAGCACTAATATTTTATTCAAATAATTACTTTTGCACTGATTTAACATAAAAAATCTGTCAGAGTAAAAATGATCAACATCTTAGGGTATGTGGCCTGTGCAAAGACACGAAAGTACTGTTTGACCAGGAAAGGAGATAAGTGAAGAAAGACATGGAACTAGTCTTCAAATCCATCAACATGGGATGGGACAAGACATGATAAACATAAATTGCAGCAGAGATTTTAAGGTGGATATCAGGAACAAAAAAAATTCTCTAATTGTAAGGCAAAGGAAATCTCTGAGACAGATTGCCTGGGGATGTAATGGAAGTCCATCCCAGGGGCTTTTCTAGTTTGCTTAATGAAACATCCATCAAAAAAGGTTTTGGAATAAATTTTTCTTACCACGAGGGTAGGAGACAGATCTCTTGACATGCCGTTCATCTGTATTTTTTCTATTTTTTTTTAGGTAAAAGCTGAATAGAAAGTACTAAAGAAAAGGAGAGCAGAGGAAAAATCATTCTAGGTTGCGCTATGCCAGACTGGAGAATCAGATGCTACATGGTCCTTGTACAGTTGTGGCTTCCCACAGTACCACTCTATGATGCACGTTTTTATCACCTCAGCAGTAGGAACCAGCTGCCTCGATGCCCTAAAGTCTGCAAAACACTCCACAGGGCTGACATAGGCTGAGTCATTTCCCAGTTAACAGACCCTTATATCCACTAGGTAATTTCCATTTATTAAGATAAATGCAAATGCACCTGCTCTCTCTTAGTGGAAGTTTGCTCTTTGCTCAAGAGAGACCACAGATTTCCCTCCAATTTTCATATACATACATGCTTTGGCCTACCAAAACTAGCTTCTGCTATTGTTTTTTGGTGACATAAGGTAATATATGTGACCACAGGAAGCAATCTTTGATACAAACAGAGAGCATCCTCATTCATTAAATTAGTTTCAACCTGAGTCTATAATAATGTGACAGTGTCTTCACAATGAAAGCCATTTGACTCATATTCTCTCTTTAAATACTGAAAATCTGAGCAGCTGCAGAGGTCATCATCGAAGTATGAGTCATAAAATAGGTTTCAAACTCAGTCATGTAATGAATCTGAACATATCACCTCCTTTGCACAGAAATAAAGCAGAACTTTATGAATCAAATGAGAAATGGCCAGAAGGAGAAAACTGTTTTCTAGCCTTTGATGTAAGTCACTGGTCTTTTTCAGCTTGAAGACCCCATAAAAGTTTTCCAGTGAAGCTGTGTATTGTCTTCTGTGAATTTAAGCCTCTGCTGATGATAGCTTTGCTTTGCTTAGTACTCCCACTGATCCTTTAGAAGTTGAAAAACACAGGCATATGTGAATTCCCTGAATCTGCTGAAGCTTAAAAAGGGAATAAAAATGATGTTCTTCACAAGCCTGCCTGAAAATGTTTATAATTACCTAGCTGTTCTGTGTTACAACTGAGGACAGTGCATCCTGCTTTGTGTAAATAATCTAAAATGAATAACCTTTTCCCCTTAAAGACATGACATCAAATGATGTAAGAACATTAGTATTTTAGAGCAGAAACAGGCTCCAAATAAGGTTTCTGTTGATGAGTTTTCCAATGTCTTCATACTGAATTAATTTCAAAAGTTTTTTGGCTACCATTCCAAAATCAACTGAAGTCAATTATATTGATATTAACAAAGAATAAAGACCAACTTGTTGCAGTTTTAGCATATTTTCGGTTTTCTGTGAAAAAAATATCAAAAGACCAATAAATACCGGCCAATTTTGCACATCTTCTCTATGCTAGGTACTTCTCTAGTTAACTCATTCCTGCTGCAATTACAACTAGCCCAATTTTAAGATTTTTTCAGCAAAGTTTGCTTAATTCAGTGTGCAAATCTGCAGGATTTTGGCCACCAGTGCCTGGAAACTTGTCTGGAACTCTGGAAATAATCCAAGGGAGCATCCAGAAGCGATTTTGCAACAAACATGAAAGTCCGCAGTTCAAGTATCAGACACCGTTTCTCCACCAGTTGGTGCTTTGATCAGTCCATTACACTGATGCTCCAGAAGTGATGTAGAACATAGCCAGGACCACATGGTTGTGATGAATTACATGCTCTGAACAGCTGCACGAAACAACACACTGCAAAGAGAAGACAATGAGATTTCACTGTAACCTCACCTTGGGCTTTTAACCACCCATTTATTATTTATGCCAAGCTGTTAAAATGACCTGTGCTTAGCAGTCCTAACAGGATTGAAATTACCTAGGTGAAGTGACACAGTTCTCAACAGTTGACCTTCCTGCAAGTGGGGCATACCTGATGCAACCTGATTTTTATTTCATAATTTTTCCAGTAGGAAAAACACTATAATAAATCTCTCCAGCTATATCTCATAATATACTTTATATGTGGTGCCATTTTATTTAAATGTCGCAAACCATGTACATATTTAACTTTTTCACCTAGAAGCAGCACAGAAATATTAGAGATCATGATCAAAGCATTTAATTTTTAGAGAGAATGTCATGGATAGTGAAAATATGATGGGCTACTAATCCTTATTTACTGAATTTCTCTGTCTTGCACTGAAGGGGACGTGCTTTCCTAACTCCTCTTCTCTCTTTAGGGATTTATTTCAAATTCACTCAATTTAGAGCTTTTTCCATTCACATATTGGGTCAGAATCTAAATGGAACAAACCTCCAGGTTCATATCCAAGCCATAAATTCTACCCTTAAATCCTTCATCTTTCAATCTTTCAGCAAATCACCTTTATAACCACTTCCTTTCATTCTTTAAAAAAAAAGTGCTGTATTACTCCATGGCACCATCTAGCTCATTTCTTTTTAAGTAAATCTTTCTTCTGGGACTTTTCATGAGTAAGGTTTGGGTTTCTTTTTGCTCTTCCTTTCTACATGTCTTGGGAGATCTAGAATAAAAACATTAATTATTTTCTAACAACGACAACAAAAAAAAAATAAAGGGCCTGCTGAAATATATGGAAAACCTCCCACCAAATTCAGTAAGGTGACAGTTTCATCCTCCAAGAGAACAGTAGTTTTTTCAATATTGGTTCATGTCTATGAACAGTCCCAGCTTTCAGGCAGTCATATCCTTTTCCATGTACATATTACTTAAAGCAGTAACAGGCACTAGTCAGAAAAATGTTATATTCCCATGCCAAAAACCAAACAAAATAAACCATCGAAATATCTGGAACCACTATTTAATACTAATTAATGCATTGCCTGCAGCCATGACTGTGCATGTCACAGTTTTCCTCTTCTACCTCCAGCTGATACAGTTACTGCACAGTAATAACATGGTGCCTTCTCTGATGATACAGGAAATTCCTTCTTTCTGTACCTGGGCAGCTGTAAACAGCATCCTCATTGACACACCTGCTACCACACCTTTTTTTTAACAGCGGTGACCACATAGTCTGGGCCTTCTTAAAGACCTTTGTATACATCTACTGCTACACTGGCATCCATTATCCTTACTGTGGGCACATTCCACACCAAAACATCTTGGCACAGACATCAGAAACCCCTAACAGCTAACCCTTGCCTTGCTATAATGCCATTATTATACAGTTGCTAGTGGCCAAAGACAGTTTTAGGCAAGAGCAGTACAAGCAGGCAGGTACAGTTTTTTGACTGGGAGAAAGGCAGCTTCAGTAGCATTTTGGTTTCCCCAGAACTCACAGCAATTTTAGAAGCTCTTCATCAAAGACCTTTCATTTGTCATGTAACCCAATAACAACACTGTTACATCACCGGTATTTCACATAATATAATTTTTTTTTTTTTTAAAAAAAGAGTATTTTTATGTAATTTCTTAAATTGTTTTTATTTTGCAATAGATTTTTGCACATTCCTGATAAATTTTCTCTCCCTATCTTTGTAGCCAGTGTGTAACTTCTTACACTTACCTTTCCCAAAGAACAAGAGGTACCATTGTTCAGTTTCCATTTTCCTATTATTTTTCTCCTTTCTTTTCTGAAAAGTCAGCTAGAGTAAGAAAGAACACAATGAAAACAGTATTGACAGAAAAAAGGCATTGTATTTTTAAAATAGAACTGCATTTCTGCCATTAATTTAAAAGCCACCTATACCATAATTTTAACATTAAATCTAAATCTAACATCGTGGAGCGGCATTTTTTCAGTTATTATAAATTCCTGACAGGTTCCCTTTAATGAGTTTCTTCAGAAGCTGACAACTGGAAAACAATTTTAAGGTAAACTTATATAGCAATACCTTTCTGCAGTGAAGAAACAAAAAATATCCACATGGATTCTGTCTAACCATGTCATATATTCAGTATTTTTTCAAACAAAGGTTTGTTGCACCAGCTGTGTCAGGCTAAGAACATAGTCAAGAAGCACCTTTTACTTTCATGTTTTTACTGCTACATGAGTTTTGGAGGAATTTTATTTTCCCATTCTTTTCTTTTTCTCACCATATTTCTGGTTCACCTAGGGGGAAAAACCCACATTTTTTAAAACTAGTGTTTCACAACACTTCTTCCTATTATTTTATTTACTGAGAACTTTCATAAAGTCAAACACACAGAAGTTAATTGTAAACATTTCTCCTCTGTAAAAAAAAACAAAAACAAAAACAAAAACAAAACAAGTCAAATTTCTCAAACTGACGTACCCAACTTACCCTGAAGCAAACCAAGAAAAACTCAGGAAATTCTCAGAATTCAGTCTCTCAGATTGAATAATCAGATTTCTGGTTTCTTAAGAGCTTTGGTCAGTCCTCCTTCTAATGAAAGCGAATGCTTTTTAATGAGTGAGTAATGGGAATGTCATTCAGAAAACTTCCACTGAGTAGCCTTGGTATCATATCTTTGTCTCAGTGTAATCGTAAAGCTTTAGACCTTAGCTGCTTAAAAGTTGATCTTCTCATGACATGTTTACGACGTATGCACAGCATTCAAGTTGCACTGCGTCATCATGCAAATTTAGCTTATTTAATTATAACTGAAACAATGTTTTATTAAATTGTTACATAGTTTTCTTATTTTGTAAACAAGATGAAAAATGAATGTTTTGTCATTATTCTCTCCTTTTCCATTTCCTCTAAATTCACTGATATAAGCAAATCAGTCAGTAGGTAGTTTATTTATATATTAATATAATGGTATAAGAGAGGGAAATATTAATGCTTTGGACTCCTTGCTGCATTGCAGTTTCAGTTTTACTCCTCTTTTAGCTCGCAACTCTACTAAATAGTTTTCGAAACTTTTCAAATGAGGACTGCTTGAGAAGGAGAAGCCAGGTGCCACTTCTCTACCTCTCACGGAATCTTTCTGAGTATTTATTCCTTCCGTCCACTCATTTTGAACTTCTGACATGGATGCCATCAGCTGCTGAAACTGTCACCACTCAAAGTTCCTGAATTTTATCTCTTCTGTTCAAGAAGCTGTTTTTAATACAGCTCTAAATGTCACACTGAACTAATCTGAAGTGACAGATGTAAATCATTTATCCTTTCAAGTGGTGCATTCCCTCTCACCAATGGCAGAGAGACAGAAGGGTGCATCGTTCCAACAGCTTTCCAAGGGCTGTTTGTAAACACTCTGCTCGCTGAATATTCTGGCAGGATTTGCAGACCATGGGGGACCCACCCCTCTGAAGCAGTTCGATACTGAAGAACTGGACCCTGTAGGAAAGACCCACACCGGAGCAGTTCAAGAAGGACTGTCTCCCATGGGTGGAACCCCATGCTGGAGCAGGGTAAATGTGTGAGGAGGAAGGAGCAGCAGAGATGAAGGGTTATCAGCTGACCACACCCCCCATTCCTCATCCTCATGTGCCACCTGGGGAGTGAGGGGGAGGTGGAAGAGTCAGGAATGAAGCTGACCCTGGGAAAACGGGGTGCGGTGTGGTGGGAAGGTGGGTGTAGTTTATTTCTCACTGTCCTCCTCTGTTGTAAATTAGCAATTATTTAAATTACTGTTCCCTGAGCCAAGTCTGTTTTACCCATGACAGTGATCAGTAAGTGATCTCCTTGTCTTTATCTCAGCCTATGAGCTCTGTCATTGTATTTTCTCCTCCTGTTCTGCTGGGGATACAGAACAAGCAAGAGGCTGGTGGGCTGGCTGGTAGCCAGCCAAGGTCAACCCATCACATGTAGAGAGAGGAGTGGTGGTGGGATCCAACTTTACCTGGAGACCCATCTAGAGATGTGTGAGGCTCCTTTTCTCCTTTTTTGTTCTGACAAGTCCCTGGTAGAGCTGCAAATGTGCTGGTGAGTCTTTTACAACTTTGCTTGCTTGCTTGCTTGCTGTTCATTTCTTTAAACAGTGCATTTCACAAGATACAGTCTAGGCACATTGGTCTGAAACAACAATGGACAAGTTCATTGAACAAACCTTTTGAACAAACTGGTAAGATCAGCTATTCCTAGTTGGTGTTCTTTATTTTTCCTTTTTGTGACTTTCTTTATACACATATGAGTGTCCCTTAACACCAGGAGAAACATTTAGCTTCTCACCTGCAGTGGAAAGGGCAAATTCCTGGAAGGCAGCAACGGCACATCAAACCCCAGCTCCACCCCAACTGAGTTAGTGTAACACAGTGCCTCACACCCTGCAGAGAGGCATAATGAAACCAGATATGCTAAGCATTTCAGCACCTTGAAAGAGAGACAAGTGTCCTCCCTGTGTTATGACAAGTATTTTTGGAAAAGAAATACAGTTAATATAACCTTTCATTTTGTGAGAGGCATCTGCACTTAAATTTTACAAGGAATTTGTTAGAGGCCACAGATATGACCTCTGCCTCACACATTGGTCTGCATGATTGAATGGATGCAGGCTGGACCAGCCGGGAGCTGTGCTGCACTCTTAGTTAATGTGTGTTAGCGTTGCCAAGTAACATAAATTCAGTGCAACAGTCAACTACTGCCATAAGTCAACAGCTTCCCTCCAGCTAGTCATCAATCTTGAAATAAGTTGCTGAGATACAAACACAACCTTTTCATCATTTCTCTACAATGGAATATTGCTTTTTTCCTCCTATTTTCTCCCCTCCATTTCTTTCTCCTCCCACCCTACTATGGGTAAAAGAGTATGACAAAAATGTTTGCTGCTCTGTCACCATTTCTTTAACACTAAAATCAAGAGCTACTACAGTCCGTCCAATATTTTGGCATGTTGTTCCTTAATCAGCTGGAAGAACCCAGAGTCAGGCTTTCCAAGAGTTTCCTTCCTTATCCTGCCACAGTCTACCCAACCTTTCACATACAGAGGTATACATGGAATCTCAAAATACATGACACCCCTTTGGATTCAATGAAAATGCAAAGACATCTTTACATAACCTGATAGGGCAAGGCCTTTGTGAAAGTTATGCAAGGTTTATTAAGTGCTCCGAGAACTTTGTATGGTGGCACTGCATAAGGAGACAGGAGACATCTTACCTCTACTGAAGTCAACGATGCAAACCATTTCCACTGGAAAGCGACAGGTGTCAGGATGTCTTGATCCAGGATATCCAGAGGCTGGTCTTATAAAATGTGACTTAACCTCTCAGAGGGAGGAAAGAGTTCAATCATTATTTAGTTAGGTTCAACTCAGACTTCAGTTCCTTCACAGTTAATGGGTTCAGGTTCAGTCCCCACTTAACCCAACAACAAGGAGAGATTGAACTTAAAATGGCAATATGAGAGATCTTTGGACTATTTTTAAATTTCACCAGTTCTAAGACCTTTGTGACTAAATGTATTTGAAAAACTCATAGATGAATTAGGTAGCCTGAAACAACATAATTTTTATTTGCTTAGTTGCTTGAGACTTCAGAAAGACTGATAACACCAGAGGACAGCAACATGGACTGACATTGCTGGACTAACTAGTTGATACAGCTGAGTCACATCACAGAGAGTTGGCATGGTTCCTTGCTTATTGATATACGGTCCATGTGCAATGCATTGGTCAGATTCTTCTTCAGAGCATTCTTCCATCCAGATTTCCATAAAGTTCATGAAATCTTCAAATTGAAAGAAAGAAATTCCAGTTTTTCATATGCACTTCCAAGGTCAGGTATATTTAACAATGATTTTGTGATGTCATTGTTTTTGCTTTCTGAGTAAAGCATGGCTCAATTTATGTGTGTATAAGACAAAACTTCATGCTTCTATTGCCAAAATTTGAGTGTAGGACTACTGCCTGTGACCACTATACACATCTGATTAAATACGTATGTTCATGCAGTGTTTGCTCTTCATCTTTTTCTTCAATGACATTTATAAAGCTTCAGAAGAAGAAACAACCCAATGGTTAGAGATGACCTTTTGATAAAATACCCTGAGGTTCCCCACAGCACTGTTCATATTGGAAAGTCTTTGTTTTTATCTTAGCAGGCTTTAGCACTGTCATAATTCTTGCAGTGGTACCCCATGCCCATTTCTGTTTCAGGATAAGTACTTCAGATCATTTTATGTGGTAGTCAAGTGTTTTATATGGTGGCAGAAATCCATGAGCTGAAAGAGTTGCTTAAGCATACTTTAATTTGAATGTAATTTGACAGGACAAACTAACCCACTTTTCTGAAAAAAAAAAACCCACAACTTACGTAATCACACTTTCTTTCCAAATACCCTCAATTTTTGAGTCCACTGGCAACTTGTAGGCACACACGACAGCACTGGATGTGTCCAAGATGTTAAGATCCTGCAACTTCATGCACCTCAGCTGTAGAAAGCATGAGTGTCAGTACAGATTAGCCACAAAGAGGAATGCTTTTATTTCTGTTGTAAAGATTTTTCCATGTTCCTGAGCAACAACAGGCCACCCAATATATACACATAGGAATGTACACACAGAAGCTACCAAAATGCATGGTGCAGCCACCAAAATACATGAACAATCCATCGCACATTGTTGCTTCTGCCTAGCCAAAGATGTACAAAGACTGAAGGAAACGTAGGGGACTGTTGTAATAAATACAGTATGATCTTTCACAATTGTTTTTAAGCAGACATACATATGGTGCCTTAAGAATTATAGGAGAGATTGCATTAATTTTACTTAGAAAATAAAGGAAAAACACCTCCTTTTTATTTTAAGTGCATAATTTGTAATGCCCATGGAACATTCTGTCCTGCAACTACACATTTATGGCATCTTATTCTTTCTGGTCTTGAGGTAAAATGTTCAATCAGTAAAATTTGTCTTCCCTTGATTTTTATTGATGTTAATGACCTTTATCACTAATCTCCTACATCTCAAGTCTTTGTAATTTTCAGCATTTAGTCAAGCTTCAAGTCCTAACAGTACAGGGTCAATTATTTTGCAGATTCATAAACACTTAGGGTGACCAAATTTAGGAGAGAACACAAAAGGTCATTTGCTTTATTTTTTGTAGTAGTGACTATGAAATACAAAGAAGCGATCATGAAATACAAACCTTGTGTTGCAGTAGCCTTCTTGGATATGGAGTTAACCGAGAATGTGTTGTTGAAGGAAGAAGTTAGGATTTGAAAGAAAGGCAAGTGCAGCAGATTTCTCGGGTGGATGTATTTGAGCGAGTCTCCATGCAGGCAAACTGCTGTTCTGGTCCCCACACTTAGCCACTAAATTTGTTTCTTTACTCTAGCATCCTGTCATATCTCAAAGAACATTCCCAGGGAATGTTTTCTTCCATTCTCTCCCTGACTGCAGCTCAACTGTTGCTGTGACATACAGCGCAAGAATCGTTTTATGAATTAACCAGAGGTAGGAGAGATGTCTGCCTACATTTTACCAGAACTGAATTAAGGACAGCAATGTGCTTTTTGAAAAATAACAGTAAGAGGCCTGAGACGCTGCACAGTGGCCTTGATCTGTGCATGGTCCTTCCACTTCAAAACCCAGTGCCGTATACAAGATTTCTCCTACCTTTGCATGACCAAGGAAGTGGATTGAGTGAAAATTGTCCCCCCCGGCCCCCTTCACGTGGCAAAGTATGGCCATGTGCTTTCCTACATCAGCATTACTCAATTTGTCACTCTTAGCACAGTTGTATAAAGCACCCTCTACTGCCTGTTATTAATGAAAGAAACAAAACAAAGCACAAAAACAACAAACCAAAAACACTCCAACAAAAATTTTTTAAAAAAGCAAAAACCAAAAAAACCAAAAAACCCACACTTTCAAGCATAAAATCATTTTTAGTGTTTTTTTTTTTTCAAGAAATCCAAGAGGTCCTTCCTTAGACAGATAGACACTGTTTCTTTCTGGTTTGGATTTGGTAGATCTGCGCTGGTTCAAACGAAAGCGTACGTTCCAGTGAATTTCCGCTTTAACCCCTTACTGAACAGTAAGCTCAGGAGCATTCAATAATGACTTCTAATACCATGACTCACTGAGCCCTGGATCAGTGGTTGGTCTTCACTTTGCAGCCTTACTAAGGTTATCTCAGGTGAGCAATCGCCTCCTCCCCAGGTGTGCAGGAGCCCTGTAGGCAGCTTGCTCCATGCCACATTAAATTGTGGCACCTCAAACTGATCGTTTGCTAAGCCATACACCATCCTACCTGCTCTGCTGGTAGTGTGTATCTAGGTTTGCTGCCTATACAAACCTCATTTTCACTTTCCTCAAAGGATAGCCTGGGCTTACTTCAACATCTGCTCACACAGAAAAAACAGCTCTAGAGCACAGCAATTGCCCAAAGGGACCTGGGGTCCCATACACAGGATGGAAAGAGGTGCAGCACTGCACTTTTGCCCTGCTGAGGACCCATGAACACCCACCCTCACCTGTTGCCCTGCCCTTGGCAAGCTCGAGGAGTGGACTAAGGAGCCAGCACACTCTTTGTGGTTGGGGCAGCTTGCAGAAGCCTCCCCGGCCAATGCACTTGACAGCTCAACTGCAATGTTCCTCCTGGCCAAGAGCCTTTTGGCACATCCCAACCTGTTTCACAGCTGGACCTTTCTCCTGCTGCTTACTCTCCTCTCTGGCTTCTCCAGCAGCCTTTTGGGAATACACTCCCTCACGGGACTTTTGCCCCCTCACCTCAGGGACCGTCCCCCAGATGGAAAATCACTTCAGTATAATGCTAATATTGCCAAATTGTACAGCTGCATTGGCGGCCTTACTGGGACACCACCGCCACATTCAAACTTGTACCTGTCTGAAAACAATATTGGGCAAAATCTTTGCATCTTTTTGTTTGCTTTTTAAAAGCCATGCTGCCCATTAGCTTTTCTACATGATCACTTTACTGAAATATTTTAATGAAAGGAGTGCTTTCAATATCACGTTTACTGAGTTGGTTTGTATTGTACTTAGATCACTCAAGTCTTATCTGTGAGCAATGTAACATGCTTGCCTGTATTTCCTGTAGTGTCAGAGGTAAAGGCTATTATCCTGCTTCAAATGGTTAATTTTTAATTCTTTAGATTGTACTGATCATGGAAAGACCTCTGCAATATTGATTTTCTACAACTTTCTCTGCACTGTACATGTGTTTTGAGTTACTCTTCCCTTAAGATACTAAGAGTACAAGACACTGCAAGTATTTTGGTGGGGCAAGAAAAGCTGTGTTTTATAGTAATCTACTCTTATTAAACTAAATGTGTATTAAGTTGTCCTTTAAAATGTATATGTCTGTTCCACAGTGTGTTTTGGTGCTCTGGAGCCCTTGGAGATGCAGAAGCTGCATAACAGGGGCTGTTCCACAAGTGCTTACTCACTAGCCACTATCAGTAGACAATTATCTGTCTCACTCATATGAGATCCTACATTCTCAGTCCCCATTATCCACATGCATCCCTGAAGACCATCTTCACCTGTAAGACTTTGACTGAACAACATCTAGCATGTCTGGTTGATCAAACAGCATGTACGAGGGTCCACTTGTAGCTACAGAAGAGAGAAGCAGCGAGATCATAGCTCCTGTCTACATATATCTGATCAACTCTTCAAACACGGCATCCTGTACTTTCCTATTAGTTGAAAGGCCTCATTTCATTAAGCACACAGTTGAGCCTCAGTCATTACCAGCAGCATGTGTTCAGCTTAAGCTTTTGATTGCTATATTGGGCCATTTCCAGCCTTCACATCCCCAGCACACAATACTTCAGGCATCTCATGTAGAACTCTTGATGTTCTGACAGGCTATAAAATCTCACCTGTTAGTCTGTTATCTGACTGTTCATCAGTCATGCTCCATTACCTCACCCATGTTGCAATAATAATTAGACTTTGTGTTTACAGGCACATGTAGCACTGCTACAGCACGTACATTTCTCAAGCAGAATTCCAGGCAAATAAAAATGGGTGCAATATATCCAAATCTAATGCACAGGCAAGAACATAATAATTTGACCTCTGTATTGGATAATGCACTTCTATCAGTAGAGAATACAACAGTGCCTTTATTTAGATGGTATTTGACATTTACAACATGATTCTAAGGAAGAACACAAATTTGGTTACTTATATATTTATAAGAATATCTGTTTTTACATGAGTTGAATTTTCCCTTTGCTTTCTTTAGTGTGTTCCCCAGGTCTGTATCAGAACACAGAATTTGAAGGGACATCCTTAAGTGTCATTGTATCCTGTCCCCTCCTCTTGCAGTCACAATGTCATATTATTTGTTTTACAAAATATTATTCAGCTCTGTCTTGGACATAGGTTTTTTTAGCCCCACTACTGTCAGAATGCCACTCCGGAAACTCACACTTCTGATGGATGGGAATCCAATTTGCATGTTAAGTTTATTCATGGCTTTTTCATATCCCTTTGTTCATGTGCCATTGTTGTCACTTCACTTAGATTTGTTTTTCTGATTCAGAAGTTGTCACTCTTGAGTGTTTACAATTGTCATGTTCCACCCAGTTTTTATTTCATTTGGCTAACCAAACCACGCTTTTTTAATGTTCTCTGCATGGACATTAGGCTCTTGCTCCCCTCATCACCCCTCTGTGACTGTTCCACTCTGACTTTTTCTTCAAGAAGAAAGACTGGAAGTTTACACAATTGTCCAGATAAGGTCTTACAGCATCTCATCCCATGACCGCTGTCTTTGTTGAAAAGTCATCCCCGAAACTTGATTAATTATCTCAGCTGCTTTTTTTCCCAGATAACTTCACCTTTTTCAAGTCACCATACAGTGGCTGAACCATCTAAATTTTCCACATGAGATCCTGGCTTTACAGATGTCATTAGCAAAATTTGCTGAACTTCCAGTAGGGAAATGATTTCACATTCTGAATCCTGATCAGTGGCTTCAGCTTCCTCCCACCACCTGGACCATGACACACAAGGATCACAGCTTCTGTAATTGTGCACAAAACTCCAGCAACCTCAGCACAAAAACATTCATTCTTCCTTGCATCCTATTCACCTCCCTCAGCTCTTACATGTTTTAAGAGACTGTTCTTCACACCTATTCAGTTTCAGCTAAGAGGAAAAAAAAACCAACATAAAACCCCATAGCCACACACAGTATAACACAGGTGAAAGCTTCACTCAAGAAATGCTGGTAGATGTTTGAGCTCGTGCTTCTGCTCCACAGGAAAACACAATTAAAGCTGACCCATTTGCTTGTGGATCACAGTTCCATAAGACGCCCTTGGCAATTTCATTGCTGAAACAGTGCCACAGAAAACATAAACCATAATTTTCTTTCTCTGGTAAATTTAATTAAATGCAAATTCTTAAGAAATACTGTAAGAAATTCCGTCAGTTTTCACATGCCCTTAATGATACTTGGATAAAAACAGTAAGTTTGCTTTCAAGCAACCTGTCTGTGTGAGCTGCTAGACTGTAGCAAATAGGCCTTTGTTAAAATTCCAACACATACAATGGGTTTTATCACCAGCTAAATAAACTACTTGAGCCACAACTGGACATTTAATTTGGGAAAATATTACCTTTGCCAGCGTTATGATAAGAAAGAAATGTGAGACCTCTGCAGAGCTTTCAGATTTGTGGAGGAGCTTCCTAAACTATTTACTAGAAATCCAAGATAGGCTGAGAAAGATTATGGGTGTGTCTATGTCACCCTTTTCTTTCAGATCAATAATGCCCTTTTGAAGTAAACCTCCTGACTATCCTCACCATGTTTTGGTTCACATGGCTGAGCAGTCCTGGAGAACACAAACTGGATGTCTTTCAAATGAAACTTATTTCAAGATTTCCATGACTGCCCCTAAAGCACTCTAGTTGCTGATGGATGTAGACTCCACAGGACCAGACTACGCTAATTCAAAGTAACTCCCCCTGAAATGCATGCATCTTGAAAGTCTTCAGTGCCAGCTGTTTTGCTCTGCAGATCCACTCCTTACTGGTCCACTGTACTCACTGATGCAGGGGGACACCCCAGGTCAATCCAGATGTGGTGATTCGCAGGCACTTCATTCTACTGCTTAATTTCATTACTGTAGACTTTCAGAAATTTCAGGGCTGGAATTCAGTTATACCTCAAAACATTTGGTTTTTTCTACAAGCACATCTGTGCCTCTTGAGGCAGCAAAATGGGGCTAAAAGTATTGTATATATTTACTTACTTGCCAGGAATGTGGTGATTCTGCTGGAGGTAACATAATGCAGACTCTTCTGCAGTTTAAGCAATTCTTCTTCCATGCCTGGCTGGAAACCAGTAATGAAAAGGAATAAACACAAAGCAATAAAACAGAAATAACTAACATTGCTCAATCAACTAAAACATGTCTCTTTGGCTAGAATGAATCATAACACCCAGTGGAGTTAGAAATGCCTGCTCATGTTCTGTCCCCAGATGAAAATTGTGTGGCTATGAACTGACAAAAATCAACCTGGAGTCTTCGAATACAGAAGATACAGAACGCTATTTAAATCAGCCAGTTTACTTTTGAACAACTCTGAGCATCCTTTCGGGTTGTGCTGTGTCACTTTTTGGATCACAAGTCTCAGAGGGATGAAGGTACAGTCTGGTGGATGTAAAACCATGGCAGGGACACTTGTATCAAAGATAGATGTGCAGCAGTTTCTGGGGTGAAGCAGCGCAGCAGCTTAGTAGTGTATGGCAAAAAGCAGCAGCTGAGAGTAAAGAGTACAGCCTGAAAATCCTTATTCAGAAAGGCAGCATTATAAGGGGCTTTTAATACCATCGATGTGCCAAATTCAAAGCAGAAGTAAGGGCTTATTCATTTAAGGAAGGGAATACAAATATAACCACATACAAGCAGCACACCACTATTTTTTCATCCTGTCCTGTCACACACACAGAGCTTCCAACTACATGCATCCACCGCCTGCCAAGAATGGTCTCCAAGGAGAGATTACCATGTGCTGTCATCCTGAAATAGATTCATTTGATCAAGGGAAGTTATTAATAGAGGCCAATTTTTTTTGTAAATTTCAACCTTGTTTACTGCCAGTATGTCACCCACAAATATCCATAAATCCCAAACTGTTGATGGCTCTGTGAGTCTTGCTAACATTAGACCTGCTGCCAAGGCCTTGAGGGCACCAACAGCCCTTTCTGTCTCATCCTGACCTCTCCTGGGGACAACCCTACTCATGCCTATGGTCCAGGACCCTATTCTGTCCCATGCCCCAGTGTGCAGCAGTGCCAGTCTCCAGCTCCCCATAGCCCTGCCATGCCTGGCCATGAGACCCACTGATCCTGTCTCCTACCCATGGGCTGATGTCCCAGCCTGGCCTCAGCCCATCCCAATCCTCACGGAGGTGCCCAATGCCCTAGGCTGGAGCCCCCCATGATGCTCCAGCCCCAGCAAACAGCTGTCCTGGCAGCACACTGGGACCGCCGCTGCACCCAGCACCCATCACTCACTGTCAGGGACTCGCTACAGATGGTTCATACTGATGACTTCTGCTCCCTGGCACAGCTCTCATGGTCCTCCATGAATACCACTGCTATAAATGCATTTGCTAGTACATCTTTGCAGTACTACTTGCACAGCAGGACCATGTGTCCCTTTGTGCAGTATGTGATGAACTTTCTTAAAATAGCCACGCTAAAAAGAAATGCATGGGTTTATTTTCAAAACATTGAAAACACAAATCCAAACACAACAAGTCAAGTTTAAGGCACTGGGTCCAGCCAAACATCATCCATCTGAAAATAAGTATCCAAAAGACTGAAAAAATAAAACCATCTCTTCCACATCTCGGAAGTTACTGTATAAGGACAAGGGAGAGAAGAAAGATTTCCACAAATGAAATTTGGGTGTCAGTCTGAGAAACCTGTAGGGAACTGTATACTTCTGGTTTCCCTGTTCAGCCTGAGCTACTTAGGAACAGACTAATTCTCCAAGAAGTGTTGCCAAATGTTGAGAACTAGGTCATCCTAAATGCAATCCACGTCATTCAAAAAGCACTCATCATTTCTGAAAAACCTGTTTTTTATCTGTGAGCTTAACAGTAACACACAAGGGACACAAGCAAAGCTACTCTCTCGATGGCAGAACCATTAATTTAGTGAAATTCTTATGGATGTATAACCTTCTTTCAGCTAATGACATAAAAGTGACCATGCCAGGTCATGCCAAAGGTCCATCTAGCCTCATACTCTGCTTCTAAGCATGGTCAAAACTGAAAAAAGAAACAAATTGGTCAAGCACAGAACAATATTTCTCCAATGCTCTCTTCCAGCTTGCAGCAACTTGTAGTTCAGGACTTGCTGCGATGCAGGTAGGGTCACCAAGTAAGACTACCAAAATGGTAGCCCAGTAGAGGTTGTCCATTTGTACATATTTTGAATAAAAAGAAGGGTGTCTGCCAGAATGCTGCACGCAAGCTTTGTAACAAAGCAAAGCTTTCTACAAAGTCTGTGGTAGGATGCACTCCAAGAAAACATATAGCTTGGGACCAAATTATCAGGTTCAGTAACTGGTTAAACAGATGAACATATTACATTAAAAGACCTCTAGGGAATCAAAGCTCAGCTAGCCTTTATTTAATTTCCTCTCAAAACTTATATTTAGCCAATGCTGTTCACAATTCTGCTGTCATAATTAGTGTATGTAATCAGGGAAAAAAAAAATATTATATGTAGGTATTCATCAGAAGACATTTCTAAACTGCTGAGTATCAATGGTGATTAGGTGAAAGAAACAAGGGGACTTTTCCCATGCCAAATTTGCAGTTTCAGCACAGATGTAGCCAAATGCCCATGGACAGCTAGGATCTGTCGAAGAGATCATCTTTGACATTCCACTTGGCTTTCTGCTCCATTGCTCCCCCCATGCCCTGCCTCCCGGTTTTCTCAGGGAGTTCCTAACAGTGTCCTTGAAGGAAATATTCATCAGCCCATTCTGAAAGCAAGAAAAAAAGCTGTCCTTTGAACTGCCAGTATCTGACAGGATTATAGCAGCTGAAAAGGAGCCTTTCAACAGAAAGCAGATACACCTTTCATGAAAGAGTTGTCTCCAAATTAATAATGTGTGTACTAAAAAGCAGACAAGAAAGAGAAAGTTAGCTTAAACCAGACCTATATCCTGGGGAAAGCGTGCCAGTCTCCCTTTAACAACCCTGTGCAGCTCCCATGAAGCCATTCCCAACTGGATAAAGTACAGACAGGCAATTGTAGAAACATTTATTTTCCCACATCCCTCCTCATCCCTGTCCAACCTCCAAGCCACAGGAGTACAGAGAGACATGCGCAGCCCCCACCAGCCTGCTCCCCTACTGTCCTGGGGGTGAGGACGGAACAGGGTGACACCAGTGGCCCCTTCCTCTTGCGTCCCCTTTGGCAGCAAGTACCAATGCTCTTGTGCTCAGGAGATGTAGGAAGACCCATCCTATGGGGCCTGTCCTGCAGGCTCTGGGTGTCAGCAGGGTGTGCAAATCATTGCTCAGGTAGGAGGACATCAGTCAAGCAAGAAGAACACTGTCCCTACAGCATTCAGTTCATTCACATTCACATGAAAGTTAACAAATAATTCAGCGTTTACAGAAGGTGAAACCACTCACCCAAGGCAGGATACCACAGAGTCCACACCTAAGCCTTGAATCAAGGAGTGGAAAGTAACAGTTTTTCAGGGATTACCAAGCTGACCCTTTCCCTGATTGATTCATTATTTTTTCAATCCACTGGGAGGAGACCTCTTAAAAATATATATCTCAGTCTTTGTCACAAGCCCCCACAGTGATATGACTACAGAGGGAGAGTATTTCCACTTCCTATACAAAGTGCCATTAGCAAAGAAGTAAAATCTGCAAAGATTTAGTGTGCCAGATACAACATACTCTGTCCAAGAACAGAGTTGTATAAGAGTCTAAAAATTAACTATGATGTTACCTTGGGCAATAATCATAACTAAGATATTTTACAGAGAGCCATATAATCATCCAGCTTATGTTCTCTGCATGCAAGGATGAATTGTGTTTGCAGAAGTTTCATGAATAGGGGTATACATGGAGATATACAACTTCTTTGTTCATATTCTCCTTAATCACTCAGTGCCATCTCATAACCAAGTCCATAAACTTAATAAACTGACAGAAGGACTGATTTAGCATAATATAATTTTGCAGTCAACCAACGATGTACTGCCATTGGGATGTATTTTCACTGGAAGTTGCGGTCATTTCACAATGAAGCTAGATGAAACAAAATACAAAATATTATAGCTTCAGGCTTGTCCTCACTGCTGTATTAACATCAGGAACAATCCTGCCATTACTGCTACAGGAACTCCAACTTCTGCCCACGCACCAAGATCCCAAATCGCCACTTAAACTTTGCCTCACAAATCGTTCAGACAGGTAAAGGAAAAGCAAGCTGATAAACTTAGAAGGCGAGAGCCACAGGCCATGGCTTGTGTTAGATTAATTAATCAGCTGCTAATACTAGTATTCTGTCTTTCAAACATTCCTGCAAAATGTAGCCCTTCTTCCTCAAGTGAGAGCACCTCAAGTACAGCAAGTGCAGAACCAGGTCCCAAGCATCGCAGTCAGACACGGTCGGTTCTGCACTTCTCCAGATGTAGACTGCAACCAAATCTCGCCTTGAATTAGATGAAAAAACATCAAATAGGTTACCCATTCCTACTTCAAGCTCTGGTAAATGTATCCGACTAGAAGGCAGATAACCAGTTTGTATGTTATTCTTTCTGTTGAAAGACATTTTTAAACTAAAATGCAAGATTTTAAGACAAATCTTTGGGCCTACAGTACCAAGGAAAGAAAAGACAACATATGCAAATGCAGGGTTTAAGTCTGTCATATTAACTCAAGCGTTTAAATATTCATCTACCTAGCTGAGTGTAAGTTCTATTAGTACAACAGTTGTCTCTATCCCCAAATTGGTATTTATGAGTCAGTAGGTAACCAAGGGATACCATCCAAAGGATTCTGCTTCAAGGAGGTGAATACATTGTTGGTTTCTTATCTTGATTACCAAGACTGCATTCACACATGGGAGGAAGAGCCGGTTTGCTCTCCTCTGGGTAGTTTAATCTGTTTGCCTAAAGATAGGATAAACACTCTGTAAAAGATTAAAGGTGATCAAGATGAATGCAAAGATATTATAAGGGCAAAGTAAAGCTTCAGGTAGGTATGATCTACCTACACCACCCCTTCAAACAGCCAGGAAACAGGGGCAGGTAGCTAAGCCAACATCTGAAATAGCAAGTAACATGAACCATGGGGGTGGACTTGCAGAGTGAAACACTTGGTGCTGAGGACCTAATTTCTAGACTGTACTGTGCTAGTTTTTATTTTCAGACTATTTCTAGTTTGTCCTCTTGGTCAGGATGACCTTTTGTGGCTAAAGCGCTGCACTCCAACACATCATCTACCTTAATTTCCTCTTAAACAACATAGCTCATGAGCTCTGAGACCACTCCATGGTACAAAATGAAACACAGTAAGTGTGGGCAACCAGGAGGTTCATTTCAAAATGGCACTCTGATCCAAATGAAAACATTAATCTAAGTGCATCCTCAGTGTTTGATTGATGCTACCAAAATGCAGCTTTAGTCTATGATACACAGTGTGATGGGGAGAAAGGGTAGAGGAGAGAGATGATGGAAAAGAGGAATCCACTTAGAAGTCTGGCCGACTCGAAAATCCTTCTGCCAAGAACAGAAGAACTAATCAAACAGGTCGTAAAGGTACCATATATCTTTTTTTTTTTCCCACTGAGCTGTCCAACATTTTTTTCTTGTCATTTATTACAATGACTATTGGTTGTACTTTATATAGAAAAATCACACCTGATTTCAAGCATTTGAAGACTGTTGGGACACAGCTGGGAGGGAATAAGATTACTTTTGGTAACCACACTGGAAGAAAGGAGCATCTAATTCTCCACCAGAAAGAAGAGCTTTTAAAGTACAAGGTGTCATTGGAACGAGAATAAAAGGATATGAAACAGCAGCAAGTAAACAGAGTCTGGAAAAACAAGCGATTTATAATCATCAGGAAAATGGAAATGTGGAACTAGTTTCCAGCAGAACCCAGAAGACAGATTTTTCAGGTGAAATTCAATCATTTTCTAGAGGAAATTGCTGGATGTAGCTGCCTACAATGCTGGACCACCACCAGAACATCTCACCACGTTCCATAGGACTGCTTCAAATCCCAAAGTCAGTAACAGCCACCAGGAACCATTCTCCCCCATGCAAAAGGAAGACTACCTTCCGCTCCCACAGCAGGAAGATGGTGGGTTTGCATACTGTCAGGAGGAATGTTAAGGACAGTCAAAGTGGCAGCATTAGACAGAAGTCTCCATATCTCAAAATTCATTTCTTGCCCTCTTCTTTGTCATATAGATACATGATCATGGGTTCAACTATCATTTTGGACGTACATCTCTTACTACACAGTTTATTGCTCTGGCTAGCCAAGCAGCAGAGAATACTGTCTTTGGAAAAGACATTGCTATCCTGTAAACATGAAACTGACTTTCCTTATAAGCTGTAAACTATGAAGTTTTAGACCAGCCTCACGGCAATATGAATATACAGAATCATAGAATTGTTTCAGTTGGAAGACACACTCAGGATCATTGAGTCCAACCATAACCTAACTCTGGCACTAAACCATGTCCCTAAGAACCTCATCTAAATGACTTTTAAACACCTCCAGGAATGGTGATTCAACCACTTCCCTGGGCAGCCTGTTCTAATGCCTGACAACCCTTTCCATTAAGCATTTTTTCCTGATATCCAATCTAAACCTCCCCTGGTGCAACTTGAGGCCATTTCCTCATGTCCTGTCACTTGCTACTTGGGAGAAGATGCCAGATCAGTGATCTACAGCATTATGTGCACTATCACACAGTACATTCAAGCAACATTGCCTAAAGATTAACCCATTTCCAGAGTCCTACTTGCTTTCAAATGCCCAGATTCTAGAGTTTTAACTATAGGGAGAACTACTAACTACTGCATATGTACATATAAAATGCAAAACCTTTCATTAATGCTTTGGAAATGGAAAGAGATCTGTTCTTGTGCTTGGAATTAAGGAGATGCATCGGACTGTTGTTATGGAAATGTTTTGCACTTCTTGTGAATGCTAATTATATGAAAACAAAAAGCAAGCCAAAAAAGTAGAAAACTATTTTCTGCATTGTAGTATTTCAAAGGGATATATTGACAGACCCTGTGAGATAACAGACAAAAAGAGCAAACCAGGAATAGCTATTTGCTAGGTTTTGTCTGTAGTAAATGTCAAAAAGAAATCAAAACACAAAAGGCATCAACTAAGCCATCACGAGCTTCTACTCTTGTTATCTTCCTTTTCAAAACTGCTCATCTTAATTATCTTGGTTTAATTCAGCATTGCGTACACACGCACACTGGCATATAGAGCCCAAATTTCTGTCCTTTGGTCAAGACAGAAAATTGTAAAAAGTGTATTAATATTACTCATATTTTGTTTTATACAAAAAAAAAGAATGTTTCACTAACAATGGGGCAGTGGGGTGGGTCTTGCACTGTTTTTCAAGTGCACACTAGGTCAGACTTTGAAGAAAAGCATAAATTTGAAACAAAGTATTGCAATGCTTTGATTTAAAAAGATCCGCGGTTCTTTTGCTCTCATTTTTCTTTTTGCTTATGGCTAAAATTATTCATTGACTTTTACACAAATTCTCTCAGTCAGTCTGAAAATACACTTCTTTTAAAAAGAAAAGGCTATTTGTTCCAAAATTTTCACCAAATTCCATATGGACACGTGCAGTGCTAATACACTAATACCACAGACCTTGCCACCTCTTTGGGAGTATATCTTGCACCCTTGGCAACCTGGCAACTGTGTAATTAGCTACAATGATGCAATATTACAGTCGCTCTCTTCCTATTTTAGGGAAAAAGGAGATTTTTGAGGTCAGAACCTGGCAAGTGGCTTCAGAGTCACATCAGAATGACATTAGTAATCACAGAAATCATTGCCATTATGGCTATGATCTCATTAATCACAACTATCAACATGCTTTTTGTAACCATTGATATTATTATTCAGCTGTATGTTTGTCTCAGTTTTGGATTTCAGTTACTTTCTTTTTCTGCATCTACTTCTTCCAAAAGAATTAAAAGCAAACTAATGCACATAATTTCCTATGTATGCTTACATTTTAATCTTCTTTCAGTACAGTTTGCTTTTAACTACCTTTCCTCCCCACTTCCATAACTGCTTATCATTTATCATCTGAAAAAAAAACACTTATGCTTTTAAGAAGCCATAGCATTTACTGGCATCATTACCAGCACAGCTTTTTGTCTAGCATTAAAATTCATATTTACAGCCCAACATTTGTTTTACTCCCTGTGGTAGCAGAAATACCATATGCAAGGGAGCTCCCTGGGGAGAGAAAAAGGATATGTGTGTGTGTGAGCGTAAAATGAACCATAAATATGGGTGAGCACATGCACACTTCTTAGACCACCTGGTTGTGGGGGCATCCAGACATTTATGCCCTCTTTGGTTGACAATGTGACTACTTTCATTGACTGTTCTTCCTCCTGACTCATACACAGCGGGCCGATGCATTTGTGGAACACAGCTCACTACACAAAAGTCACTCTTTGCTAGTAGCTTCATGCACTGGGAGATCTCAAAACACCTTCCAAGGGAGGTGAGGGTGGACCAGCGAAGAGGAGTAGGGTACATGAGGTCTTCTGCCAGCTCAGGTGCTTGGGCATAACCCTGGTTCTCCTGGTGCCAAGTCCTGTGCCCCATGTGCTGCGCCACGCTAACCAGTGGTACCTTCAGGCCACCAAGATGAGACTCTTCTAATCTGAGGTCCACTTCTCATCCAACAGTAGCACAAAAGCATGGGTGGTCCCCGCAGAATAAACTCCAGTGTTTGCTGTTAAATGCTATGATATGTATTTCCCTTCCTGCTCCCTCACACTTATGCAGTTGTGTAATTACAGCCCATATCTGTAAAATAATTATTCTTATGATGAACCAGAGAATCCTGTTTTTTTCCATATTGGCTACTCAATGTGAATGCCAGAAGCCCAGTGAAAGGCTAAAGGCATTGATACAAGCTACAGATCACTTTAACGTCAAATCAGTCTTGTAATGCTTAAATAATGAAGTCTCATTTTCAATAGTGACATCATAGCAGATTTGCAAAGGCTCTCCTGTGCTTTCAACCTCACATATGTTCCTATTTGGTGTCTTTGAAATACAGAGGTACATAAGTCTCATGACAAATAATTGGCATTGAATATGGAAATTTGGAAAAAAATGTCCAACTACCCACCTGTATCTTTAAGCACCTAAATACCTTTAAAATCAGAGCTGAAGTGAACACAAGTCATTTGCATTTCCTGCCAAGCACCATTTTTATTTTTATTTAAAGTGATGCTACTTCTGCTGATTCCATTGGTTCTTTCAGTGACCAACTGCCAGGAACAGCAAGTTCTATATTGTCATAGTGCCGTGAAGGTGGGATTGAGCAGCACCAAAAACTTGCATAATGAAAGCTTGCTGCGCAGTACCCTTGGGGCATGCTGCAATCAGCAAAGGCAGAGAGATCAGACCTTTCCCACTGCTTCATTATCTTGCTTGCAGCAGCTCTGCAATACTCTGGGGTGCCATCTAAACCCAAACCCATGGGCCACTGTCTTATAACCTGCCGGTGGTCTGCTTCTAATGTCAGAGGTGGGGCAGATTGCCCAGACTCCATGGATAATCTTATTAATTGTGCCTATGTATCTAATTATCAGTACTCACACCTTCAGGTTTTTGGATCAGATAACAAAAGAATAATTTGAGAAAGGTAGTTTACTTCTAATTTGCCTATGCTCAATTACACCAGCATATAACCTTGACAAAGGAACAGGAAAATCTTTTTCAGGGAGCAGATTTACATTTATTTATAATGAACAACAAACACACTGCTGAAAGGACATTTCAGTGGTGTTGCTTCTAACACCTAAGTGTTTCTAACACATCTTTCCCCAGGGTTATGCTAATTTCTCAAGGCCCATCTTTATAGGTTGACCCAGAAGCATGCAAATAGTGCACAACACTCCTATTACCTCATTTAAAAAGACCCTGAGTACAAGTTCATTAAGAGAAAGAAATACTAATACTTGTTTGATACTAATAAGCTAATCACATTGTTTAGGAAGGAAAGAGAAGAAAGTTTTAATTTTTAAGAAGGAGTTGAGAGCTCAGTTTGCAGATGTCTGCTGCCCATGGCAGCTACTGCTCTGACAGAGCACGGTACTGCTTCTGCACAGCAGTTCCACATATGCCATCATGACTTATAGGTAATGTAATTTTTTAAGGCACTTGGTCTTGGAAAACTTCAGCTTTCCTTCCTGAGCTGTTGCCAAAATATCATCGCTTTCCTTCCTGCCTCTGACACCAAGAGAACTACCATTTCTCGTAAGCAAAGAGTTCAGCACCAAACAATCTCATGTGGCTGAAAAACCTGTCAAATGCAAGAAAGCTCACACAAATAGCCACTATGTTCTTACTTCAAAACAGTTACCAACAACATACTGCTGTAAGGGGTAGATGCACACACCCAGGCTAAAGCTTAGCTTTCTCGTGGCAGAACTGTTCAGGACAGTCTAGCTGGGAAAGAATCAGCCCAGAGAGTCCTGCCTAGAAGCATTAAGTGTCTGTTTGTAGAGCTCCACTTGCTAACAAAAACTTTGAGTTTTAACTCTTAAGACAATTATTTATCTCAGCCTTTGGAGGTGCATTTGCTAATAAGTAGGTTCAGTTTTGTTCTCTGAACTTCAGAATCAACTTAATCTTCTTGCAGTGAGACAAATTTAAAACTAACCTGGAATCTATCCCTTCATCCTAGTTTTCTTACCTCTGCTGCAAATATCCGTCCCCCTTAGGTAATGAATTTTGCAGGCTCAGCTTCCTGTAATCGGTAAAGCGTATGCCACAGTGTAAGCTGCAATGCAAAACAAAGCATGAATTCACCATATTCAGGAAAACAAATACATAAAATGAACATATGTTTCCTTTCAGAGACTTAGCAGCTTACTTGACTGCCTCTGCATTTACCTTGGCTTTTAAAAACCATCCATCCGAGACATTCCAGTGGACACAGCTCACAGCCTCTAGTGAGTCCAAATTCACACCTCTTGGACACATGTATAAACTATCGCCCTTTCACAAATGGGAAACCAACATAAAGATAGATTAATTATTCTTGTGCTGCACAACAGAAATGTGCAGCATATCAGGGAACCAAATGAAAACCTTCATTGTGCCACGCAACTACTCATTCCACTATGGCACGTCTGTACCACTGCTTGTACAGATCTATGCTTAAAAACTCTTTGTTTCTTCTTTTACCTCACTGGCCTCAAGATTTCCCCTCTTCCACTGCTAACACTCCTGCTTTACACCAGTGCCAGTTATGTTCACAGCTCTCCTGCCATAAGTAAATCATTCCCAAAGTAACTTCTCCTATAATGGGTTAGCTTGAAAGTGAAAGAAGGGCTTATGTGCCCAAAAGTCCTTTCCATTTTTTTTTTCCTTCACCTGTTCATACAAACCTTTCTTAGGACCTTCACAACTGCAACACAACCACTAATCACTACAGTATCCTCTACTAAGAGAAAAAAATTGAGCTGAAACCAAATTCTGAGTCCAAAAAATGAGCTGCAGAAAGAAAACTAAGTCTAGAGTTGAACTCAGTATTTGTTCCCTCACTTCTGAGGTAGCCCAGACCGAAACCTCCACCATGAAACAATTTAGCTGCCAGAGAGATGAAGGCTGAATAAGCACTCTTTTCATGTCATTTCTGTATTTTAAATCCAGCCCTGTTTTCCAGTCTTATAGCCCTGCATCATCATAAAGAAAGATGCTGATTTGACTGAACTACTTATTTTTTTGTGTCTTCTCAGCCAAGGCCTTTGTGTGTCAGGATGAAATTGTGTCCACAGCTCTGTAAAGCAGCTTATTAGACTTACTATTTTCATCTCTTATGTATTGTTGTTTAGTAGTTTTTCAGCCTCATATAACCTACCTACTTTCTTGCCGATATTCCAGTCAAGAAATTAAATCCTTACATTGTTTTAAAGTAGTACTTTAAATAACACGTCAATAATACCTTAAAATGGTTTCTATTGTACAATAAGAAAACTCCTGAAAGAAACAAAAATCTTGCCCTGTGGATTTATTACATCTAATAGTCTGTGTTTGAAAGTACAAGCTTTGTTGATTTATATTAACTGCAAAAAACAGTAGTAATAATTGAATACTAATACCTCCATTTAGATAAGGAGAGGGCAAGTCTAAGAGCATTGAGTTGCAGGTTTTTTTGTGATGGTGTTGCTGATGAGTTTATACAAACTCCTGTTTTGGTTGCACTTATAAAGGTAGTGGTGCAAGTTCAAGAGAAGCCTGAACTGCAAATCATAAACATTCCTCTGTTCTGTCACTCTTTGATGTAATGCTTTTTTTTCCACTAATGAGGTAAATGAAGTAGTCTCACTTGTTTCTCTTTTCAGTTCAGCTAGGACAGATCTAGCCTAACAAATCTTCAATGAGGACTGAAGGAACTGAATAAGGGTCACAGTTCCATTTCCAGGAGATGCTGGCTCCTGAGCAGAACACACATTAATCCTGCTTAATTCTAGCCCGATAAGAATGAAACCTCTAGACTAAGAGATCAAGTAATTCAGATGGTTTTCAGTAAAGAGAAATAAAGTTTTATAGAAAAATTTCTCCCCTCTTCTAGGATGGGCTGGATCACCCTTGAAATTCCCTTTCTCTGCTCAGCCAAGAGAAAGAATCTATATGACAACTTGAAGTGGTCACCTAGCTTTTAAATACTAAGCTGAAGGAGATTGGTATGTTGCTTGGATTCACAGCAATTCATTGCTGCCAGGAGAGCTAAGAAAAAATAGCTACTGAGCACATCTATCAGCTGCAGTGTTGGAAAAAACAGGAGCAAAACTACCTACTAGAAGGAAAGCCACTTGACAGCTTGACTGCTTCCTTGTTTCCTGATTATTCCATGAAAATATTGATAGAAGGAGAGAAAAAAAATACGGTAAGGCAGAGAAAGAGCAGATATTTCACTATTGTCAAAAAGAGAGCATGAAATAAAGGGAGTGCTGAAATAAAGAAACTGATGACAGACAACATGCAAGCAGAGTTCATAAAAAATACCCTTTTAAAAAACTTTAAAATTAAATCTAAACACTAAATGTGCACACATTTAATCTTTTCTTTCCCATGGAATGATGCAGCTGTTCAACTGAAGCAAGTCATCTGCCAAAGGAAACAGTCTGTGGAAACTCTCTCCCAAAAGGCAGGTTTCAAATCAGGGAAATAAAGATGATGCCTGGCTGAAGTCTCCTATCAGGGATCCACTTCCCTAGTCAGAAGCAGCCACGGAGATCCAAGTGCTAAGCCCAGACATGATGGGTGCCCACAGCGGCTGTCAGCATCCCTGAATCGCTCTGACAGCACGACTCCTTTTCCCCCACACACACAGCAAGAGCAAGTGCCACCAGAGAAGACCTCCGTCAATAAAAATACTGGGTTGACTGGCTTGCTTACCTCCTCCTGTGATTTTAATCTCATGGTTTTGCAAATTAAGCAGAATTCTCTTGATTTCAGCAGGGCCCAGATGAACCCCATTCAAGAGAACAGTATCTGAATATTAAACATCTGCCTTTACCAAGTTAGCTTGATAAAATGTAAAAGAGCATACGGGCCATTTATTCAAGTAAGGAGTGTTTCTTTGGTTATAGATGTTGCAGCTGCCTCAAGACTACCTAGAAATTAACTGTTCAGAATTTGGATGACATTAATTAGCTCTCCAGAAAGGAAATGTGTAATCTACCATGAATGAGAGACTTCAAGAAAAAGCCATTTACACAGGGCTGCAGCTGCAAACATGAAAGTATGAGTGTGTGTACAACACATGTTCTCCTACAACAAACAAACATTTGGGTTTCATATTTTAAGCCTTTGAACTTCGTGAAAACACATGGGAAGCAGAAGGAGACATCAAAATAACTTAGATAGCTCAAATTGTTGCAGCTACTTAAATTGATTTCAAGTGTCTATTAAATATGTTCTGAAATTACCTAATAATGCATTGCATACTTAAAAATCACAGCTGAAGATGGATTATCTCCTTCTCCTGATGTACCTGGGGCCAATCAGAGGCACTGAACTACTTTTAAAAGACTTTCAGAAGAGCCTTGTGGCAGGCAGAGACAGAGAAGAGAAGGACAGGAGTTCCCACGGACCATGACACAGACAGGCTTGTTTCGCATTTTTGTTTCCTTTTGAACATTCAGTGTTTCTGAGCTTTTGGTCAGGTGGACATTTTAGTGCATTTATCTTTGTGCCTTAATGAACCAGGTAGGGGTGGGAAACACAAACCTACATATGCTTGGAAGCCATCATGATTTGAGTGAGATAAAATTAGTAGTACTGCTAAACTCTCATTATTTTTCAAGACTCATCATGATTTTTTGGGCATAAAACTTCATAGAGCTCTGGAAAGTGGGAACATTTGGAAATGGTAAGAACTGGGAAAAAAAAGTGCAGTTATTAGTCTCTGGTTCAGGTAATGATTTTAAGTCCTTGTCTCATTTTCAGACTTCAAATTTTAGCACAGTTTTTTAAATTAGCATTTTACTTCACCAGTAATTGTGATTTTCATGTAATAACATGAATGCAGGTGCTAGGACTTTGAAAATAGCATCAAGAAATGCTATACCAAATACCTTGGGACTAAAGATTTTAAAAAAGAGACCCAAGTGTGTTCTCCATGGGCTGCATTGGTTGGGTTCCTGACAGGACTGTACACAGCACTACTACCACATCCAGGGACCCCTCTGCCCTTCACTCCCCAGTCCTGGCTGAGAATAGAGGTTTATTGGTAAGAATGTGCCAGATTAAATTTCCTCATCAAAAGAGATGTCTCTGCTGGATATTAGCAACTGTTTCATGACTGAATCACCAGGAAAATGTTTAATTAAGTTCCTGTACCAAACTCTGAATTGTTATCTAGTCCAGGAAGGACATTAAGATTGCATTATAATGAGCTGTCATAAAATCCTTTTTTTCTAAACTGAAAAACTCCTGGCAGTTCTAGATCTTAAATCTAGTTTCACAGAACACTTTCAGACATCTATATTTGACTTAGACTGTTCAACACACCAAATCCCCCCCTCAGCATTTAAAATAGATTTAATGTAAAAGTTAATGAAATGTGGCACCTTTATCTTGTTCATATAGAAGCCACGTCAAGGAAGGTGTTTAAATCAGCATTAATACAAATCAGTTTAGGACTGATCCTTCCTATTATGTTATTAATGCACCTATGCAAACTGTTATACTTCTGCAGAGTTAAATTAGTCTGTGACTGATAATGCAAATTCCTTTCCAGAAGCTCCTAATATAAACAGTCCAGTGTCTGCCTTCCTATTCTCTACAGGTCCAGGTCACTCCTTATCAGTGACCACTACCCTGAATTGCTTTACTGCAAGGATTCAAGGTCCAAAGTGATAACGTTGAGCACGGGCAGATATTCAAATCCACCTGGGAGCTGAGCATTTGACTCCTTTTGGTCCTTTTGCTTCCTCAAACATTCAGAGCTGTATTTCCTTCTTTTCAGAGTTCAAGGCAGAAGTTAATTTAGTAAGAAACCAAGGCATTACATTACCTACCCGCTACAAGCTAGAGTGGTCCTAGGCTGCTCTTACTTGCAGGGAGCTTGCTGAAGGTGCTGAGAGCCGGTTCTGGATCACTGCCCATCACATGCCAACATGTGTGTGCTGGCATGTCTCTGTCACACTCCCCAGCTGATTCACCGGTGATTATTGCTTACTCAAATGCTGAAGTTTCTTGTACCACATTTTCAGTAAAAGGTGATTCAAGAGGATGGAGCTTCATTCCTCTGATGTATTTCCCCAAGAAGTAGCAAAAGCTGTGTGCACTTTCCTGCCATCTGGAAAAGTCTTCTGGAGACTGAATATGACCTCGTACACTAATGATGGTTTGTAAGAACACTGAGCTGTGAAGTGTAAAAAGCAAACACATGCATGCAAAACTGTGCCTGCACTCCAGGCTTCAAAAAGATGGAGAACATTTAATGATTAACAGAGGGAACTTCTAAGATTAAACTGCATTTCTTTAAAGAATTACCAAAAGAAGGAAATAGCACATAAGTAGTGAAATTTTTCCAACTGTCCAATTGCTCTCCAGCATTGTCTCTTTGATTGACATTGTACAACCCAATATTTACAAGCACTTCCAAAAACCTGGAGACACAGCATTTGAGGCAGCAAACCTGGAAATACTACCAAACACTGTTTACCTCCCACTTTCTGCCTAGTTCACTCTCCTCAGTTTTCTGATTACCAAAACCATACTTGAGGCTTGATGCATTTTGTATGCACAGAAAGCCTCGCTGGAGCTGGAAGCATGTTCACTTAATTGAATCTGCCTGACAGATGTGATGCAGTGAGATAATGAATATGCAGTTGACAGACGTCTATGCTATGTACACACACATAGTAGGAACCAAGGACACAGATTTCCTGCTATGGAAAACAGAGGGAGAGATGCTCAGTGGAGCTGAGCTCAGAGTTTTTGCAGATCTGTTTTATTTAAGATAATGACATGGTCTGAGCCGAGGCAGAATTTGGGGGAAGCTCCAGACCACTGGCTGTTATATACTGTTATATACTCATCGCTGCTGGAAAAGGCCTTTGCTTCCCACTTTGACCACACAACCCCCTCTCTGCTTTGCCAGGGTCCCGGCACTCACTGCACCAGGGCAGGGCTTGCCAGGCAGCAGAGCTGGGGCAGGGGCTCCCCGCTGCCAAAAAGGAACCATGTTGCATCCCCTTTATTGTGCTCAGACTCATCACCTCCCATGCCCATAGAGTCCTGCTTCCTCCACAGCCTCAGCACTGCCACTCCTCAGGCTCTTCCAGGAGCCAATTCAGCTCTTTACAATGGTCTGCTTTACAACAGTGTGGCATCTGGAATATGCCAGTCTGGCTGCAAACAGCAGTGATCATTTTATCACTGTTATTCTAAGGCAGTGAACACTGATGGGGTGTTCTGCAATTAACACCAGGGACAACAGAACAGCACAAAGAGAGACTGACAGGGGGTGCCATTATAGGTGATGGTGGCAATGGGATTTTGATGAGCAAGTGTTGCAAAACCAGCATACCAGTACCATATATCATCGTGGAAACTCAAATTCCACAGGAACCAGGCTCAGTCAAGGATTACAGATGAAGGTAGTATTTTAAACATCACCACAATGCAGTAAGGTCCCCACTAATTTCATACATATTTAAAAGCCTAGATGAAAACTACCAAAGGGAGTATGATTATCACCTGGCAATGACTTCACCACCTGCTTTCTAAACAGTGGCATTTTGATTCTTGCTGTGCAAAAATCATGTCCACAGATTGGAAGTCCATACATACTTTGGCTGTGTGTCAGTTTAGATTTTCCTCTGGGACTCTTCACAGGATTCAGAGCCTGTGTCAGCTTCTTGTGCCAATGCCAAAGGCATGAGAAACTTTGAGCTTCTCCTGAGATTTGAAACTAATAAGAAATTCAAAGTGGAAAAAAACCCAAACAATTTAGGTCTGCATGTGCAGCAATCAAAGCTGAAGGTTATGTGAACAGAGGCTGTGATGGGCCTGCCTCCTTCCCATATGCTTCATGAGGTGGATCTAACTTGATGCCACCCGTGTTTCAGTGCTTCCAAGAGCTCACAGCATCCATCAGCATCACAAGGATCAGAAGGTGCTCGGCACCTTGCAGAACAGCACAACCTCTGTTTGAGAAGACACTGGAGAAAATGGGTGACATGTTTCCTTTCATCCCAGACTGAATGCTTGCCAGCTACCTTGCAGAAGTCATGCAGAAAGCACTGGAGATTCTGGGGCCATTTGCCATGTGGTTGGAAGTCCACCAGTGGTGAAGGCAGTGAGGGGTAATGCAGTCATGGAACAGCAAAACTGGGACTTCAGAGGTTTCTTGTGAGTCATATAACCAACTCTACCACATGCGGGCAGGTTGCTATGTGTTTCTCAAATAATAAAAACCAGGCAGATAATTAAGTAAGGATATATAAGTCTCTCTAAACCAAGCAAATAAACAAAAGAGCAAAAGCAAGAGAAGACTACAGTTTCCCTTTTTTCAGATGGGAAACTGCAGCAGAAAGGTATTAGACATGTACCAGGCCTTTTTGTGTTCAAAACTGAACCTGTATCTCAGCCTCCTAGGACAACGCAATCCTTCCTCACACCTGTCTGTTTTGGAAGCTATGAATTCCAAGGAAAACCAACACTAACCAAAGAAAAGAGCTGTCAGTGGGTGAGCAAGAGGTACAGCAGTAGTCCATGGATTTTACCGCTTTCCCCATCTGGAGAACAAGTGGAGGTTGCTAATACATGGCCCCAAGAGAGGTGGATGAGAAAAGCAGCCTGCCCTTGATAGTAACCCACTGTCTGTCTTTTTATCCTTTCGCATTTGCAGGTTAGAGGGAGACATTGCTTTGTGGGTTTACGGTCTTAGAACATCCTTCTCTGTGGAGCACTCCCATGGGACATCATGTTATCTGGAGGACCCACACTAAGGAGACATGGAGAAGCGTACCCTTACATCACGGTACCAGAGTAGGAACACAGGTTAGCACAGGACAAGGTACTGAGAAACCTGTATCTGTATCCACACTTATACACAGACATTTACAAACATGCATACCTACATAGATAGACATATTTATATTACAAAATTGGCCTAAACCCTTAACGTTTGTAAATTAATTCTGAATCTCAGTCATGATCTGAATAATGGATTATCAATTATTCAGTCATTAACACCTTCAGCTGCCAACTTTTTTCTATGGTTTTCTAGTTGAAGTCAATACAAAAAGCTATTGCAAAAGATTGTTCAAAATTTGATCACGTTTTATCAAAAAAGGTTCTGTGTCAAGTTCAAGCTTTGTCAAACCTATGCAAGACACAGATCCAATCCAGGTTTCTGTCCAGAATGTTGTACTGGACCAGTAAGGCAATTAAAACAGTATAGCTACATAAAATGAAATAGAAGCTCAAGCAAACTGGCACACTCAGTTCAAATTAAAGAAATGATCAGTTACACAAGCCCAGACTACATATCAAATGGGTGCATAGCATCACTTTATGTTGTGTAATGACAGCATCACAGAGCAATTTCATGAAGGTCAAGGAGTTTCCTCATCCCCAAAGATCTCAGTTTGGCACATCAGGCACTTTAATACTGTAAATACAAGTAAGGCAATAGTGACAGTAAAATGCACAGACCCTGACTGTAATAGTTAATCAATATTTGCATATATAACTGCCATCTAAAATATTTTTGGATGTATTCTGTGATCAGTAGAATGGAAAGATATAAACTTGCACTTTATATAATTGTTTTCAAAGCTTGGCAGCATCAGGAATCAACATCCTGCAAAACTGCATGTTATTAACAGTTTCTGAAGCTAAAATGTGATGGTAAAATGATACTATATGTTAACATGCCATGGTAAAACAATACTATACGTTAAAATGTAGATACCATAATAAAACATACATGGACCTTCCCTGTTGCATTTCTTGAAGTTACTTCAATTGTTTTGCCATATTTGCAATATGTAATAGGGTTTTGTTTTGGTTTTTAATTTGACAAGGATCATTAGAATTCTTTCTATGAGCAGAGGATTTGCACTAAAACATTTCTAATTGAATGTTTGATGAATTTGTGCAGTGTTAGAATAGTTGCTGAGTGTTAAAAGCCTTATAATTATGATTTTGCAGGTGATAAGCAGACATGCCTTGGGGCTTTCTGGAAAACTCAAATGATAGTGAAGAATAGATAGATGACAGTCTCTCTCAGAACTATCCCATTCTGACAAGAACCTGAGTCTTAAAAAAGGGTGAGCCTAACCCATCGCTCATTGAATGTGACAGGCAATAGGCAACCAAGACACCAACACAGAGAAGAAAAGAAGTGAAATTGGCAGTAGTCAGACTTGCAAACAGGAAGATGCCACCCATAAGTTGCCTGTGGTGGCTAGCAGTAAATAATGAGTGGGCTAGGAGACACTCACTTCCAAAAGCACGTCTCCATCTGTTTTAGCACATGCAGCACTGTAACAGCAGGTACCTTCCAGCTGTATTTCTTGGCAACCATTCAACTTGTCAACTGCAGCCTGTGCACCTGGTGCTAGAAGATCAATTAAAAATGCTGACAGGCTGTCAACTGTCAAATTTCTGTTTTCAATTGTGGAAAAATTCACTCAACACAATTGTTGTCCTATTTAAAATTCTATATTAAAAAAACCCAAACAAACCCACACACAAAAACAGCAGTAGTGATGAACGGAAGGCAATAAATTGTAGTCCAACAGCTACAGCATCCTTCCTCCTCTCCCAATGCCTGCCTCTCCAATAGGCACAGACTTCCAATGGTTTAGGGTTTCTTATATTTCAGATGAAATATCTAATTACAGATATATGAAAGCAATAATTATCACTACAGTTTTGCTACTCAGAGTACACGTTTATATGTGCTGATCACCCACTTCATAGATAATAATATAAAACACTCAAGTAGCTGACTGAAGGATACTACCATATAAGCCAGATGCCGCTGGGCTTGCTGCTGCAACAGCCTGGGAGATACTTTGAGGCAGCTGCCTATTTCATCTACGCCAAATGACCTTCTGTGTTTGTGGACACACACTGAAGTGACCTTGCTAATCGTCTTTGGCATGGTATTCTTTCAGCACCCCATGTTAGACCTTTGGCATGTGACACCATAGGTATGACAGAGATCTCATTTCTATGTCCCAGAGCCAACAGAGGAAGGAATATATTCATTTTTGGTGATGGTACGAGAGTTTAGCTGAGATTATGGATGAGGGGAAATGCCAGAAAAAGGAATTTTTTACAAAGTTCTCACAATAAGGAGAGCAATAGGTAGAAATGGTTTTGCTGTAAAAAATGCTACAGCTCTGATAAGCAATAATTTCTCATCTGAAAAATGCCTTCAGTGCATATATTTTTTTGCCTGGATATTATTATTGTTTCTATCTGTCTCTCAGATAACTTTCAAGTTGCACAAAACCAAAAGACATGGAAACTAGGTAGACAAACTTTCACATCATACATTGTCCCAAAAAATATCAGTCAGGCATACCAGTCTAGTAAGGCAGACTAGAAGTCATCACCGCTTTAACTGCCAGTTAATAATCGTCCACATGATATTTAATCTCGAGGGCACCATACAACCTATTTAATTCTCACAGATACCAGATAACATAAAATGCACAAAAATATTTGCTTAAAGAGTAAGGAAATTGCAGGAAGAACAAAGAATTCACTCTAAAGTCAGAAGAAAATCCACACAGAGTTTCTTGTAAGTGCCCTCTATTAAACTGATTTCTGGATATGAAAAGTTGATACATTACAGAGAGCTGGGCTACTTAAAGTTTAGCAAAACATACAGAATCTTTTAACAGCTAGAGACATGAGAGGTGTTTAACCTGATCAGTATTTCAGAACATTCAGATTTCTCTTTCAAGAAATCTCTTTCATCTGGTGAATGAAAACCAGAAAAATAAAGTGTACGGTACAATGATTCATAAGGGTACAAGAAGGGCACCTGATTTACATCTCTTGTCTGCAGAAGCACTGAATGAAGTCTTGGCACCAAAGTCAAGAACAAAAACAGTGAAAAAGGTCGAGGGCAAAAGCAGTCAAAGTTTTCACTTTTCTTCAGAATGCTTATGTGTCAAACCACATACACAATCTTTGTTAAAAACAAAACCATCAATGCCTTTTCATGCAGATAAACATTAATACTTAACCCTGGGAAACCAGCTGTCAGTGAATGGGACAACAAACTCCTGCCATTCACTGGTAGCAAAACTATATTTTTTACCCAAATACTGCAATATTTCGGAAGCCATGACACAGCATTTCAATAAGCTGCTTGAGGAGAAGCAGCAATTCCCTAAAGATTGCAGTGTAGGTGTAATGCCAGAACAAAGAAATGAGCAAAAGAACATGGACTGGTTTGTGGTTAGAAATAGCATTTCTTGAAGCATTTCTTATGAAGAGAATAAAATGTGATGAATTATGATACCATGAAGATTTACACTAGGGTTCATTCACTTTGCTTAATAATAATAGTTGTTATTATTAGTGGCAGTAGTATTAAAATTATCCAAGATAAAAGCAAATACATATTTTGCCCCAACATCTTGTAAGAAGAGACACTTGTCTCTTCCCAGAATGTCTGCAAAATCTAGTGAAGCCTGTGGTGTTGCACAAGCAAAATTGGCAGAAACTCAGCTGCTTTCAAATATTATTAGATCAAACATCCACAGGAGCACCCTTTGGCAAGAAGGTCAATTGACAGAGAGCAATCTGCATTTATACTCTTGATCTCTCCTACCCTCCAAAGCAAGGTAGACCCATTTAAACTACCCACTGTGAGTGGCCCTTGGCCCAACCCAGCCTCTAGCCCTTGCTCAGGAGTCGTTTGGGAGAGCGCTACTTGCCATCACTAGATGTCAAGGACCTTCCTAAAAACTTAACAGTATCACAGTCAATCTACAGTGCCCAGGACTACTCCCTGGCACCATGCACTGGTAACCATCCTCCTTCCTACATTATCAGTGTCTGATTATGAAATAAATCTGCAGCTTCCAGGTTAGATGGTATTTATCTTGTATGACTGGTAGTTTTAGGCACACTAGTACAGACTCTACCATAGCTTTCACTAAAGATCTCTTTCAGTTAATTTATGTCTCCAAACATCATGTTCACAATACCTTTGAATACAGGGTAAAAAAGTCCTCCTAGACATTTTACCAATGTTTTATAAAACAGAATGTATTTTATCAGTCAGCCATTGGAATAATCTTCCCAGGAGAGTGGTATTTTCCCCAGCATTGAACACTTTCAAGATTCAGCTGGACAGGGTGCTGGACCACTTTGTCTAGACTGTGCTTTTTCCAAGAAAGGTTGGATCAGATGAACTTTGAGGTCCCTTCCAACCTGGTCTTCTATGACTGTATGATTCTACGATCATCCTATTTTTTCAATATGATTTCATAACATAGATCAGGTTTCAGTCCCTCTCCCTAGAGCAAGTTTTCCAGATCTGCTTTGTTAATAAGGGATCAGCTAAGTTTACAGGAAATTCATACCTTGCTCTGGAGAGGGGTTCTTCCATGGTTTGTTGGCTAATTTGAGGTCACCATTCAGGTGGTGAAGGGGGTTATCCAACCTATCAACACTGTTAAAAGTTCCCATCACAATACCATTTACTCCTTCCTAATATAAATCTCAAGATGTTAGCAGTTGCAAAGCCCCTAGATAGCAGATGGCTCTCGCATTGAGAACCCTCCTTCCATGTGCAGCAGGTCTCATCCTCTCTGATCCCCATCCAGTTTTCTACATAGGGAACAAACAGCTGTGTTCTCATACAGCAGGACACAACACCTCTTCCATATGATATTTAATAGACACGTAGTGGGAACCCCAACTTCATCACAGAGGGGAGAGTGGAGTAAGTCTGGGCATGTCTTCACCTTCCATGAAAGGAGGTATGTCACTCCTTAAATTAACAGAGGTCTATATTAATATTGATCATCCTCTGATCTACATAACTATTAACAGCTTTCTGTATTCAAACACGTCTACAGAAAACAACAGATGTAGTACTGTAATGTATTTTTTTTTCCTCCTTTAATGGTGATTTCTTTTATTCAAAGCACTATTAGGGGAATATCACAATAATGGATAACTTTAGTGAACACAGACAAAATTTTTATGTTTCAAATCAGCTCATGGCAATACCCCAGTTTAACTGCAGGTAGCCTATTAATTCTCTGGTAAGCCATTTAGTGTTCTGGACAGATTCCAGAATTCCTCTGCGCTTAACATCTAAAACTGCACAAATCAAAAATCTTCATTTTCCATCCCCTCTTAGTCTGAGCTCATTAACAACCCCGTAGGATAGAGCTATCTCTGCTCCCATGATAAGCCAGTGCAGTCCTAATAGAACAATAAACCACGTACCATCTACATCTATAATAAGCTGATCTAGCCCCAAGTACTGCCAGCAAACTCCTCCTGGGTAACTGTATTGGATTTTGCAGCCAAGTTATCAATTACAAACTAAACGTATGAGCTGGGGTCAGCGTTGTGCAGCACAATTCAATTGTGCTTTCTTATGCTCTCAGTGCTAATTGTACCACAAGTCCTTGAAAGCGATGAACTTGAGCCAGACATCCTGGTGCTATGGACAAAAACCCTTTCCAAGTGCAAAGCAGCCAGACTCTACTTCCACTTACTTCTATTTGCACAGAAGTTCACATTACTAGCTGATAGAAACCCCTGAGCAAGAACTACTGTTATCCCCTATTTTCTAACTGACATTTGCTCCTGTCAAGAGTAACCACCAAAACCACTTACGCTGCACGTGCACAAACTTTGAGTTAGGCGAAAGTGTTCTCGTTCAGCTATTGAAATTGTACTGAGACATCAAGTTGTGGAGCATGTGGCCTGCCAAGGCCCTGTATTAAAGTCCTATTTGTACACATTAAAAAGTCTGTGACTTTTTTTCCTTTCAGCATGGTTATTTATGCTGCCTTCCAGGTGGCTTGCTGGCCTATTACTCTCCCTGTAAACAAAACAAAACAAAACAAAACAAAAAACAAAACAAATCAACAAACACCTAGACCCGGTTAGGTATACATACAGTTCATAAGGCACTTCTTTTCTTCTGGTAAATGGCCTACAAAGCAGCAGGGACAGAGCTACAGACAGTAAACACAGAGGAAAACTGCATGTCTCCCTTGTGTTATGTATTATTAACCACTGCAAGAGGATCAGGCAATAAGACAGACTGTAGTGTACCTAATCCTCAGCTCATTGGTTGTAAATCTACATGAGTTCAGAAAAAAAAAAAAAAATTACAATTACAAATGACATCATTATTACCATTTGATATTGGGAGTTGAATATAAATGCATGATCATTATGTCTTTCTGGTAGAAATCTCATTCTTCTGCACAAACCTTTTCTTTGTATTAGGTCTGAGAGGTTAGACAGTACCTTTTCTCTCATTATGCTAGAATACCTTTCCCAGTGTTGCTCAGGAAATGTCAGTCACCTGTGAAAGGTGCAGTACCATGCAAGAACTCTGAACCCAGCACAGACAACTCTGCCATCACCCTCTTCCTCCACCAGAAAGAAAGGAAAAGAACACAAAACTGCTTGAAAAGCAGAGTGAATGCATTTTTGAGAAATGTGCACCTTCAGCATACCTGTTTGTATCCTTCAGGGTTTTCTTCTTATAGCCAAAGTCAGACAAGAAACGTTATTCAGAAGCAACATAAATTGAGAGTCTTAAGGCTGAGATTTCTTTTTTCGGTATGAAAGACAATGACAATTTGACAAATCTATAGATTTTTTTAGTACCCCTCTGGAAAAATTAATTTTGGTCACTTTATTATCATTATTTACAGTACTGTTGAAGACAAAGGAGATAAAGACCTAATGTGTATCTAGGATATATTTACCATCCCATCTCATCACTACACACAGCACAGTTTATGCCTTTCACTACTATCCATGGGGTATTTTACTATGCCTTAAAAATGGTCTGTACTTAAATTAAGAGGTAGTTGATGAATGTCAACCATTGGCATTGGCATTGGAATTTTACTTTTGTATTCTAGAAACTCAAAACTCCAGCCTCATGGCACAACGGACAGGTATAAATGGCCTTAAAAGGTTTATTTAAAATGTATTAGCATTCATGAGGTGAGAAGCAGGCCGCTGCTCTGATTTTCCTCTGGAAATAAACTGCAGCATTAGGGAAGACATATTTTTGTGATAAAGACAAACATGTTATGTATGTTTCCAAGCGAAGATGCCCTGACGCATCTGTGTTGCACAGGTGCTCTGGCTGGGCAGGAGGCTGCTCCGGCAGGAACACTTTGGAAGGTCTTTATGAAGATCCAGCAATGGAGAGATGCATCACAAAGGGCAGCAGACAAATTGGGGGGAGAAAAAAGAGCAGTCACTTGTGTGTCTAAGAGGACGAATGAAGAAAATTTTGCAAGCTGTTGGGCTATTAGGACATTCACTAATAGACTCAATAACTCAGACTGCATTTTTTTCTTCATCAAAGTCAGTACATTTAGCAAGTTTTTCATCCTATACAAGCTTCAAATTCATTTTTATTCAAAAGCATCCAAAACTTCAAGGAGACCATGACTAACAAATTATTGTTAGAACATCAAGCCTCTTAAAGCAACCAAAACCCTTTGAAACATTCCTCCAGGAGAAGGGGAAAACAGCAATGAAATCTGCTGGGAAAGAAGAAAGAAACAACAGCAGGAATTTTTAGTTTAAGCACAAAGTAACAGTGTTAAACATTTGATAAGTCTCATGGTTTTGTTCTGAAAATAGATGAGTGTGAGTGTTTTCATGCATGACTAGTCACATAGCAAATAAATTCATGCTTAAAAATATGTCTTCTGCACAGATGGCTGCGGAAAAATTACTACATATTAGTGTTTCTCATTCCACATTAAATTTCTGACGTATCAGGAACTCCCTTTTCATCCACTCCAAAGATTTCTCAGAGGGATTTTATTGCATCATTAGTTCAATAATTATGACGTGGTTGTATTGTATTTTACCTTGTTTTATTTCTCTGAATACATAAGAATCGTTTTTCTTTTTAACCAGTTCCTTTCATCTAACAAAGTTACAGTCTTCTTTTATTGGTAAGAAACTAGCAAGTCAGATGCCATCTGGCAACACCAACAGCCTGCTTGCCATCCACACACATCATCCAGACTAAAATTAAAAAAAAAAAAAGAAGAGAGAGAATAGTCAAGTTATCCATCTGCAATTTAAATGGTAGGTATTTGAAAATACCATACCTTAACAGCAGCCTGTTTTTTTAGTACAGATACTATTCATTCACCATACCAGATACACTGCAAAAAGGATTCAAAGGATTCTGCTTCTGAGAACAGATACAGTAATTCTGTCAAAACACAGAGCTGACACTCAGATTACAGTCCCTTCAGCTCAGATTTGGTTTATAATCAGGGAGCAATTACTGACACAAGCAGGCTTGAAGATATAGACTATTTTCTCTTATTCCCTTCTAGAACTATGTGAAAAGTAACACTTTTAATGCTATTATGCCATTTAATTCTGGAATGCTTCACTTTTTGTATCACAATTTAGATTTACTTGCAAGAACATACGCTCAGTTATGGGATCCTTTTTAAAACTCAGTTTTCACTTATCTGGAGTGTTCTGGGCACACAATCAATTTATGTCAGTGATTTTTTTTCCACATCTTCAAATTATAACTATGCCTAAGAGCTGTTTTCCTCACCTGTCATGTTCTCTCCTTTTGTAAGTATTTGACATAGGAATGATGTTATAATGTATACAAAGGCACCTGCAAACCACATCCATTCATACTTTTTTGAAAGCTACGCTAATACAGTGTATTCTCCAGGAGAGTATTATCAAATAGTGTTCTGGTTCTGTAAAACTGAGTCACTTTAGATCAGATTTGAAAACAAAATATCTATTTGGCTACTTATTCTTCCATCACAATGCTGTCTTCCTTCACACATCTCTCACAGAAGCTGAGCATTAAACTCACACTTGAGCACCACCTGACACAGGTCTTGTCTGACCCAATTCGGTGTTGCCTGTTCATTCAGACAACTGAACCCAGACACTCTCCCAACAGGATATATATGTTCATATACCAGATTATGATGTGCAAGTCATACATTGCAAGTGCACAAATGACACCACATTGGGAAAGGAGGCACATCTGCTGGAGGAAAGAGCCACCTCATAGAGACACAACAACAGCCTGAAACAGCAGGTCAACAAGACCTGTATGAGGTTTAACAAAGGTAAATGTTAAATCCCACGCAGCGATGGATGGGATGTCTGACTGTCTGGAGTACAGCCTGGGGGGTCCTGATGGATGGCAACCTGAACGTGTTCCAGCAGTGCATCCTTGCAGCAGTGAAGGCAAACCTGGTTGTGGGCTGCATCAACAAGAGTACAGTCAGATAATTGAGGTCTGTTATTATTTTAGTCCGTTTAGCACTTGTTAGGGCATACGTCTAATACTGGTTCTAGGTTTGGTCTCCCCAGTTCAACATAGGCACTAAAAAATTGAAATTGACCAAGATGATGAGAGGGTTGGAGAACATGACAGATGAAGAAAGATTGAAGAAACTGGGTTTGTTCAGCTAGGCTTGGGAGGCATCTAATCTCACTTTTCCAATACCTGAAATGTAGTTACAGAGGAGAAGCCAGGACTCCCTTCACAAGGATGTACAGTGACAGAAAAGAAGAAATGGGTACAAACAGCTTCAGAAGAAATTCCATACAGATAGGGAAAAAAAAATGCATGATGAGAAAATATAAACATTGGAATAGGTTTGCCCTACAGAATCTCTCTTGCTGGAAGTATCAAGACTTAGCAGGGACCTGGGTAACTCAATTTAAGGACTTGCTTTCAATAAAAGTTTGGACCATGCCAGAGGTCCATGCCAACCTGGACTTTTATATGATTCTGCGGTACTATGCAGATCTGCTGACTGGTCCATGGTCAACCCTGACAGAAGTAACTTGAGGGATTAAAACTCTGCAAAGAAACAAGCATCAAAAGCAAGATGATGTTGCTGTCATCTGTAACCAGGAAGGTGCAGCTCCTGGGTATGAAGGAACTTATTGTTGCTATTTATAGCATTCAGTACCAGTAACTTGTGAAATAGGGTTAGAAATAGACTAAACTGTGTAAAAGTTGCCCCATATCTCAGAAGATAATGTTTATTAATTTAAGTACACAAAACATTACAACAAGCATTTTCTCACTTTCCCCTTTCACTGCCTGCAAAAATCCACGTCATGTCTACTTCTATTTTCATGACTGCTCTCTTCAAAATTCAGGGGTTTGGGATTGTTCTGAAACCAGTGTGGAACACAGCGTTTCAGGCCCCATCTCCAGCTGTGACAGAATGGCCACCCTGTCTACCAGCTGAGCATCACATCAGTAGCACTGCACCCCTTTCACCCTGCCTGCACACCACCAGGGACAGAAATCCTAAGAAAGAAAGAGAAGCTGGGGAGAGAGAAGGGAAATCACTTAAACAGGTTAAATAGATAGTTCCATACTGGGAAATCACTATTTACACAGTTCCCCCTGTCTGCTAGCTGCAGAAGAGCAGCCGAAAAAGGTATAGAGGTCTGTCTTGTGAAATCATTTATTGCGATTACTCAGGCTGAGCATGATAATAATAAAATCGTATCTCAGAAGATTGAGATTATTAAAAGAGAAAAAAAAAAAAAAGAAAGAACAGAAAATACTCAAATTGGCATTACAGCTGTGGGTATGTAAGATGGAAAAGCTCTTCAGTACAGTCTTTTAACAATAAAGTAAGTTACAAAGGAAACATCGGTCTTTCTTCAAAACCATTTTATCCAGAGTGTTTCCAGAGCATTGATTTAGCACATAATCGGGCTTTCAGAAGAGGCAGGAACCCACACTTTTTTCTTAGTTTCCTCCATTTACATGAATGCTACTAATGGAATTTGTTTAGCATCTTCAAAGTTAAAACATTATCACTACTCCCTCTAGTGGGTGTCCTAAATGCAGCAAATACTCCCTGCTCACTTCTGAATAAACTATTTCATTATCAATAAAGTTACTCTTAAATTTAGCATGTAAGCATTTGCAGCTATCAGAAAACAGGGTGTTACCAAATATCTCAGGAATTTTTGTTTCCTTAGAAGTTGTAGGGAGGCACTAGCAACCAGTATAAGACTTTTCCTGGAACTGGTAGGAGCAAGCCAGATAGAGAAAAACACTGTTCCACAAGAAGCAGTGCTCACAGACACTGGTTTCCTTTGCATGTGCTCCCTGCATCCCTGCGCAATCCTTCACAAAACCATCAGTGCTTCTCTCAGTCATGTGTGTGCACATCAGAGGCTGGGTGGCAGGAAGCATGTGCTCTGGCTTGCCTTTTGGGTTATTTTCTATTTTACTATGATAACTTGAAAAAAAGAGAGAAGGATGAAAAATATTAGAAGAACCCCAGTGCCAAAATGTGAAGGTGGGAGTTTTTAGGGAAAAAAATTCATCTTTTTCCAGCCCTCCATGAATAGCAGGCACGATTCTTTGACCAGATTTATTGTCCTTTCATGAAATTCTTGCTAGTTTAACTGATCAAAGTAAATCACAAAACTCTCTTTGAAATCTTTGCTTTCTCATTAAGAGCAAACTATGAAGAAAGTAATGCAAAACTGGAACCACTAATTGGAAGCACAGTATTGATTTGTGTGATCACTTCACACGCTTTCTGAGTCAAAACTCAGCTTCTTTTTACTCTAATAGGAAAAAAAACCTGCACCATGAACAGAGAACCATGCACCATGAACTTGTGAATCACTGCCAGATGAAGCAATGGCAGTAGTTATTTATGAATACATTGCATTCTTCCCATGTTTTGTAAAACTATGGCTTAGTTCTGTTGAAAACATCTTTCCAGTTAATAGTTTGAAATGTCACCTCTAAAAGATGTTCAGTTTAACAGGGTTTGATACATGTTTTTAGAATAGAAAAAAAAATATAGGCTGCTTCTAAAAAATAGCTATATCAAGAACATATTCATATTTTTCTACATTTCGGGGCTAGCACAGCATTGTCTCATCATAGAAAAGCCTCTTAAAACTAAATCATCATGTTCATGAAGCTTCCATGCTTGTGTGATCTTAGTATTTTTAGATCCCTTTCAGAATTCCAGGCAAAAAAAACCCCACAAACAATCTCTCTCTCTAAATTTATTGATCAAGAAGCAATCTTGTTTTCTCTGGGCTGCTTCTAGTCTCTATTCGTTTACCTTACACCTATCTGCTCACCGTTAAAGGACTCTGCATTTAATAGTATCTTTTGCACAGCCATCTGCCCATTACAGATAAGACCCCAGGAGGGCACTAGTACTGGAACCTCCCTCACACTTCCTTTTTCCAAAAATGCGAGACGAAACTCCAGATATAGATATTATCCTCATTCCAGTTGAGTTGCTAACAGGCTGCCTCAGACCACAATTTCAAATATAAATGTAATCTTTCTCTTCCAGTAAACCTTAAGGAAAAAACAGCAGAGTTTATCTGACCATGTAAAATGGGAAGACACCAAAATTAAAATGTAAAACCAAAAAACTTCACTTTAGAAAGTTCATAAGCCTACACAACAAACAGCCAGGCATACAAGAGGAAGAGAAGATCTATCATGAACTGTTGAAGAAAACTCCTGTTTGTTTATATTATATATAAGCTGTAGGTAAAACGGCAAAACAGGATATTAAAACCTTTGAGAAAGTGAATAAATAAACAGAAGTAAAAAAATGTCAGAGGAGTGAATTATTTTGAATGTGAATGATTTCTAAAATCAAATCCAGAGTCTTTCACTCTTTAAATATCTTAAATTTAATCATTTGTCCCTCATTACTCACCAGACCATTACCACAATACCTAGATATTTTTTTCATTACTTTTCAAGAACTAAAATTTGATGCTGAAAGAAATGAAAAGTACTACCCTTTTGTACTAGTGCTTCTCAAATTCGATTATACATGTACCTGCATACGTTGAGCTAGGAACAAGAAAATCGATAGCTTCGAAAACTGAACTCTTTTAGTTCTGACATGGTTCTCTCTCTCCACAGGCTACAGGTCCTGCTGTACCTCTCACCTGCTGGCCCATGTCCTGGTCGCTGAGATGGAGTTCCAGCAACTGCAACACCAGAAGAGGGATATATTTAAACTTCCAATCAAAGTGACTAAGAAAGCCCCATTAACCTAATAATAAAGTAAATGTGATAGACCATTACTGAGAATCTTTTTCTAAAGCTGCATTTGTCCAAGCTAAGAAAAGGTATCTGCCATTTAGCCTGCACAGTCGAGATGCTAAGTTAGTGAAAGGTTGTAAATGACTCGTCAGCACACTAACAAGTCTGAATGTCAAGAATCGAGTAAAAATAGAACTGTTTCACGAAAAAAGTGGTGACATTTATAGCACATCTCATTAATTACAGGCCATGAGACAACTTCATGAAGCTAAGCGTGGGAAATGCTAAGATGAATTTGAGGCCTTCAGTTACATAAAACCAACTAAACAATCAGAAAGATGTTAAGAAAAGTGATACAGCCTTAAATATAGCTTATTACCTTTCCAAATGGCCATTCTTCTGACTTTTTAAAGACACCTATGCAGTTAAGACAGATTCAAGACTGAAAAAAAATAATTAAATAGGCAAAACAGAAGCATAGCACAGACTCCTACTGGTCTTTGAATTATTTTTTAAAATTCTTCTTCATGATCAGGGACTTCACAACAAGGTACAACCTGACCATATGCTGACATCTGAGAAAAGATGCCCTGGAGGGGTTTCCCAACAACAAGGACAAAAAAACTGCTGGATATCAAGAACTTTGGGACAATGTGTGGGTACCCACATCTCTGAAGCCCACAAGAAACTAGTCACAGTCACTGAGAATTAACTCTCCACCAAAATGTGAAGACAATGTTAGTTTCCTATTCAGACTGTAATTGAACAAAACTCTCAGTGAAATCAGCAGCAAATTGTCATAAATAAAAGGGATGAGTAGCAAACTCAGAATTGAAAACCCGATTCACTAAAGGAAAGAACATCATGATCTGCCACTAACACAGAATAGGCAGAAAATACATATGTATGTATATATATGGATATGTGCATACATATATATATATATATACCGGATGGAGACACTCCCATGTAACCAGCACATATTGTGAAGGAATTATCCAGTTTAACAACAGGCAAAATAAAACCCTTTAAACTGTTTATTTCTAAATGCTTTGTGCATTTTTTGCTGTAAAAGCTAGACTACTGTGGGTTAAAAATGTTTCATGTTTAGGGATTTTTTTAAAACGATAATTCCCTTTATCAAAATGGAGCATTTAATTTTGAAGAGATCTGCTTTTGGAAAGAGCATGCTGTTACAATGCTTTGCATATATTAATGCAAATCACAGATGTTAGAGAGAATTAAAAAAACTATTCCCAGAGAGATTAATCCAAAATGAAAATTTATTCAGCACTAAGTTAAATAGGCCATACTGGGTCCTTCTTCGCTGATCGCAAATAAAATAAACTGTAATTCTAGATTGTGAATTTCTTATGTTCTTGTAACAGTGATGAGCTGTTTAATACTCTGGTGCTCTAGTATTTCCAGGGAACATTTGTTATGTTTTCCTGTGTACTACATATGTACACACCAACTGTATATATTCCAACAGCTTTATATCAAACAGGAACAATTTATAAGGAATGCTTGCTTTACAACGGTGAGCAAGTCAGCCAAGACTTGAAAGACCAAGATAACTGACTACAGCAAAGTTTAGCAAGCTACCGCTGACAAGTTCTTAGCAAAGTAGTAAGAAATCATTACCAGAACACGGTTTAGAAAAACCATCTTAACAAAGTCCCTTGACACTATCTTTATGCACACACATTTGCCAAAATAAAAAAGTAAATGAAAATAAATGCATACATAGTAACCAGTTCATTCTGGACAACATTTTTTGCTTCCGCTTCAGCCATTTTGATGTGCATAGAAGCCCACTCTGCTGGAGGCTTTTGACTGAAAATAAAATCAGTCACTGTAACATCCCTCTACCTCTATGGAAGCACTTACACAAAATTTGACCATCTGCATAACACAACCTGTTCTTTTCCCCTTTAAGGAGAAGAAGCATTCAGCAACTCACATCACGGTATATATTTGCAGCAACCCTGAGCCGAAAGAAAATGAACATGTGCTGTAGATGGTAGATTTACAACTACAGGTCAAAATACTCCAAAACTAAATTTGCCAGTGCATCGTCTGTCTAGAAAGAGGCTCAGTCTTCTTCACCTTGAAGCATCTGCTCAGCCTCCAAATTTCAAACCTTACCAGCAGCAGAAACCTACAGAGACAGCTGGGAAAGCAGACATCAAAGTCTCTGAATAGGTGCAGAAATAAAACCATATTGATCAAGAGAGAAGACTGAGGTTTATTCAACATAAACAGAATTTTTAAAAGATTCACTGCAGCTGAAAATTTGGGTAAAGCAGGTGTTGGTAACTTGGTAACAAAGCTGGTCAGGGGTCTGGAGCACAAGTCTAATGAGAAGCAGTTGAGGAAACTGGGGCCATTTAGCCTGGAGAAAAAGAGGCTGAGGGGAGACTTTATCTCCCTCTACAATTACCTGAAAGGAGGTTGTAACATGGAGGGTGTTGGTCTCTTCACCCAAGCAGCAAGTGATAGAACGAGAGGAAATGGTCTCAAGTTGCACCATTTAGTTTAGTTTAGTTTAGTTTGGATATTGGGAAAAAATTCTTCATGGAAATGTTGCCAGGCATTGGAACAGGCTGCCCAGGGAAGTGGTGCAGTCACCATCCCTGTAGGTGTTTAAAAGTCATTTAGATGAGGTTCTTAGGGAGGTGGCTTAGTGCCAGAGTTAGGTTATGGTTGGACTCAATGATCTTGAGGGTCTCTTCCAACAGAAAATGATTCTATGAATCTATAAATCTCTTGCCAGGGCCTTCAAATAAAATGGTTGAGCTCAATATAACACAGGAATGAAAAGCAAGGTGGGAGAGACCAGTTGTGTTTTCAGACCAGCAAGTGAAGATGAGCCCTGTAATTGTTCTGCACGTCCTGATGAAGAATGCAGTAAAGCAGATTGCAATAATAAAGGGAGAAGATGACAAATTTTAGCTCTGAGGACAGACTCGGGGAGAAGCATCACCACAGCAGGAAGAAGAGGTTCTGCATGAAGAAACTGAAGACACAAACTGCTTTGTATGGCGACACCAGCACAACCAGCCCCTGTCGTTTCCCTGAGGGGGTGTTTCTAGAGGCCTCATTGATTGCCATCCCAGAGACCCCCTGCACCCTGCCCATCCCACGCTGGAGCAACCTCTTTAATATTTATAAATATATAAAGGGTGAGTGTCATGAGGATGGAGCCAGGCTCTTCTCGGCAGCAACCAATGGTAAGACAAGGGGCAATGGGTATAAATTGGAACACAGAAGGTTCCATTTAAATATGAGAAGAAACTTCATCTCAGTGAGGGTGACAGAACACTGGAACAGGCTGCCCAGGGTGGTTGTGGAGTCTCCTACTCTGGAGACAATCAAAACCCTCCTGGATACATTCCTGTGTAGCCTCATCTAGGTGTTCCTGCTCCGGCAGGGGGATTGGACTGGATGATCTTTTGAGGTCCTTTCCAATGCCTAACATTCTGTGATGCTGTGACTCCCTGCAGGTGTCAGAGCACTCGGCATGCTGCTGGGTGGTGGGGCAGCAGCAGCCCTGAGGTCTGCGGGAGGCACAGGCGCTCCTGGGCATCACTACCTGGAGAGTAACAATGGGGAGGGGGTTTCTGACTGACTGTGCTGTGTGTATTATCCATCATCCCTTCAGCAGACTTATCGTTACTGCACATAGCACGCAGCATCCCTTTGGCAGACTGACCGTGCTATGTGTAACATCCCTTCATCTGCTGGAAGAAATCCCTCAAGTGAAATGCTTGCCGAACTGAGAGCTGCTGCTTCGAGACGTGGCCATCTTTGCCAAACAGTCTTCAAAGAAAAACAAACTTATACACTTGATGTATAGCTGAGGATACAAACTTCAAAATAGATTCCCACAGCTTACTACCTTCAAAGCAAAATGCTTTTATGTATTCATCTCTTGTGAATGAAGACATTCACGCACACACACACACACACAAAAACCAACAAAAAAACAACAAAACAAACAAAACCAAAACAAAACACAAGATTTAGGCCTTAATCTGTTAGTAGCTATTACAGCTCTTTCTCCTTGACTGTTAATATTTGTTGAGAACTAATCATTTTATGAAAAATTTAAACTGCCTTTTAGTATTCAGAGCAAAATCTCTGGTTGTTTATGGCCAGCAAAGGCAGTTTGCATAGATAGAGTCTTCAAAGCTACCCATCTAAAATTTCATTTCTGTTGGTTTTTCTATCTAATGAGTAGAAGAATCCTTCAAACCACAGAGGGACTGTGTTCTAAAGATGCACTTTTACCCTACTCTAGTCAAACTTCCTTTACGATTAAATGCATGGGTATGAAATTCTGCATGAGTTGTTTACAGCTAATGAAAACTGGTCAAAGAGTAATTTGTAGAGTGGTTATTTGTCTTCAAAATAAGAAAAAAAAAATAGATTTTTGTTTTAAATGCTACAAACAATGTATATAGCTTTTTAGGAATGCACTATTGATGTCTTATGGTCCAACTAAAAATTGTTCTGGTGTATTTACTACTAGTGTAGGTAATCTATTAAAAGTTCCTTAGAGTATGGTTATGAATTCTTACCAAAAAAATGTAGCTGCTGTGTAGAGTTTCAGTTACACTTGCCTATACAGTTACAGGGGGAAATACAAGGTGTTTGTAGTCAATGTTTCACATCACTCCGATAATACAATCCTTATTCATTGTACTGTGGAGATGAATATTCAGCCTTGTCTTAGTTTTCAGTCATTGCTTGTAATAAACTTCAAAAGTCACTTCTCATGGATTTACCCTAAATTGTGAAAAGCCTTTTTTCCCGTCTTTCAAGAGAGGTTGATTTTCTAGACCATCTAGAACCAGACTTTTTAGACTATCTGGATCAGGCACAGGAGTTAAAATAGCTGACTATGACTGCTGGGAAGTACTGCAGTACAAGAACGAACGAATTTGCCGTAGACTATGGAGGTTTTTTATGGCTAATAAGTTGATACCTTTAACAAAGAGTTCAGCTTTAAGAAGAATCTGAGATTTGTGCTTTGCTTGTCTGTGATATAGCAACAGGGTATGGACAAATGGACACATTAAATGTGCAAATGGACACCTTAAGAGTGTTTTTGGACCTGGATCTAAACTTCCTGATTCTGATTCACAGCTGCCTATAGAAACTGTATGGAGTCAGTCTGACAGTAGTAGAAGCTTGATTTTTCTATTAAATTCTCATCAGACCAGTGTCTAGATTTGGCTCAATTGTTTGGGCTGCTAAGAAGAGAAATGCATATCAGTTTTCCATCCAAATGGAATTCTGGTCTTTAGGAAATGTCAGAAGTAGTCAATACTGCTTCAAGACTAGTCAATAGTGCTATACAGAAGTAATACTGATTTATGCAAATAGATTATTTGACTAGTAAATTATTTTTCCAAAAACTGGAGGCCTTTTCTTTTTGAAATCTAATCATCTTAAAGACCTTCATTTCTATCCTTTTGATTGTCTTGCTGATAGGTAATCACGAAGGAAGGGTCTGGAAAAGTTTCTTTGTAGTCTTTTCAGAAAGTACTGCTACAAAGCCATCCTGTTTCCCTCAGAGTAGACACTACCATAGTATTGATCTGAAGCAGAACAGTGAGCTAGCTAGCCAGTCTTCCACGTTCCTTCTCAAACTGAGACACAGCCGAAAAACCCAAAATACAAACTCACAGCAGTGGAAGTCAATGAGAGACCTTGCAAAACAAGGTGACAAGTTGTGGCCTGTGGAAGGAAGCCCTGTGCTTGGGAGGATTGCAGGAGACGTGTGAAACACCAGAGCTCTGAGACTGTTGTTGTTCTAAGGATTCCTGATCATAATGTACCCCTTGCAGGGAGAAAATCATTGTTTTGACAGGTCAGGTGCATTTATGAGATGTAGACAGGGCCCTAGATGGTTTGGTGGTCAATAATGAAAGGAGCTGAAGGACTGTGTCAGCTGATACAGGCTGATAGGGTCTCTAGCATTTCACTGCAGCTATACTGGAAATAGATGATGCGAACTTATGCTATTAAGCATCCAGTCTAAACACCTACTTTTTAAATTTTAAGTATTAGTCCTTAAGCAGATAGCCACAACAAGAATCTTTGCTTCCTAGAAATTGGTTGTGTACATCACTTTTGTCTGTCTGGAGTAAGGAGTTACTGTTTTCGATACTATAGTCCTATTTACATGTAAAGACAGCAGGAAGCATTTTTTCTAAACACAATTCAGTACAGATTAAGTCTTCCAAGCAGTCCTTGAGCACCACAACCTTTTCTTACCCCTCTTCAGTCTCACTCTTGCTGTTCCCTCACTTTCGGATTCCAGCCACACACAACTGCAATGAAACCAGTGCCCCAGCCCCTGTCCTTGCTGCTTGTTTGCAAGGACCCACAGCAGAGTTCCTGCTCAGACTTTAATCATGCTACACCATGCCTTGGGACCGTGATTTCTGTCGATCCAATTGACATTAAACAAATACATGTAATTGCCTTTCTGTTTCCTCTGAATAAGAAGTACGTGGCATACCTGTTGGTGTCAGTGAGAGACGAGCTTGGATGTAGATGGAATGGCAACCACCCACAGCCTCACAGGACACCTCAAGAGCCAGTTCAATGTTCAAAGTAGTAGGTATAAGAATTTATTTCTATATTATGACTTCAAGATGGCTGGAGCTTACACTTGCTTAACTTCACTGATGCAAGTCAGTTTCTTTCAGTTTGATTGGTGCAGTTCACAGTGGTAGAGGTAAACCCAAAGATAAGAAAGAGTAACTCTGAAGTCTTTAAATGGTATAGCACAACACCTTCAGCTCCTGGGGACACCCTTATTGTATCCAACTCCAAGTTACCATTTTCAATTTTGAGAAAATAGAGTAAATTTGTGAAATCTAGCTATATTTAGGCAAGCATAATGGAGACCAACCTTCTAAATAACAAAATTCCTTTTATACCTTCTTTCTAAACTCCACCTGCAGCCAAGCAGCTTCCCCTCTCACAGCGTCTGACCATACCTTTCCCTGGCTATGGGGACAAGTTTTAGGCTAAAAGTGACACTGCAGCCTAGCTTGGTTTCATTTTATTTTTTTTTCATTTTTTTCACTGGAAACTGTGGCATTGAATACACCTCCCTTAAGATGGATGGCAGCTTTGAAATATCATAAATATGAAACTTTAGAGTGCAAGTTCTGATCAGCTACTGGTAGATACAGCAGTAAAATTTCTTCCTTTCAGCTTCAGCAGGGATTTGCTCTATTTCTATTTCTTCTAATGTTATTTTAGTCTTAACCAGCCCTTGAAGCAGGTCTGTGGTGAACCAGATCTACATTTCTGTTCAGCTCACAATAAGATGTTACTTACGGTGGTAGGGACAAAAGTAGGCAGGATGACCTCAGCTGACAGTGTGACTTCCCTGGTTACCTTGTCATGACTCAAGGTAGAGAAGCACTGTCATTCTCCATAACAGAAAGGGATATTCTGATTTTGGGAGGAAAGAAGAAATTGCCTTCACCATTAAAATGGACAATGCGTTCTGCATTGTGTGATACAGTCATAGCGATTCTGCTTTTTCTATGCCTTCCCCCATCACACCTGTATACACACATGCAACACACATGTGTGCACACACTTGGGCTGATCTGACTTCATGCTGGAGAGCACACCCTTCGCAAGCCTGGGTAAATCACGCTTCCTTACTGCAGCCCATAAAAGATTTTTTTGCAGTCTGCCTTGGCATTTGCCCAGTAGTCTGTAAAATGAGGCTGATGAAAAGGGAGTTGATGCATTTGTGACAGATTAATATATTAATGAATCTTTTTCCTATGACTTTATAATTGTAATGAGGTTGCAACTTAGCACAGCCTGATGCCCAAGTTTGTTTTCAAAAACTTTGAGATTGAACTTGGCTTTCTCAGTGGCAGGCGAGTTAAAATGAGAGCAGTATTGATTATTGCCTCAGCAGCACTGCGATCTGCTCACAGCGGTCTGTAGAGAATAGAAATTTAAACAAAGGGAGAAGTTGGGCCAAGAGCTGCAGATGATGATTAAACAGACACTCAGTTGCACACAGGCTCTAAATGATCTTGGCTGTAATTGCTCACTCCTCAAAATGTTCTTAGGATCATTAAACAGAGGGTCCTTTAATTGTCTGTTGTTATAACAGTTTCAGAGATAATTTGGCCATTTCTGTTTGGCTACATCTCAGATAAATTCACATCATTTCCCACTATCCATAAACAATCATGCCATCTTATGCCAGAGAGATGCATTCTCATTCCCTCCAGTTCTAGAACAGGGACCTCTTCACACAGCTTGCACATGTGAGGTCCTGGTAGATCTTCAATCTCTTTGCTGAATGGTTGGCAGCTTTTCCACTCAGGTCTCAGGGGCTTTGAGTCATCAAAGGACAGCTTACCTTTGCTCTAAAACCTGAGGTCTGGCTTGGTTTCATCAGCAAAGCTGATGTTTTTTTCCCTATCTGAACAGGTAGGTATGATTCATAACATCTCATGGCACCATGTATTTTTAAAGTTAATCTGGTCAGGCCCATATTTGAAATCACTCTGGTTTTGGATCCTAGTAAATCTGCTAAAGATGTGAGACTTCTGTATCCACGTCCAACTGGCAGGTCACCATGTGCATCCCTACGCAGATGTGGTGGAAAAGTGTCCAATTCATGCGTTCAGGCCCTTAAAGGAGTCTTAACACCAGAACTAGGCCTGCAGCTGTGTTAGTCTGGCTTGCCTTTAAAACTGCTACAGGCAAGCATGAGGACTGCATCCCCCACCACTGCCCATAAGATGTATGGATTCCTCATCCCATTCCGTGAGTGGTCAATTGTCTCAGTTCCGATAGAGAGTCAAATTTTGACCCTAAATTAGAGAAACTATGGCAGCACTGTGGCATGACTGGCTATTTTGCAGGCAAGCAGAGCATCTAAAAATGCTCTGTTCTTTAACATCAGTGCAACTTCAGAGATTTTAGGGCAATTATGTGTGCATGAAGGTTTTTCTTGATGGGTTTTGCATGGCTGTTGCTACAGCTTACAGGCTGCAGCCAGGTACCCTTCAGGGTTAAGAAGAGATCCAACCAGGTTGGGGTTGATACACCACTACTGAAGACTGGTGTAAATGTTTGTTTGCTGCTGTTCATACCTTATCAATGTTTGCGCAGGAGGAATTTCCCTCTCTGAGATGTTCACTTTGAGCCCTTCATCAGTAATGGAAAAAAATTGCACTTTTATATAAAAATAAATTGTGGTTATTGGAAAAAAAAAAAAAAAAAGGTCTCAAAAAGAGTAAAGCTTAGTTAAAACTTACGAAGCATGTCAGTAAATTCTCTTTAGCTTTCTGACTCATTGCACCCCTTCATATTATTCCCTTGGCTCAAGGTAGCTTATGCTTCTATATAATGACAGCTGCCTTATTAGAGATAAATTTTGAGGTTTTGACACTGCAGAATGTAAATAGAACCTCAGAGTTACAGCACCTTTCTTATCTTGCCAATAAGATACCAAGAGTGGAAACGGTGACACAAGTTCTGGTTTGGTCCTGAGACAGGTCCCACCCACACTGGGAAAGGGTTGCCCAGAGCCACAGCACAGGCTCATCTGTTGATGCCAGCAGCAACAACAGAACAGAACAAAACAAACCACACACAAACAAAACCAACAACAACACAGCAATGACAACAAGCCGTATTTGTTTGACTGAAAGGTACACAAGAGGGAGTTCAGGAACATCAGACTAGGTCTCATCACATCATTTTCTGCATATTCTTTTTTTCATCTGGAAAATAGTACTTGCTCTGGATCTTTCCCATTAGTTAAGTAAACTGTGATGAGGCTAGAGGGAAAGGGCAACAATAAAGAGAGAAACAGTCCTGCTAATGCCTAATTCCTTTCCAAATCTATAGTTCCTTATAGCACACAAGAGGCTGTTTTCGAAGAACTGTTGCACCCTCATCCTTCAGACATTGTGCACATTGTGTATATTGAAGTCAATCCTGTTGTAGGCCTTCCATTCACATTGCTGTTTTTTCAATTAGAAAAGACCAGGAAGCATGATTAAAATCCAAATTGCCAGGCTTTGCTGTTTTCAGACATCGGTTGTAAAGCATATTTGTTAAGCACCATCTGCTGTACACTCAGAAAATAGCAACCAAAATTGCTGTTCTCTTTCCATCTTTTAAATAAAATTAAGATTATTTTAATTCTGTCTCCTATCAAATACATTATTTCAGCTCAGTTAAAGCTGCATTTATATAGGCCTCCAGTTGCATTATCTGTCTGTGGACAGTTATATTTAGACCACAGACTAGAACTGACACTTGGGGGAGAAACTGCATTACAAAACACCATGTCCTAGAACAGGACAGTAGAAGGAGGTAGGGAAATAATAGCAACGTTGAGCCTGATCTCCAGATGTGCTAAATAAAAGAGGATGAATACAACTGAAGACAAGCATTGTCTTTCAAGGGCAAATTTAACGTGTGGTAACCGCAGGACACAATGATAAAAACAGAAGCCATGCATCATTTCAGAATGCTAAATGGAGATTATTAGCTTTTCAATATGGTCTAATTAGGAGAACAATTATTACCAATACTCCCAAACATCACAACTCTATTGATGGTGAACTGTAAGTGATGAAGAAAAGTATTCCAATTATTAGACTGAATTAAGTGAACAGCCTGAAAGTCATAAATAAACATAGAGATTGTTTAAATGAAAAACAGCCATCAGACTTTTTTCTCAGCCTCCATGTAAGGATGTTCTTTCATCCTTTTCTTAAAGATTTTTCTCGTTGAGCATTTTAATGAGAAAAATGAGTGTTAGAGGCTGTCCAGCTCAGAACGGCACACTCGGAAGTGGGGAGGGAAGGATTGCTGCTGTGATGTTCAAGGCACAGGCTGCCCAAATGAACAAGACAGGAGAAGTGGAGGAGCCTGGGACTCAGAGGTCTTCTGCTGGAGCTCCTTGTCCTCTTCTCCTGTCCTTCTATGCCCTTCCTCATTGCCCTTGCAGCCCATCTGCCCATCATGCTTTAAGAGAATTTCTCATTTTGTGCCTCTGCTTCCATCTCAGGGCATTTATTGCCCAGCTGGATGTACCCAGAAGTGAAGGTGAACCTCATAGGTTGGAGGCTGTCATTGGCAAGACCCATAAACCCCATGTTGGAGGGGGCAGTGGGTGAGGCAGGAACAGCAGAGGGTGGCATTTCAGGGGTCTAGGTTTCTATCCTGAAGCTGTGGATTGTAGCCTGGTCTTTTCTGGCAGTTTCCTATGTAAAGCTGGACATCTTTAATACTGTGTCCTAGACACTGGGGGTCAGAGCACTTGTAGCTGCAAGAGGCACCCATGGAACATTTACTCTGCCCCCACAAACAGTGCTAGCGGTCTGAAAAAGGTCAGGCTGTAAAGCCCTTATGTTGGGCAGACAAAAGGTTGACTATTTTTGAGCTTAAAGGGACAAGTGAAGTCTGGTAAGAGAGAACTGAGGATAAAGTCTGTAACTGCACACCGCTTGGGAGGAAAATCAATATTGCAGCATTCTTGGTGAGGAGCCTGCATCTGAAATGGGTAGGAAGAATAATACAGAGTAACCCTCACCACCAAGTGGTAATTAGGGGTAAAAATTACATATGTCATGCAAGTAGCCACCTGGTACAACAGTGTGCAGGACCAGGTTACCCAGCCTTTGAACTATAAACCTTGCCACCTCTGAACTGCCCTCACATCCCAGTGATGAGACAAGCCTGCTCTCCTCAAAATGTACATTCAGTGTCTCACCATACTGAAGCAGCCTGTCACTGGGGAATTCACATCAATATACTTAGTACAGACCAAGCAAGGAGTCCCACACTTACCAAGCATGCAGCACCAGCAGTTCTATGAATATAAAGCAAAGTGCTGAATCTCTTACCTTCTGTGCTCTCCTCGTCTCGCTCCAGGAGGAAGAAATCCACTAAAGAAGGTCTTCTTCTTGGTTCTGTGCAGAGCAAGGCCTGCTCTCAGCCCTAGCCTTTTGGGTTCATGATCTACTTACCCTTTCTGAAGTGAGGCAGGTTCCTCTTTGCAAAAACATAAGAACACTTGGCAATTGCGAGGCCTGATCTGGAGCCCAGCAGACATTAACAGGAACCTTACCCAAACACAGATAAGTGGATTTGTCATGAACTCATTGTTCCTAAAGTTTCTGTGATTTTTGCAAAGCATTGTAATTTCTATTCCACCAGTGGGAAAACTAAGGCAGATAATAGTGAAGCAACTTGGCCAAGCGCTAACACATAAACAAGTCACCAGCTGAACAAATCGTCCCAGAATTCCAGCTCCCAAATCACAGGTAAAAGTGAAGGAAAGCAGTTTGTGTGACTCCTCTCTCCCCTCCCAAGAAATAACAGTGTTTAACATCAGTTCTTAGAACACAGTGTTAATCATTGTGTGAGAGACGTTGCTTTTCTTGCAAGTCAGAACAGCAGTTTTCACTGATAGCTATGAAATAATCAGGCATCAATATGTATCTGCATAAAGATAATAAATATTAAGTTTATAAGGGAATAAATAATGTCTTTACAAACATACTCATCACAGTCCTATCTTTACAAAATTATATTAGTACAATATTTTCGCAGAAACTGTATAGACACTCAAAGACAAGCCATGTCAAAGTTACTGCACAGTTTTGCAGTTCTGTAAGATACATAGAACTACATAATAATTTTAAATTCAACAAAGGTATAAACTGATATACTGAAGACAGAAATTTAGTAAAATTTTAAATAGATTTCTGATTTACATGAATGAACCTCAGGTGAAATCTGATAAAAATTTAGCATGAGTAAGCAAAGCAATTCTAAACTTTAAAATGTAAACATTCTAGAGTGATGCTCTTGACTCTACAGAGCATTCTCCACAAATTGCATATAAACTATTTCAAGTAACCCATCTGTACATTAATGGTTTCAAACATCTAATATATGTCATACACACTGTAATTTTTCCTGCAGCTTCTCTTCCCCTTGATCATTTGCAGGGTAACAGTTAATTATACTGAACAAAGAATTAAAAAAAAAAAAAGGCACATCTTGTCTTTTGACATGAGCGTTATTCTATATGTTCCTCTAGAGTCGATCTTGATGCTCACCAACATGAAGAAAGTAAGGGCTGTACGTCAGACATGGTGGGGTTTAAACACCTGCATATTTATACCTCAAACTAGTAAACATTCAGGTGCATAAGATGGGAGAAATAATTTAATAATATCCTCCAAACTCTGCTCATTTATTTCACACATTTCAAGACACAGTGCGATTTTAACGGTAGAAATGCATCAGTATAGAATCATAGAATCACAGAATCATAGAATGCTAGGGATTGGAAAGGACCTCAAAAGATCATCCAGTCCAATGCCCCTGCCAGAGCAGGAACACTTAGATGAGGCTACACAGGAATGTGTCCAGGAGGGTTTTGAATGTCTCCAGAGTAGGAGACTCCACAACCTCCCTGGGCAGCCTGTTCCAGTGTTCTGTCACCCTCACTGAGATGAAGTTTCTTCTCAAATTTAAGTGGAACCTCTTATGTTCCAGCTTAAACCCATTACCCCTTGTCCTACTTTGTCCTCCTCAGTTGTTACTGAGAAGAGCCTGGCTCCATCCTCGTGACACTCACCCTTTGTATATTTGTAAACATTAATAAAATCACCCCTCAGTCTCCTCCAAACTAAAGAGACCCAGCTCCTTCAGTCTTTCCTCATAAGGGAGATGCTCCACTCCCTTAATCATCTTTGTTGCCCTGTACTGGACTCTCTCCAGCATTTCCCTGTCCTTCTTGAACTGAGGGGCCCAGAACTGGACATAATATTCCAGGTGTGGTCTCACCAGGGCAGAGTAGAGGGGAAGGAGAACCTCTCTCGACCTACTAACCATCCCCCTTCTAATACACCCGAGGATGCCATTGGCCTCCCTGGCCGCAAGGGCACAGTGCTGGCTCATGGTCATCCTGCTGTCCACCAGGACCCCCAGGCCCCTCTCCCCTACACTGCTCTCTAATGGATCATTCCCCAGCTTATACTGGAACCTGGGGTTGTTCCTACCCAGATGCGATACTCTACACTTTCCCTTGTTATATTTCATTAAATTTTTCCTTGCCCAACTCTCCAGCCTGTCCAGGTCTCGCTGGATGGCAGCACAGCCTTCTGGCGTGTCAGCCACTCCTCCCAGCTTGGTGTCATCAGCAAACTTGCTTGTAGTACACTCTAGTCCCTCATCCAAGTCATTGATGAATATATTGAACAGTACTGGCTCCAGTACCGACCCCTGAGGCACTCCACTAGATACAGGCCTCCAACTGGACTCTGCCCCATTGACCATGACTCTCTGGCTTCTTTTCTTCAGCCAGTTCGCAGTCCACCTCACTAACCGATCATCCAGACCACACTTCCTCAGTTTTGCTATGAGAATGCTGTGGGAGACTGTGTCAAATGCTTTACTGAAGTCAAGGCAGACCACTTCTGGGTTTTAATCCATATTCTGTAGAATCCAATAAAGTTTTTGCTGTGGGTTCCAATGCTACTCAACCATACTCTTTAAGAAGTTGAATACTTCAACTAAATATTAATAAAAACCCCTTTAGTTTCAGAATTTCTTCATCAGTTTCTTAATCAGTTTCTATAGTCACTCTTCCTTCTCCTTATTAATACTGCTTCTCAAAGTTTTTGCGAAAGTAAGTTAAGTACAACAAATTACTTGCCCTTTTTTAATTTATAAATTGTGATCGCTTGTAGCAAATCTTTATACTGATTTGGGCTGCAGATGTTTTTATTCTAATACAGTGTTATCAGAGATTCATATTGAACTATATCTAGAGGCAATCAGAAGTGATTAGAAGTCTAATTATTGAGAGTAGCCACACCAGGATTGTGGATTACTTGCACACCTATAAAGCCAGCATGGTGCTGGTATGATCTTAAACCAGTTTAAAAGTAGTATATAGTAACAGGGAACTCACTGAAACTGCTCCCTGCTTTTACCAGTGCAAAAGAAAAAATCAAGTCCAGTATGTCCCTTTCTTTTAATAATAACAAGAAATAAAATAGGGTAGGAAATTAAAATGCAATGAAAGGTATTATTATATTGACATTGAAAATTGATACAAAAAAAATCTCCAATCTTCTAGTCTTAAAAAAAAAAGGCTTCCAAAAGCCTTAACTTCTATGATGTTCTAGCAGTAGACAGCAGCATGATCATAAAATAGATCTATGTATAGAAATCATGAAGAAATAAGAAACACCATGCTAGGAGGTTTAATAGTTGATCCTGCCAGATGCCGAACTCTCTGGCCCTGACCCAGCAAACCATTTAAGCATGTGGTTAGAAGTCAGCACGTATGTTGCCTCAGTGAAGCCAATGAGGTTATTCAAAGTTTGAGCACATAGTTAAGTGCTTTGAACGATTGGGTCATTAAAGTACCAACCACTTACTGCCAGAGTATAAGGCTAAATTGAACAGGTTGTTGCATAGCTGTCCATTATGTGGCTTACATACCACTCTTTGGAGCATTTCACCACCACTGGATAAGAAAAAAAATGTGGGTCTGTCTGGGCAGGAAATTCCTACATTCCCATCGTTTCAGTTGCATGTGCAAAACCAAATTATATTGATGCCCAGGTATAAGCATCACTTAGGGAAATACAAAGTGCTATCAATAATAATGGTAATTACACAATGCCACCTCTCTCCAACCGCACATACACACTCGGTTAGAGCCAACTTCCTCCTACATGCAGGGCTAGCATTAACTCACAACTTGCAATGAAAAGGATAAAGTCAGGCAAATAGCAAATGCTACAAGTCATATTTAACGTTCTAAGCTGCTGCTTAATATTGAGCAACATTGCTACCTGGTAAAAGTGTTGTCAATAAGAAAACTTGTACCTTCTTAGTAGGAAGCAGAATTTGCAATTTTATCTCAAATTCAGGAAAAACACTAGTGATACAAGTGCATTCGTAGCCTTTGTTCTGACAGTTGTAGACTGGGAAATTTAAACACATATCCTGGAAGACACCAAAACAGGTTTGACATGCTAGTGGAAGCACAAGAACCAATTCTGCAGATGTTTGCCATGTCCCAGACCAGGAAATAAGATCCCTTTCCTTAAGTTGGGTGATTTAAGGGTTGTGAGAAAAGTAGGAATGTATGAATGAATGAATGTAGGAATGCTCATACATGTATTTTAATTATGGAATTATGGATTTCTATACCTACCAATATACACCTGTTCTATTCAGATCTCAACATACAATTCTGCTGTGGTTGGCTGACTTTTTTTGGTGATTGGTGGGACTTTTTTTTTTGCTCAGGGGATATGGGTGTACTTTGCCTTTGTCAGAGAACCCTTTCAGTTTAGTTCTTACCATTTAGATGGAATATATACACATAGAAAAAAATAATCTTATTACTACTTTCTCCTTTCTCATTTGACTCTTACCTTTATTCTGCTATCCTGCCTCTTCATTTCCTCACATTATTGTCCCATCTTCATTCAAACACAGTGCTATGGGCCATCTGAGAGATCAAGAACTACCTCATTCTCATAGGAGAACCTTATTTTGTAGGTTTAAACTGTGTTTGGTGCTCAGGTGTCATGGTGATTATTGTGCTAGAAATATCTATATTGCAAAAACCTTTACACAGAGAGTGCAGAGAATGGATTCTCTAATGGCAGCACAGCTAGGCCTGAAAAAATTGTGGTCATAGACTAGACATGTTTCTGTAAGGAAGCAGAAACATCTCTCTCACCACAGGGCTTTCTAAAATGGTAAAATCAGGGACAGCAGAACAAGGATTTGATCAGCATTATGTAAATTAAACGTCCTGTTTGTCAAACACTGAGACCTTGGCATAATGCCCCCTCAGTCAGGACTGTTCTTGAAACACCTGAAACATCTCACCACTTCATTGCTAAATGCTGTTGACTGCCTCTCTTTCCAGCCTCTCCAGCTGCAAATGCACGGGCTGTTATTCTCATATCCGTTAGCTCTGATATAACCTTGTCCATTTTTCACGAAGGAAAAAAAAATGTACCCTTGTACAGTCACTCAAGATCAGTCCAGCTATTGTAAATGCCAGGTTCTGTCAGTGGGAAGCCAAGCAGTATCCAACTATATTTGAATCCTGTGTTCAAAAAAAGCAGAAAAGCCTCTGATGAGAAGAACTTGCTTCTTTTAGGTTATCTACTGGAAATGATGTAAGGATGGGGTCACATTTGGGTAGGATATTAAGAATCTTTTCCTTTTTTGCTCCAAGTGCATACCTTACTCTATAGAAGAAAGGTGTTCTTGGAAGATGTGGAAATACCTAGAGAGTCCTGGGCTACAACTCAAATTGCTCTACTTGGATATGGCTTGTCTCCATGGCTTATAAAACTCAATATATATGACCAAAATAGACACAATTGAAGGTAAATGAGGAGAAAGTAAATGTATTTGACCTCCAAGTATGCCAACTAAAAGCTGACTTTGAAGCGATGGTAACATGGGAGATACGGGACAACCTGATGCAAAGCAGACCTAAGTAGATGTGCAAAATACCAGCTGACATTTCCCTGGTGGCGCATGGGAATTTAGAACATTTTCTATTTGTAACCTTGAAAAATATGCATAAACCCAGAGCCTCATTTCCTCACTGAAGTGCAGAATATTGAATGACTTGCCAGGGAACACATGGCAGGTTAATGGTGAAGCTATTGATCCAAGTTTTTCCTTGATTCCACCTATTGGATTGCAGAGCTGTTTCTCAGACTTCCCTTCTGGATCATACTTTGGTTGGAACCCTTGCTCCTTCAAATATATTTCACCTTACAAATTGGCCCAAAGTTATATGCACAGATTGACATAAGCATAATCAAGACCGAAACCATCAGTTTTGCATGGTGAATATACCATATGGATTATCAACTTTATGCTATTATTAAAAACACATTATAGCATACTAAACACGTTTAGCATCCTAAAATGGGATTATCAGTGACTTTTCTCAAAAATAAATCTCCAGTGATATGCAGGAAGTTTCCATCTTTAGCATCCTAGCAGTAATATTTCATGAGCCCTAGTGTCCTAGGGGTAGTAGTTCATGAGCCAAGACAGCAGAATTAGAAGGAATGCTGCACTAAGGAGAAAAATGGGCTGCAACCCAAACTCTATGAGGCCAGCAGTAATGCTGTTATTGATGTTATTGGGCTAGACTTTCAACTTTTGAATAGCCTGAAAGAAGAGAGGCAAACAGGAGAGTGGAGTGAGACAGCCCCAGCTGGAACTGACCTCATCTGAATAGCTTGGTTGGGCACAGGGTAACTATAGATACAGATACAAAACCTGTGCCAAGTTGAAACTCGGGCATAATTTCTAGAAAAGCAGAACTCTTTTACCTTAGACTGTACATGCAAACTGAGCAGATGATAGCCTTTATTGCTGCCTTGAAAACTACGGAGTTTGGAGGAAAAAGCTCTGCAGAACCATAAGGGCACAATCAGTCAGCTTAGAGGTAAAATCATTTTCCTCTTTTCCTCAGTCTACATCATTAAAGCAAAAAGAAGGGGGCTACCCTTAATTAGGCAGATGTGGAAAAGCTAAGCACGGGAATGAGTCCTCATTTTGAGATAACCTATAGGTCAGGTTTCAAATGGAATTATTTTAAGATTTAGAAATAGCATTCATCTACAGATAGACTGAGTCACCTCTTCACCTGGCATCAATTAAGCATTGCCTGAATGTGATCAGTGGACTGAGGGAGCTGCAGGGCTCTCCCTTCACCTTTCACTCACCTTTGTCAAGAGAAGAAAAGGGAAGGATGGTTCTATATAGCATTCATGTATGCAATTCGCTTTGCCTGTGTTTTTATTTTGGAAACACTGAGCAGTAAGTAATGCAAATCTATCAGTAATGAAAATCTATCCTAAATCAGAGCTAGGCAAATAACCTTTTTAATGGTTTAGACCCTGTATCTCAGTGTCAAAAGCCCACAGGTTAAAATGTACTTTGGTCTAACCAATGCTTTAAATTATCTTAATGACTGTCATTTTATACTTTAACTCCTTGGACCAATTGCAATTGGTTGAAGTTTCAGCTTCACCATTCAATTATCACGAGCCACTTAAAGCTCTTCTAGTTTTCTGCCCTGGTGGGATCTGCACATTAGCAATTCTGCTTCCCAGTGCACTTGTATATGCAGCTTTGAAACCTCTTCTGCCAATAAAACCAAATTATTTGATTGTTCTCAGAAAAAGAAAGCAAGAGGGACATACAAAGTTCAACCTGAGTTTATTTAATATTTGGGTAAATGTCCATGGAATGCTCCTGGCATTATTTGCCCAGCTCTTTTTAACACTGTGGTGATGCAGCATTTTGGAAAGTGTGGTCTCTGAGCTAATCAGGCTCACTCAGCATCTTCCTCCAGGACAGGGTAGCAGACAGGATGTAACACCCAAGTGTGTTGCGCCCACTTACTCCCTGTAAACTCAGACCCTGCAAAACTTCCTGGAGAATGACGAATTAAAGGAGAAGATTGTTCAAAGCATTACGATGTGCAATTTCAATGCAAGGCATAATGGAAGTAGCTATGTGGGAGGATATTACTTCATTATAAACCTAAATCAGATGCCGAAAGATCTCTGTCACCTCCAGAGACTGTTCCATCACGCTCTACAAGAGGTTTTCCAGTGGAAGAAAATACCCCACCCCCATCTTCAGGCTTGAGAAAGTTGTATGGCTTTTTTAACAGTTTCTAATGAAATCTCATATTATTGCTTCTCCCCTGGGAAACTTCAAAAGTCATGCAAACTTCACAGAGCCCACATGTTCGTAAACCTCAAGCAAAAGACCAGTAAGGAAATAAATTGCAGTTCTCCAGTTAGCATTTGACATTCTCTACTGTTTTTTTGGTGGGGTGAATTTGTCTTTCTTCTAAACCATGCTGATACATTAAATGAGTTACTAAACCCGGCATTATTTCATATTTTAAGGCACACTGAAATAAAACACTCCAATTCACTGTGGGATTTGCTTTCTGCATAATATTTGGGGAAAATATGAAACAAACCCAGCAGTTTCAAACATATTAAAGGAGCTAATATGTACATGAATATTTTCTTCAAGCTCCTTATTGTGTATTCGCAGCTACTGCCAAACACAACAACCGAGACGGGGCATTAGGATATGAAATGGGAAGTGGTCAAATTTTCAAAGCAAGCTGCTGGGTGCTGAACACTTTTGAAAATCTGGCCCTTGACTCTTTGGTGCTGTTCCAGAAAGAAATATCTCTCTGATGGCAGCTGGCCAACCAGCTTTGGAAATAATTTTGCACAGTTATTTCAGTAAAGCATAAAAGCCGATCCTCAGCTTTCTCTGCCTGATTAAGCACTGTCACCAATCACTATGCAGCACTAAGGTACGCATGAAATATTCCTAGATAAATCCTCCATCTGCAGAGAAATGTGTTTCCTGTACAACTCTGAATCCAGGTTCTGTGTTGAAAGTAATCCAGTCTGGCAGTGCTATGGCCCTTGCAAAGTCTCCTTGGAAACTACAAACTTATGCAATGGCAAAGTCATCCAATCTTCTCATGCCACTATATTATATTAAAAACACCTGGTTTATTTATACAATGACTTACAGATCAGGGTCCTAGAAATAATAATACATAAACTTTATAGCAAAAAATATACATATAATAATTCATCCTTCTATGATATATAGAAATGATGTATGTTTGTGTGTGTGTGGACATATATATAAATATATGGGTTGTACTTACGTTTAGGGCACTTGTGTACAGATGTGTATCGACATACACACAGTATGCATTTATATATCTTTCTAGGTGCCACATGTGTTTACATAAACACACATAAACACACACACAGGAGCATATTTACACTCTGTGAGTAGACGTGTACTTTGCAGAATCTGCACGCAAACAGCTGGAGTCCTTCACTGGCTGTGAGCATCAAAGCGGTCAGTGATCACCCGCATCAGTGTCCAAGGAAAGAGAACTTGTGTCATCGCTGTGGGCACAGGACTGGTTTGATGCATCTTCCTTTGTGAAGAACTAAATTTGCTGGACAGTGGCACCCTGCAACACAGGGCTTGTTGCACGGGCCAATCTCGTTCCAGTTGTCACATGTTTTCACACATCCTGGACCACAGGTATCATAAACTGCACCATGTTTACACTGGGTTGCTGAAAGGCAGTTAAAAGGAACAAAACATGCGTATTACACAGAGTCTCATAGGGAAAGTTATGTATCTGTTTGCTTGGTTTCTACTGCAAATACATTAAAAAAATCATGTTTTGGTATGAGGATCATCTAGAGGAAAAAATTACTTGTAAGGAGATTCCACTATATTAAATGCAACATCACAAATATAAAGGTAGCAAAACTCCTAATCAAAAAGGTATCAAGGTCCTAGCAGTCTTGAACTTTTTGAGAATTTTAACACAGCTGGTGGTATATAAAGCTTTGGCAAGGTTTCCATCTATAAGCAGACCTATGCTTTATATTTAAGGCTTAACATTGTTTATTTATTTGTTACAGTGGCTTTTATCAAAGATTCCTGAAACATTTACAAGGACAGACAGTTATTATCAGTCACACTCCTACACAAAGAAGAGGAGAAAGGAGAATCATTCACCGTGTACAACTTTCTATTCCTATGATTATAGTTTCAATATGGCATACTGCAGCAAATCAAAACAATACTAATAATTCAGCAGCACCATTTCTAAACTAATTGATTATTTCCATGCTTTATGCTATTTTACCAAGAGATCACTGAGAATGAAGATTCTTGTACTTAATGATTCCAGTTATCTATTCATTGATTTATGTACTTGACAGTTCAATGCATTTCCAACATAAGAGACCACTGAGGGCTCAGCTAAAAGCACTATACCCCTTCTCGATCAATATTGAAACTCTTAACATTTTATATCCTGCCTTTTTAGTATGGAGAATAATATACAGTTCGATAATGAATGAAAGCCTGTTATTCCTTCTAAAGGCTGTGCTGATGGCAAAAACAAGTACCGATAAAATGGTTTATAGATGGTAAGGGACCCTCAAGCATCCACAATCATCTTCTGCTATTTACAGAGAAGTGATTGCATTAAGAAGGTTTCTTCCATGTTGAGAAAGATTGCAGGTCCAAATTTTTAAAGAACAGTTATGTTATGGACAGAAAAATGCTGTTTTGTTGTGAGGATTGGTGTTACACTGCCAATACAGTACTGCTATTATTCATAAAGAAAAAATAGGCAGAAATAAGTCCATTAAATACATATAAGAGTGTATTACAGAGAATGGAAGTTTTTGTGCTAAAGCATCATAAATTAAAGGGGTTCCTCTTCACCAGTAAAAAAAAAACATTCCAAGCAACATCAACTTCTTGCAAGTTTTACTTCTCATGCATTTTATAGCATTTATACATATATGAAAAGCAGCCTGAAGAAGGAATTCTAGCAAGAATGCATACAGGGTTCTCAGGACACTGATATAATATAAGCAAACAAAAAATCAGAAAAAATACAGCAGGAAATTACCCTGGACTTACCGAGAATCAACAACTGAATATTAGCTAGATATCAGATATTAAGTAGATATTGGGGGGGTGGGGGGAAGGGGAAAAGCTTTCTAGCTTTAAGGATGGGAAAGCACTGGAGCAAGCTACCTAAAAGCTCTATGAAACATCTTTTCTTGAACATCACTTTAGAATAGGTTGGAAAAAACTACTTTCAGACATGTTCAGGATAGGCTTATTCTGCTTGTGGGCATACATCTTTTGAGAAGGTTTTTCCAGCTTTATATTTTTGTGTTGCTTTGCATGATAACTTCATGCACATTAAAGAAGGAACCAAGAAAAGGAATAACTAAATTGAAATTTAAATGAAACAGGAAATTTAGAAGGTGAGAAAAACATGCAAACAATATTGAACATAGAGTAAGATATCAGATTCAGAACAAACTCTGCACTTATGTAGTGTGTTAAGAATAGAGATTGACTCTCTATAAGAGAGGAAACAAAAACGTGCAGAGCTCCCAGGAGCATTGCAAACAATGTATTAACTGTCTAGAAAAGTAGACCAAGATGTTCAAGATGGATAGTGATTGTGCACACACAACATGAATTACCTCAAGGGGGCTGTTTACTAGAAGCTTTTGTCCCTCCTTTCTGAAAATGAGTTTCCCTTCAAAAGATTGACCAACCACGAACTGAAACATCGGGCTTCAGTACATGGAGTTTCCATGTAGAAAAGTCTGTGAGCTTCAGCTTTCAGGCTGCACAGATTTAATTCCACAAAGCTTTACTCTAGTAATAGCCGTCTCATTCATTCCACCTGAGCTCTGTTTGGTGCCTCAGCTGCTGGGTTTGAGGAAAGTTGGCCAAGGTCTCCTTTCCACTTCCTCATCCCTGCCCCAGAGCAAATGAGAACATATTACACTACAACGTGCCCTGGGCAGCCGTGGTACATGGTATCTGTAAGTACTCCCCAGCTCTCCTCTACCACACATGGATGTGGTATGTCAAAACACCTCATTCTCCTTCAGATGATGCCATGCAGAAGATATGATGACTTTATTTTTTGCTGTAGGCAGTCTACAATGGTATTATTAGCTTGCTGTCAAGGGAAAAATCAGAAAAGTACAATGGCTGCTGCTTAAGTTCCCTGAATGGCTTTTATTGCTTAGTGCTTCAGTTGTTAACATGTGGTGTGATTGATCCAGAACATTCCACTTCATCAACAGTTTAAAAAATAAAAAAAAAAGACATTCTGCAGTAGGCTTCCCAGGGACTGCTGAAATGAATCAGTAGCATGTAAACATGGAAAACAGAAGTGATACCTTTGTACCCATCTTTCAAGGCAAATCCTCTCTAAAAGAACTGAGCTTTGTTAGTAATAACTCCCTTAGTGCACTAGCAAAAAAAATGAATTTGAAAACTAAACCAAACAACTAACCAACCAAACAAACAAACAAAAAACCCAATAAGCCAAAGTACAAAAGTTACTAATAATACTGCATTTTGCAACATTACCAGTCCCAACAGGATTTTTCCACTCTTCTTCTCGAACATGTGTTTGGCATGACGGATGTGAGCTCCCTCAGACCACTTTCTGAGCTGGTGGGATGATAGCCAGCTCCAGTCCAGAAGCCATATAGTCACATAAATACAGCACTGTGCCTGAGCTAATAAACCCTGCCTAATAAGGCTATACAGTTTTCAGACCAGAGCTGGCTTATTCCAGCCAGTTTGGCAGTTTCACAGAGGAGGCTTGTATCTGTCTGTGCCTGTCTTTGTAGACATGGCCATAATTATTTAAGAGGAATACTTGTTCCCAAACACAAAAGCCAAAATACCTAACATGGAACTGCTGAAGGATTCTCTCGGTGGATGATATCTGGTAAATCTGATTCCAAAGAAATTTCTGAGCTAATATTTGTGCATCGATGAATCACCCTACTTTTGCTGGTGTTGCACAGTTTGGGCTTTGGAGGTGTTTTAGGACTTTCAATCTGAATGTCACTCATGGTGCTTGCAATTCATAGCATTTCCTTCTAACAGAGCAGAGGGCAATAGATCTGGGCACTGACTTTCTAGTGTGTTATCTTTTCAACTTTGTGTTTTAATGAGTTTCCACTGAAAATTCTGATACACATTCACAAAATGATTAAAGGAAAACAACATATAGCAGGGAAAGAGTGAATTTGCACAGAAAATTTCACAACAGAGAGGAGGGGACCCAGGAGAGAAGAGTCAAAATCAGATATACACTCATCCTCCTCTAGTTCAACCAATCATATGGGAAAAATTGGTCAGTTTTTTGAGGCTGTTGAAACGTGTCAGCACATCAGTACCAGCATGTGCACTTTGCATTTTATTATAGTCCATACTTGCTTTTTTTTCTTGCTGGTGTAATCATGCCTGTGGCAGAGTTATTACTGTCTGCTATCCTTGACTCTTCTTTCTTTCAGTGTCCTCAGAAACTCAGTGTTACATTACTATGGCACAAGGTCTATCACCACTTCTGTTTACTTAATTGCACTTTATAAAATGCTTGTTTAGCCTTTCTTGTGCTAAAAAAACCACATAATTTTTCTATCCCCTTTCCTTTTCAAAGCTCTTCCTTCCATTTGTATCCTTTCTTTTCCCTCTCACATGTTTCACTCTCTTATTTCTTGTTCCCCCCATGCTGGCTCTTCTGTGGTTTTGTTTTTTGGTTTTCTTCTTTTCTTCCCTATCACACATCATATTTCTTCCTATGCCCAGCCTGACAGGTCTCATTCCCCACTACTTCCCATGGAAATCCATATTCCTTTCCAAACCCTCTCAGGTTCTGTGTGGATATCACCAACCCTTTCCTACCCTAAACATTTTCCTTACACACTAGCTTCTTCTCTTCACTGCTCTGGTTAAATGACAGCTTACATTGCCCTTACTGAGTCAGCCTCAAAGAACAGCAAACCTTGAGCAGGAATATTTAACGGAGGACTTAGAGGAGGATGTGCTGCTGCACTGGGAAAGGAGGAAGAACGTGGAGGGAACAGGACACGTAATTCAGCCTCCTGAGCCTGTTTGGCTGGCCCTCCAGACAACACAGGCTTTCTGAAGATTATAAAAATGAGCTAAGCATACAGCGGTCAGGGTACAGCAACTGGCAACCACACAAGATCTCATTTTATAATGCACAAAAGAATAATTAAAACCTGACTTTACTAATAAGCATACTCCATTTTCATCAGAATGGAGCTCTTCCAAGTATCCAACCAGCTATGAAATGTCAAGCAGGAAATGAAAGTCACTGAATGCCCAAGTTTTATTACGGATATATTGTTTCATACCCAGGAACTTTTATCTATAATTAGGACACAATAATTGTAACTACAACTTTGAGGGAGAAAAAAAGTAAGTTAAACATTAAAATCTTGATGCTGACCACTGGTAAAATATGGATTACAGTAGACTCAAGTTGATGAATATTGTATGATTTACTGTAGAAGATGTTACCACTTCTTTGAGGCTGGATGCCTAACTAAGTGTTTTGAGGGTACTTGACCATATACGGCTTATCAATATTTTCTGCTTAACAAGATTTCCCCTTTTGCTCTAGAAGTCTGCTTTGAGATTTAAAAACTCAGGTAGATTTAGACACTTCTTTGATTATCTTTAATGAAAGATGTGTGTTTAAATTATTTCATAATGTTCTCTCAAGGACTGTTTTTACCTTAGGAACTTTTCTTGTCTTTGATAAAATGCCAGAAAAAATTGTGAAAAGAAGCCTCAGTTATTTAAGCTGTGAGATGTCAACACTTGTATAAACTCCTGAAGGCAAGGACTGGACTTGTTATTCTTTTTACAGCACTTGCCACAGTGAGGTCTTGCTCTGAAGAGCTTTGGTCAAAAAAAATAAAATAAAATCAGGATGCTTGTTTCAGGTTCTGCATGGATCTGCTACCAGATCAATACACTAAAATTACATACATTATTAGTGCTGAGACCACATCCTTGAATAGAGCTTTCATTTAGTGACACCCTGTTTGGATTGTTCTGTTCCTTTTTAAGAAAAAATGAGCCTTTTGGGAACAGTCAATCAAATGCAATTTGCTCTGTCACTCACCCATCCCTGCTATCTTTCCTTCAACATAAAAGGAAATTGAAGTTGAGAGAGCAGACCCTGAACTACACACAATCACCAAAATGGACCACAGAGTAATAGCTCTTTGACCAGCACTGAGTATCCTTCTCTCTTTTTTTTCCAAACTGCTGTCAATTGCTTTACATAAATCTGAATGCATTTCCAGGCAAAGCAATGCCATTATAGAATGTCCTAAATTAATGAGATCATCATCAGGGGAAATATTCATCTGCAATATTGCATTTTACTTCAAGTGCCCACGACCACAGGCCAACACTTCTCATGAAAACAATTACTCACAATTACTTGCAATTAATGCACTCCTAATCACATGGGGAATCTGGTCCAAGTACCAACATTAATGCAGGTTTGCATTTTAATATTCCCATTAAATACATTCCCTCTTTTCCCCTTGTTGAACCTGCTGCAGAACCAGAGGTCAAGGGAGTTTAAACATTGCCACTAAGCAACTCTTTACGTATCCTGAAAGAAAAGGGCATGGACTTCTTTCTGGAAGTACATAAAATAAAGATGAGTGGCATTAGAGGTTAGAAGTTTTGCAAAATAAACATTTCTAGTATTTGATTCTTGAAAATCTTTCCTTAAGGTGTTTCTCCAGAACTCTGAATGCAACTTGGCTGTTGGTACAATCTCAGTCTTTTCTAGACGGTTCATTTTTGATCCTTCTCCATCAGTAAAAGGATAGTGGCCTATTAGCCTATGCACTGGCTTACAAAGAAGCAGTCCCAAAATGCTTACCTGCACAGTTCTGCTCCGGTACCCACTGGACTTTCAGCCCTTCCCTCTGACAGGCTCGTGCATATGCCAGGAATGACTCGCAGTAGCAGTTTTTATGGACCGGGCACTCGCACATGTCTGTCACACAGGACCTGCAGAACAAAGCCCCAGATCAAATGAGCAAGGAAAGCTTTAGCAGATATTTGCCTGAGGTTTGGAGTTGATTACTTTCCAATCACATGAAGTTCAATGCCACAGCAACTTGTGCTAAACAGCAAGAAAATTAAACATGCTGTCACATCACAAGGGCTCATCTCTGTTTTGATGCGTTGCTCTGATGCAGGAAAGTCTCAACAGCATCAGGGAGAGAGCCACACAGAAACAGGGAGGTGAGAAGAAGACTCAAGAAATGTCAGGCAGAGAGGACTGAGACCACAGTAAGAAAAGGTAAACTCAATTTTTGCAATGATTTTGTGTCAACACAAGATAATGACTTCTTTCTTATTCCCTGGAAAGTAATCATTTAAGAACTTTACCAATAATAATAGCAGCAGTGTTAAGTGGATGACTTCTGCAGATAATGAGCACATGCCCTTCCATGCAATGGATGAGAAACGATGCCTTGACTCCAGGTTACTTCTAGCCTCTCCCCAGTTTGAAATCCCCAAAATAGCTATATGCCATATTTTCTCAGTAGCATCATTACTGAATGCCAGACTTCAAGCAACTCCAAAGGAGCAGGGATGATGCAGCATAACTGAGTAGTTCTCATACTAAGAAATCCTCAAGGCACTTGTTAATATCACCATCATCTTCCATTGCATAAGATGGATTCATCACAAAACACAGCAGGGAGCAAAGCTGCTAACATGGCCCTAAGTAAAACTGCTGCTGTGTGTGTCACCACTGTATTTCAAGTTAGCTCATCCAGAACACGTGCCCGTTTGGCACAGGCCTAAACTATAACTGGCAAGAGCCAGCAGATTTGCAGTCGGCAGTTTCTGCATGTGCAAAACGCTTAGAAGCTTCTGCAAACGTAGCAATGCAAATTAAGAAATGCCAAGTATCTGTTGCTCTGAGTGGAATCATTAAAAGGCAGGGACAAGGTGACAGGAAGACGTACTCAGCCCTCTGAAATTTGTGCCCTCAGTTCCTTGGCTTTCTACTGAGGGTGCTCTGTGCATGCACCTTGGGTGTCAATGGACAAGAGCCCCCTGGTTTATGCACATTCAGTAACATATTCATTCCTGAGAGAGCAAGGCAACGTTTGTGAGAGGCATGAATCCTCTAGAAAGAACAAGACTTGAAATAAAAAATGAGGTCTCCATGTTAAGTGCTCTTACTGTGGACCAAAACTTCAGTTGTCTATAGGAAACAGATGGACACAGCTTAATTTTCCAGAAATTTTCCCTATAGCTGATGAGATAGTAGCTTAGAAAAGGTGCAGGCACCTCAGTCAAAATGATCAGGAGCCCTAATGACCATACAATGCCTTAGAATCATTTGGAACCCTTTATTTAAAATTAGGAGAGAGGATGAGTGGTCCTTTAAACAGAGACAAGCTTGTTTCTGTATATCCAACACTGCCCCTTTAAGAGGAGTATTTCCCCCTGCCAAAGTCACTGGTTATTTCAGTGACCGTTCATAAGGTTAAACTTGACAGTTCTGCTTGACATTTCCATGAGCTTTTAATAATTTTACTCTCAGTGAATCCCCAGCATGAAATTATCTGAAAATTCACTGTGACGAATAAGTAACATAAGTACTAATGCAAAAAGGTTACCTGTCCTGCCTTTATCAGTATATACGTACTTTGGATAAACAGAATTGCTTTGAATCAAATATATAACATGTTCACATTTACAGACCAGTGGTTTTCATTTGAAATTACTTTCTGGGGACAATGTAATTCTATTTCACTTTAGTTCTGCGGTAGGTCCCTTTACATCTTTCCCGGTAACAGATGTTGCTGTATAGATATCACAGCTGATAGGCTGCAAGGAACAGATTAGCACAACATCTTTAGCTTTGTTTGATGTTGTTCACTGACAAAAGACCTTGTATAAACACAAAAGGTCACCTTTTTACGTGACACACTAAATAACTTTACATTGATTCCTTTGGCCACAACATGTTTATGATTGCTTCCTAGCATCCCTGCAGCAGGCACTGCTCCACGTACCCCACACCAATTAGGAGGTGTATGTCTCATTTTAAAGTGAAGTGGGTGCTTGTTTGCTACTGCAGCAAATTATTATCACAAAGAGAGTCTGTAATAATCTCCACAGATAGAGTCCATTATCGAGATACCATTTCACCAACTTTTTGTTTCGGTGCTAGCTTCCTTTATCCATCACACTTTACTGCTCTACACTTAGATTTAGTTACCGTTAATGCTTGAGGTGTTTAAGGATGCTCGTCAGTGCCAGGTTGGCTATATGTTCATCGACTTTCTGCCTTAGAAATTATAGAATCCTAAACCCAAGGTACTTCCTCTGCTTTTTAGAGCACGAATACACTTTTTTACCATTACTCAGGGGGACACCACCTCCTGCACTGATGCAATGCACCTACATCTACCTCAGGTGCGCATATCAGGTCAGGAAATCTCCAGGCAGACCATCAATCACCCAATCTTTTTCACCATTAACATGTTGGTGGCAAGGCTAGCACTGACCCTGACAAAGTCAGGGCATGCTCTGGGTGATTAGGGAGGCCAGGGCACCGTTTCCAGGAGGGCAGCCATGTGCTTTGAGGGTGTAGAGTTTAGCCCCTACATGCACGTGAGCAACGTGACACCATTAAGCCTTGGCATTGAGGTGGCCTTGGACATCCAGACAGGCTCCAGCATGAAACATCTCCTCTTTGCCTGAGATCAGCACTGTTTACTACGATATTCAGCACAGGTGTCCCCTAAGGAAAGTAGCGTGCCACATGCAGCACAAACAATCCTCTGATTCATTACATACCTAATTGCTTGTGTAATTTTTATTTTCCCAAAGTGTTTAATCCCAGTGAAAGCTACCGGGCTCAAGCCCTGGGCTTGGCTGAGGAGTGATCACTAGATTGCAGGGGTTTTATTAATAAATTACAATTTATTATTATTTGTAAGGTTAAATTAATTAATTAATTAAGGTTAAATAAAAAACGAGAGTAAAGGAAACAATATCCACAGCTGCCAAGACTAGTCAATCAAAATAAATACATCTTTTTCTTTTTTTCATAATTAAACTCCTTGCTGGCAAGTTTAATACATTAATATTAATTACAGTTAGATGGATCGGCAGTCAGGGGGAAGGGGACTTTTTATATCACTTCTGAAATCAGCAGGGAGCAGATACACGGTTTGTTTGAGAGCCACTGTGAGAGTCAAAGGGCAGCTGTGGGAAAGGACATGGAGACAAAAGGTGTCCAGTCTCTGTGCACTGGCTTGTGGAGGGACCTGGCGATGGCCCATGGCAAGCTTTGACTTTGGGTTTGTATTTTTTCAAAATGTGTTTACTTCTTGCATTTAATTACATTTCTCACAGTTATTGTTCTCACAGTTGTATGAGAGGGCTATTATGGGATGCTTCACTAGGTAAATTTAAAAATGGATTTTTTTGTGTGCTGTCCTAATCCTTTCCCCTTGCAAAAATCATTGGTATGCCAATAGGTTTTTTTTTTCTTTATTTACCTTCTCAGGTGATTCATAGATTTTAAAAAATATCCTCTGCTACACTAGATTCTGCCTCCTCTTCCCTCCTCCTTTGAATGTGATAAATAGATCCTGTGACATGAACTGCATGTATGCAGATGCTTATCTGTACTCTAATCTGACTGGGCTGTTAACAGAAAAATACATTTTTAGTAAAACTTTGGGATTATGCCAATAATGAAGCTATACTGACAAGTTAACATGCTGCACACTAACAGAAACTTTGGGTCTTCCAAGATATTGTGACTCTTTACCAAAACTAAACATTTGCTTTAATTAAATAAAATTGAGAATTCATATGAGAAGCTTAGTCATCCAAACATTACAGTCAGATAGAAATAATCCCACAGGAAGACTGCAGTGCAAGTTACTTATAAAATGAAGCCATTTTACCAGCTATAGAAATACACACAAGATACATCAGGCAGCTTTATCTCTGCCTGCAGTATAATCATATAGAGATGTAACGATGTTGTGGTTCAAAAGAAAATTACATTTCTTTAAAGGACATATTTACATCTCTGAAAAAAAAAGTGTTAGGCTGTGGTGGTGCACTTTATCTGGAGTCCCTGCTCTGAATAAGCACTGGAGCACAGCCAACCCCTCAGTCCTCAACTGGTACCAAGTGATTCCTTTTGATGCTGCCCATGCTGCCTGCAGGGTGTGTGTCAGGGATGGTGCTAATTGGGTGTGCGTAATCGCAAACCATTGCGAGGGCAAATCCATGAAAGTGAAGGCATCCGGCAGCTGTGGGACACACCCTTGGAGGAGACAAACACACAATCACTCTGCTGCCACATCTTCAAAGCAAACTGGATGAGTAGGCTCCCTCAGCAACAGCCCTTTTTCACATTAAACCGTGGAAAGTCTCCAAGTCCCACAAAGGGCAGAGAACCGAGTCCTGTGCTACATGCACTATTAAAAAGAAGCAGAAAAGATCACAGCAACAAGTCCTACAGCCTTAGTCTATGCCATGTGGAATTGAAATTGCAGATGTTCACTTGCTGAACATCAGCAGTGCCTTTTCCTTTGCAGTACACACAAGTTCAAAACCAGAACCAGCCATTTTAAGAGGGACTATTTCTTTCTGGCTTTTTTTTTTCCACATATCACAGCAGGAATATGATGCAGTACATTTTTCAAACCTTTTGGTACCTTCAAGAAGTTGCTCTATGCAGATGGAAAACACTAATATCTTCCTCTATCCACCAGCAGGTCTCAACAGACTTTAGGAATTAGAGATGGTGCATCACTACATCCACTTTATGTATGTGAAGAGCCATCAGATGGTGAAGGGGTTTGGCCTCTATACCTGGGATAAGCTGTGCATTTGCAGACTCCAAAGTGTGAAGTGTCATTTGTCTGGAGAGGTTTAATTCCCAGTCCCACCATCCTGTGAGACAGACGCCTTGGGATAATTTCTTATTGGTATTCCAAATCAGACTTTTAGTACAAGCTTTGCCTAATTTAGTGCTTGTTATGAAAATAGCCAAACTCTACACAACAGCCAGTTAGGATTCCTATAATCACTCTGGAGTGCTCACAATTCAGCAGCATAATTTAGGAACCTGTTTTGTCCTGATCCAAAATTAGCCCTCCTTTCTCTTCCTTTACAGGAAAAATAAAAAGCCAATGGCTTCTGTCAGTAGCTTTGTTGTTATAAGAAATTTTGTTTAGGCTGTTTTTTTCTACAAAGTTTCAATGAGTTCCCATTATTTATGGCTCCATCTAGAGAAGTCATTTCAGAATGCAAGAAGATGAGCCATGTACAATGGGAAGATGAGCCAATGTAAAATGGAAAGGCTCATGCTGTTGCTATCACAAGCTCTCTCTTGTCTGAAGGTGCATGTTTAATCCTACTGAAGTACTGAAGCATAGTATATAGAGCTGGAGACTTTCTATGGCTTTGAGGCTTGAGATCAGAGACTTGCAATCACTCTCCCTTTCTCGAGAATTTACTAGCATTAATGCAAAAGCAGCAAATAACTCATAAGGAAGGTAATTTTGGAGGCTGCTGAAAACATAGAAGCCCTTACATCTTTTGAGTATTTGTTCAAAGCCCTTGCCTGGGGAACAGACTGTTTCATACAAAGGCAGTCATTTTCAAGGATAATTTTTTCCAAGACCAGGTAACTATATCTGTACTCCCTCTGTGCTATTCACACACATCATAACAATGGTAATACTGCCTTAAAATGACAATCTGATAAAGGCATCTGTGACAGAGTTAAATCAATGCCCTGACTCGTTTTTCCAGTGAGTGGGAAAGTGCCCAGAAAAAGTGGCAGGCAGCCTACATGCACTTTGTCCTGGAGACTCCCCCATTGTACAAGAACTCCCACACTGCTGAACTGCCTCCAAAAAAACCCTAAAAATGTGGGAACAGAAAGGGAACTCACAGCTCATTTTTGGTGAGCAAAGCATAGCAGATCTACTGCAGGCTTATGCTTTCCATAGGGAAATCTTGTTCCTATAAAGAGATCATTTGCCATAATGCTTGACAATATCACAGTTATTTTTATCAGATTGCAGAGGAGGAGTCTGCAGTAGTAGACACTTGAATCACACATTCAAATTCCATTCTGATCCCCAATTTTTGTGCAACTTTGAGTCAACCATGGACTGTATTGCCACATGGAACCAAGCAGAAAGAAATTATAAAATATGCAACTCTACCAAAGGGCAAGAGCTGCATGTGGTCTAAGATTTCTAGGACATAGCAGTCATGTTACACACACACCAAAAAGTCCTAATTTATCTCTGAGTGCCATTGTTCCTGCTCCAGATATGGACTTGGCACTCAGAGATAACTGAACGGAATCACACAAGATATCCGCATCCATCCCTGCCTTGCCAAGGCATCTTTCCAAAGCAGTTATTTAGAGGAGCTCAGTCAGCTTAGGGAAAGGATGCTTCAATGCAAGTGGCAATTATTGTTGCTAATTTTCAACATAACAGAGACAGACAGCAATTCAATTTTGATTTCACTGCATATTCAGCTCCTTTAAAAAAAAGTCAGAACCCATACTTTCCTCACAAAGGGTAAGCAAAAATAGTATTTTCCAGACACTGAATAAATGAAGGTCCATGTAGAGCTCTGAAAAAGCATACTGTGCTGCACAATATCACCATAAGCCTATACTACGTGCTGCTAAAAGTATTACCCAAAAGTCTTTGGAAAAAGCCAAAAAGAGTGTTCTATGTGTATTTTTAACCTTTATATAAAGAGCATGCTGTGCCAGAATTGCGTTTCATTGCCTTAACCAACATTACCCACAAGAATATGGTAAAATGTACAATGAAACATTCTGGAACATTTTCTAAAACTGCATAAAATAAATTTCTCTGGACATCACTATCCTGACACCTATTTATAATCTCTCTGAATATGTAGTAGCAGTGGTAAAGGCACTTAAAAGGACGGAAAGAGGAAGAACCAAATAAAGAACAAAGTAGTACAGCAACCTTCCCTAGTTCTTTCGTCATGATACCGCTCCTACTAATGTGTCAAGTAGGCTTTTTGTATCTTGTGCTTGGATCTTTACAGGCGTTTGTGGCTTTAAATGTTCTTTTTGGTCCTGAGAATGGAAAGGTTGGCTAAAATCTCTCTATGGGGAAATAGCTGAACCATGACTGAGGAAGACAATGAAGTCCCACGCTGGGCTCCAAGAAGCATCTGGTATGACTCAGAATATTTCCTAGAGCTGAAGGTTACAGTACAGTTGAGAAGCTGACTTGTCACCTTTAGAGAGAGAGGATTTTTGCTCAGGAAACTCCAACAGAATACGGAGCACCATCCACAGCCTTGTAAGTGTTGACCCCTTACACTTCTACTCATTTTCAGAAAGTGGGAGAGAGTTTTCACCTCCCCTTCTTCTGTTTCAATTGTGTTCGGCCATGCAGAGTTTAACCTGGCATTTGAAATAAATACCTGTATGCATGAGAACTCAAGCGGTTTGAGTTTGAGTTCATATGTAGCATATTGCTTGAAGTGAAACAGTCAAAAACCACTTCTCTGTGCACATTACATACAACTTTGTATACAGAATTATTGGAACAAAGAGGACATACAGCATAAGTTTCTTAATTCATTTCAAACAAGTGTTCAATATCCCACTGAAATAATAAAAAAATGTTCTATTTTATTTCCTAACTTGAGCAGTATTCACACAATTTGCTCCACTTTCTTCGATGAGATAACTTGAAAAAGGATTTGGCTGCCTGTACGTTGTATGATCTGTGGTTTGTATACCTGGCTGGAAAATACAGGGAACATAATAACTCTGCTTTAGAATAGACAGAGTTTCCAAAGTCATTTTAGAGAGGTAATGTGCAATAAAAAGTTTAGACCAACCAAAAGATACAGAAGCAAATTTAGGAGCATCAACTTGAACCTGACATTGAAGATTTAAAACCTAGTTTTTGAAGACACTTTAATTAATATCCACAGTTAATTAATATGCACAGTCATTCACTTGCAAATATGCATCATGTAATTGGTAAAGATTACAGTAGCTGTATGTCTAATGCTACCTGATGTAGCTTATCATGCATTTGTGCAAAACTTTCCGGTGAAAAAACAAAAAAAACCCAAACCACAAAAAAAAAAAAAAAAAAAAAACCAAAAAAACCCAAAAAACGCCTCTTGGTTCTCTATGGATTTAACGTCCAAAAAGAAAGTCACTTCCTACCAAAAATCCCATCCTTCATAGGCCCAGTTGTGTAAGGTGTACAGCCTATGTGCTTATCACTGATTCCCTGTGGCAGAGTGTTTTGACCAAACTGAACTGCTTTGTGTTTCGAGAAGCCCATCATTTCCCCCTAGAAGCCACAACCTAGACAAACTCCCAAATTTCATTATTTCCTGTTATGAATTTCTTAGGCCAATAAGATTTCTTATTATTCATCACATTCTGGCATAACACAGCAGTATTCAAGCTACTTCAACTGAACACATCATTCTGATATTTCAGATGTTTATATGTTTATGTCAAGTTTTTCTTATGAGAGGAAAAGAAATGGAGAATGTCTTAGTGGACCTTCTCAGTAGCCATACTAGCACTTTTACATTTTCATTCAGCTCACTGTGCACACACTTAGCTTAGCACTTACACTGCTAAGGTGACTTATGACAGAGTCACTCCATCGTAATGGAATTTTCAGTGTCCTCTGGCATAGCTACCATGGAAAATCCATTATCATTTTGAGATTTTGCATTATGCAATTACATAAAGTTTTATCTTTTTGTCCATGTCTGGACTTGATTTTTAAAGAAGGCTCCACCCAGTCTCCAGTTCTTCAGGCACAAGTGGAGACTGAACTGTCATATCTTATCTAGAGAGAGGAAAAGCCAGTCATTTCAATTCAATTTTTAAAAGACAGGCATGTTTTAATATCTAACTTCAGGCATTCAAGTGGTACTTTCAATCGACTGTTAAACTTTGTTATTATGTTTCATACAGTGCAAACAAACGTGGCACAAAGACTAAATGAATCTAATATGACTACATCAGCTTTCACTCTAGTATACACAGAGCCCATTAGTGTATTCTGTGTGACAGCCCTTGTCTGAGAAAAGCCAGAGGTTTTTCAGGAACTTATAAACATCCTAAATAGAACCTCCAAAATTATTGAGAGGTTTTGAAGTCATGGCCCTACAGAAACATAAACCATGCAGATATACCAATAGCATATTGCCATAGTCATGAGATAGAAATACAAAAGAAAACTATATTTAAATCTTCTAAAATAAAAATTCAAAACAGATAATCTCCTTCTCTCTACCAATAAAATATGCCGTGGCCCTGCTATGCTATCTGTCATAAAAACATGTCATATCCAATAACAAGCACAATGATAACATGAAGCAGGAAATATTTCTGAAGTGTAAACAGAAATTGAAGTTATCTTCAGCTTTTGATGATGATTCACTGTGTATATTTCCAAGGAGGTCTTGAGATATAATAATAAACAGGCTGGCTAGTTTAGAAATTCACATTCTTAAACTCTGCAGAGCCCACTCACGGTCTTAACCTATATAAGATTAAGTTAATCAAGTGTATTTTTCCTCTAGGTGGCTGCAGAGCATTTAAAAAGTTGCTGGTTCCAGATGGAATATGAAAGAAAGAGAGCAAGGGAAAGAGCAGATAGGAGACTGCTACTCAGAAAACAGCTTCTGTCCTCATCTTGCTCCCTTTACAAACCAAGAGCCAAAATCTCATTTCAGCAAAGTCAGGCTCACTGAGCATGCCACCTTTCCAGCCTGTCACACACTCACAGTGCATTTCATCTCAGAAGTCTTCCTGTTTGCTCTTCATCAAAGATAACTGCTAAAAATAGGACTTGCAAGAAGTGGCATAAGACCCAGCTTACCTGAACGGAAACATTAAAAAAAACCACCCTGTTCCTGGTTTTATGGCTTCCTGTGTGGTCCTGGCCCAGATCCACACAAAGACATGCAAACAAAGCATGATTTAGGCAGAATTCAAACATGCGAATGCAAAGCTGTGGTCTCAGCTTGGTTGCCCCGACCTCATCAAGGCTGACCTTTTCATGCTGGATACTTAGCTCCTGTCTTTGCATTTCCTCAGGCACCTCTGCTTTTGCTCTGCATGTTCTCAAGACTGTGTCGGCATTGATAGGCATCAGCCCGACCAGCATCCCATCAGTGACATCCTCCTGGCCACTCGGGAGATCTGTATTAAAACAGTGGCAGTGCTGCTGCAGTCCCATAGATTGGATATTAGGAAAAAATTCTTCATGGTGAGGGCTGTAAAGCAGTGGAACAGGCTGCCCAGGGAAGTGGTGAAGTCACCATCCCTGGAGGTGTTTAAAAGGCACATAGGTGAGGTTCTTAGGGACATGGTTTAGTGCTAGAGTTAGGCTACGGTTGCACTCAATAATCTTGTGGGGCTTTTCCAACCAAAATGATTCTATGATTGAATATTCAACAGATCAGAGGGAGAGGGTAAGCGCAACTGTTTGATAGTGATACAGGACTCAGCCACTGTCTCCAGTGAAACTGACGGGGATTTTCTTACTGACAACACAGAAACCAAGACTCAGAACTGTCATCAGCCTTTTTTTTGCAGTTCTGTACTTCAAAGCTTTGAAGGATCCAGGCTGTTTCATGATACAGCTAAACATGAAATTCAAGCTTCCTGAATTAAACTGCTGTGAATTAAAACTTCCTGTACTAGACACAGTGACTTCACAACATATTAGCCTGGTCAGAGGAGCCACAGGAACCCACATGGATGTTTCAAAGTCAGAATGACCTGTTTCTGGGTGAGGTGGGATGAGATGGTACAAGCAGAAGGAGCCAAGTTTTGTTCACCTCCACAATAAACTTACCTTTCAGCCTGTTGGTTCGGGCATAGTCATTTACTTGGCTAGATGCAAAGAGAGCTCTGATGTGAATCAGCAGTCTTTAAAGAGGAATACTGGCCATGAGCATGAGCAAACCTTCCCTATCACAGAATAATCATGATCACAGGTTATTTTCCTGCTCATCTGTGGGTTGATGCCCAGTGACAATGATGCTGAGATAATTCTGGGCTTTGTCTTGTATACAAAGTCCTAAACACCTGAGGCTTTGCCTCTTTTTGTTGGCTAGCCAGAGACTCTATGGAGCAGATCAGTGCCACCTTGAGCATGCTGCCTGATGGAGCCACAAAGCCATTCATTCTCTCTCCATCACTTTTCACTCCATAAAAACTTCCCTGGCCTCCCCACAGAAGCAGTGAAGAGATGTCAGAGCTGTACCAGTTTGTTATGAAGCTTGCTGTCAAACTTGGCAGTGGTTGCAAGCTACTTTAAACTTTTCTCACCAGTCAAGTTTGCGGGTAGAATTTGTCAGCTCTGAGTGTGCCTTTCAATCTTTGAAAAGAGGGAGATGGCACAGCTGTGGCAAAGCAGCCTATCCAGAACATCTCCTGAAGAAGCTCAGCTGACAGGAGAGGGAAATCCTAGAATGCAATGCGGAAGGAAAAGCTTGTTGTGATAAGTTACACAGGATTCATAGCTCATGCTCTCCATGGGTCCTCGGGAACCACAACACTTACAGTCTGTGCCTCTGGGAGGCCACTGATTTCTTTCCTTTGGGGTGAGCGTGTGGCACCCACTCAGTAGTTTTCCTGCTTCCACGGATCTTTCCACAGGTGGGGAGCCTGAGGGCCCATATGAAAGCATGAGCAGATTAGCTCTGTCAAAACAAAGATCCTGTTTTTGTGCCAGTAAGGAAAAAAAGGAAGGAACAGTGAAAGCATAAACCAGAAAGTATAATATATAGAAGGAAAATGGTTTTTTAATAGAATCTTTTCAGAGTTTTCCATTAAACTTTGGTCACTTGCAGTGTAAGTTTTGGAATGCAACTCCCTCATCCCCTTAGGATGGTCTGCATTTTATTACATTAGTAAGGAAGCACAGCTTACTCCTAGCAGAGCTACCGTATGAAATGTTTCAATCTCAAGCCAAAGTGGCAGGAGTAAAAACCTCTTCTGATTGATTTTCAGCCACTATTCTAGGGCCAGTGATTTAATGCAATTTTTATAATGTGCGAATGAAACTTTTGTTACCAAGCAACAGTAAATCACAAATGATTGCATCATAATGAACAAGATGATATGCATCCAAATGTTACCCATATGATGACTAGATTTCGGCTGAGATACCTAATCAGAATGAGGAAAGGAATATATCAGAAGAGGGGAGGAGGTATTGGCTATGAATCAGGGGAGATGAACTGAGTAATGAGAGAACATTAGAAGCTTTTCCTTTCCTCCTCTTTCCTCCCCTCCATCCCTGCTCCCTCTCCCATTTCAGTGATGTATGCACATGTATATTAGAAATAGCTGCACTGAAAGAAGAAGAATAACCTCAGTACCAGCAGTCCAGGAGAAAAAAATATGGGAATCTGGACAAGTGGCAGTACCTTAAGTCTGTCCCCGTGGAGCAGGCAATGGTAGGGCAGTAAGGTGGAGTAAATCCTTTTACACATACCTGTAGCAGTTCTTATGGTTCAGAGATAGTAGGGAGGCAGAATGAAAGCTATGCCTACCAAGACTAATCCAGAGAAAGGATGAGACACTTCAGTAGGAACACAGGAGTGTAAAGAAACTTATATATATCTGCATAAACCCTACCAGTTCTGCATATTAAAAGCAGCTATGGTATCCAGGGATGCAATTTAGAAGATTTCATGAGCACTGGCAAATTGTTACACACTTAAGAATCAGAGGAAATGATCAAGTCTTTAGGGCGCAATTCACCTCACAGTGTAGCCAGGGTCTAGTCTTCTCAAGATTTCTCACTTTCAGATCTAACTTTCCTGGATAAAGACTGAGCCTTCTGCTTTGATTTGTGCTGAATTCTGCAGAAAGTGCTACAGAAAGTAATGTGGTTTTTCCTTGCTTTCTGAAGCTACTTGTCTGGATGCAGTCAGCTTTAAGCCTCTGCTTTCTCACAGTCTCTTCCAGAGATATGTGGCCAGGACTCATTCCTCTGAGTTGCAAGACGGTGGTTCCTGAACACGCTGTGAAGAGAGATCCATTCTTCAAAATACTTCAGAAGAAACACTCCAGTACCAAATCTTCTCTGTCTTCCACATGAATCTCATAAAAAAGATCTATGTTGATCAAAACAGGTACCATTTTGCTGTACTTTTCTCTTTCTCTGCGTGTCTGTATACAGATTTGCTCCTTTTCTACTCTCTCAGGTCAGTAATGCAATAGGCGATGTATTGCAGTTTAGGTTACACAAAAGTCTCATTTACTCAGTTGCCCTTGTTTACATTAGATATCTTGCCATTTGCTGGAAGTACAGCAAAACAAAAGGAGTGTAAATTTTAACATTAGTTCTCTTACCAAATAGGTTGATGAAATCATACAGCACCCCCACGGAGATTTGTGCATGTTCAGAACACTCCACATGGATGTCAGCTGCAGTCAGACCTTATCTCCCTCCACTTAACAGGAATGAATAGGACCATAGATGCAGAAGCTAGAATTTCATCTTATCCTGAAATCTTCTCAGAGAGATTTTATTATTGTGAATGTCAAGGCCAGTGGTTCTTAGAGATCCCTTTTATGTAACAAATCAAGAGGCAGTGAAGTTCTTGATTCCATCTGGGCAAAGAGTACAAAGGGAATCATCATGTCTCCATGAGGAGAGTGATGGTGATGGAGTAATAACAGAAGAGTCAGAGTCCCCAGAGTCAAACACTGTGGGAATGAGTAAAAGCCACAGGAGGAAATGCAGGCTAAAGAGAAAGGCCCACAGTAAATGTCTGCAGATGCTGTAATTTGCAATGGGGCTGAACCAACAGGGACATAGTCACACTCATGTAGCACCTACTAGCCTTAAAAAAAAAAGAAAAAGAAAAAAAAAAGCCAAAAAAAAAAAAAAAAAAAAAAAGCCAGCCTCACCAGTGAAGGAATATTCTTTTCAAGATCAAAAGTCAAGCAGCAATAAAATCCGTGTCAAAAAACATAGGCAGAGGAGGGTGTGCATGCTCACTTGTGAACATCTGCACTCAGAAGCCACTTAAGTAACCATGCAACAGCATGGAAGAAACATCTGCAGCGTGTAGACCACCAGCTGTGCAGTAATAATACTTTGAATATCCAGAGCGCCTTTCATCTGAATACTGCAAAGCATTTTCCAAACAAATTAAGCTTCACAACACCACTGTGAGCTTCTTATTTAATGGTAGGATTATTTCATCCTGCACCAAAATGCCGTTGCTGCCAGAATGAAAAGTAACACCTGTTTATCATCTCACAGAAATGTTGTACAATTTTCATGACGGGAAGTGACAAAAAGGCTGTAGTTAAAGTGCAAGAAGACTTGAGGTGGTCAGAGTTAAATGTTTAGAAATGAAACTCACAAAAACAGAGTATTACCCCCTCTTTACTTTTTATGCAAACTGTCACATTAATTTTTATGCCCACATGCTGTTACTCTTTGGTCTTTATTTCATATTGGGAAGAGAGAACTTCCTCGGGTAATGCTTGTAGGGTGTTTACAGACGTGCTCAGAAGTACAGAAAAATACCTTTCTTGGTTGTGTACGCTCAATAAAATGTATTGCTGTGCACTGCAAATAGCTTTCCTTTGTACTCCTTCAGATCTGTTTTTATAAGGCATCCTGATGATTATACTACAGCACTGCCTTCCAAAGCAGCATGCAATCTAGTAAGTCCTAAAACAAACTTCTTGCTGTGTGTGCTTTCAACCCCATGGGGCACTCTGTGTAAGCTGCATTCTGACCTGACTCGACTGAGTTAGCAAGATCTGACTGTACATTTCTCAAGAGCAAGGAGAAAGACTGGAGAACATGACACTTGAAGACAGGAAATATTACAGGCACCCCATTATGATTTCCTCTCTCTTCTTCTTAATACACCCACTTTTCGATCCCATTGAAATGATAGTGGAGGAAGCAGTTTGATGGGAAGCTGTAGCAGCAAAGCAGGCTGGTTCTTTATCAAATGAAGCTCAGTACCAGCAGAACAATGTATAATACTGTACGGGACAGACTGTCCTGAACTCTCCAAAGCTAAACATACATTTTTAAAACTTAAATTTTTGAGGGCAGCAATGAGATTCTTATCTGTTCTTGACACTAGCACCCTAGGATCTTAACCTATGAGGATGGCTTTTTGATGTTATACTTAAATAAACAAGATTAGCTAGGACTTGGAAATGACTAATTGTATTTCTAAGAAATTATTAAGGGTGTTTGGCTATTAAGCACATCGCTCTAGCTTTGGCTGAGGACTTCATTTTAAGCATTTCTACATTCACAATCTCTGAGCTGGTCCCAGCTGGGCACGTGGTGGTTAACCTCAAGCCAACTTCTCCCTTCTCCTGAAAAGATGGTTACAGGAGGACATGGTCTGGCTTGAGAAAAGAAGGCTCTTTGATGGTTAAGATTTTCCAAAAGCACTCGGTGTTGGTATAACTCCATTCCTGTTGAAGCCCAGGGTAAAATTCTGTTTGTCTGCAATGCAGGTATGGTTGGCCAGCACCAGCTGCTTTTGACGTCTCATTCTACACGATCAGCTCTGAAAAAGTTCTCTTATACTCACATACAGACATTTCTCCAGAAAAGCTGTTTCTTTTCTCCATGGATGCAACCAAACACATGTGCCAAGTTGCTCACTACGCCGCCAGGACTGACCATTTCAAATAAACCATAAAATGGCATGAATTACTTGGGGAGAATAAAATGTTCCCTTTCAGTATGTATGTTCATTATTTTTTCTCTTGTATGCTGGTTTTGTCTGTTAGTTTCATATAGGATTTTCTTTAGCCATATTTTAAAATAGCGAGTAGGAGAATTAAATCTTAAAAACAAAAAGATATCATTTTCAGTTCTATCATATGTAGGATAAGCAGTTAATCTGCTTTTTGATATATGATCTCAAGCTGCGCAAACAGTCTTACTGATTTAGAACAACAGTAATAAACTGTGAGGACTTTGAAAAGTTTCTGTCCATAGGAATATCAATGTTTGTTACCAACATCTATTTCCATTTTGGTTTTCTGAGATCATATCATTTGAAGTCTATTGTGTGTTTCAGTTCAGATAAACCTCAGAGCGCAGAGGGTAATAAAGCTGAGACCTAAGCTGCACACCAGCTCCAACTTGCCCGCTGAAATGATAGCATCACATTGTTTCCATGGGACAAGGACAAGAACTGAAATCTTCAATTCCAGATCTGACATCTGTTCCAATTTAGTAACGAACTAAACTCATTCTCCATCCTCCATACACATATCCGCACATATGCACAATGGAACACTCAATTTTAAGGACATTTGCCTCTGGATCTGGATCCATGTTGGGCCACTTCTAGTTTCCAGACACAACCATAAATCAATCCAGCTTTGCTCGAGAGAGCAGAGATTCACAGAGAGCTTCAGGCAAGTATCTCTACCCAATTTTCCTAACCCCAAATCTGGCTCTGCAATAATACATCATATTTGTTTTCAGCAGTGGAATAATTTCGCATTCAATCATAGTCTCACCAGTGACAATTTATGAGATTGTTCCCCCTAGCCTCCTACATCTGGTCCTTCACAGAGCTTCTATCTATATTCAGAAATCATATGAAAGCCATGTCTTTTTCCAAGTCTGCTTTGAACCCCTGCCGTTCAAAGCAGAAAATGAAATGCAGTAGTAAGAGGAACAAGAAGAGCTATAAAGGACAGCAAGGTGGAGCCTCTGCTCTGGGGACACTGGAGCCCATGGGCCTGCCTGACCACACGGCTCAACTCAATCCCTTGCTGTCCAGGTTTGGAACAGCTTGGCCCAGCAGCACCATGAGCTGGGGTCAAGTCATCCTCCAGCTGGGCAGCTGGTTGGTCAGTTTGGGAGGCTCAGCAGGGAGCCGTGGTGGTCTCATAGTTAACTAACCTTGAACCTTGACTCAGCTGCTTTTGTGGTGATGCTGGATGAAGGAGTCTCCCTGCCCTCTTCTTCCCTCAGCTGTCCCTGCCCACTGCAGAAAGTGCTCTTCTTTCTTCTCTGTACATTCAAACAGAATCCAAAAGTTGAGGAAATCAGAAATACATTGCTGATGTACTCTCAAGATTGCAAACGGCAAGACAGGGAGGGAGCTGGTCACCCACAAAAACGTTGCTCTTTTGCACAGTGAACTCCATGAGGGTAATAGCCAACCTACCACTTGGTGGGTTTTATGCCTATCAGAAGATGCAATGATAGCAAACAGCCCTGAATGCTTGAGATCAGCAGATAAGCCTCAGAAGCATTTCATTTTCCCATGGTCTGCCTTCATACTTCATTTCACACACAAGTACATGGGCAATTTGGAGCCTCAAACGTGAACGCATAGCACAAGTCAATGCACTGTAAAAAATATTTACAGCCCCAAAGCATAACTACATTAATGTGCTAATACAGTAAATATTCTTAAAGTCAAAGTAGCTTGAAATGCCATTTTTGCCCCTTATGCTTCCTGCCACGCTTTTGCAGCTTGTGTGCTTTCTAACTTGCGAAAAATCCTAAATTTTGTATTCATAACACACTGGCAGTGTGAGAGCCCTGACACTAAAATCTCCTATTTAACAAGAAATTAAGTGAAGCAATGTATTTCCATAGAGTACTGACAATGATCCTGCTGTACAGGTGGGGAAAGATGCCAGCATCTCTACATAGCTTCTGCTGAGGATACAGCTTTGCTGCTAATTATTTGTGTAAATGTCTAAAAAGAGAGGGAAGTCACCATCTCATTTAATGCAACTTGTGTACTGCTCCCTGAATGCAAACAGCTTTCAAGCCCTAGCCTCAATTCAAACCAGAGGCCGTTGTTGAAGTGTTTGTATTGATGGTCAGATCTCACATCTGTGGGGATGGAAGTGAGAAATTATGCCAAGTCTTACGTTTTTTCTTTGCATATTCAAGTCCATGGTCAGATCCAACCAAGGAAACTCTGCCTTCCCTTTAGGGACTCAGTTATAGGGAGGCACAGGAATGGTGACAATTTGGGAAGTAATTTGTCCCACGTAGCACACAAGCCGTGTCTTCAGCAGGGGGAGAATGGCAGAGCTGGCTCTGACCCTATCTACCATCCTCTCCATCACTCTGCCTAGCAAGGCACTTCATCCCTATCAAGGCTGTTCCTCAGACTGTCCCTGCAAGGTAGGCAAAGCCTCTCTCTTTTTTTTTTAATTTTTACTTCCAGTGCATTCCTGAGGATGAACAAAATGTACAGATCACACCTTGTGACCACAGAGTGATATATAATTCATGTTTCTGGGATACACATGCTTCCTAGACCTTCCTCTGATACTGCCTGGAGCACCACAGACGTGTTATCTGGTGTTTCCAAATCCCAACCCTCTGCAAGGGCAAGCGTAGTACACAGTCTGCTGCATCTGACTTCCAAAAGCACTGGGAAATATGCAGAGAGGTGGATGATGCCTCTGCCTCATCACTATTATCATATTATTTGTCTAGTAGTTACCTGATTTGCTAGACATACGCTCTCCTGGCCCAAGGTTGTGGCTGCATTGTTTTAGATTAATCAGGCCTGAGGTATCCAGGTCAAGAATGGAATCATGAGGGGTGACATTCAAAATGGAGAGTTTGTCTTGACAACAGAAGAAGCAAGTGCTGTCCCATAGTATAATATGAAATAAAACAGGAGCAGTTTTCCAGCAACTTTGTGAAAAATCTGTTAAACTGACTAGACTCCATCAGTCATGATGACAATCCTAGCATGTATCTTCTTTTCCCATTTTCTTATGCAACAAAGTGATCCAGAGATTTTTTTTCCATTCATTAAACAAACAGGGTAATGTCAGGTTAAAGGCTGAAAAGAACAACTTGGTTAGCAGCAATGTTTCTTTTCTGTTAAAATTATTGATAATGTTATTGTATTACCTAATTACATAGCTCTACTGTTTTATGCAGCAGAAGTCTCGGGCCCTATGGTTCATTGCATGCAGTTGCACAGTACTCTTGGGTAAGTTTAAACCACACTTTCTCTATTAATCCTGAATAGACATGTGAATCTGTACGTACAATGTCCTGGGGTGACCTCAAGCAAATCATCTCATCTACACTGAGACAGATGAAAACTCTGCCATTAAGGTCTTGTACTGAGAGCATCCCCTGGAGCCAGTAACAAATGCCAATATGTGGTCCTAGACCTCTGCATGTTCTGCACCACAAAGGGACACTCCCTGTAAAGACATCCATTTACAGAGCAACAGTCAAAACAAATTTGTCCACTTAGATATTCCATTTGCATTGCCGGTTGCACTCAATGGTCTTATCTGCAGGAAACTTTGAACCACTTCATATTCTAGTTGGAGTGCAAATTCCTAGGACATGAAACAAACTCCACTGTCCCCTGGTCCAGCCCTTTTCCCAGAAACCTATGTAGGAAAACCTATGGCACTCTAAAAGACCACATAGCAGAACTGAACCTTTTCATTCTAAATCCACTTTTATTGCTGCTTCCAGGCATCACAAGAATCACACAGCACATGAGTCAGAAAATGCAGATACCAGAGATCAGCTAAATGGCGAATACTTTTCACTTGTGAGTTGCAGATCAAGCACCCAGCTGCTGCCCTCGGCACCAGACTCTCACCCCAGCTCATATGGACTCTGAAATTTGGTGCTAACCTCAGAACTCCAGTCATCAAACTGGAAAAGATGCCACATACAACCCCTACAGCCTGCCTGTGCAACTTGTCTTCCTTAAAACACACTCCCCAGCAACCCTGCCATAAGCTCAACAGTGAACATTGACATTAGCAAAGCTGTTCGGTTCATTTGAGACCTAAACTCAGCAAAACAAGCCCCTCTACAAGCACATTTCTACTCCCTGCCCACTAATTGGGCAATGAAGACAAAGTGAAAACCCAAGTGCTGAGCCAATGGATAAGCCGCCAGGAAATTTCAAACTGTTCCAAGCATGACGGCCAATGGAAACCATGACGTAAAGTTCAGATGAAGGTCACTGCTTCAAGGTCTCTTTCTAAAGAGCAATTTTGTTATGATTTTTCTTTTGCAAGCATGTGTCAATAGAGCTAGAGTACCAGAGAGCGACAGAGGAGAAGGGTGGATGTACAAAAGAGATCCAAAATAAATTTTAAAGTGCTTTTTGCCTGCATGGTTCGAGCGCATGTTTCAGCCTTTGGTACAACGATTGATAATATTTCAGCCTTTGGTACAATTATTGATAATATTATTGTATTTGCATCTGCAAATCTCTGCATTGATGGCCATGGAAGTGGTTTAAATGGCTGCCCATGTTCTGAACAGCTGATAACCCACCTGCACCATAAGGTCAGTGGGGCTGAACAGACTCTACAGTAGCACTTGACTAGAGGATTCACTCTGAATTTGGAGGCTTTGTCTAGCATATTCACTTTTTAAGACTTTGACTGAGGTATCCCTGAGCTGGTTCATATGTGACAACAGGGCAGAGCTAAGACGCCTTCCATTCACCCAGCTCCAAAACACCAGTGACCTCCTGAAGGTGTCAAAAAACTTTTATGCGTACTAAAAAACGCTGGAGATTCAAAATGAAAGCCCTTGGAAACCTGAAGAAAAGGGATTACTTCCTTACAATGCAACTCTGGTCTTTACCTGTTCTAACTGGGTAGAGCTGAGTGTATCACCACACTGCTTGCAGGTTTTCTATTTAGTGTCATAATAACACAGAGAAATATTACATTAAAGTGGGTACTGTTCTTCTTCGTAGGGACTGGATCACCTTTGTATTTAACAGAGAAAATTAAAAAAACAAACCCTAACATAGAGCTCTGAGTTTTCTGCCAAAAGCTGTGTGCTCTTCTTTGACTAAGGTCCTCTAGGAGTCCTGCACAAGCTAAGAAAACAGATTTAAGGTATTTTGTCTTGTGCAATTTGGATATAGACATAGGCTTTTTTCAGAACTAAAATAGAAACATGACACCAGTTCAGCCCCAGGTGTTTTCCTCTTTTCTCATGTTGTGTTTCATGGCAGCTTTCTATATTTGAAGGCTAACACACATGGAAAACCATCTCTTATAGCAACCCACAACCATTATGTGACTCTCCAGATCAAGTCCACATAAGAAACGTGTGGAATTCCGACAACAGAAAGTAGGTTCAGAGATGATCAAAACAACCAGCGTGGCTACACTGCTGCGAGAGCTGTCAGTCTAGACGAAGGTCACTTCTAATCCCACTGGCTGTAAATACATAATTTTTAACCTGGCTGCTAAAGAGTTCTTGCTGGGCTGTCAAAATATTTGCCTATAATCTGTTGTGTAGTCCCCCGTAGGGTCCACTTCTCACAAGGTGATCACTTGAAGCTTCTCTAAAATACAGAGCAAAAACATGCCACCGAGTGTTTTCAGAAAAATCAACTCACAATGGAAACCCAGCAGGAGAGACCAACAGATCTTCTTTCCCTCCTACCCAACACATGTGAACCTCCAATGTGGAGTCCTCTGATAAAGAATTAAATGACTTGTGGGTAGTAAATGACAAAGGGCAATTAAAATTGTATTAAACTTTCTCATGGCTTTTCTCTGGTGTTTTCTGCAACACAAATGTCAGAAGATTAATTTGTTTACTGTGAACAGATGCAACAATAACCACAATTGCTTCCCAAGGAACATTCAGAACAGCAACACTCCAGGTCCCTCTCTGCCACAACAGCATTTTTCCATGGCATCTACTGGAGACTGTCACTGTTGAGAATACCACCAGGCACCCTCCCTGAGCTCAGAAAGCCAGAAGGAGAAAACACATGCTATCTGCATGTGAAAGAGACCAAGAAAGACATCATGCAACCATGGGCTACAGTGCATTCTATGCCACTAAGGGTAAAACTCCTGACTTTAAAATATTATCAATGAAAGAATCAGGTTAACAAGATTAGACATGGAGATGTTGCCACACACTGAACCACACAACTGCATCCTTACACGCATCCATAAAAACTCTTGCAAGGGTTTTACTGAAGCCCATCAGCGACTAGTCACCCCAGCAGCTGCCTGTAGCTGCAGGTAAATTCCTTATCACATCACAGCCTGGCCTACTGCATGTTAAGCACATTCAAATGAGAAGAAAAGTGATTTGTTAGGCCTGCTTCCATTTTTGGGGCACAACTTTGACCTCAGTCATTTGTCTGGGCTGTTGCCATTACCCTTCCCTTTTCTAAGTGACTATCAAAGTTCTCAGAATAGCAGGAGGAAGATCTCCTCCTGAGCATTGCAGGAGCTTAGGATGTGTCAGATAAATGCATCAAAGAGGAGATGATTCCTGAACACTAAAAACCCAGTGGAAATATATATGACAGCCCCAAGGCAGTCTGACACTAGCATCCCTCAGCTGGGTCTGTTAGACAAACAGGTCATATTTTACTCAGAGTGAAAAAATCGCACACACTGTGGTTCTCTGACACTCTTTAATCTTAACACAGCTGTGAGCTGATTTCAGCAGAGAAACCTTCTGGGTGAATGTGACCTTTGGATAAATCCTTGCATGTTCTCTGTGGTGGTATTTATTGTCACGGTCAGGCTAATGATTCACCTTGTGAACAGCCCTGGGAGGGATCTTTTTTCCAGCAGCCTCACAGACCTGTAAACATGTCCCTTCATCACTGTCACACCTGTACTGCAAAAGGGGAAAACAAAGGGTCAACCAAAAAATAAAGGGTATTATTCACACTTTCGTTTGGATTACTGCACAGAAAGAGAACATTCATGTTTACAAGACATACGCAGGAACACTAAAAGTTTTTAACATCGAGGCAACTGGCTTCTAGTAAACTCTGTGAGAACTTATTACTATTTCCTGGAAACGCCAGCTACCAGGACATAATGTATTTTCCTGAGCCAAAAGGACAAGTAAGGCGTCACTGTACTTCCAGAACATTCCCATTCAAAGCAGGCAGTGGATGCTACAAGAGAGGAGGACAAAACCAATACAAGCCTTGAAAACTAAACCAAACATCTCTTTGATGTCTTTCAGGAATAGCATTAGTCTTAAGATAAAGCTGGTTTTCTTGCAGTTGACACTCAATATTATAAAAATTGTTTCTGTTCCTATTGCACATAAGCATAGTTACCCTCTCTTGGTCATTTCACACTCAGCTCACAAAACAATCCTTTTGTTGAACCACTAAGAACCCTGAATTTGGTCTGACCATGTAATTTGACAGGCTCCAAGCTGCCAAAGAAGGGACGTGTCAAAAGCTCCTGGATAAACTACTTCCCTGAGTCTAACTGTTGAATGGGCTATTGGGCTACTTCATTAAATACAATCCTCTCTAGAGCCCTGAGAGCTGAACTAGCCCCACTCATGCCACTGACAAAAGTTGAATCAAAGAGTTGATTCATGTCAAACTGGAAGGCTTTCTCACATCTGAATGGAAAGCAGACTTCAGAATTTTATTAGTACCTTAAGCTTGAAAATGAAGGATGCTGCCAGCCTCAAGCCAGCATCTGCAGGAGATTAATTTCATAGCAACTGTTAAAAAATTGTACTCTTCAGATCTTTAAGCAATGTAATTCAGGCAACAGTCAGAAGCAGGCAAAATACATATGTTGTATATGTAGGAGTGACAATCATGTAAAATGTTGGTTTATGAGATCAGGCTCTGATCTCTGACTTCCCTGGCTCAAACTCTTTTCTTTCAAGCACCTGATGCTTTCAAATGATAAACTTCTAAAACAAAAGCAAGAGTAGTGGTGACCTGGAATGAGTTCATCTGCATTTTCTTGCTTCCCAGGAAAGAGAAGCCCATGTCACAAAAGTCACCAGATTGTTTGCAGTAATTCTGAAACAGTCAGGGACTGTGCAGATACATGGATGACACCAAGCATGGGCTTCAGCAAGCTGTGCTGTCACAGCCTGAGGTGGAAACATAGCAGTAGGATGCTGCAAGAAGCTCCTGTTGCTGCTCTTCACATTGTACATACTCAACACACAATGCTCCCTCTCTGAGGCTACCAAGCCAGCATTTTCATGCACTCTACATAACCCTAACAATTGTATGTTGAAGGGGCATATCCACAATTTAAAAGGCTCTCTAAAGCAACACTGTAACACTAACTTCTGTGAAGAGTTGTAACAAACATTATAACAAGATTTGGAGTCATTCTGAAAGTGGAATAAACATGTTCCTGTCCTTGGAAAATGTTGCTAATGGATGTCTATACCATGCAACCTTCTGTTTTCAGTCAACATCCAGACTTGGTTGGCCTTAGGGGAAAAATCAAGTTTAGTTTCCTCTCAGTCAATATTGGTTCTCAAGTCAATAAATCTTAATTTTGACCACAACATAGAAACCAGTAACTGTTTAATATCTTTTTCTGGGTTTTAATTATGAACACTGAGGAAATTTGTCAACTCCTGACTTCCTAGTCATATGGAAAAGCTTTCAAACATTTTGCATAGACCACTGCTGATCAGGCCCATCATGGTTATGGAACTAAAAGATATTCCACCAACAATTCTCCAAGCATGTGCACGGGATCTTTAACCTTGGCATAACTTTGAACTCATTGCCTGCATCTGCTGCAAGGACAGTGAAGATAATAAATAGCATCTTTTTATGCCGCAAGAGTTATTATTTCCAGTGCCACATTTAAATTTCTCCTGCCCATATAAAACTAACTTCCATAGATAGGGAATGTTGAAAAAAATCCCTGTAGTATTCCATAACTAAAAATGTTCCTGGCCAAGTACTTTATCATTTGGAAAGAAATATGAACAGCACTGAGAAACAAAGAGAAATGAAAGACACAGGTGAAGGAAACTCTGGGGGCCACGAGACAGCACAGTTTGCGTGCAGTTGATAAAGAGAACCACTCAGTGTGAATTCCTCACCTCGAAAAACAGATGGAAATCCTGGCCAGGGATACTGCTTGGCTGCTCCATAACACAGGCTATGGCTATGGAATAGATTATGTCAAGTCAGGCAGCAGCCTGGATGTCTTGGGAGAAAGCCTGAGCTCAGAAGAGAATAACCCACCAGAGAAGGCTGTTCCCTCATTGCCTTTCTGCCACAGTGTTTTGTGTGATCTTGCCTGACCAAGCAGAGTACGTGTTTCACAGGTGCCTGATAACTGCATTCTTCATCTCCAGGGGATGGATGGACACCAGTTTGAAATTACTGTCTAAAGATCAAACTAACCATAGACACAAACTATCTGGAGATCAGTACAGTTGAGTTAAAGGAGATCTGGAAGATGAGTCAAATATCCCTTACTAATGGGCTGAAATGTCTGTGTACTGTATTTCAATTTTGTGCTTGTGGGTATTTTTGAAATCAGATATTTGCTGCTAGTGATTGCAGTGAAGATCTGGATCTTCTGTAAAGTCAGGAATCGTGGTGCAAATGGTTGGAACTACATATTGCAGACGCTGACAAAACACAGGCTAATTAGTGAATAAAATCTGAGGGCATGTTAACAGCTTCAATGACAGATAAAATAGCCACTTGTTTGTGGCATCTGTGCAGTTCTTCTCTTATTAAAGAACAATCTTCAACCCCTTCAAGTGTTATCTTGGTGATCCTTTTCTATATTATCAGGAAATCATCTTTGCCTTTGGAAACAAGGCCAAGAAGTTTATTCTTCATGCCATGCAGTCTATAAGCCTTTTTTGAAAAAGTTTTCTTTACCCACAGCAAATCTTGAAATAATTGAAAGCTTATGTCACCCTTTGAGGACACCTAGAACATCTAAGATCTATGTTATCACCTTGCCATGATGAAAAATGTCCCTCCAGAGAATACGTAAATTTTTTCATTAACAATGGACTAAGAAATCAGCACATCAGAGGAGAACGGTGTAGACAGAGAGATGAGCAGAATGACAAAAATGGGCTTTCAAATCTCAGCCTGATCCTTGATATCCAAAAACAAAGTATGAGGTTTTCTTGCATGTTGACTCCTTCTGCTCCAAAAGCAAGTATTTTATAGTCCATGCCTCAGTCCTTGTTTTAAGGTTCTTACTTGCCAAAGACGCATTGCTGCATAGAGAATTATGAGGGCCTTACAGAAGTAGAGAAGATTTAGTACCTTCTTAAAAAGACCAGCAATGCTTTCTTCTGAAAGTTTGAGAAGAATTTGGGCTTTGACAAGAATAAGACAATACCTTTCTTGTGCATGTGAAACCTCTTAAATCCCATCAGAAGGACTTGAGCTTGAGGCCGGGAACTGGGCACTTTCACATTTTAATCTCAAATCTGCTCTTGGCTTCCTGCACAGCAAAGAACTCTTTCTTCATTTCAACAACTTTAAACATGGGTGCAGTGAGAATTAAATGTTTACACTGCAATTTGAAAATGTAAAGTGCTAAGAAGGAGCACTTAGGAAATGAACTTTACAAACCCTTTCCTTGCTGCCATGGTATCCACCATCCTCAACAGCCTCTTACTTCATGTACTCACAGACTACATAACCTTAAGCACTCACTCTCTGTAAACTACATACCTCACTTGAGAGCTGATGTACAAAAATCAGCTGTCTGAATACCTTAACACTTACGACAGCTTCCTCTGGACTGATCATAAGAGAAATAACTTGTTATTAATTTTCACATTCTGGATTTATTTTAACTTTTATGTTTCAGGAATATGATATAAACAGAATGTTATTTGTAGGAGTACACAGGAATGCAAGAAAACATATGGCTCCAACTCCCTTTAGTATTCCCAGCACATTCCCCACCAATTTTAATTTCAACTGGCTTTAGTGGGGGAGTCAGAGAGAGACTTAAATGCTCTCATCCTCTGCACATCATGATGAAGAGCTGAAATCACAGCACCTGCTCTCACATATGCAGAGCTCGCCATTTGGATGAAAATACAATCCTACTGCTCTCTTTGGGTAAGGAAGGGACTATTTATGGTGTACTTGGGGTCCAGTGGCATTTCAGATCTACCCCTGCTCCAGGATGGCACTTGCATTCTCCAGTCTTGAGATCTCACCATGTTAGCATAAGTCTATGCCTGGTCTGACAAGTTCACCAGAGACAGTGTTAACTATGAGACCAGAGCCACAAACAAGTGTTTCTAAGTGGCACCTCAACAGTTTAAAGGGTGGGTGAACCTGACATGCACACCCATGCATCCAGCCTGTGCTGCTTACCTTGCCCAAGATTAGGGATTGTGATGGTAAATATTTGAGATGGATAAATACATATTCCATATAAGCACAAATATCTCCACCCATTCTTGCCTTACTTCCCTTGAGTCTGCTTTTTGCTCTGGTGTTGCAATGCCACAGGGTACAATAATCCTCAGGTGCCAAGATTTGCCAGGGGGGAATCACAAGCTTTTGCTATCATGCCCCAGCCCTCATCAGTGCTGGCCCTGCCACATACAGATGCGTAGGACCCCTGTGCTTGCACTTAAATGAGTGCTGTGCCTGCCTCTCACCACACTGCCAGTGCTTGGTGCTCAACCTGCTCTTCCTCTTGGTTCTCTGCTGCCCAGTGAGCGAAAATTTTGCAGGTTGAATGGCAGCAGCAGAGGCCTCCTGAAATGGCTTGTGCTGCGCTTGTTTGTGAGGCTGCATAAATCACTGCTAATGTGAGGTGCTGACGCCTTCATGTGCTGTGAAGACTGAAGGAAAAATGAGACTTGAGTAATTAACAGAACCTAATTGCTTTACACACTAGTACTTTGCACACTTGAGGGAGCAAGTGTGGGCTGTAGGACCTTCACATGCCTATCTATACAGCAAGCCCTTACAGGGACGGTCAGGAGAGGAGCAGATTTGCCTTTATCCTGGATTGCTACTTTATACTACAGAAAGCTACTAAAAAGCTGACATAATGCAAAGGTCCCCAGAGACCTCAAATACTGGGAACACACTAGATTTTTTGGTTGCCCTGTGAGACTTAGGAAACAACAGCAAAACTGAAGGAAAAACCTCCAGCTATTAAAAACACCCACAAGAAAGCTTTCAGTTAAATCTAACCCATATAAAGTCTCCAGAATGTATCCCTTTCATGCGGCAAGTTGGGTCTCTGCACAACAGCAAAAGCAAGCTTGATAAGCTGCTCAGAGCTGTCAAAACCTTCCTAAGGCAAACTTTCTACAGAAAAGTTTTTTGTGCTGGTCACAGCTCACGTCCTACTTTGTCTGGTTATCCTGCCAGAAGCATAAATGAACTCAGAAGAATAACAGGAGGATTAGGTTAAGCTTATTTTTAAAATGTTTCCCACAAGTTCGTCTCATTTGCCTGCTTATAAACACCCTCATTCATCTTTGCTGTGTGTCTAATTAGGCAGGATATACTGCAGGTGGCTTAAAATAGGAGCTGAAATATAGTAGCTTTGCAGTTACGCATGTTAAAGGAAAGGTAATTAAAATTTCATGCTATGAGATGTAAACTGATCATCTCAGGGGCCTGGAAGGGATTTCTCCACCATATATGACATGGCACAGTTGGCCAGCTACAGTATGGGTGGGTTTCCTCTTCCTTGCAACACTTGTTAGCCTCTGCCCAAGGCAGAATATGAGATCCGATGGGTTGGCTTCTTGAATTATTTATTCACAGAAATAGACATATTACCATCAGCTAAGCATCTCTGGATTTTATTTAAAATCAATACTGCAATAAAGCTTAAAACATAAAAAGCCAGAATTAAATTAAAACAAACTAGCAACGAAAGCCCTGCTGTGAACATGTCTTAGAGGTTAATTAAATTAGATCGAACAGAGGTCTAGGATTTTGTAGCAGCTGTAGTTAAAATTCTGCGGTACCTGACAGAGACACAGGGTGGTTTCCTCTGATGATGCTGACAACTTTCTGAATAGCATTTCTCCAAAAAAAAGGGAGGGGGGTGGTATTTTTACAGCTAAAAAGAATACTTCAGTGTAGCAAGTATTTTTGCTTTGGGAACGGATCAAGTTGCACCAAATGGCAGGTGGAGTCTTTTAAAACATTTCCACAAGGGAGGATATCACTCTGCTCTTCTACCAGCTCCCCACACCTGCTGTCTTCTTCTTTTTAAAAATTATGCGTTGTACTATATAACAGAAACTTCAGGGGTGTTTTCCAGAATGTGAAAGGGCCCCTTCAAAAAATATTTATTAGTGTATACAACAGCTTGTATTTTGCTGTGATAGTCCTACAGCACGCTCACACTCACTGTGAAATAGTGGCATTTTAAGATTGCAGCTTCAATAAGGATATTTCAGAAGGAGAACTCTGTATTGAAAAGGTTATGCCTAGGGCACATTTAAAAGCCTATCAGATAAGCTTTGAAAAATGTGAGGGACAGCAGAACTAGCACTGCAGGCTTTTCTTACGGCCAAGAAGAAAGAGCCATGAGTGAGCTCGAGTCAGTGAAACACAGAAATGATCTCTCAGTTGCCTGTGGCCAGACAAATTAGGTTTTCTGTCTTGGAAAGCCACCCCTTAGATTTCACCTAGGAGAAAAAGTGGCAAGTATATAGGACCTGGGAGCCCCAATTTGCATGCATTTCACTTTGATTACCCCAGTAAAGAATAGACCTGCCCTCTCTAAACCAGGTGAAGCTTTCTTGAATTGTCTGTGGTGCAGCAACTGGTGGGAAGGCCAACCAAGCATTACTAACTGATGCAAGAAATTAGTATAATAAACCTGCATGGAACAGGAACACTCACAACAATGAAAACCTATCACTCAAATTTAACAAAACTCCCATTTACTTCAGTGAACAAGGATCTTATCCCATGACTCCAAGGCACTGTAGAAAAAAGGACAAAACCACCCCACCAAACATATGTTAAAGGTAATCCAGGAAAAACAAGTTCTGAGAATGCAGTCCATATGGACAAACGAGAAGGGCATTTATGGTACCGTGCTTTTCTCCGAGATGCCTCCCCATCTCCTCCCTTCCCCATAGTTCCTACCATCCTCCAGGATCATTTTTGTCTCTGTCAAACTGATCTTACATTTTCATAGAGAGTCTCACATCTGTCAGACACTGCGCAATGAGGAAGACAGTATTTGGTTATGAAACACCCGACTTGAATTTCATTGAGACAGGTAATATAGCAGAAAGAAATTAAGTTTTACTAGGCAGAAGTGGGTTTTTGTAGTAAGTCTCTATATACCTAAATGTGTGATAAGCACAAATTGAGTTATTTCCTGGAAAAGAGAGGAAACAAGCCTGATATTGTTCTTGCAATCAGTAGGAAATAACATCTCATTCAGTGTAAAAGGACAGCATCAGGTAGGGTTGTGATCATGTAATTAGGTAAGCAAAACAAACACATTCCAGATATGTCATTCTTTGAAGGAAAGGAAACTTCCCTGGGTTTTAATCAGAGTAGTATGAGGCTTCATCTGATTTTCCGACAAAAAAAAAAAAAAAGAAAAAAAAAAAAGAAAAATCCTTTTTATAAAAAAAAAAAAAGAAAAAAAATCATTATCTTTCCATAAAGGGAAGCACAAAGCGGGTCATCGGGGAAGCATGTGCTTCTCGGATGGAAGCAAGCCACAGACGGTCCCAGGTGAATGGTGTCTGCCCAACACCACGGTCTTGTCAGATTTTGGAGCCCTCACCACCCCTCATCCCCCCCATTCCCAATACCTCAACAGGAAAGGAGACATCTGTGAATCCTCTGGCACTGCTTCGATGTTTTACAGCTGTAATAACCACTGATACAAAGAGAAGAATGTTTTCTAGCCTCAAATTCCCGAGGTGCTTTTCTAAACAGACACAAGTGGATGAGGCTTGGTTACATGAAAAATACCCCACCAGGGGCAGGGATGTGGGGGAAAAATGAAGAGGAATCATGATCTGAAGATAATTTAACTCAGCTTGGCTTCAGATTTATCTTTGCTGACCACTCAACCTATTTGTCGAAATCCAAACTTCTAATCCTTAAATCTAAACAGTATTTTTCTGGCAGCTTGCATTCACTCTTGGCTACAGCAGATGAAAAATACTTCAAGCAGGAGGCTTAAAACAATAGATATCTATAGACTTAGATATATGCGGTATTTTTGTGGTACTCCTTCCCATCCGCAAATAGGTAGCAAAGTTTCATTACTGTCTGCTAGAAATCCCGAAGTGCATCAGACACCACAAGGTCCGTTTTCTCCCATTTGTTAGCACTGTCAGTCACCAGGAGCATAAGTCATGGTGCCTCTTATTTGTATGTCAGTGAGCTCATCACAAGCCTCACACAAGATGCACAGGCTGGCATTTAGAAGTGGTTTGCGGAATAACGTCCATTCGCATAGCAGGCATTAAGTAAAGGCAGTAGGCAGCCCAGCCTAATGTGTGGAGAATGTGTTCCCAAGCACCAGTACTCTTGTAAGGGTTGGGAAGACCAGCTCTCCCAGTACCTACATGTTTAGGCTTAGTCCTTTGCGCATTTCTCCAGTGCAGATCTGCAAGGATCACCGTGTATAAGTAGCATGTTAGAAAGAAGAATATTTCTGTATAGAAAGACTGAATTATTAAGCACTTAACAGTGCAAGCAACTGAAGTTCCCGTGGTAGCTTCAAATGGATGAAAGACTGAAAGATGCTGAACAGAGCAGACTGGAAAGTAGAGCATCCAGCTCATAGAAAACTTAAGTCTTAGTGCAGATTTGCTTTCAAAAATACAATTATTATTTCAAATATTTTTCAATTCCTTTCTAACCAGAAGCCCCCTAGCTCATACAGCTGCACAGTGACAATTTGCCCAAGAAGCTGAGTAAATTGTTTCATCCTGAGCTCCTTTGCTGTGGTTACGGTCCCGCTAGTTTCCAGCCTCAGGGCCAGCTTCAGGCAGGAGGTCTGACAGGCATGGGACCATCCCTACCTTAGCAGGAGGGCAAGTGGGAACAACAGACCTCGCACTTTGCCAGGTCTGCAAGGGGACCAGCCATGGTTTCATGCATTATTCCTTTTCTTGGAGCCGACACCACCAGCCTGTCTTGAAGTGGGTGGACAAGCCGGCTCTGCCCTGGGGGGGTAGAAAGACAGATGTGGAGGCTGGTGCAGGGACAGGAGTGACCCTGGTGAGCAGTCAGAGCTACAGCTGCACTTCACTTATACCAGAGATGAGCCCTGGGGCAGCCCAGCCTCAGCTGAAGCAGTGCAGGCGCCTGCTCTGCCCACATGCACAGCCTGGGCCAGGAAACCTCAGGGGAGAGAATTTTGCAATATGCCCCCTTGGCAGCAGGCAGAGGGCTCCAGAGATCTCAGTTCCACCCACCCCTTTAACACTTGAAACCGGCTTTTCAGAAGTCATTCTTCAGCCTACATTTCTTTTGCGCCACCCTGCTGTGTGAACATACGGGCATAACCACATGAATTTTACAGCTGTAGGACATCATTGTTAACAGGGGAAAAAAACCTTCAAACCTTCTCCTTCAAAGCCACAAACCCTTGGTCCCCATCTTTTAAACAGAGCTTGTAATTAACTTAGCAATGCTATGGCTCACATGCTCTCTGCAGCCATTCACGGCATATCTGTCAAACTTAATAATAGGGAGATGATGGACTAAACAACATTGCAATTGATGCCCTAACTCTAAACAATAATATTTTCTCTAGTTAAGTGGAAAATTTTATAAAAGCTGCAAGAATGCAGCAGTTGACTGCATAAAGTTAATTGGTCAACTGAAAGAGAAACTCATTAACTGATTAACCTGAGCTAAGGTGGAGCAATGTCAGCACAGTCACAAGGAACATCTAAGACTAGAATTGCAATAAAGTAGATTTGCAATTCCTGAATGTATTTGATTAACAGATTCAAACAAATGAGGCTATTACTATGTTAATTACTGCTTGCCATCAAATACTGAATATAATTAATTCAACTGTTTGAGAGAAAAACATACCTCTTAGGACAATTAGAAAAGAGAAAAACAGTAATTAATTATTTGGTATGCTGTTGTCTGTTAAAAACAGAATAATAATAATCACAATAGCAACAGCAACAGAAATATTATAATAATAATAAGGGTAATAACAATAAAAGTCTTGTCACAAATTTTCCAGTCTCAAGTGGGGAAATCTACTGCATGGCAAAGGCAAGACATCGAATATTTTTCCAAAATTATGACAGTAGTGAGAATCTTGAGCAATGTCTAATTAGTCATTTATGAACTCAGTTGCTAAGCAGGTGTATTAGAGATGGGTAATATACTGATATCACATTGATGTCACATTCCAAATCTGTTGGTGATACCAAACTATTTTTGAAAACCTACTAGAAATCCACGTATGCTAACAAGGGAAGGTGTTACAGAATCACTGAATGATTGAGGTCGAAAGGGACCTCTGGAGATCACCTAGTCCAACCCACCTGCTAAAGCAGGTTCACCCAGAGCAGATCACACAGGAATGTGTCCAGGAGGGTTTTGAATGTCTCCAGAGAAGGAGACTCCACGAACTTTCTGGGCAGACTGTTCCAATGCTCTATCACCCTCAAAGAAGTTTCTCCTCATGTTTAAATGGAACCTCCTGTGCTTAAGTCTATGCCTGTTGCCCCTCATCCTATCGTTGGGCACCACTGAAAGGTGTCTGGTTCCATCCTCCTGACACCCACCCTTGAGGTACTTATAAGCATAAATAAGGTCCCCTCTCAGCCTTCTCTTCTCCAGGCTGAACAGACCCAGCTCTCTCCATCTCTCGTCGTGAGAAAGATGTTCCAGATCCCTAATCATCTTCGTAGCTCTCCACCGGACTCCTTCCAGTAATTACTTGTTCTTATTAAACTGGGGAGCCCAGAACTGGACACAGTACTCCAGATGGATTACTAGTCTTCTGCCTTCCTTTAAAGTGTCTCCCGCAGGCCAACTGGTCCCTTTATCACACAGTATTGCTGAGCCTCTCTCACTGTGGTCCCCACACCCCTGTTTGGGCCTGCCTGCTCCTGTGCCTCCCAAGGAGGGTCCTGAGAGGTGTCAGCCACAGCTGAGCAAAGCAGGGATGGGGGCACACAGGGGACCTGCCTCCCACACCACATTGCTCCCTGGCCTCACTAGGGCTGGAGTCATCTCCAGGCTCCTGCTCCAGCACAGCTTGAAGATACACAATGTGATCAGCCATGGGATGGAGCTTGGCAAGCACAGAAAGTCCTCTTCTTCCTCAGGTCCCCTAAGTTCCCAAATTCTCATCTGAGAGCTTAAATAGTACCATAATATTTCTTGACAATGTGATAGAGCTTTTTTTCTGGTAACAGCAGCATGAGAAATTCAGATGGTATCACCTATTTTTAGTACTGCTTATACTCAAGAGCAGCTTTAGGAGCGTGAGTGCAAGCTTTGTTGCTTACATGGTCAAAGTATCCCCTGTAGAAACCTTCTACTGAGTAACCTTGGTAACTGTGTCTTTTTTGGCAAAGACTAATCCAGGATGTTTAGCCATATTAAAATAACAAAATAGACAAGTGGCAATGGTGATGACTGTCACTGTTAATCTCTTCTTCAACTAGACTCTACCAAAATCTCCTGGAAATTGAAAATTGTTTCCCTGCTTAATGAAGTTGCCTCCATAAAATTCAACCCTGAGGGTTATTTTTAGAGTATTACTCATGAATACTGAACAACTAGCAATGCATTGAAGACAAACAAAAAATACCAACCCAAAACTAAACAAAACAAAACATAATTAAAAGCTCATAAAACATGTCTAGTTACAAAACAAAGAATTAAAAGAGTGGTATAAAATTAGAAGCTAAAACTGTTAGTTTGCAGTCTGGACTATTTCAAAGTCCTTTCTTGTACATTTATATAGTGCTTTACTCTACCATGCGCTTTGCAGAGAAACACAAGTCACCAAAAAAAGGATTAAGGGCAAGCTGCATGACCATTTTTCCTAAGGTGTCACAGATCTATCAAGGTCAAGCTCAGGATTTAGCTATTCTTCACCCCACAACCATACAACTGTATCTCTGCTCTTTAAAACATTAACCATATTCACCTAACAATCACGACAATCTTGCTGTATATGTTTTTTGGATGGCTAACGAAAGCAGAAACTAGAGCTGCAAGAAGAATGAGACTTAAAATGAATTTGAGACTTCTTCACAGGCATCTCCCCAGTAACACAATGTCAGACAAAGGTTTGCAATGCATTATTCACTGCCTTTTTGGGTATTTGGAGAAAACACACCCTAATTTGTAATGTTCTTGCTGAGTTTATTTCTATTTCTGAGGATTCTTATTAACAGCAGGTCACTACCAGCGCAGTATAATGAAAATGAGGGAATGTTGATAATATAGGGAAGAATGACTCAGAAACGTTAACTCATGAGAATGCAGTATTTCAAACGGAAAAATTCCATAATATGTAATGTTGGAGGGAGAAAACTGAGAAGCTATTCAATTCAAATAGGAGATTAACATAAAAATGAAAGAACCTGACCCTACCATTCTCTCTCTTTTCTTACTGCTAAGGAGCTTGTTCATAGTCAAAAAAGTAGAACTGGGAAATTTTTAGTTAAACCTAGCCTGAAATCAGAAAATATTGACTAAATATACTTTCCTAAAAGACCTCAGTAAAAAGCTGTAAATGTTAATTTAAATTTATTTTAATTGTAATTTACATTTTTTGCAAAAATATATCACCAGCAATGGCTTATTTGAAAAACAAACAAACAGGAAAAATGCAAATCTCTTAAGTACTTGTATTTATATACACAAACATACACACACATGCACAGACATATTTATATATGCAAAGATTTATGTTAGAAAGGTTCCCAAAACTTTCTTGAATGTGTGTCCCATAACCATTATCTCCTTGTGGGAATTTCCTAGTATGAGAAATGGCCATGGTCATTTAATAAGTTGCTTGCTATAACTTTGTCAGTTTCTAACAAGAAGTAGCATTCTACTAAATAGCATTATTTAATTTTAATTTATATTTATCCTTGATTCCTGTATTGGGAGCTGAGCATTCTAACAGCTGGCAACATTTACATGGAAGGAAACAAACAGCTACCTCTGACAGAATATGATGGTCATTTCAACATAAACCTTCCTTAGGGAAAAATAGACTTTTCTACAAAAGAACATAATAAAATTAAATACTTGTTTGATTTCATTGTCTTTTCAGCACAAATAGAAGGCATCATTTTAAAGGAACAGAAATGCTCTATGGTAATTCTTGTGTGCAAGCATGTAGAGAATTTTTTTTTTCTGGCTGCTGTAGCCAAAATATAAATCATTTTCTGCTGTGGTGTCAGGAAGTGTATTGCACTAAATTAATCATGAGCTACTTTAAAAAAGGGACAAAAAATCCACTGCAAAATGAAACAAATCTCTCTGTGCCTGTTTTCCATTTGGATTGTCATCACTTACCTTTAGAGGACGATGGAAGTGAGCTGGGAATGTTGCTGAAATGCATTCAACAGACCCCATGTGCGTGTGTGTGTATCTCTAGTGCTCTCTGCTGTATCTCCAGCCATCAGAAAAGATAAAGTATTATAACCTGCACACAATATAATCTTCACTCTTTGCAAGGCTCCAAGTACAGGGATACCCTATAGCAAACTAAATGCAGAAGCATATAGACTACAAGCCAAGTTGTGTATCTTCTTCTAGCATTTCCAAGTCCCAGACATATTCTGCTGGGGTAGATAAAAGTCTTTCTGTCTCATTATAAAAGAAGAGGGAAAGCAATTCATAAGGGAAATGGAGTCATTTTAGAAAGCTTTTCTTAGTAAGCCCAATAGTTCAGCAGATGTGTGCAAGTGGAGAAAGCTGGGAGCACAGAGATCAGGCAGCTCTATCCACCACCATACAACTCTGACTCAGCTTGCTTTTATCTTTTATGTCAGGCAATCAGAAGAAAAGCCAATTTTATTTACTGAATAAGGGGCAAATAAACTCATGCCAATTAAAGAACAGAAATGATGTCTCTGTGGTTTAGGCTGGAAGCATTTTAAAGATAAAAAAATCTTAAATAATGCACTCAGACAAGGCTTCTAGATCCTCATTTGCCTGCCTTTGCTCCCAGGGCAGGATGGGCATGCACTGAACTCTTTGTTAACTCTCTCCTTTCAAACTCTCAACCCACACACTACGTCATCCAAGAGGCACTAGTAATATTTAATATCCCTGCTTTAATAAAGTCACTTTTGAAATGTTTCTGTGAAAACACACTTCTCCGGACCACAAGCAACAGCAATTAAAGCCAGCCTCAACTCTACAGCTGACTTTGAAATCAGAAAGTGCTCACCAAAATGATTTGAACTCCCTTCCTCAGTCTCCAAAAGTACTTTTTCTCTAGGTGATCACAAGCCTGCCTGTCTTTATCACTGTTGGCTGCTTGGGTCTTTAGTAGCTCAGGACCATCTTCTTCTGATTCCTGACTCAGAAAAGCTCATCATATCATAACTCTAAGCCTATATATTAATTCTTAGCAAAAGCAGCTCAAAGCACGTGCTCAAATGCTACTGAAATTAGGTCAACTGTGCAGATTTTCGCCTTGCACAGTAACTTACAATGTCCCCCCGCAGCAAGCCACACTTACCGATAAAATGTGGTATAATCCACTGTCGAATGGCAGCTCTGAAACTCCCACGCTTTGAGCTTCTGGCATTCCCGATGAGCTCGGAGTTTCACCCTGACTGTCCCATGACAGAGCTCGGGCACGGGTTTTTTCTGTGGGCGGCTGCAGAATTCATTGGACTCCACACGCCAGGATTCAGCAAAGTCATCCACATCAAACTTAAAATTTCCATCACCCCCAATCAGGTCATCTCGTTTGTGCCCGTTGTAATTGCCGCACAGACCACAGAGTTTGCCTTTCAGATGTGGCGCAGCCATGACCTCCACAAAACTGTCTCCATCCCATGAGATTTCCAAGCCTAAGAAAGAGATGAGACAAAAACACACATGTAAAAAAAAAAAAAGAGAGAGGGAGAAGAAGAAGAACAAATTGAGGATAACGAAATATGTCTTATGTTTTACGTTTGTGAAACAGTGTTCATGGGAACCTAAACAAAACCATGGGCTTCCTTCTGATAACGTTGTTAGATTTCCATATACCTCCCAGTAAGTGCCTCTGGCAAGTATAGTGTTTCTTAAATCACAGTCAATTGCAATACACTCATGCCTGCCTCTGTTTATTTTTGTTCCTCCTTGCTAATGAATGGGGTTATCCTAAAAAATCTGGAGCCAAGGCAGAACTACTCTCACCATCAGAAGTGGGCTCTTGCAAAATTCTGCTAGTTGAATTTGCTAGAGCAAACTTCAGCTGATTTTGCAGAGAGGCAGAATTTCAGCCATTGTCAACAATTGCATAGGACATACAAACGTGTCCAAGCCTCATGAAACACCACCAGTGACCACCTTATGGAAAACATGCTTTTCTTGCCTGTGAAGCTGACACTAATCACTCTTTTGGGTGAATACAACTGTTCCAATACAAGTACCTTATTTTGTGTGGTTAAAGAGTTAAAAAGATGACCACAAAGAGACATCAGATGGGTAAAACTGTTATAAGCACGCATTCTGAACTGGATTCAGACTGTTCATTCAAGAGATGTTAATTACCAGCTTTTTGAAGTCATCTTCATAAGTCAGCAACACTGAGGAATGATGTTAAACATCCAGCCTTTGTCTAGTGCCTGGGATGTAACTGTTCTGCAACAACCTGTTTTACAGCAAGGTTTTGCATTTCTAGTATATCAAAATCACTTTCTGTGGGTGAAATCCATTTTCTCTGTCTGGACCCATCTAAAAGCTAGATGTCTAGTTTATGTCACCTGTCTGGGCCCCCTCTTTGATGGCAGCTCTGGGTCACAACATGCGTGTCTAATGTAAAGGGAATGAACTACCTTCTGAATGCCTTTCTGTTTCCAGTGATACTCTAGAGGGCCCAGACATCACACGGAAACTAAACTTCCAGTTTTTACCTGGGTGATTTTAAGTTAAAAGAATTCCATCCTTTGAGGAGTAAATATGTATATCATAAGGGAAAGCTGCTTAACTTTTACCCAAAAATGGCCTTTCTTTTAATTATAATATTTCCAATATCTGATGAATGCTACTACCTCATATCTCTGCAATAACCCTGTACCTGAAGATCACAAATCATTTTTCTGACATTAATTTCTTCCCATAAAGTACCTGTGTGCAGTAGTTAACTAATGATAAACACAGGAACCTGCTTTTAAATGGGACAATCCATACTTTACCCTCTTCTCCCTACCTGGCCAAGAATATCAAACAGCATCACTCCACAGTGCAGGACCAGGGCTTCACTCCAGCTTTCTACATCTGCTGTGTGCGCTGGTTTAGCACCACCACCCTTCCTCTTGTAAATCTTGACGCTATGTGATCAAAATCCTGCTCTATCCTCATGTAAGTAATTAACATACCAGTGACTCAAAGCTGGACTCCTTCCTTTAGCAACATATCCCATTGTCTCCTGTGACAATTCCTATCCACACTGCAGACAAACAGGGTGAGGCTCAAATGGCAAGTATGGCTATAGAAGGGCTGCTTTGCTATTGATGCATACTGTCCTGGTGCTTGTGTGGTTTACATCATGTCACCAAGAGTTTGAGGAATGATGTACCTGCAAGGTTGTGCAGAAAATTCTGCATCACTGGTCACGACAGTCTATTGCATCATGTTTTCTCATTACTATAGGTTACCAATGATAGCACAAATATGTCCTGAGCTGACTATGCCTGAAAGCAGCTTCAAATTATCTAGCAAACCAAACATGGGTAGGGCCACTGTGTCCTCCTCCAAAGGCACTTCACACCCAACCAATTGAAAAATTGTAAAAGACTACAATTATTAATGAAGCCAGCACAGTGGCAAGGAGGAAAGCTGCCTTTTAAGCTGCTTCATTCATTATCATTCCTGGATAAATTCAAATACCAGCTGTCTTTGCTTCTGACAACGCTGAACAAAACAAAACATAGCTTGATTTGCAGACACCAGATTAATACTCCTGTGCTGACATTTAGAAAAACCTTGCCATTAACTTGTAAACTAAGAATCATATAAACTTTCTCAAAGCTTGAAGCATCAAGATCTAAATTCTCAGACAGTTCTCTTCAGAAAATAGCTACAGATTTTAAGGCGATGTTCAACTTCTTCCTCCAACAAGCTCCCTCAGAAGCTGCTGACTTTAAGCAGAGTCACAAAAGACTGGCTAATGACTCCGTCTTAATTTTCTTTTTACAGCTTTTTGCGAGCCAAGAGTCATTGACTTTCAGAGAAACCACTCACTTCATTACAAGAGGTTAACTGTAAAATTATCCTGAATATTTGTGCGTTGTTTGTCAGACTCAAGTTAATCTACTTGGTACTTGTTGCTCTGTGAACTCTAGGTATGAGGACAAGAATAACAAAAAATTATTACTTTTCATCTCAGCATATAAAAATGTACATTTTTAAATATAGATATTCCTGCTTTGATTCTTGGATTTAATCGAAGAGACTCACAGTTTAACTACTAGGAAAGGACGTACTTTCATCTAGCTGGGTATTGTGCAATTACACTATATTCTGCTGTAATTTCTCAGATGGAAGGGTAATTTGTAGTTTTGATGAACAGACCAAAGGTTTCTGTCCATAACAAAACTTATTCCCCTTTGGGTTAATGAGGAAGGGTACTTACTCCTATAGGCATAATTTTGTTGGGGCCTGATCGCACTTGTGAAGTGTATGCCTTTTTTTTGTTCACAAGCAGAAAATAAATTCGTTTTCTGTAAACCAACAAGAGCTGTGACGGACAGGTTTATTTTATGGAGCTATGTTTGAAATTATCTCCTTGGCAGACAGAAATGGTTTGGAAGAGTTTCTTGGTGCCTCTGCCCCCCTTTTGCTCCACCCCAAAATGGATGAGTTTCCCATTTACTTGGACAAGGATTGGAATTCAACAGACATGAAGCCAAAGGATGCAACATCTGTCCCATCTGGGGATGTGCAAAAAAGCAGTATTCTCTGAGTTACTTTTTAAGGTTTTCCAGTTTTCCCCTTTCTTTGAAGGATGTTTAACCAACTTAATACTTGATTTCTTGACTTGGGACGCTATGTGCTCTATTGCATTTAAAAAAATCCTTCTGGATTTACGCACATCGCATACTGAGTTCCCCATGCTGGGAATTCCCATCAATTGTTCTGCATGACTTTTCATGGCAAAGGCATCCTCAAGAAGTGGCAGAGCACTCTTCCCTAAAGATTTGGTACCAACCTGCTAGAGAAAAACCTCAGCAAGGCAGCTTCATTCAAAAGAGCACAGAAACAACAACAAAAAATGCTCATGCAGATAAGTAACACCAGCCCTGTCACCCTCTGCTCTCTCATCTTTTTAACACACAAATTTTAGACAAGGATGCAGTACCATCCCAACCACACCCATGGTGAAGCACCTGCAAGTACAGGTTTCCAATATTGCTGCTGCATGGCATCCAGGGCTACAGCTAGTGAGGAATTTCGCAACAAAACAGGTTTTTCACTGAAAAATGCCAGTTCATCAGAACTGAAATGCTTCAGGGAGACATATCGGATTCAATGAACTTCCAGCACAGCACAGGCAAGGCTCCAAGCTGGTTTCCTGCCAGCTCGCCTGGTGGGCTGCCTGGAAACCTGGGCTCTCAGGGTATGCAACTCCAGGACAGCCCTGCCATGCAGATCACCCTGTAGCCAGGGACCACAAGGCTTCCTGAAGCTTTGGGCTCCCCTGTTTTATCCAGGGCTCAGCTCCCAGCTCTGCAAAAATAAAACTAAAAGCCGTGGGAATGCTGGCTGATCTGTAAGCACCAGACTCTGTATTTCCCAGCCCAGTTTTACTTCAGATTTTTCTTCTAGTGCAGCAATTTTGCTTATTCTTCACTACTGCCTCCTTCCCCACCTGTTTTTTTCACCCTACACTGGGAAAACTTTTTTTTTTTTTTTTAAATCCATGTTTCATTCTGAAACAGAGAAAATTCTCCATTTTTTTTTCCCTCAGCACTCGGAATTTCCTGTGGAACAAAGTTCGTCTTTAAACCAGTTCTACTCAGCACATTCCTGTTTTCTACAGCCCCTCTGCTGCTTGTCCTTTCCCAGCAAAATGGAGCCATGCTGTTCTGCCTCTTTCCAGGCCTTATGTGTTGAGGAAAGGAGGACTTGGCCCATCGTGCTGCACTCAACGAGAGAAACCTGATCCTGCTCCATTAAGAGGAGGAATTATCCAGTCTATAATTTGCAGTGATTACACCCTGTTTGGTATGTTGTCATACGCCATGTTTGCACTCCCTCTGCCAACACATGGACAAGGATGTGTGTAGTCATTTACTAGGCTTGCACCATAGACAAATGGAATAGCAGCAGGATTAGCTGTCATTCATCTTCAATTGAAAACCTTTCCTTAGCCTGTGGTTGGCTAATGAAATCCACATCTCCAGAATTCATAGCGTTCAGCTGGCTGCAAAGAGAAACCCTCAAGATGCTTTTAATTAAAAGTTGTGAATAATGGTCAACTTGTGTGCATTTTACAGACAGCCACAAAAATCTGCATTGCCACTTTGAGGAATGAGCCCAGAGCTGGGATCCACATTATGCAGACTTACATTTCCAGAGGTTATACGAACAGGTGTCTAAATTCTCAGCTCAACAGTGGGTGCTAGTGTCCCCCTTGAAAAAATATGATGCTAGATAATGAGTATGACTATGCGTCACGCCTGTGACCATATCACTCCATAAGAAAGACTGGTTTCACTGTTTTCACATGGCATTTAATTGAATTAACAGTAAATAGTATTCTCACTGAAACAGTGCTTCACTGTGTAAGTGAAATCTCTCAGGACTACAGTAGTACCTAACACATGCTAATGAGAAAATTTTAAACTTCCCCTCAGTATTTATCTATGCAAGGATACTATAGTTTCAGAACAGTTTATCAAAACAGATGTAAGTCCTCTGGTTTGGTATTTTGACAACTAATGTATTTTCCAAGAGTCTTCTATCTCCCCTCTCTTTTTCTAGAAATAATTTACTAGATTCTCTGATATTTCTTATTTCCTTTTGCTTGTGGTGCTGCAGACTTTCTGTTCCTAGCAGACAAACTCTTACTTGAGCAGAAAGCAAACCCAACAAGATGGCACTGAAGAGCAAATTAGGCTTTGGTTTTCAAGCCAGGACCTCCATTTTGCTGGGTAGCCCCAGTGAAATGTTTCCATACTTTGACATCTTGAATGCATTCCAGTCATTAGTAACTATGATTTTATATAATTGCTGACTTACATTGTCATGTCTATTGTTGCCACTGGGAAAAAAAAAAAACAACTGAATGTTTTCTTTAAGAACTGATCTCCTCTCTGTTCTTATCTATAAGCACCAAACAATGACTCTGCATAAGCCATTTCTAAGTTACTGGAAGTGAAAACCATGGCACATTCATCTATGCAGGCAGTTAATTGTCAGCTGCAGAATGAAATATAGCTTAGCAAATGTTCTGCAAAGACCTCAAACCCACAGCTGAGATCTCTGTCTGCTTATGGGCTGCAGGAGTTTTGAAAGCACTTTGGGTTCCTCAGATCTCTAAAGAGTTATAACTAAATTTATTATTGCTATCATGCTTTTTTACTGACTGCTGTTCATGTTGCACTTGAGAAGTTCTTCAGGGATAAAAGACACACAGACACACACGCACACTTGCCCTACCTGCTTTGGTTGTCACTTTCAGCAAATAACCATCCAAATCGATCTGAAATTGTGGAGTCTCGCAAGGAAGTGAGATGCGTGTCCCATTCCACTTCACTGTGAGGTGCTGCTGGAGGCTGATAGTGCTCCTGCCCAACACAAGGTCCACTGACTTTGTCCAGGAGAAAGAACGGGTCCGACGGGCATCGTTTTTTACCAGCACCTGGAAGGGCGAGGCAGAGGAGGAGCAGTCTTTCGTCAAAACGTACTGACATGTTCCCTGAAAGTTAAATGTCCGTCCATCAAAAGTGTTGTAGTGAGGGTCTCCAAATACAGTGCAAACTCCAGGCTCTGCAGGTGAGTGAGAAACAAAAGTGCCATATCAGGATCAATCAAAGTTTGAAAACAAAGAAAAAAAACAGTTGATAAGAACTTAGAGGATGCCGCTCTCACAACTTATCTGTCTGCTCTACAGGGCAGATTTGGCTGACGCCCACTAGGGATATATGTTTTTGAGAAACAGAAGCTTCATGGATTTAGTAGAAGTCTTTCTCAAAGCTGGTAGGAACTAAAGGCCAATTGATCCTTGGGGCAGCATAGGAAGACTAACCTGCAGCTAGGAACCAAAGGCACATCTTCCAACCTATGTGTTTGTCCCTCAAACATAACATACTGCCTAAATAGCCTAGATTATTACAATGCCTGTGAAATTGTTCAAACTATTTCATTTCCAGAAAATAGAAGCCCCACACATGATATCAGAGCAAGCAGAGCCCTGAGCTTGCAGAGCCCACATGTCTCTGGAGATGTGTGATGGGAGTCTTCTCATCTAGCTTCAGCTTTCCAAATTTGAAATGTCTGGTCCAATCAATTCATCCAGTCTCCCTCTCACTGACAGAGAGAAACAGACATGACTAGAAAGTCTTTCATTTCACCAGTTTTAGAAATCTCTTTCAATATATAGAGAATTACTCTCTGGAGGAGCTTGTTCCTCTGCGGCCAGCTGTGGGAGCGCAAACAAGTATCTAAGACTACAGGTATTCCTCTCAGACAGTTAAATTCCCCTGGGATGAGCTCCCACCCTTAAGTCGTGTTGTAGGAGCAAAGCCACTAACAAAAGCAGAATTCAAAATGTTGCATGTATATTTTTGAGGCTAATTTAAATGTCTCCAGTTAGGCAAGGGTGATCCCATGAAATTAAAAGCCATCAGATCACTTCAGCAAGACCTGGTTCTGCCTGTATTATACATAGACATACTTATAAATATTATACATTTATAAAACAGGTATATTTATGTTTGTTGCTTTTTTTTTCCCAAATTATATATAGAACCAGTATCTTTATTTAGTGTTACAAGCTATCATATATGTTGTTTATACACAACTGACTTGTATAGCTATTGTTACTATGCTACTCACTAAAAGCCAGTAGTTCGTGACTAACATGATGCAATGACTAACTAAGGGCATGGTACCTCTACCAGTTATTTGCTTCATTACAAACAGAGGGAGATTTCTTATTGATGTCTGCAGCCATACGCTGGTTAGAGAAGCCGCGGCTCAAAGGCAGAACATTTCTACGCTCATGTCAATGGTGCTGAGTTACCCTGCAGCAACCCAGCAATTGATTGAATTGCCTCGCAATCAAAGAGAGCAGCAAATTTATTTGCATTGCAGCCTTCTGGTATAACAATAGGTCTTAACCACATCACATTGCTGCTGTTCCTGGAAGAAGAAGGCTCAAGGCAGAGAAATGCACACTGCTACTGCCAGCTGGATACCCATGGGCTGAGGCTGCTTTTGAAAGACGACGCCTGTTTTAGGGGAGGGCTTGGCGCAGTAACAAAATTTGACTCAGTAATCAGAGAGCTGTGAACAGCATCAATCAAAAAAAAAAAAAGAAAAACCAAAACTCAACAAAGGAAGGGAGAGTAACAGAGAATACAATTTATCCACTGGAAAAAAAAAAAATTATCCAACTAACAATGGCTCGTCTGAAAAGGCAGCTAAAAAAAGGCAAATTCAAACCTACAAAAAAGAAGGGAACATGGATGTTATAGAGAACAGGAAGGGAATTTCTGCCATGAAGTGCAATACAGCTCTGACTATGCAATACACCTTTCTCAGTAAGGTTCTGGCTTAGGCAGAGTGCTATGTTAAAGCAGATATGACGTTTCTGGTGTTTTTCTAGCTGTTGTTAAAGAGCATCCAAGAATATCTACACGGAGATGCAGACGATGAGGCTGAAGGGGACCCCAGCAGACATAACCTTTTCCTTCTCTGGCTGTAATGCAGAATCACCTACACCTATATTATTGCTGACAGACGTTTATCTGACCTGCTCTTAAAAAGCAATAGTAACAGCAACTACACAGCTGCATCCAGCAACCTGTTCCAGTGCTCAGCTCTCCTCACTGTGAGCAAGGTGTTCCTGAAGTCTAACCCTAGTTTCCCTCACTGCATGGTGCAGTCCCATCACCAAGCTGGTACCTGGGAGATTCGTTCTTTATCCCTAACTTGCCACATGCATGCTTCTTTAGCTAAACCAGAAACTAGTCCTGGCACCATTGTTATGCCTGTTTACTATGTCGGGCTACTAGGGACCAAAAGTTTTGATTTCTCAAGGACATCAAGTTGACAGCTCCATTAGAAGGTCAAAATGAACTACATTTGATCAACAACTCTGGAAATCAGGCATGATGGACTTCTAGCAGAGCCCGAAAAGCAAGACGCTTAAGAGACTGCTTTTAAAAATGTGCAATTCTAAGAGTCTCGTTTTCTCCTTGATACCAATGAAGATACCACTGTTTTCCACGGTCCGTAAAAAGCCTAATTAATTCTCCACAAATTGGAAGGAACCAGATTATTTTTAATCACCAATGTGATTTTTACCAATGGGAAAAAAATCTGTAGATTTTACATGGAGACCATCTGACTTTACTATTACTAAATCATACTAACACGTTTCTGATTTCCTTATGTACGCATATAATAACCCACATGATGAATATTAAGATACATTTTTATTACCTGCTCAGCGAAGATTTCAGAGGAGAGAATTGTTTTTTGTCTGCCTTTCTAGAGGCCAAGAACATAGACATGTTATACATGTCACTAACTAACATATTGGGAGGCAGAGGCTGGTTCCTCACCTAAGCAAGGGGCTAAGAGGCAAGGCATGAGAGGACCAAACATAATTCAGAGATATGCAAGTAAAATTGATAGTACCAATGGGATCCAAGGGAAATATTTATTTTTAATTTCCAATGTGTTATGCACAGTAATGTTGTTTTATGTTATGTTATATCATGTCACATCATATGTCAACTTGATGCAATGCAGTTAAAATAAAAAAAGAATATATTTTGGACCGGATAGTTGAATGTCTGATCCAAATTTCGCTGTTTTCTTTAATAACTAAGGAAATGGGGGAAGGAAATTCTACCTAAAACCAGCCTGAATAATTGATTCTCTGATATCACTGTGTAAAACATTCTTGAAAGGCTTGCTAAAATTGTGGGTTTAAAAAAAAAAAAATGCACACCCTGCAAGAGCGTGTGTGATAACTAAGGCACTGACAGTGAGAAGATCTGCTTGGCCTAGAAATAAACCTCTAAATACTGGGTGTAACAAGATTGCAAAAGACAGGCAACATGAAAAGAGTTCCTGCCATTTTTAGATTTTGGGTTGTTGTTTATTCCCTTTTGGGAGAGTTTCAATCACATAACATTTTATGGTTTGCTTCCTTTCCTGGCCCCCCCTTTTTTTTTTTCTATTTGGACATACTGGAGAGGTGTTGCTGAATTGCCAAAGCCAAGTTCCCCAGACCACTGGCATATGAATTTTGCTAGCTCGTGCTAACAAGGCATAGGGTCACGGATGACCTACAGTAAATTGTTCCCAGCTCATTGCGGATACTCCTTGTCTCTATCTGCTGTTGGTAGAGTTTAAAAAGGACAATTATATACAATATACAAAATACTTCCCCTAAGACTCTGCCAGCCTCCCTCTATTTTCAGCTTAGGGATTTCCTGAGCTAGACATGGTTTGTCTTTATTTAGCAACCTTTCACAGACTTATTTTCTGTGAGTGTGTCCAGTTTACCCTTGAATCCAAAAATGTTTTTAGCATCCACAACATCCTTGGGCAAAGTGCATGAAAGACCATTGCCTCTTGCTTGTTTTGAACCTGTCATTCATGACCTTTGAGTTCTTCTTTTATTCATCTACACATGCACATGAAGGCAAATATACCAATTCCTTCTCTGTCCCTGAAAAACACAGATTTTTCAAAGGAGGGCCCCAGACCTATGTTCAGGAGGCTACAATTCTCAAAGTACCTTAGGCACTCAACTCTGATTAAACATTATTGGCAACTGGCTGCAAACACCACTAAACCTCCTCTGCAAATCCTGCAGTTAGGCTCCCAAATCAGTATTCAAAACTTCTGGCTTACATAAAGGCTTCTGGAAGCTCAGTATTTTTCACATTTGTTTTTTAGGCAACTAAATGTGGACTTCACACTTTTACATTTGACAGTCTTAAACTACATGCATGATTCATGCAGTTTGCTCAGCTTCCACGTAAGTCTCTACAGCTTACTTGCATACTAATAATAATTTTCTTTAGCTTTTAAAGTGAATACTATAGAACTCTTGGCAAGCTTCCTTTGCATTTACAAGTCATGCATCCACTTCAAATGAAATAAGAAAAGGTAATGGGGAAGGTAACTGTGGCCAAGAAGCACCATTTTTGAAAACACATTTATTTGTACAAAAAATGAAGCTGAAAAAGCAATAACAGGGAAAAGAACATTTTAGCATTCCTTAAGTTTGAATGTACTTTCATAAGGGGGAGGAAAAAAAAAAAAAGAAAAAAAAAAAAAAAGAAAAAAGAAGGTTTATGAAATCACAACCTGTTTTAGCCAAAACAGAGGGATAAAAGTCTAAAAAGTCTAAAAGTCTGAAAGATGAAAGTCTGAAGACTTTCTAGTAGTAGTATGCTGAGGAAAGGTAAAAAACAGTTATTGAAATTAGTGGTTGTCACAATGTACATTTCTGCCTCCCACCCAATGCCCCCTACTCCTGAGACAGTATTTAAACTATCTAGAAAGGTAATATATATATACTGCCTGGTGGAGGCCAGACAGACAGCATACACATCCTGACCAGCTAGAAAGCGTGAGCATATTGGCTGGGCAATTAGTGCAACAGAGCAGCCGCAGGATATACTGTCTCTAGCTGGGTTTATTATTTGTTGGGATATAAAGGAAATGGGACACAAATCCATAGGAAACCAGGCTTTGTTAGCTCTGGTGCTCATGGAATAGCTTGTTTTATTTTTTCAGGAGATCAGAGCAGTCAATTGAAGTCCAAGATGTCCAGATGTCTGGTCACACTCTTCTGGGCTTGTAGCTAGTTAAGAGTGGCCAAGAAAAATACACTTTAAATTATAACTAAAATTGGTTTGGACACTTTCTAAGTAAGGAGAGAGAGGAAAAAATACAAGTTTACCAGTTAAGGGTGTTCTGGTTGCACATCTGTAATTCAAAAAGATCTCAGCTTTTTAAAAATAAAATGAGACTTTGAATGCAATTAGCCCATATGCTGAATTAAGCCCTAAATCAAACAGAACACATTATTAACTTTTGAAAACTAGCTACAGAACACGCATAATAGAATTTCATTAGCTTTTCTGTAAAAAAAAAAATGCATAGCCATAGAGTACTTTCCTTATAACTGCTGCATAGTGCAGCTTGATATCATACACATTACAAGGTGTGGTGTCAAAAACTCCACAGGAGTCTTTATGATCTATTTCATAAATAAAATAGCTAATCCATTTTGTCCAAATACATATTTATACAGTAGACCATCATGGCTGAAATGGCTGAGGAGGTAAATCATGAACAGCATTCCAGTATGAATAAACAATTGCAGTCTTTCTGTTATTTCCCCACAGCAAGGAAATAACAGGAGAAATGAGACCAGCAGAGGCCCATGTGATCCTTCAGTCCCACACTCTGCTCTCATAGCTACCTACAATGCATGATCCCACCTTTTTTCTTCTTTTTTTTTTATCTTTGCTTTGAAGAGTCAGCATTTTTCAGTATTTCTATAAAAACCACATTAAAAGGACCCAGGAACAGCAGAAAGTACCAACCTTCTATTCCTAAGGCTGGGTTCAAATGCCCTTGCATTTGGTTAACTCCCTCGGTCATTTAGTCAATTTTAAAAGCTGCAGAATGATTTGTGATGAACGAAATTTTCTGCCCCAAAAGAGGCCTTTACTGCAAAATTAATCATGTGTATTGCTACACCTAGATGACTGCTGTCCACTTGGAAAAAAAATTCACCCATAAAACCTCACAATTACTCAGGTAAGATTTTGTTAGGATTAGTGATTGTTATTAAAATATATTTACATAGTTGCAGTAGAAAGCTTTCTTACTGCATGCTGTAATTTCAGAAAGGCCCATCAATTCTTATATGTCAAGAACTAAGATTTCACCTCTACTGTAAATTCCCATCTTCATCTGGAGTTGAGAGCAGTCTGTCGGTGTTATTTGAACTCAGGTTTAGTGTTTTCTTTTTTTAATAGGAAAATGACCTTGGTCTAACATAGGATTACTAATTTATGGAACTGACGTCAGTGGTGATTTTTCTAAATCAAGCCCAAAAGAGTGCATTTCATTACATTTTTACAGCAGGATAAACTAAACTGTTGAATTTTCCACTGGTATGACCACTGTGTTTTATTAGTGATAACTGTACACCAGCCATGGACCTTAAACAGCAACATGCCAAAACTAACCATAGTTAACTTCAGCAACAGTAGACAAAAGAGACTCTCCAGCCCTTTTGCAGATGAGGTACTTCTTCTCTCTGCAACAAACTGCTTTGAAAATAATCCTTTGATTGTTTTTTTTCTGTCTAAAGTGTATCCTTTAACAACGTGACTGTTTTTGACCCACTTCATAGAAATTGGCTGCATTTAAACTGTACTGAAAGCTCTCCTGTGTACAGTACGTTCTTGTACCTCCTATGTTGTTTTTACTTTGGAAAATTAATATCTGCCACACTGCCAGAAATGTCTGGTGTGTTAATATGTGGCGACAGAATCAACATGAGTGGGTGGGTGAGTGAAAAGGCTGTGCACATACATCTTATCTCACCAGAAATTGGAGGAATTAACGAAGTTTCTAACTACTATCTGAGATAGCAATCATCACTGAAATCCTCATGCCTTTTGCTTGTCTTGTGTCTTGATGAGATTTACAGCACTTCTGGCACAAAGGTGGAAGTAGTTCCTTGCAAATGACAACTGTTATAATGCTAATGGCCACCACTGCTCTATGGCAGTGGGTATTGAGGTTCTTTGATTACATTACCTGATAAAAGCTGGGAATGGCCTATTAATCATAGAAGTTTAGAATCAGCTTAGCATCAGCTCTCCTCCAAATACTAAATGGGTCCATAGCGAAACACCCCTCTGTTCCATGTGAAACAGAAGAACATGCCACTGTGGGCCAGGGCTTTGAGCCTCCCAGCTGCATGTACAGCCACAGCAATGCAGACAGGACCCAAAAGAAAAGGCCAAGAGAATAAGGTTGTTTATTCTGAAGGCTTCGGGGACACCTAAGAGCAGCCTGCTCACACCTAGAAGGAGGTTACTGGGAAGATGAAACCAGGTTTTTTACAGATCTGCATTGGCAGGAGGACAAGCAACAATGGCCTGCCCTTGCTTTCACATGTGTTAGAGTCATAACCATTCCCTTCTTATGTCATCAAGAAGTTCTGACTCTTTCAATAACCTGGTTCCTAGATGAGTTATTTTTTACTTTGAAGAAATCTATTTATTGCCTCCTTCTCCCATGAAACAATTATCACAAGTCATCATTCTCTGGCAGCATTGCTGAAGGAGTCACTGTACTCTCATCTTTTTGACACTGTACTCTCATCTTTTTAACCCCTTACAGTAGAGGGTCTCCAATGCTTTGAGGGACTGGCTGGCCCCATTCTTTTCCTTCCCCTCTCACGTTACAAGTGAATACACGAGAAAGGTTAAATGAGACTGAAACATGAGAACAGAGACAAGACAGAGATCAAGAAATTCATTACACTAATGACATGTCATGTTTGAGCAGAGGTCTACGCAAACCTCATCTATCTTGAAACTGAGCTAACATGAAATCAATTGCTGGTCAGTTGAATCCTCTTTCATTTCTCCCTCTGCTCTGTATTATTACAAGTGTTTCTGAGGTTGTCACTGGCATTTGATTTCATTTTGATACTGAAGACTCATAAACTAGATTTATTTTTTCAAAATGTTACATTACAAAACAATTGAGCTGCGGAGTGGAAAACCAGGTATTTCACATATGGAGTTTGTGCAAACCAAGCACACCCAGAATTGAGTTGATCAGCAAAACCAATTTGATTTTAGAGAAAAAAAATAGTTAACACTCTCCTTAAAAACCCGTTCCTTCTCTCTGAAGCCTTCCTATAAATCATAAAACCCCTTTTCAGCAGTCTGTCTGTATTTGGTAAAATACTTAAACATGTCCTGAAGGAAATACGTAACTGTATCCTGTTAACTTCAGTGAAGACAGGTCTCCCTGCTGGCTTAAATAGGACATGCTTAAAGATAAGTCTTTGTGTAAGTGCTTTGCTGACTAGGAGAGAACCCAAATAATATCATAGGATGATCATTCCTGACGTGAAGAGTAAAGGGATAAAAAGGTGATGGTTGAAGGACAGCTTTCTATTGTACTTTCCATTGCTGCCTCAGACTGGGTCTCAGATTTCTGCACACCTTTCTTTAACTCTCACAAATCATCTGTGTTGGATTATACATACATATACCTGGGCTGTTATTTACAGGTATAAAAGGTACCCAGCCCTAAAAGTTACAACTCTATTAATTTGCTTGTTTTATTACCTACAAATTTCACAGGCCAGCTACATTCTTCAGAAAGCAGCACCTCAGATTTGATGAAAATAGTGTCATTTGGAAAAAAGGAAATAAAATAAAAATAAAATACCCAGGTATTTTATTTTAAATTTACAATTATATAGGAGGTAAAATCTGTGGCCAGCAATAATCACTTGCCCTTCAGCCCTCTTTAAAAAGAAGGTAGAAAAGCAAACATACTTATATTTATTTTCTCTGAAAGAATAAAAACGAATTTATAGAATGAAGAAAGGACTTACTTTCAGTGCAAATAGGACAGCATCCTTTTCTGTTCAGGATTTTACCCTAATTGGGAGAAAGACAGGCTGATTTAATGAAAGAGTTTTTGGAGCAATGACTGTGTTATGTTGTAAGCCTGGATAAGCCTTTGAAAATAGTTCAAGTTGTGCTTGAACTCAATGCCCTGGTTACAGCTTCAAATATCAGGTGCTAAAAACAGACAGAACTATTCAAAGAGCTTTCTGGCAGTCTTATAAGAAATGAAATACTAAAAGGGTTCTCTGTTACCACTTTTCTCTTTAGAGGGATTGTGAGAGAATTTTGGACTCAGGTATTCACAGATATCAAAAGCAGACTAGTCATTGGGTTAACAAGATTGCTAACTTTTCCCCCCCACACACCAAAATATATACAATACATTTCATATGCACACCCTTTTAGTCACCACATAGAGGTGATCTGCTCCACACCAACTCCCACACTCCCCTCAGGGAAGGGAAGGGAAGGGAAGGGAAGGGAAGGGAAGGGAAGGGAAGGGAAGGGAAGGGAAGGACTGATAGAGATCTAGTTCGGCCAGATTTCTTTCATGGCTAAATCGTGTGGTATCTCTCACCAAATCATATTACCAATCATGGTTTAGTCTCCCCAGTGAGGTAAATTGGCACGCATCTGAGGATGTGCAATGTCTAAAAGCAAATGCTTTGGTCTAGTCATAGTAATATGGACAAAAGTTTCAAGTCTTTATCACTCTGCCCAGGTCAATTTTTTTTTATGGCTGTGTCTTATAAAAGGCTGGTTAGAAGCAGAAGGCATGCCTCTGTCTACGTACAATCATGGTCCTTTTCAGTTTTCATCAAATTAAAGGACGCTCTATCTGATTTTACTTAAAGCTAGCTGTCAAGCTAGAGGATAAGCCTGGAAATTTTCAGACTGAACAATGTGTTTTTCCAAGCAAAAACTGGCATCACTTACGGTAATATTGGAGCTCACCTGCATTCCCGTACAGGGAAGGAATAGGCATATGGAGCTATGCTGCTCCCCAACAGGTGAACATAGAGACAGTCCCCTTTGTGGGGCCACTGCTTCTGTTCCCCATCAAGCAGGTGAGCAAGAAGCAGGTGAGCAAGAAGCAGCCAGCAAGAGCAAGCAAACAGAGCTGTGCTATTCTGTCCACTCAGCATACTCAACAGTGCAAAAAACCTCATGAAAACAGACAAGAAATAGGTGGCAGGTCTACGCAGAGAGCAGGGAAGCAAGCATACACAGCAAGACCTATTGCTGTCTACCTTGCTTTCTGCCAAGCTTCAATGACATGCATGGGGAGAAATGAACTCTTAGTATCTGGTGGCAGACTGGAGTGGAGCACGCTCCATCCTGCTCATGCTTCATGTACCTAGATGGCATGAACGAGAGCCTGGTGATGAGCGTGCTTGGGCTCAGCATTTGCAGGGCATAAAAGTCAGTGTAAACTTTTCCTTGAACATGCAACTCTGTATGAACAGACTTGGGGCACCATCTGGACTTGAGAACAGGGCTGTGTCAGAGTTTCACTGATAGTGTGGGCAATGCTTAGACCACCAGGGCCTAAGGGCAAAGAGAATAGCTGAGGACCAGGCTGCAACAGGGAGACCCCCAAGCACCTGTTAGGAGAAAACTCCTTAAAGGAGGAACCATTAAAACTTCATAGAAATAGGGAGCTGGGCAACACTTATCTGTATGAATGGAAGACGTGCAGCTGAATGCCACACACCGCACTGAACAGCCTTACCTTTCCGTTTCAATAAAAGAGTTGAAATCATCAGCCGAGCTGAAAGTGGCAAGAATTCAAGTGAAATTGGAATCTCCAAGGCAGCCTGCTGAGGCTGGTTACTTGAGCCACCATGTTGGCCCGAGATCCTGTTTTTGTCTTGTAGAATAAGGAAACCCATTATTGCTAACATGTGCTGCAAGAGTTCGTTAGCATTGAGGGTTCCCTTAGGAGTGGGCTAAGTGATGTGATCCCATTTTTCCCTATGAATATTTATAAGCAGACCACATTTGAGTCTATTTATTTTCTGGGACTTTTCTTCTTTTTTTATGAGGTTTTCAATTTTATGTCTGAGGTTTTTATTTTCTATTTTTTCAAGGCAAGACTAATTGCGGAGGGGAAGGGGGTTGTTTGGTTGTGCAATAGCAACAGCTGTTGTTTTTTTGTGCCTCATTTGGCACTAGAGTAAAAACAGCAACTTTTTGTTTGTAATAATAACAGATGTGTATAACATTAAATGCAGTCTGTGGTAGAGATGGGAGAACGTGTTCTGAATAAATTTTCAACTCACTTGAAGTTCACGGGTTCAAAATTTACCCACAGAATCGAACTCTGAAAACGTCTTCACAGGCTGTGAATTTAATTCTATTAACTTTTGCACAGCCTTGGAGCTCAGAAAAGGCTGTATGCTGTAAAATTCACCAGGCTGTCCTCGAGCAGTACAGAAAGAGACGTGTCCATGACCAATGACCATTACTACAGGCTCACATTGTTAGTAGGAAATACCAAGGCATAAGGAGAGGAGGCAAGGTGGAAAATTATAAGGATGAGTAATGGAAAGGAGATGGCACGAGGCAAGGGGTTGCCTTCGAAGGGTCCAATATAAGTTTAGGACTGCATAAACGTAAGAGTAGTTACATTTATACAGTTCTAAAATTACATTGGGTCCTTTGAAGGCAACCACCAGGCTGATGTGACCCCTGGTGAAAATGAGTTTGACATCCCTGGTCTAAAGGATCTCTGAAACTCAGCCTTGCCAAGTGTTGAGACTACTCCCTTTCTATAAAGTATTTAAGCATGTATTTAAGTCTAAGCACACATGGAAGGCCCACTGACTTCAGCAGGACAGGACACATGCTTAATAGCTTTGCTGGATGGGGGCCAGTATGTAGCACGCCTTGCTGGCCAGGTAACCAAGAGAAGGAATATCTATGTGGAGACAGCCGTCAGAAAGAGAGAAACAGAAACCACAAGCCACAGGGCTCACTAGAAGCTCAAGGAGCACTGATTTTACTATATATATGACAGGAGGGATTAAATTTGCGAGATGAATTGCCTCCACTGCAGATGAAAAGAAGCTAAGAAAGACAGTTCCTGATATTACTGATAGAGGCTTAAATGTGCCAAAAAGAAAACAAAAGAAACAGGATAAACAGCTCTTTGAAGAAAATGAAAGAAACAGCAGAAACAGTCTTCAAATATATGTCACCCTGCCACCAACACATTGAATAACACACATAGCTGCATGGTATTGGAAGTTTCTGCAGAATTACCTCTTTAAAACTGATTCTTTCAAGAAATAATTGGCCAAAATCTATGTTGATAAAATAAATAATATTCCATCACCAAAAAAAAAACCCCACAAATCATGTAAAGAGCATTAAGACTGCAGGGTAAAGCATCTAAGTCAAGGAATAATAGTCTAAGTTTCTTGTGAATCTTCAATCCTTTCACACTCAGTGGTGTGCGCCATAACATAATTTTAATGAGAGAACTTTATGTGGCCTGACACCCTAAAGGACACTAAATAACAGTCTTCAATAGTCAGGAGAGACTGCTTACTGCTGGAAACAATGTGAAGAGAGAAAACACCCCTACAGTTTGAGAGGTAGCAGCATAACTGTGTGCATGATATCCAGACTTACAGTGTCAGAATCACTAATATATCTTTATCTTTAATAAAGTGGTGTGTTTAATTAATGTTTATAGATTTGTGACAGAATATTGCATCAAAGAGAGTGGAGCATAGATGAAAAGTAAAAGATTAAAATCCATTAGCATACATTATTTTCTTTAAAATTACTTGGTGCCCACTTGGAATAGGAGAATTAATCTCACTGTAGATTTTACATTCTTTCTCCTATTTGTCTGTCCAATTTAGCTTGGAAGAGCAGAAGTGTAATGTGTACCTGTGGAGGAGGGTGGGTTTGCATGCAGCTTGCTGTAGACTCCATATTAAGGCAGGGAACAGGCTGACTGGTTAGATACTGGAGGGAATATGCTGCAGTGTAACAAAGCTGGTCTTTTCAGCCCTAAGGAGCTGGACCTTGTCTGAAGACTCAGCTTGGAGGTCTAGGGCAGTTTAGGACTTCACATTAAGCTTGGAGCAGAATGTGTAGCAGCGCTGAATGGATTTGTCAGTCAGTCAGTTACGCTGCCGCAGGACTGAGGATGGTGAATTTTTGCCCACCACTATTTTAATTTTAGAAGCCACTTCAGCTGATCGTCTCAATGCTTAAATTCATATATGGGTACTGCTGAAATTATGTATTTCACTTAAGATCTATTATTAAGATATATTAATTATTTGATATCAAAAGCATCTTAAACGTTTGAAATGCATCAGCACAGGGAAAATATAAACAAGATGCAGTGCACAGCAGGTTCTAAGCCAACAAAGAATTTGAAGGGACCCAAAGGGTCCAAGCTCCCACCTCCTTCTTACACTGTGAATGGTCTGAAGGGAGCAAATCTGATTGTCATAAGCCTCATCTGTTTCCCAGAAGAGCAGCTCCATTTGTTCACACTGCCGAAGATGTATGCACGTGAGTCCCATTAACAGGAGAACTGCCCTCTGCAGTGAATGCGAGAGTGACAGGAAAAGGACATCACCTCTTCTGAGGATGCAAGCATCGCTCTTCCAGCCCACTGTCACAGCAGAACCCGGAGCACCAAGGTACAGGCTCTCTATTCTACCACCACTTCTGGCTGTCAAAAGTTCACACGTTTAAAATTCTACAAACTAGAGTTTGTCATTTAAAATTTTATACCTAGGTGTCTGTGACTCATATTTTCCCCACTGGCTTCCAGGATGGAGAAGGAAACACTGAGAAGGTGTGATGCTAACGACTTGGCTCTTGCCTCTGCAGTTCTGTTCAAAGATCTGCCCCTACAAGAGGTGTTACTTAGAGCTCCCTCTTCTGAAAGCTTGAGCCACTAAAACAAAATAATTTGTCAGTGACAGAAATCCAAGAAACAAAGGCTGATTTCAGCTTGAGGTTTCAAGTAATGCTAATTTTTGAAGCAATTAAGTAAAATTACAGTTTCCACTGCTCTTTGGGTTCAGTTCAGACTTTCAGATAAAAAATACTCAGGCTATACCCTTAGAGAAAGTGGCATGGCTTGATTGAAACTATTTGCTTTGCTTTGTGTAATTTTCAATCAAGTATTAAGCCTCATATGCACTGACAAATGAAAATACAACGGCCTCCTGTGGCTTGCTTTAACAATATGCATGCTCTTAGAAGATTAACATAGTCATCTCCCTGCTTTATAAAGCTTTAAATATACATGAAAGAGATGTTCCAGTGCAGATATTTGGGACAGAGAAAGTTAAAGGGAGGAGGAGAAACAAAGTCTTCAGAGTAAGGACAGAGGAGGGGAGCCCATATTCAGGGTAGCAGCAGCATACTTGTGGAATGCCAGCCTAAATTAATATGCCAGAGGATCCCTTCTTTCCAATCTGCATGCCCCACTGCCATGGACACACTTCCAAGAAACACTGAAAAAGATAATGGTGCAGGAAAAGAAAAAAAAAAAAAAAAAGAGAGAAGAAAGCTCTGTTCTTCTAAAAAACTCACATGAGGACAGCTGCTGACTGGAATGCACTGTTTCTTGCGACACTCTGTCTTGCCTTTCACACAAGCACAGATGGTACAGTTCACAGAGGACCACATCTCTCCATCCTGGAAGAGGGAACATGATATAGTATCAGCTGGGGTGGCAACAGGAAGCTATTTCAGCAATGTATCATTGCACAAGAAAGGATGACTTTCCCTGTTGGCACTGTGTCACTGTTTAGTCTAAATTATTTTGAGGTGTCTGTCCATGGCCAGTCGGACTAAACACAAAGATCAAATTCAGCAGGATTTTCTTCCCTTTGGCCCTCTAGGTAAGAAACCCATTTTTTTCCAAGGCTAACCAAATCACATTTGCATTTTTCATCAGTTTCTTGATTATTTGCATTGTTTTCTCTCCAGTATGTGTCAGATATGATCACACCTACCACAAATTTTCATTTAAGCTCAGATAATTAGAAAAACCTGATTCATTGGGTTGAGTGACGTCTTTAAGTTGTTACATGTGAAAGTATTTGATTAAGACGTCAACATACAGTGAATTTATTCCCAGATGCAGCATCATTTTGACTTAGGGCAGGAATGGTCAAATAATGAATTCTAATTTAGATTACTCACAGAACTTTTACAGATACCTGATCTGCTAGACATCTGAAAATATTTAGAAGAGCTACAGTGCTGAACTTGTCAAATGCAGAAGAGGTAAGGCAGCCTATGTACAGCTCTTAAAGTACTAGGTGCAGAGCCTCATGGTCTTGTCCTCACTTGGGAAGGATTGCTTGTAGAACTACTTTGGCTCATTTTTACATAGTGTTGCATTTGCCAAGCATGGTTCCTAAAACATTCTGTCTCACCCACTTAGAGTCTTGTGTTAGCCTGCTTAGAGCCAAAATGTGCATGTTTTCTGTTTAAAGGGCTGCTGTGAAGGAAGGGCGAGGATAGATGTGACAGGAACAGGAAGTCCAACCAGACAGCTGTGAACAATTACCTGCCCACCTCAACATGATGTTTTGACCAGAGAGAAAAACAGACTAAATCTGAAATGCCAAGGAGCCTAACTTATTCAGTGCAGCATACTTGGTCAAAGGCTGTCTCTCTCCTATCTTCTGTTTCCAGGCCATGTTATAATGACCTGGTGCTCCTTATGCAGCACATGTTCTAGTGGGCCTCTAATGACCACTCTCCAAACATCTGCTAAGGTACCAGGATATATCACAGGTGACTGCATGCAGCTACCCTGATTTTTTGTCTCATAGCTGGTCTTGCACAGGAGTGCAAAAACACATTCAATGTGCCCATTCTACCTGTGTTAGACCATTAACTGCAACAGAGCAATGCTGCATTTACCCTTTTGCACACGAGGCCAGAAATAGGTATACTGCCTCATTATTTTTTCTTACTCCGTAGAATACTTAGAAATATAGTAAAATCTCCACAAGAAGCAGAATATTTTAGTTGGGTGCCTAAGAAGCAGGCATTTGTTCCTGAAGCACAATAGCACCAGTGTGAAAGTGCCAATCAGATGGAGTATAGTCTCAGCGTACAGTAGGTTCACATGTAATTTCCAGAATAAACACTTTAGCTATGTACACAAAAGATGGAATAAATGGGAAGCAATTCTGGCTGAGCAAACCAAGTATTCACAAATGATTTAACATTTGATCTGATTCAAGGGTCTCTTAATTCACAGATGGCCCATGAGGTGACAGAATCTTTTCTTCAACACAGTGTGAAAAAAGCCGCACCACTTGGAAAAACAAGCAGGGTCTCAGCAATAGCAGAAGTGTTCTGCAGGGAATCCCATGTGATTTGAAAATATTGGGTGAGAGTGCAGTGGGTAACAGTTATTACACGGTTATCCCAATATAACATGTCAGGGGTGCTGTCCTTAGCGGAGATGTTAAATGTAGTAAATCAAGACAAGTAACTTTCAGACAAGACAAACTTCATAAAGCTCCTGTTGGATCACCTGTGGAAGAGACTTTGGCTCGGCAGATAAAGCCTACATACCACTCAGCATATCTTCTCCATGAATATTAGTGTTTGTTTGGGAAAGCAGAGTATTACTATTTGTTACTAAAAATGCATTACTTGTCATGAAAGAGCAGCTTGAATCTCTGTGTACAGAGAGGGAGACAACATGTCACATCAAGAAGGAACTAATCTTTTACTATAGGATTTAGATAAACTCAGAAAAAAAAATCGCAGATGGTAAATTTTCCAAAGCTTTACTTCCAAGTTGTTCCATCTTCAATCAGGATGGTGAGGATTCTGCTAAAAAACAAGCCACAATACTAATTTACAGTAAACTCATGCTGTTTCAGCTGTTACAATGGCATCTATTCTTGAGCCACACCTGACACTTTACCTGGAAGATCTTATTGCCAAACTTGCACACTTTCACTTCCTCAGAAGGGATATATGAGACACACTCCTTACAGCAGTGATCATTGTTTTTATTGCATTCACCAGGAAATAAGCACCTCTTCTTGCATATCACTGTTGAATCCTAGGTAAAAAGACAAAAGGAAAATCAAGAAATCATCACCAAGATGTTTGTGCTCCTGTGTGTCCTTACCATGATGTTTCTGCTTGCTCGGTCATTGCATCCATTCAAGCTACAGCCCAACTGCTTTGAACAGGTCAGCTCAGAAAAAATAAAATTATTTACTGGATTAAGGGAATCTTTCATGGTCTGTGAAGCCAAAGCCACCTTGTACTTCTGTTGGCCTGCAAAATCTTACTGATTCTGTGACACTTTTATATTTTTTTTGCCTAGGTGCAGAAGTGCAATTGGTCACAGTAATGTTAGAAGAACTAAAAAAAACCCACTGCCCTTCAGCAGAGATATGGTATTATAGTTCACCATTTAGAAACTCCTCTTCCACTGAAATGCAAATTTAAAGAGGATCACATAATTTGACTAACTTCATTTTGCATCCTAGAGAGTCAGGCATCATGTCTCAGCTGAGGCAGTAAGTAACTTTTTAAAGTTTCCTAGCACAACTGCAAGTGCTCTTCAGATCATATTCTAGGAGACCACACAAGATGCCAAAGAAGCACAGTATCACGGTTTACAGTTCCACAGCCCTACAAATTACTGCTAAGCCAGACAACCACCAGCACACAACACCAAAGCACTGTGGACTTACCTTGCATGTACATACTGTGCAGTTGTCATAAATAAATGAGGACCCATTATCATACACATTGCTGTGGAAGAGGCAGCTTCCAAATGGGAGGTCAAACACTTTCCTCTGTCCTGAATATAAACAAATAGTAATAGAAACAGAATGTGGTTGAAAATATTTCATATTGTCAACAAAAATAGTAGGGCTTATTGTCACCAGACCAAATTCATACACAATGTGTCATTTTGCTATGTGTTTCCATTTTGGTGTGAAAAAAAGATGTACTTTTAACATTTCACTGTTCTTCTAGCACACACTCATCTGTACAAATTCTACCATGGGAGGGAATATAAATATGATTTATGGCATGTTTTTATTGGAAAAAGTCTTTCTTCTCCTTTTCATCATAAAGTGTACCGTGCAGTTTAAAGGAATAAAATGTAAGCACTGCAAACTCTCCGGGTAGGTACACTTAAACTAGTTTAAACAGTCTTTAACTTAATGCAGTAACTTATCAAATAAAGCAGCCTTTACTGGTTTTAGCATATCTACCTCAGGGGTTTACAGCAGCCAAACTAAATCAACTCAGTGGCACTGATGCAAAAAAAAACATAGGTGTTATCCCACCTCATTAAGATAGCCTGGTGTATCATATTCACACAAGGTTGCAAGAAATACAGGCATTTGCATCATTTTTGAGCAGAATGAGGGTAACACAAGATATTTAGTTTTCATAACCCATAAAATATTTGGGCTTCATCAGAGCAAGGCAAGGTTTAGAGCACTACATAGGGAAGGCAGCATCAATCTCAAATCCTTCCTGAAATCCTGCAATGACTTTCAGTTTCCAGTTGCAACACATGTTGTGGTTCTGCAAGCTTTTCTTATTCCTCAGTTTATTTCCTAGTAGGTTATTTTAAAAAAGTGACCATTACGATACATGAACACAAGCTCTTTACAAAAACTCATATGAAATCACTATACTTATCGTCCTCATTTTGAGTACCTTCCCCTGTTTACTTTTGGTGGCAGCCAACTAATAAGATCTTTTGTGAGTGGCTGCCAGTCTCTTGGCTTATCATTTCTGAGGCCTGATGTTAAATAGGCATTGGTTCTGAGGTAGGGAATGGCCACTGCAAGTACATACAAGAAGTGACTAAGTACTAGGCCAATACTTTAGCTCTCAAACTACCAGGACTTTGCATACTGTAATTCCTTCCCTTTTCAATAATTCTTAATAATGTTGAACAGCTTAAAAGGTTCCGTTTTCCTCTGAGATATAAGTGAACAAAAGGATTAGCAAACAGCAAAATCCAGGGGTTTTAACAAATCTAATGTCAAAATAGCTATTAAACAAATAGTTCTGAAATTATTGTTATTGTCCAGTTAGACACAATTTGAACATCTCTCTCTTGCAAATCAGCTACCTTGGACTAATCTGTTCTTGCATAACCAGCCTTCCTTTTACTGAATGTGCATCTTTCTGAAAAGGCTTAATTTTTCTTGCAGGAATGACAAATGAAATCAGTTGTGGATACTCGGTAGCCCTAAAAGGAACTGTTCTACTTCCATGCACCTCTTTTGGGCAAAGCTCATCCATAGTCCTGCCTGTAACAACACTTCTGCTGCTATACGTAGGGCCAGGACTTCAATCACATAACTTACGTAAACAAGTGAACAGAAGTCCAGTTCTCTCTCACAACCTCTTGCCATGCCTTGCAAACCACCCAGTACAATTCTGGGTGGCCAACCCAGTTCAAACAGTTGGTAAAAAAACACTGACAAAGGAGCTACCACTTTAAAAGTTGTGGTGGTGAAGATATTGGCTTAATGGCTGGCTTTGCTGGCTCATAACCACTATTTAAACTAATAATTCAAGTCCCAGTAGAGTTTACTGCATTCTTCTAAGCTATATACGCTGAGTATCAGGAATTCAACTGCAGGGAGGTCCTCCACATGATACTCAAAAAACCATGCCTCAGCATCCCTGAAAATATTTCTCTTTCCTGACTGCCACGAGTGTGCTACACATTCCTTGGCTCTACCTCCACCCAACATTTCCCTGTGAATAGACATTATCTGTTCACAGGTATATGACTTGTTTTAGAGAAAAGACCACATAAACTGAAAATCATTATTACTAGTGAACTCACAGGCTTTTACAGGAGGGGAAAAAAGAATCTGTAGAAAAATCTCCATGAAGCAGTCACAAATTAAAGCTGGGTTTTGAATGCCTAGATCAAGGAGAGGAATGTTCAGTTGGGAAAACCAAGGTGTGGAGAGGACAAGGGGATTTTACAGAGGGAAAGGAAAAATGTCCTCAGCCGAAACAGAAGCTCAGCATTTGGACTGTTCTCCTCTCCATTTCCTTCCTCTAGTGTATTACTCTAGGGTGCTGCAGTTAAGAGTTCCAGACAGATATTTAACTGTAGCACTTCTCAACTAGTAAATAAATAAATAGATGAATTCATGTTTGTTTCAAGCAGTCAAAACTATAAAATATTATGAGAAGGTGGAATTCTCTATGGCTTGCTGCCTCCAAGGCCAGACCTCTCTGTAAATCTAATCTAGCCCTGGAAACAGACTTTGGCTAGCTGTAAAGATATGGTCAAAATGTCAAAAGGTTTTTGTTGAAGAACTGAGAGTTATCAGCTCTGAAAAATTTCCAATCCTAGTTATAACCTCATAGACCAAATTAAAACTAATTTACTTGGTAGGATGTGACTGCTCCTTGTTTATGAAATAGAACGACACATAGAATCATTTTGGTTGGAAAAGACCCTCAAGATAATTGAGTCCAGCCATTACTCTAGCAATGCCAAGTCTACCTCTAAACCATGTCCCTAGAACTTCATTTACAAGGCTTTTAAACACCTCAAGGGATGGTGACCCAACCACTTCCCTGGGCAGCCTGTTCCAATGCCTGACAACCATTTCTGTGAAGAAATTTTTTCTAATATCAGATCTGAACCTTCCTTGGTGCAACATGAGGCCATTTCCTCTGGTCCTATCACTTGCTACTTGGGAAAAGAGACTGACATGCTAAGGAACATTAACCTGTGGTGTCTATGGACATGGTAAGAGCAAAGTAAGGACTCTCAAAAGGCATGGCCTTCCTTGGCACGACCTGGAAGAATTAGCCCTTCTTAAAGGCCTCTGACTTACTATTTTAAAAAGTGTTGGAAAGCTGTAATTGAAAATATTCCTGGCTGAAACTGTGATTTGACCTTAAGAAGGCAATCATGAGGCAGACTCCTGGGTCCCTGGCCTCTCTGACAACAGCTTCTAAGAATGCAATTTCAGTCCAGAAGTTTCCTCTGACCTGCATTTCCTCAAAACCAAGAATGCAAATGTACACTTGAATAAAGATATGAGAGGGTGAGGCCTTTTTCTTCTAGCAAATTCCAACAAAACATTTCCTCCCACGTCAACCTCCTTTGTGAAAGGTGCAATGAAGGTAGGAAATATCTCTATATTTGTCTCTCTAAGCAAGCCAGCTGGTCTATGCTCAAATGCTCTTCTGCAGCTGCATGCTTAGCACTACCCATCACAAACCTACATGCTGACCTCAAGTACATGTTTATACCCTTAGACTACAAATCTGCTGAGCAATACGTTCTCTTCCACCTCCCAGAATTTACCAGTGTCATGAAATACTGGTATAAAAGATGCTACACAGAAACATATAGTATTAATTACAAAATTCCCAGGAAAAACAAAAACACTCACCTAAGCATTTGGGGCAACACTGTCCAGCAGGAATATGACTGAGGTGCTGGGGACATGAGAGAATGGGGCAGACTTCTTGGATGCACTGTGTCCTTCCATCCTGAAGGAAAATAGGCTCAGTTAGAAAAAGAAAAAACACAGCAAACAAACAACCAAACAAAACAAAACAACAACCACAACCACCATAAAGCAAAATGTCAATGATTGCACACACCCCCACAGACCGGTAACAAGTCTTGAAAAGCCTTAGCCAAAGCAATATTTGCCAACAGAAATTTCTGCTTGCATCAGGCGTACAAGGAACATGTACAATGCTCCTTCAACAGTTTCTATATTGCTTGCAGAGACCTTGGTTTATTCATATTTTTCCATTCTCTCAAGAAAGGAAAGTAATAGTTGAAGAAACAGTGTCTTTCTATCTTATTTCTTGGTATGAGTATGAGAAAAACAGGGAGAATAAAATCTTTATCTATTGACCTTTCTGGATGTTCAAAAAAGTTATTGAGCAATTTTTTACATTACTGTTCACCTCCTGTGCCATGCCCTTCTAGGCTTGTCTGGGACAGGGATTAAGTGCTGAAGCAAGATGAGAGCAGGTGTTCTTCCACTATGTCCATGACCTCAGAAACCAAATAAGCCAAAATCACTTAAGAAAGCACATTCTTGCTAGCCTCCGAGCCCAACTATGCAAACTCAGAAGGTCTGCTTTCTTCAGAGGACTGAAAACCAAGAGATTATGAAATTTTTTGAATTAATGTGGGGGGCTGAGGGGGGTGGATGGAGAAGCAAATAGAGAAAAAATAAGCAACCTGGATTTGATATATACTATTGTACCAATGAATATCAGAAACAGGGAGAGGCAAAAAGCACAGCAAAGATGAAAGCAAAGAATATATGTCTATAATTAAGTCAGTCAAAAGAGATCTTTGTTCTCATTCTGCTCCACTGCCTGATTACTTCATTGTGCTTATATAATACCATGTTTAGCTCTGGACCCTCTACCAGCATGTGCTTCATAAGCTCATCGGGGTCCAGGTTGTTGAACTTAAAAACTTTAAAAACCTTTGTCTCAGCAAGAGAAATCAGCCCTTTTCATCTTACTGCCCTGCCTTATTTATCACTCAGAGCTGCAGGCTCATCCCAACAATAAGCTTTGTGTTCCTGGATGCTGTGATGGAAGACTTATGAACAGTCTCCTCCCACCTACATGCTGGATGCCTCTTGGGGCTCCCCGGGGAAAGATGGAAAAAGCTGTTCATTTTGAAGAGCTCTGTTGCCTGAAATGATGGTATGCCATTCCCCTCCTAATGGCCTCAGTGAATCATGTAAAAGCTTTTACATACAGGCAGACCCACATATACATTGTTATACAGAAAATAACATGCTGATTGTACCCCTGTCCTATCATAAGTTTTCAGGAACTGAAGTCTACCTGTCCCATGGGGCCACCAAAGCATCCTGAGTGCACATGGCTAAGGACTGCTCGTAATTCTTTCACTGTGGCATTCAGGAACACAGAGTTTATTGTAGACTGAAATGACTGCTCTAAATTAAGGGTCAGACCAGAAACTTGACAAAATGAAATGAATTCTTCACTGATGTTCCTTATGATGCTCAGGGAATAGTTCTGTGAAAAGAGACACAGGTGCAGAATAAAAGAGAAAATACCAAAGAAGGGCTCTTTGAAGCAGTTCCGTCATTCAGCCCAGGGTAAAAGGCTACAAGAAGACAAAGTTCAAACTTCGGTGACAATTCAGCAAATGGGAAAGCAGGGCATGGAGACCTCAGCCAGCCTGGTGACAGGATCAGTGATATATCCATGGAAGACAAATCAGTGTCCCAACGCATGGTGAGCACAGGTCCTTCCTTGCAATCTTGTTTCTGCATTTAATACTCCCACATCCTAGACCTCTGCAGAACTGCTCAGGAGTTTTGCTTCTCTGACAGACTGAATCAAAGCTCAAGCTTAGCACACTATGGAGACATCGTCTTTGCAACATGTATTTTTTTAAATACAAAATGCCACGGATAATGTTGATTATTTCTTCATTTTAGCCTTTTTTTTATAGCTCCTTTTCTACCTTTTGTACTTGCCCCTCCTCTGCACAAAACTAAGTCCAGTTGTGTCTCTTTACTGCACTGCTGCTCCCACTTCCAGCCTGTAATGCTACTTTTTTAGCACAAAACCATTTTCTACTTTGCTGTTGTCCCAGATAGGCTCTTCCAGCCTTCAGTATCATGACAGGGTAAAAGCTCAAGAACAGTCTGAAACAAATCAACCTGTACCATTTAAAGTAAGAATAATTCTACTTGCCTGACAGAGCTTAGAGAGAGAGCTCAATGGACACTGTGAGGAAATGTCAAAACCTACAAAATATTTCTATTTTCTTGAAAGACTCAGTCATTGCAATTCAAAACTCGCAAAGCATTCAGGATACCAGCTTTCAAAGCAGGATTAGCTAGTGCTGCCAGTCCTCTAAATTGCCTGGAATAGAGCTGCACAGGAAAAACTGTGCAAAAAGATGTCCAACAAAAAAATAAAGGGAACAAATAACTCCAGAGAACAAAATGATTAGGTCTGGACGGCCTAAGCCAGGGTGGGAACTGCACAGTAAACACCTTGCCTCACCTCCCAATTACATCTACAGCTTTTAGCTCACATTTCCCTGTTAACTGTAACATCTTCCAGGCAGCCAGAATATTCCAGGTTTGAAGCAACACCTTCCAGTAAAACCAAACCTGAACTGGAAGCCAGCACAGACCAATAAAGTAGAAGTGACATCTGCTTCCTGTGAGAAATGCTATTCAAGAGCTAGGCAAATAAATCCTTGAGCGATAGGTATGTGAAGCCTTAATCAAGGAATGCTGCTGTAGTCCACAGTCCTCTGGAGGTAACGGATTTTGTAACAAATCTACAGTCTACGATGAAAAGACTCACTTTCCACACCAGAGACAAGCAAAACCACTCCTGCTGCCACCTCATATCTATAAAACAAAGCAAGCGGCTCCCTGGCATCATTTCAGAGGACAGTATGGACTGAGGTATTATCTCATCTCAGTAACTTTCTTAAGAGGTAGAAGAGAGAGTAAGATAAAATAGCACTTTTTAACTCTCCCACAAGACGTCCATCTTGGAGAAAGATGACAACAAATCTTTCCTAAAACAAAAGCATGAAGCTAATCCAGCTACCCATCCATCCACTTCTGCCAAGTTCCCACCTAGGCTATGATACTTGACTGTTCAATAAGGGCAGAAGAAACTTGACAGAGTTGAGAGATGCACCCATCCAGGCTGTGGCTGCAGTGCAGTTTCTTGGCAGGCTACCCACATGTCCGCAGCACAGCACATATGCAGCTTGTGTGCTAGGACAGATGGAGAGAGACATGCCTGCTGAAAACACTATCTGTCCAAAACCAGGTTGGGAGCTTGCTGCAGTTCATTTCCAAGAGCCTTGGGCTTCATCTGTCATAAGAGTGAGAACAGTGACCACCAACAGCAGAGCTGCTCTTGTCATAAGTAGATTTTTAATGCACTAAGATAATCTCAGGAGGACAGAGATTTACACACTCCCAATTTATTTGCTACTGATAATGAATTCATCTAAACTTAATAATATTTATATACATGTTACTTAATGTTAAAGGTTAACTTCAGCAGTATCAAGAACCATGTTTCTTGTGGGCATCTCACTTTCAGGCTTTTTCTCTGTGCTTTATTGAAGCTATAAATCATCTAAAAAAGATTTCTCCTCAGTTTTGCCCTGTGTTCACCTTGTGCTTGAAAGAGTCTGCTAGTTCCTCAACAGAAGTAAAATTTCCATTGATTTTGCAGAATATTTTGTCTAAGTGCTAGCATTAGGATTCAGCCCACAGTGGATTGTAGGCATTTATTTTTAACTTTTACTCTAGAAGAAGTGTGAAAGGTTTCATTTGATACCAGTGAGGCTATCCTTACAGGGTGAAAAAAGGAAAAATTATAAAGAATATCAAAATTGCATTTCTCTCAACTCCAGGATACATATTCCAGACATTGAGAGCAAGGTCAGATGTATACTGTAGCCTCAGCAGGGGTTGCTGTACAAACTAAGACAGATGTTCAAGGTTGTCTTCAGCTATGAATAAAGATTTTATGCCACCAGCATGAAAAATACCTTTGAAGTTCAACAGGGTCACTCCTGAGCGAGTCTGCTCCATGCCAGTGGCAAGAGAAGCCAAATAAACACACAACTGTATGACTGTCTTCAACCGCTCTAGCACAGTGCAGATGACTACAGCCACCATGAACATATTAAGAGACATTATTATTTTTGTGACAGCAATGGCATAAAGGCAATGAATAGAAATCTGCTGATAAAGAGATGGACGTATCTTTTGATATTCAGATAATGATGAGTATTACCATTCTGGGGGAAAAAAAAAAAAAAAAGAAAAAATGAAGGCATACCAGGACTCCTTCACTACACCAGGCTTCTTACATGAATTGGATAGTGAATTGGTCTGCATACACTAGAAACTCTGTCTGACATCTTAACTACTATGTGATCAAAATGCTTCCACTACCTCCCAAATGTAAAACAGGTCAGCACCATGTACTATGCAAACATCTTCAAAACACCCCTGGAACCGCATGCTTGTAAACCCATCCCTTGAGTTTACAATCAGATGTGCAGTCCGTGACTCATCATATATAATAAGTAGACTTCAGGCACAGAAGTGAGGGGACACCGTATTTAGAGTATGGTTTTAATCAGGAAATAATATAGGTGCTCTCTCCCAAATCAGATGAAAGACACTTGTTCTTATAAGAACACTGGTGGAGTATGTGGCAGACAGCCTCTGGGAGTAACTTCACCCTTACACAGTATTTCAGGGTTCCTGAAATAGCCATGTCATGCACAGCAAGAGCTCCCTGGAAAGGTCACGGAGGTGAGAAGGTTTTTAGGAAATACACAAAGCAGCAAAACAGTTCTCAGTATGAAAGCAAATGGCATATCAATCAGTTAACAGATAGACAAGCCAGAGCTTCCCACATCACTGCAGCCTGATCCATTGTCTAGACAAGTATTTTTTAAATGTTTCTTTAGAAGGTATTGGATAAGATTCAGAATAAGGAGATCTTGAGCTTCAGTTCAAAAAAGCAGGTATTTATACTGTCTTGTGTGTGCTAGATCATTAAACTCTGGATCTAGATCTCAAACTGGATTTTTGCTGGGGTATCACTGCTATAGGAAGACTTTAGAAAGCGGTCCTAGTGCCAGTCTAAAGCAGTTTGCTATGAACTGCATGTGCGGCCAATGCTCAATAGAGCTCTCCTTCATTTTAGTACCAGACCATGCACATGAGTGTGGATATAAAATATTATCTTAAATGTCTTAAATATGAGCTAAAATCTATGCAGATTAGAAATGGTAAATTGAAAGATTCTTATGAATAAATTTCTAGAGCAAGGGCACAATTCTTAAACTATCATTTCCCTCTGTCTTCTCTCAATCTGATGCAAAGTCGTTCCTTGACACAGCCAAGAGAAGCCTAAAGAACTCCCTTTATTTTTAACAGGTAAGAGTTTGACTCTACCATCTCCCCCTTCCTGTGCAGTCTTATGAGTAGTTAGGTCTATTATGTTATCAACAAGATGTATTAATAAGAAAGTTCAATTAGTTGTCTACTACCAACGTGAATTCCTGTTCCCAAGCTCCTAGCAAATTCCAAGTGCAGTTGCAAGTGTCACAGAGTTAGAACATCTTGACTTAAAACCAGGAACCAAAAAGCCTCCCCCTTTTGGAGGTTAATCTGCATGTATCCCACTGCTGACGAATTATCTAAATTAACCATTAGTTAGTAGTTTAGGGCAAGATGAAGCCTCTAAAATACTGTCATGCTTTCTATCACCCAAATACCATGTGTACAAAGTGACTCATGTAAGTGAAAAATTGTTCCTTTAGGGTACATGTAAGCCAGTCTAATCTTTCCATCTATTCCACTTCCCGAGAGTCACATTTCCTGGGACTGCTTAGATGAAGAAAAGGAATTTTCTCTTTTTCAGAAGGAAGTGATGTGCTGTGTTTGTTTGCAAGTGCATGTCTGAAATAGCAGAGCATCCTCCTAGAGAGTGAAATACGCTGTCCTGGGGTATAGCTCTCCACTTCGAAATCAGACTGCTGGGGAGCTGCTGGTCCTGGTTCTTTCAAATTTCAAAACAATTTGCACCGACTCTCCCAAGGGAGGTGATGGAGGACCAGGGTATTTACTGCTGTGGGTGAAAGGGAACATTCTGGAAAATGAAATCTTGGGTTGCACAGTAGCTTTGTTTAAGTATGCACAGGCAGAGACACTGCTCCTAAAATTTCACAGTTACTGGAACTGTAGAAAGGCTCCTTGGGGAAGGTCACACAGTGCTCTGCTCTCAGCTGGGGGACTCAGCACAACCAGCACTTGGTCATATTTCTCTGCTCTAATAGCACTGTGCAGAAGTGTTGCTGGGATTATGTTGCATCTGGCTTCACAATCCAGCTGAAATCAAATCGCTCCCTGACCCAACAGCCTAGCTGCAGAGTCTAGCAGCTGAGCAGCCAGCAGTCCTCTCCCCTCCAGAGTCTGCACACTGAGCTCTTGGCTATGTTGAAAGCAATGTTGTAAATATCCCTTCTTCACTTGGAAGCCTTGAAAGGTTTAATCGCAGTGTGTACTTTTCCCCCTCTCAGGCTGATTTCCTAAGAAAAGAAGACTTACGCAGGCACAAACCAGGCACACCTGTAGCTTGTGAATCCCTGATCAGCTCCAGCCACAAATAATCAAGGGACTGCTCCCTGATCAGCTCCAGCCACAAATGATCAAGAGACTGCACTGAAAAAGGTATCTAGAGATAACCAGCAAAAATTAAAACGACAGTAAGATCTCAAAGACATTAAGTTCCTACAAGTTTTGTCAAAACCAGACTGCTTCAGAGAGTACAGGGCCCCCAGTTTCCTTCCAGGAAGGCAGCAGCTGGCTGTCCAGGCAGCATCTCCCAGACCTACTGCCTTTTGCTTGGTGCACCTCAAACACCTTTGTTGGCTGTGTAACTATCCAAGGAGCTATTTTCAGCAACAGAGCATCACTTCTCAGAATATTTTTCCCAGCAAGAGAGCATCTAAAATGTTATGTTCATTTTCTCAACGTTACAGACAATGCTCAGTGTTACATAGCAGATTAGTTGCCATCATCTCAAATCCAGCTTTTCCTCTGGTCTAAATCCTTTCACATCACCTCCATCCCTTGCTGTCATTTCACACACTTACTAAACAAACTCTCTTTCCTGCTGCAGGTCTCATTAAACTGATCACTGTCACCATGCCTTATGTAGTCCATGCTGGGTATTAGTATCAAAAGGCTTCAGAATTCTGAAATTAAAACTAGCTCTTTATTAAGAGAGATCCTTAACAGAAATGCTGCAACCATAGGTACCACTGCACATATCCTCGACACATTTTGGTGTTTCCTATAAGCTAGACATGTTTCTATAGGCTGTGATCCCCCTGTGATTTCCCCACAAGTTGCTGCACAGGGCACACCCAAACAGTGCCAAGTCATCCTTCTGAATGCTACAAGGGAAAACAGAGAAATGGATCTAGCCATACAGCACTCACTATAGCACAATGCCTTTCAGTAATGCTGGAGGTTAAAAGACATATACCTGGCGGAAGAGGTGGATTTTAAGACAGGATGCAGGCAAGGACTGCTTCAAAGTTCATACAAATCAGTGGGAGTCTTTCAGTTGATTTTCAGTTCACTTTGGATGACAGCATTTTGAACAAAAGTCCTGAAAGTTGCACAGGGTAGTGGTGAAAAATGAGCCAAGACAACCACTTCGGTAGGAATGGGCCACGATGGCAGCCCCACACTGCAGAAAGGGGCAGAGCTCTGCAGCACCTTGGGGGTAAAGAGCAGCAGCATCCTGGGGACAGCAGAAGGGAAACAAAGCCATTGGCAAGGAAATGGTTCTGGCATGCCACTGCAGGAGAGAGTTCAGCTATTCATGATTAATTTAGCTGTTACAACAGAGGTCTCCAGTGACTATGGAAGCTTTGCCGTGAGCCACACAATTATTTATTTCTCTTCTAGAAAGAACTGTTTCTATGAAAAACTGCAATAAAACATGTTATGCTGGAAACCATCTGTCGCCAGAAAAACTATTAAAAACCACTAACAAGCTTCTTCACCTTATTCATGTCCCATCCCAGATAGTAAGAAAGTTAAAGTTAAATGCAAGGGACTTTCCTAACTTCAGTTATTAGAAGCAGAGCAGTAGCTCTGTAAAGCAGGTCCTGGCTTCTTGCAGCCATGACTTTTTCCCTGAATCAGTTGGAGGCTGCTTTGTTTTCATTGGCATCAAGAACACATGAAGCACAGTCCAGTGGGTGTACAGTTGTGTATACACCACCAGTGCATTTGCATAATGTTTCAAAGTCCTGACTCGATGCTTGCAAAATGATGGTCACTGCCACAATGTGTTTATATAAATAGCACTTGCTTTTCATAAGATAAACTTGCACAAAGGTTTTCTTTTGTTTTGTGTTTTCTTCTTTTACTGCAGCATGAGTGTGTGATGCTACCTTACAAGCTTTTTTTGCTATGTCCTACAGTAAACAGTACTCCTATGAACTACATACTTTGGCAGCTATTGGCGACTACCTTCAGCCCCACTTCCAGTTCCCACATTACAGCTCAGGACTGGCCTCCCTTCTGAGAACAGGTTTTCCTTCTGAACAGTCCATTTGCAGAGATACACAGTTATTAAATCCCTCCAGTGTTCCCAGCATGTTTCTTGCACACACAGAATACTGGTACCATTGTGGTCCTGAGAAAGGTGACAATTCAGACTCTCACTTCATCATCATTCTTCAAAATACTTGGTCATGAGTAGAAACTCTACAGATGTATCCGTACAGCTTCGCCTTAGAGTATTAGTTTTAAATAAATTGCCTGAAGTTATCTGCAGGACTATATTGCAAGACTCAAGTGAATTAAATCTCCGAGTGCCCAAATGCTGACATCTGGCATTTAGATACAAAATAAAGGCTTTATTTTCAGTGGTACAGACACTTTCTTGTAGACAATATGAACTTCATTTCATTGCATGGTTTGAAGCTTCATTTTTGGGGGGTTCAAATGTATAAACAAGGTCATGAATAAAACTAACTAGGGTTGTTCTTGGAAGAAGAAAAAAGCACATAATTTAGAAGAAGGTCCCTACACACCTGAATTTGGAAAAGTTGTTACTAGGTCAAAAGCTGCCAGAATAGCCCGCACTAAGTCACTGTTCCATTCACAGGCAAAAAGAACAAATCTCCTTCAGTGATTCAGGGCAATGAGGTATTGGAGAAGTTGATATTTAATCCTTCACTGGCTGTTTCTACAATTTACAGATGCCCTTGCCTGAAGGTTTGATGATAAAGCACATTGATATCTGTAGAACATCCATGGTAAAATAAATCATACTGTTGCAGTTAGGATGCTACTTCTAGCTTTTTACAAGCCCTTTATACATGTATGTACCCTCCTTAAACATTATGCTCCACATACACTGCTGAGGTAACCTCAGGAAGTATAGGATTACACACACACTGCTTCCTTAATGCATCCATCAAAGGTTTTCATTAACAGGAGATCCTGTTTGTCCTAAGCACTTAGCAAAGAGAGTTAAAAATATACTTCAAAGCATTATGCAGACTTCAGCAAGAGAAAGTGCTAAACTACAGGTCATTCAGAAGATTTCTTGGAAATAAAATTTTAGGAAAACTAGGCTACCTTTATGAAACAAGTAGATTACAAAACTGTTCCTACAGTGAAACAGTTACAGAGGTAGCTTCCATCTACCTGAAGTGGTATAGGATTAGACTTACTGTACACCAATAGTATTTTTCCATAGTAACATCCCTAATACCACACTGCACAATTCCACTACTTCGTATTACCTAGAGCTGTCCCTCCACAGAGATCTGGCTTGGCTTTACTTCAGGACAGGGCACACTCTGTCTTGTGATCAAGGGAAGTTACACATTTTAGTCCTAAACACAAGCCTGAGTAAGGGGTGCTGAGGAATCTGCAGCTCTCCAGGAATGGCCTTGGGAAGCACTTTGGTTAGGAATCATTTACAAGTCACAATTTCTCTACTGCTTTCTCCTTCCTCCAGGGCTAATGACTTACAGAAGTATCATCAACAAATTCTAACATTTCCCAGTCCTGGCTAGCAAGACTGATAGGGGAGTCACAGTTCCTTCCCTTCCTTCCTAGCTTGCAAACCATCTGCACATGCATGGAGAAAGGCTAGATAAAACCCTAAGAAGCCCATTGCTCCTTCGCACCCCTGCATAGACCATGACACACACTCAGGTCTCCCCTGTGTTTTCTTCCAATTTTTCCCAATAAAGTTCATATCCAGCTACTGCTTTTCATTTATGGGTGGGGTCCTTTTGCTAATTACTGGTTTCTCATTGGCAGCAATACATCTGTAAAAGGCTGATGCCCAGATCTATAAAGATCACAGGTTCCTTAGGCATGATGTAGAGCCTACAGAAATGTGGATTTAACCATTTAGGAAACTATAGCATGCCAGGGCTGGCTAGATTTTGGCCAGGCCATCTCTTCTGGCACCTGCTTAAAGTCCTGCTGCTGTTCTTGTGCAGGATCAGCACTACTACGTTAAGCCCATCAGCCTGGCAATTTTCTCCAAGCTAAGCTCACATGACATTCACAAACTGGATAGTCTTCTATCTAAATTCTTTGCAAGGCCATATACATAGGCAATGTTTAGGTCACAGAAAAACTTCATTCAAAAAGGCTGCCAGAGGATTTGGAAATGCTTGTATCTACCTTTCTCATAACATCTTGCTAAACAAAGCACTTCCATAGCCATAGAGAGGCACAGCCCAAGGAGAAGGCACTCCATCGTCCTCTTGATAAAGCCACAACACTGAATCATCAAAAATTAAATGGTCCATATGGAACCATTAGGTGATCTAGAAAGAAGGATTCTGTTTCTGGAGCCTAATGAAGAGGCCATATTCTCTAAAGGAACAATTTTTCACATTCTGGGACTTCTTGCACAGGAAGATCTTTCAGCATTTTATATTTCAGAAAATACTTAAAACGTATTAAGACTAAGAATGGGGGTCACACCAAATGCAAATTACAAGGCATTCTCATATTTGGCTTACTGCCTCATCATCAAAAGTCACTAGTAGTCTCTAAGAGAGATCATAAGCAAGCAAATAAAATTTAGTTTTGGTTGCAAGTGCAGGTCTCTCCTTGGCCCTGTTAAGTCTCCTTTGTACCTGTCTAATGATGTAAAATGGTCTTACAATCAGTGCAAAGTGACTCATTGAAGATTCCTGTAGGAAATAGAATCATACATTTTTATGTGTAGGATTTGTTGAACTACTGGAAAGAAGCAAGTTAATTAGCAAAGACATTTGAAAAAAAAGTGAATTATTTATACTGTAACCCTCATCCCACTGGCAGAGAACTTTGATAATTTACTTCTCCAAAACTTCTTGTCTTTTTTTTTTTTTCCCTACTCTTTCATTTCTTTTAACATGCTCCTGAGATTACAATCCAAAACTCTCTGCTCAGCAAATTTTCAGCATTTGCAGTGTTCTCAGGTGCATGCACTTCCAGTTATTAACCTTCCATTTACTCATTCTGGCCTTGCAAAGAGGTTTTCAGATAATGTGAGAAAGTGTCATTTGAAACTATTCTAAAGCAGAGAACAGTTATGCACTCCAATCTATTATTGTAAATTAAAACTAAAGGCACCTATACCTTTCAGAATGATACAATATTTTTATTATTTAAAAAACAGGCCCATCATATAAAACAGCTGCCATGTTTATTTAGATAAGTGCTCCTCCACTCTTATAAGCAGAGGCTGATGACAGATGTGTTTTCAAGGCAAAAATATTAACTCTAGAAATGTCAGCATCTGCTTCTTTTCAGGATAGCCTTACCGATTCACACATCATTTTTCATCTACAAGGAGGGTTTCTTTTTTTCTTACAGAGAATCTCAAAACACAGGTGTAAATTACTGGTCCTGAGGCCTGACAGTTTTATTAGCATGTCACTGGTGCTACACTTGTTAGGTCTGATCAGACATAGAGAGCGGCTGGTTTCCATGGCCCGTTCCTCGTGGGATGAGAAAGGTTTGTGCTTCCCCTGCAGGAATTTTCCACCTGACTGCTCCATTTCTTTGAAGCAGTATTTGCTAAAGTTACGAGATGTCATACAAAAGCACTGTACATAGTTCCTGGAGCTACTAGAAAGAGAAAAATACAAGACTTTTCTACTGAATTCAAGGAGTCCAGCCTTCTAGCTCACACAGCTAGTATTCTATAATTAAGTTTCATGTATTTAGTAGCATAACTGTTCTGCTTTTAGTCATGTACATAGTACTGTTAGTAGATAGAGCAGATGAAGCCCTATACCTTACTCACTACATACACATGGAGAAACCTCCTACATCTTTAGCCTACACCAGAGGAGCTCTGCAGTACTCACATTGCCTCCCAGATAAATGCATGCCAAAAGAAAATATCACTCAAGGATAATTATGTACAATCAAACCATGAACAGATAGATGTATGATCAAACAGCAATTAGAAGGTGGCTGCTAACCATCAACAATTCAAGACAAATCATCTTCCAATCAGTGACCAATTAGAACAAATTGGAGCAGTAAGAATGAACCACACTAGCTAAAAAGTCCCTCTGTGCAAAATTTGCATACATGCCACTAGCCTGTGCCACTTGAGACCCAGTGACTATCCAAGACTTTTCCACAGCACTGGCAGACATGATAAAGGATTTACCACTTGAGACCAACACCTGGCACAACAGGGAGGAGCCAGGTGTGCTACTCAATGGCACAAAAATGCCCACGTTGAATAACCAAAAGCTGTCCTACCCTGAAGGGTAGCTGTTCTCCACAGCCAGCTATCTTCAATTCAGACTATGCTCAGGTTGTAATGCTAGACATTTTAGTGACAGTAAGACCTCCCCAGCATGACTGCACAGAAAAATGCTGAGAAATCCCCTCATTTCAACATTTTGAGCTGGCCAGAAACGAGACACCGCTCCTGACTTGCCTGCAGGCCACGTTGACCTCTTAGCATGGCACTGTACCTAAGTGACACATGCCAGAAGATGAGCTGAGAATGTGAAGCTGACCACATCCATGATAGATGTTCATACAAAATGCTGTTGCTAAATGACTTAACAAAATTCTCCCAGTTCTCCTTGGAGTCAGGCAACGCAGATCTTCTGTATATAATGTATTTACCTAGGTACAATGTGCTGGAGGCTCTAACCATAAATAAAAAGCCAAAAGACCAAGTTCTTGCCCAAGCAGCTCTGAGATCTATTTAGGTAACAAAAAGCCAGAGAAAAAATGAGAAGCAGCTTAACAAAACTGCAACTGTAACTGCCCTGTAAGCTTTGTGATTTCTTTGTTTGCTTACATGCTTTCAACAATTTATCCTGCTTTTCCTCCTTGGCAAAAACATTTTTACAGATGGGGCTAAAAATAGCAGTGGATGATAGAACAGAGGACCAAAGAAGATAAGTGTTGCCAAGTGAGCCTGCATGAGGTCTCTGCAATTCTGTGTCCAAGTTAAAGTGATATTAGAGTAGCCATTGCTAAAGGCTTTCTATTTTTTCTCTTTTTTTGTGGGTGACAAGCACTTCTGTCATTTGCTATGCTTAATATTCCTGAACTCTTAATTTCTAGGATCAAAAAAGTGTTTACTTTAAAAGAAAAAAAAAAAAGTTATTTTGACTGACATTAAGCTGATAATTTTTCAGTAACACCAGAGGAGCCTGACTGGAAATTCCATTTTGTTTGTAGTTCAAAGATTCTATAGGGATATTATTTTCAAAATAATTACTTTTTTTTTTTTTTTTAGAGAACATGTCTTTTCTCTCATGCATTTTCAGAAAAAGATGGGTTTGAATTTTTTGCAAGTGGAAGCACAACTCTGTCAAATCCTGCACACTTTTAAGTCCTGGTTCGGATTTGCAAAACATCACATTTTGAGATTAGATAAAAAGGTTATTTTTCTCCTTGAGACTTCCATTTCTCCCAAGGTCTATGTAAAAATCATGCAATAAGGTTATACAGATGCTAATCTGCAAGCGCAAACTGTCTTCCCCAGCACTAATTAGGATGTATGCAAAGGGAAAACCAAAGCAAATCTACTTGGAAGTCTACTCTGCCTTTCAAGGAAGGAAAGTTTAGCAGATATTTTCAGTGGTTGAGGATGGCCATCAAACTCCATGTGCCAGGCATTCTCCAGGTGGCATTAGCAAGAGACGTCTCCTAGGAGAGGAGGCATAGGGGTCTTGTTTTGGCATAGGCATGACATGATTTCTTCCTATGACATGAATGTAAAAGAAGCAGCAAAATAAGGATGAAGAGAAATTCCTACTGGGGACAACCCTCAAAATGCAGCTTCCTCTTCCCATGACATTTAAGAAAGTACATGAAGCAAGAGGATTGTCTTTCAAGTGAAGACACAGAAAAAATGCATCACTCAATAGATAACAACACTACATTTTGTGTGTGCGTGAGACCTCCCCCCTCAACTCACTTCTTCTGTTTTAAAGAATCTGAAGTAACTAAAATAAATGTAAAGAAAAAGGGATTACTTTGCAATTTCATCTTCCTCCTAAATGTGAAACACTTGCTTAGGAAGGGTTTCTCTTCAAAGCCAAATGAAATCTTCTCTGTATTATCCCTTCCATCCATAGCCCTCTCAAACTTTCTTAATTAATTTTACTGCTGGTTTCAAAGAGTTCTCCAAGTTGGCTCAAATCCCTTTAGATCACATATCAGCGTTAGCAACAGAAGATATATTACAACTCTCTCTTTTTCCTTTTCTCCCCCTCTTTCTAGGAGGAAGCAAGGAAGGATGATCAGTCACGTTATCACTCTGGAGTATGAGGCAACTACTGTATCTGAGACAAACTCTGGACTCCGCATGTGTAATTTTTACACACAAAATTAACTCATTAGATGCTACATTTGTTTTTTTCTTTTTTCCCTTTAGCTTTTTTTTTGGGGGGGGGGGGGGTGAGCGGAGGGGGGGATGGGAGCGGGGGCAGTGGCTAGCAAATCCTAAAGGAATCAGTCTATTCCATAATAATCTCATCAAGCCAAGACAGGTCTGAATTATGTTTCTTTTTTCTTCCTTCTTTCCAGCTTTACTGAAAGGCTCAAAAAAAAATTCACTTAGATTTTCAAAAACACCAGAACTCTTACATAGATACAATGGACTCTGTGTAAGTGGGACCATAGACAGGATATTTCCTAATGCAAGGATTTTTCAAGAAAGGTCCAGGAGCTTTCCAGTGTAGTCAGGTGAAGTTTTACAGCCAAATTCACACACAGCATAAGGTAATGCTACTCTAGTAATGGCAATTTGAACATAGGGAAATAACAGCTCCTTATACCAAAGCTGAATTTGACAGAAGTGATTTTAATGGATTCTTTTTCTGAAGTAATTATTCACTCTTTGTTCCTAAAAGAGTGAAAGAGAGGGAGGGAGGGAAAAAAAAAAAAACTGTACAGATGTCAAACACTCATAAACAGGGATTATTCTATTTTGGTGCAAATTCTTTGCAGATTGCACCATGCATTTGTCCCATTTGCAAATTCATTAAAAGAGAGAGAAAAAGCATTTTTTTTCCCCCAGAGTGAAACTTTGTAATTACAAGCAGGGTTTCAGAGTGACACTAGAGTGACACATAATGAAACAGAAATCCAACATTTGCAGTTATTTTTAAATGCAGCATACCAAGCAAAAAAAATGTCTGCAGTATATGTTGAAGAGAATTACTAAAGCTCCTCTCCATCAAAAATCAGAAGAACCAAGAGCACTATAAAATTAACAGTTAACATATTTTTAAGGCAACACTTCAGTTGTGAAATTTCAAAGGAAAAACAGCAGTTCCTCCCTTTTCTTACTCTTGCTAGTAATGCTCAAAAAGATATCTGCAACTTCCACTTCTCCATGTTTCTAATCCACCAAGACTGTTTAAAAAATAATTATTTTATATGGAGCATTTGATCAGATGGAAGCAAAATGAAAAGGATGGAAAACCTGAAGTAAGCTATTTTTTAACTAATGTTTATTTGGACTTGAAATTTAAAAATGAAAATAGTTGAATTGGGACACATTGTTGGGTATTTGTTGCTGAGCAGCCTGTGTGGCACTTCCTTGTTAGGAATCTCTGGGGCTGGCAAAAATTCCTCTCCAATTCATCCTTGTTGCTTTTCTCTCAGTTGAAAAGAGTGTTTCTTTCATTTCTCTGGTCTCTCTTGGAAAACCAAAGGCCATAAAGGCCCTCACCACTGTATTTGGCAGCTTATGGCCTGGATGGGTGTACTCTTTAATGGATAAAGAACTGGCTGGATGGCCAGGCCCAAAGAGTTGTGGTGAACAGAGCCAAATCCAGTCAGCGGCCAGTCACAAGTGGTGTTCCCCGGGGCTCAGTATTGGGGCCAGTTCTGTTAAATCTCTCTATCAACGACCTGAATGAGGTGATTGAGTGCAACGTTAGTAAGTTTTCAGATGACACCAAATTAGGTGGGAGTGTTGATTTGCTGGAGGGTAGGATGGCCATACAGAGGGATCTGGACTGTCTGTATCGTTGGGCTGAGGCCAGTTGTATGAGGTTCAACAAGGCCAAGTGCTGGGTCCTACACTTGGGTCACAACAACCCCAGGCAGCACTACAGGCTTGAGAAAGAGTGGCTGGAAAGCTGCCTGGCAGAGAGGGACCTGGGGGTGTTGATTGACCGCCACCTGAATATAAGCCAACAGTGTGCCCAGGTGGCCAGCAGGACTAGAGGAGTGATCGTGCCACTGTACTTGGCACCAGTGAGGCCACACCTTGAATACTGTGTTCAGTTTTGGGCCCTTCATCATAAGACACTGAGGTGCTGGAGAGACTGCAGAGGAAGATGACGAAGCTGGTGAGGGGTCTGGAGCACAAGTCTTATGAGGAACGGCTGAGGTAACTGGGGCTGTTTAGCTGGGAAAAAAGGAGGCTGAGGGGAAACCTTATCGCTCTCTACAACTACCTGAAAGGAGGTTGTAGCATGGAGGGTGTTGGTCTTTTCTCCCAAGTAGCAAGTGCTAAGACAAGAGGAAATGGCCTCAAGTTGCGCCAGGGGAGGTTTAGATTGGATAGTAGGAAAAATTCTTCACAAAAAGGGTTGTCAGGCATTGGAACAGGCTGCCCAGGGTTGTGGTTGAGTCACCATCCGTGGAGGTGTTTAAAAGACATATAGACGAGTTTCTTAGGGGCATGTTTTCATGCGAGAGTTAGGTTAGGTTATAGTTGGACTTGATGATCCTGAGGGTCTCTTCCAACCAGAGTGATTCTATGACTCTAAAATTGGAAGGAGAAATTTTGCCTCTCATACACAGCCCTGAGAGCACAGATCACAGAAACACGGTTGCAGTGCAAAGCTCACACAGCTCACATCTGTTGGTAAAGAACAACCACCTGAGCAGGAACACCGGCTGCGCTAGCATTCAGTGTTCAGTGTATACTTAAAAGCAGAGATCCATCAGGACAATGTGACTTCTACTGCAACTCAAATGCTGTGATTCTCTCAGTTTACCCCCTCTCTCTCCTTCTGAGCTTTTTCTCTCACCCTCCCCATCTTCATGAATTTGTGTTTTTCACAGAAATATTATTCTTCTGTAAATTGCCATTTTTATCTCATGCCACAGATCAAATCCCCCTCCCCTAGCTCATCTTCACCCTCATGCAATTGCACTACAGACCCTATGAACCTGCTCATGCAGCAGTGAACCTGAGTGACCTGGAGCAGGAGTGTCTTGCAGCAGTATCACCACGGGGCTCTTGCTGGTGCATTCCCGGAGAACTTTCCTCAGCAAAAAGGCAGCTGGGAACTGAGCTCTGTGCAGCTCTGTGAGCCAGCCCATCCAAGTCCTTCCATTGCGAAGCCACACCAGACCTCTGTTTTCTTTCACTAAGCTGCCTGTTCCCCAGGAGCGGAATTAGGCAATACCACTACACAGCTTCACATAGGTGGCTGAATTCTGTAGGTTTAATCAGAAAAATGCTTTCTGTGCAGCAGGAGATTTCTGCTAGGAACCTCCAAATGCCTACAGCAATGAACCAGAATCTGGCAACCTTCTGTCCAATCTTTTCCAAGAGGCAGCTACCCACTCTGCTCAAGGGGAGGCTGAGCACAGGTGAGTTTGGATCACACATCAGTCAGGTGAAAAAATCACAATGTCAAACACTGAAAGCAAAACCAGCTCCTCCAAAACCCCATCTCTACAGCAAAGTCCTCACATTCAGCACTAGGTCAGCTTAGGCTTTCTAAGCAAGGTTTGCTTTGAGTGCTGGAAGTAAGGAAAAACCAATTCAAAACCATGAAGACAATAAAGATGGTTTAAAACAGCATTTCCCTCATTCTTGACCAACAGAAGGGAAGGGATAAATATGAATAAGCATCGCAGTTTTGACTCTAAGACCAGGACTTGATGGTTGCCTTCCAGAGCTCAGAGTTGCCAACTGAAGGCTACCCCATACTCAGAGTTTTACCAAGGAGAACAGTTGCATGAACTTCAGGCAAAGGCAGTCAGATTATCTCAAGCCACCTATATCAGCTGCTTGAGTTTATTCACCTAACTCTGTCTGAAGCCCATTTAGCAAGTGCTTCCTGGCTCCCTTCCATGATGGAGCTCAGGAGACAGGAACATATGCAAGATGGGAATATCAAACATCTGGGGATGGTAACTTCTTTACCAGCACAGCTGCTGGCAAAGTGAACATCTGTCTGTTGCTCAGGTCTTCTTTCACAAAGGAAAATGCTCTCTCCCACAGGCTCATTTGTGCACATTATAAGTATCTGCTCCCTTACTAAGAAAATACCTTATCCGTGGTTAAGTTTGGCTACAATGTGAATTAGCCTATGCAATGGTCTGTGTCACCACAGCTAGACTGCTTTGGATAGCAAAGCTAACTTGAGTATGCTGCAGTGTCAAGCACACCTAGCTTTTTTTTTTATTGCAAGTTTCAGTGTAAATGAGCCATGGTAAAACTAAGAGGAAATGGCACCAAGGAGAATATTCTCTATGACTTTTTAGCATGACCAGTACTCCATATATACTGGGTAATAACAATGCAGTTCCCCCAGACTACTTTATTTCCCAAAAAAACACAACACATGGTTCAGTTCTTAATGTTCAAACTTTTTTCCCACCCAATAATTAAATAACTTGTCAAGCAGCTCTCCCATATGCAGGCAAAGCCATTGTTTATTAATGTCTGGGGCCTGCTCTAAAGCACTGTTGAGGATTTGGAAAGCCTCTCTGACTCAGCTAACAGTGTCACATACACCCCATCTACACTGACCTATGCATCATGAAGAAGGAAATCCTACCATAGATGAAGGACGTTAGTTAAGACACAGAGAATTCCAGATTCAGGAAATCCAGAGCCTCAGAGCAGATCCTAAGTCTCATGCCAATCCTGTCCAAGAATGCAAAGAGCAATGTTGTACCATTGCTACAACAAGAGAAGTATCAGGTGGGAGGTAGACACTTACCACCTAGTGTTTATCAGGAACCTTTCTGGTCTGGAAATATCCTGTTCTCATGCCTCCCAGGCACTGCTGGCTTCACCCAGCATGAAATCAGTGCTAACACTGCCTGTCTCTCACAGTAGTTTAATTCACTCCAAGATGCAATTAATTCTTATTTTACTCCAACTCGCACATTCCTACTGGCGGTGTCTTTAGGCTCTCCTATTCTCATGACATCAAGAGATTGTCTTGCTCTTACTAGCCAACAAATTTCTCAAAGAACTGTGTCTGGAGAGGGAATGCCTGCCTGAGAACACAAGGAGCGACTTCTCTGTCTGGCTGCTTCACTACTTCTTTTATCAAATCTTATTTTGCTCCCCAAGCAAACACTCTTCTGCCTGTTTGCCTCCTGTGTCTTCTGCCTCACCTCTAGCTCAGTATGGCGTAGCTGAGGGCGTCTCTCAATTCCCCTTCCACTACTGCTGATTACACAGAAATCATGTGTTTTCAACCAACAGAGAAAGATAAACATATCCATGGTCTCTTTTTTCCATGCTTGGCTAAATATATCTTAGCTATTGCTCCTGAAAGTGTGTATTGCAGGAGGAACAGCAGGGAAAGAAGTAGCCATTCTTTTACCAAATTCCTCAGCGTAATGATTTGTTCTTCTAATACATTTCCTGTGTTTTGAGAATTTTCTGTGTTCTAGGGGAAGGTAAATAAATCCTGCAACTCACATGAGTGTTATATTTTTGACAGTTCTCAAGGATATCATATTAATGGACAACGTACAGTATCACAAAAATACCATGCAAGAAAAGGGAAAAGCCATGCTCCCTGGGAAAATGAATAGAGATTAAGTGTTCCAGCATGAAATATATTTCACTGCTCTCTTGCTGGCTCTTTGCCTGCCTTCATGTGGGGAGAAAGGATAAGGTGTGAAGCCAGATCAAGCTTCCTCTTCTGTCTCTAACAGCACAAGCCACAACCAAGGGAAGAGCTCTGCAAATAAGCCCTGCATACAGATGCTTTTCAAGAAAGCAGGACGGGCAGTCCCAGTGGAAGGTGAACTCATACTTAAGTTTGGTTGGCCACATGCCAATTTTCTACAGAGAAGGTGTTACCAGTCTAGGGATATAGCTGTAGTTGAAATCATATGGACCGTTCCCTACTTCCTAAAATTCTTCTGCATTAGGACTATCACTAAAGTAACACAAAAACATTTATCTCATTTTTAACAGCTACAGATAATGTATTCCGCCATCCACAGTTAAACTCAAGAAAATTCAGATATTATTTTTAATTCTATTCCTCTTGTGACCAATGCATCTGGTAGGATATTTCCTTCAATGTGAGGCAATACCCAGCTCTCAGGATGCAAACTCACAGAACTTGTCATGTTTCCCCACTTTTCATTTGTAGCTATTTAATGTTAGCCCAACATCTGTATGTCACATTCTCTCCTTAAAACCATAAGTGCTTTTCCAAGCCTGCCATATGCCAGAGTTTTCTCAGTTATTGCTGGTCACTGGAAGACATTTCTTCCTGTCCTAATTTTTGGAATGTCATCCCTGTAAGTGACCCAAGCAGGTGCTGTGGAAGCAAACACTGTCATGCTCTAGCTACCCTGAAGCAGCTCATTGGAGAGCCGGTGCTTACTGTGAGCCTACCATCATCCCAGTTAAAGGATCCTCCACTGTACAGTAAATGTGTGCCACATCACTCAGAACCAGCCCTATCAGCAAAAGAAGACAAAGGTTAAGAGAGTGCATTTACTTAAAAGCACAGACTAGCAGTAGGGGAGTAAAGATACAAAAAAAAAAAAAAAACCACTCCGAAATTCATAATTAAGCTTTTGGTACATAACAAATGATCCCCCTCAGCTGCCCAAATATCTCAGTCATCTTCCACTTGTCCTAAAAGAAGCCAGTCTTGCTCTGCATTCTGAAGACAGACTCTGTAGCTTCTGCTGCTTGAGATGGCATTGTCCTCCACCTCTCGGCCTCTCACTGTGACTTCTTAGAGGAGTGGGAAGGCCTAGGGAAAAACCCATGACACTTCTTCTAACTACATCCAAAGCTAAAATGCCTTTGATCTTCTGACTTCTAACTGCATAATGGGGCTCTACGTAATGCTGAAGGGATGAAGTCAGTCTGGCCTACCAAAGGTTGTATAGTTGATATTTCTACTACACTTATTAATTAGTGCATTCCTGGCCTCAGCATCTCTCACATTCATCTGAAGAAATTGTGATAAAACTTTACATGCTGAATTAGGAATTAACATCTCCTTATAGCAACTGCTGGAGACAAGCCACTTGCCCAGATGAACCTTTGTCCTGCCTCGGTCTGTGGATCCTTATGTCTGAACAAGCAAACAGAGGGTTCAGAAAGCACTTGAACAGGTTGGTGTAGCAACATGCACAATGGAAAGGCATCCATAAGAGTCTTAGTGAACACAAAGACACTAGTTAAGTAGCCCAAGATATTTCTTTGTAAATAGTCAATTGTGAGTGAATCGGTGATGACTCAAAGAAGACAGCTCTCTTGTCTCCCTATGAGAAGCCAAGCACACAGCATCCAGGGTTGCCCCAACAGAAAATCAGGTAGGGAGCTTTTTCCCAGGATTACCAAGTCATTCTCTACTAGAGGGAAAGGGAGTGAAAGGAAAGCAGAAAAGAATAAGAAATTAGCTGAAGAGAAGGTAAGTCAAATGTGGACAACCCTGCAGCAAACCCACTGCATCCTGATAACTGCTGCAAGAAGGCTGTGCTGAGCAGTGCTAGCTGCAGCAGCCACCTGGGACTCCGCTGTGTGCATAAAGACATTTCGGAGCTCTTTACACATTGTGAGCTAATGACTGGTGATTTCATTTATCTTCATTCTGATAATAAATAACAGCTCAAATTTAGCACTTGCAGCTGACTGGACTCTGACTCAGTACTGCCTTTTTTAAATTCCCAGCAGAGCACAACTGTTTAGATTTCTTTCCCTTGTATCCTCCCATCGTTTTAATTAGGCTGCAACCCAAAAGCCATCTATTAATGCTCACTATTCCAGTATTGCAAATTTTTTATCAATATATATGCAAAAGTTTACTTTAAAAACTGCACTGTCACCAGAAATCAAATCCAACAGTTTTACCCCTTTGACCCAAGTTAAATTATCAGATAAATCAGTATTGGGAGAAGTAAAAGCAGAGAACAGAAGCACTATTAAAAGGCATCAAAACACCTACATGGTAACACCACCAGCTAGGAAGTTAGCTCAAACATACAAAAAAATATCAAGTGCTTCTAGGTTCTAGGAAATTATATTTAAAATGGAGGCTTACTGTATGCAGAAACAGAGCTGATAGAGTTTCTGAATATGGTTTTCATTAAATGTCTGTTATTAATTGTCTGTTTAGTCATAGTTGGCCATTTCTCTGCTTAGGAGTTTCTGAACTCCGGGACAGCCTGTCAGGCTGCTTGTAGCACTTCATAGCACCTTTCTACTGGTACAGTTAGTTACCTCCACTTGCGTAACTTCTCCTTTTGTCTCACTCCGAACTGAATTTCTCTTTCTGCAGCCCCATGTGCGTCTGGGCACAGGAACTAAATACCTTTTGGCCAGGCGAGGCTTAACCTCTCCCACCCCACGCAGCCCCGTGAGTGGCTCCACCAGGGTCAGGGGATAATTTGGCGGCTGTCTGCCCTGTCACTTGCCTGCCACTTTTTGGCAATGGATCTTGCGCGCACCTTGGTGCGACACATCTCCTCGTCAGGCCTGACTAGCACTGAGCCCATGAGGCAACCCTGCCAAATCCCGACGTGAAGAAGGGGGGCCATTCTGAAAATTCATGATTTTAAGGTGAATACTTTAAAAAGGGCCGTGATGCCAGGACTAGGCACAGCTTGCGCCCCTCCCCTCCCCGCAGGAGCGCTCCCCGCCGCCGCCGCCAGGTGGCGCTGGGCAACAGCGCGGAGCTCCCGCCCTCCCGACGGGGCCGCGCCCGGCAGCGCCGCCCTGCGGCGGGGCGGCGTCACACACCCACCCCCGGCAGTCGGTGGAGGCACCAGCGGGGTCGCACACTCGTGGACACACATACAAGGACATCGAGACGGGCACAGACCTCGGTGCACACACACGCAGACATCAGCAAGCACACTAACACACGCACTCACACACACTCATGTATGGGCACCCACCGGTGTGCGCACAAAATACCAATACAATCATATGCAGATACTCACATACATAGAAGTACCTCCCCCCAAAAATACTTTCTCCATTTCACTGGGGGGGTCTTCCCATTTTGTTTGTTTGTTTGCTTTTTTAAATAAACAGTATCTCTCACCACACCCCTCCCTTATCACATTGCCTTTTTTTTTTTTTTTCGCTATGACAAAACAATCTATTTAGACTAAATTTTCCATTTGGCCTCCAAGCCATTATGCAAGATGTTACTGTAATGTTTGCTAGTATTTGGCTCTTCAATACCAAAACCGTAAGTTACAAATGCAGGAGTCAATCAATCCCTGAGTTAACACTGCTGAAATGAACCTAATTAAACCAGGAAATTGTGGGTCATGCAGGATTACATGAAAAACAACTCTGTTTTTTCAAAATTTAGAGATAGGACACAGCAATCTCCAAAGACAGCAGTCTGCTGTTTTGACATTGTTTTAGCAAAAGGTGATAAAATTATGCAGCGGAGGCAATTAGTTTCTCATTTTTATACCACTTAACTTAGCTCCCAGATTATATTTTTACAAAGAGTTATCTCAACTTTATCATAGAAAACCACATTCATTTTAATATTTGTCACCTTTTAAGTTCAGCATTGTTTAATTCAGATAAAAGGAGGAGACATCAAGTCTAAGTGAAATCAAGTTTAAAAGGGCTGGAACAAACTTTTTGTCTAGGGCCAGGGTTTCAAAGCCAGCGCTGTTTAGACTTTCTTACTGGACTAAGAGGTGGTGATGTTCAGCACTGTCTTATATGAGGCTGTTTAGATTTTGGAACCGAAACCCAAAACTAAGAGCACAATCATCGGCTTCCATGTTTGAAAATTTCCATCCTGTTTCTTTTCATTTCTTTTCTTTCTGCACTGAAAAGTTGAAACTCTGAGTTGTCAAAGAAAAAAAAAAAAAAAACAAACCTCAATTTAATTTCTGTCAACAGACTGGAGAGAAACATCTTGATAATATTTCATAGGGCTGACATGTCCTCATTCTGGTGTTCTGGCTGTTGAAGACACATTGTCACACTCCACACTCCTACACATTTTCAACATATTGATTCTGATTTATTAAAGTGGTAATTTTGCAAGCTGTTATAGAAGACTAAATTTTATCCAAATTACTGTTCAGCATTGGGGAAATAGGGAAACAGAGTTGAATACATCTTGACATTATGCAAGACCCAGAGATTGTGTGCCGAAATAATTTTTCATTAATAACATTAAATTGTTATTTATTCTGTAGTTGAATGACAAATATGCTTGTTGACATTCTAGATACTAATATTTCATGTCATTCTGACTAGGCATGTGTGGTATGCTATATTTTATTTTCATTTTCTTTCCGTGAGCAAGTGTCACTCCTAGGAGAAAATCTTCCGTCTGATAAAAGTTGGTATGAATTCCAAATGAGATTTTAGAAATTATTTTTGTGATACTGACTTAAAGCTCCTTCTTCCAGTATGACTGGTTTACTTTGCTTGCAAGAGCACAAATACTGTACAAATCCTGTACACTAGAAATTACAATTCTTTTTTTGCCTTTGCTTTCATCTGCCCACGTCCAGCACACATCTTATGTGTGCTACCTCGCTTTAAGAAACGTAAGTATTTAGGACAAAAAAAGATAAAGTTCAAAATGAAGGAATTAGGAGGGAGCTGGAAATTGGCAGATTTTTATCTGTACCATCTGGATACCTCTGGGTTTTGATGGGAAAACTGGCACCTTCCTTTGCTGAAGCAGCTTCAGAGTCCCAGTGAGTCTGAGCCCTGTTTGTTCCCCTTGGAGCACCATGTGCTTTACGTGTTGTTTTGCAACCACTACATCACGAAGGAAAAAATTATTCCCTAAGCATGACTCCGCTAAACTTTGTCTCATCCTGAGAAGGGAACATCCTTCCTGTTTGAAATCCATTGCCCTACACACTAAATCAGACAGGAAGAAAAAAAATATTGTAATTATAGCATACTGGGATACTCACTAAAGTCTGAAGAGCCATATCAAGGAACAAGCAGGCAACACCCAAGTCTACTTTGGGAACTTTGCCACCTTCTCTTTCCGTAAGTTTGAAGACAGTCTGAGATAAAGGATTTCCCAGAGACTGACAGCAGTGACAAGCAGCCAGACAAGATGTTTAGAAATAGAAACACAGGCACTCATTATGAAAACTGAAAGATGTAATTTTTGGCATTATATTCATTATATTATTAGCCTCTTGTCTGACTCAGAGAAATAATGCAAAACCAGTCGCAGGAACAACAGCAAATGTGCTACACAGGTTGACTAAGGCTCATGATATTTCTACTGATGTACAAGCATGTTTCTTCTTCCTCCACCCCCCTCAGCCCCCAGATTAGCCTGCAACTTACTCCTCGTTTTATAGAATTGCTTGCTGTTACCTCTGCTGTACTGAATACTCAGAAAGCGAGAAAGTGTCCTCCAAACACCATAAACACTAAAGCTTCAAGCAATGCCTATTTGAACACAGCATAAAACCCTGCAGCCCATACTTCAGGTTGCAGAGCTGTTACTGCTGACCACAAGGAATGTAACAACACCATGGGGAAAGAAAATGCCTGCCTGGATTGGTTTCCACCAGGTGTCAACTTTTATGGGTCCTATTCCCATTTAGCTACTTTATAAAAGTGCTCACCGTGTTAGAATCAGGTTCACAGTCAAAAAGACGTCATAGTAGCAGATACTGTTCAAGCGCTACTGATAAGAGATGTTACATGTGCATGTCAACTACAAAGAGCAGTGGATAGTAGAAGATGTTTTCCCCTCCCTGCATGGTACCAGGCATGTACATAGCCATACTTGCTTAAGTGCAACACTAAAAAAACCTAGATGGAGGAAGAATCGTAATTGCAGGAACCTTGGAGAACTTAAAAACAAACAAAAAATCACCTCAAAAGACAGAGTGCAGGGGCAGTTCAGCTGTCTGCTGAAAGAACAAATAGTACATCAGCAACTGAGATTGCTAGGAAGAATTGCTATTCAGCTGCATCCAGGAGAATGAAAGTTATGCTGCAACTAGGAGAGGGAGCAGAGAACAGACCAAGCACTGAAAAGCACAAAATCCTTAGACTTCTTGGAATTATTTTCACATACACTGTCTAGTTTTCAAATTCTTGTTCAGCATGTTGAATATTTGGGTGCAAGGCAGAGGACGATAAAAGCAATAAGACTCTTCTCACTGTTATGGACTCAGAGCTGAGGCCAGCTCTGTTTTTTGCTGTGAAGAAAGACACTATTGGCAAGGGCACATTAGCTTCTGTTCTACTCTCAGAAAACTCCTATTACTGTGTTCTGGAGAAAGAAAACAAACCAACAAACAAAAAACCACATAAAACCCACCAAATCCTTTTGCGCTCAGACACCTCAAACACCAGATCTAAGCCTGCTGGATATCTGGAGTTTGCCCTTTCAATTGCATTGGCTCTGATATCCAAGTAGGAGGGTGAGAAAGAAATTTTTCCATTTCAATTATTTTAGCGCAAAATATTGAGTAATTCCACTAAACTTCAGTTTAAAAAGAAAAAAAAAAAAAAAAAATCAACAAAACCCCCCCACACACATCTGCTTTCTGTAGAAAATCTCAGTGCTTCATTACAAAGCTTCTGGCAGAGAGCTGAAAACTTCTTGGGTTTTCAATGAAGCTTGGGATTGTCAAGTTTAATGGTGTTCTAGTCATGTTTGGGACAGAAGTTCAGGTACCATAAGAGCGTGACTTCCTGGAAGAAAGTTAAGACATCCAGGCAGTTTCTATCCCTACAATTAGAAAGTATTTTTAAAGACTCACCTTTCATATTTATACATCTACGGTGGAAGCTGGGGGCGTATATTCCACTGCTGGCTCTAACCCTGACTTGCCCATAAGGATTTCTGCATCTTTCCTTCAGATTGATGTACCCACGGCAGAGAGCCAAAGATGTTATGATAGCCTGGTTCCTAGTCAAATTTTATTTCTGACAGGTTAAAGGCAGAATAACTAAATCACTGTCACGTTTCAAAGATTTTTTTTTTCTGTTTCCCATGTATCTTTTGACAGGCAGTGAATTATTCTGTCTATCCTGCTCTCAGCCTAAAAGTATGAGTTGTATTAAAAAGTTACAGCCTGTCACAATCCTGAAAATAATTTGCTGGGTATCATTTTTCACCCCTTGACTATGCAACATGTTCATCTCTCATCATTAAATAAGGCAATACAAGTAATAAATATGTTCATTAACATTTAAAAAGTTGAATCCAAGGAGTCTTTCTATATGACTGGTTTGTTGTAAGCAATGTCAATTTATCACACATCCCAGCTGGAGAATAGTTTATCAGGTAGGGTTGGAAACTTGCTCCTTTATCAACACAAAATGCTTCCAGGGCAGAAAACAAAAGCAATGGTGTAGGATGCAGTGGAAAGAGCAAGAAGAATTTAGCCAAACTGATACAAAGTCACGATGGAATTGGCAATTGCACTAGATCTCAACAGCAATTCAAACTTGATGATGCCAAGTTTCACTTTACATCTTCTACAAAACACATTAAATATGAACAAAGTCAGCAGCCACAGCACGATTAAGTAAAAAAATATGGTAAACAAAGTAATACAGAGATCAATCTTGAGAAAGGGAAAATATCTAAAACCCAAAACCCCACATGCAGCAAAGTATTGCATCCAAATTTTTTTGTTGTTGTTGGGTTTTTTTGTTTGTTTTTACCTTTGAAAATTGGACAAAGGAAAACAAGTAGGTGTCATGCAGTTAATTAAGCCCTCTTGTGTAAATGCATTTAGCAGTATTGTGCATACTAAGACATCTTGTCTCAGAACACGGAGAGCTGCATGCAAGTTTAAAATCATTAACTATTGTTAACAGATAACAACTCCCAAATCTGTGACATCCAAGTTTATTTAAACTGAAAGGGTGACAAACATGAAAGCCGAGCACTCCTACTCCTCTCAGCCTTTCCTTCATTGTAACACCAGCCAGAAGAGTTTTGGACTCTCCATAAAATATTTGGCAAACAAAGGCCCTGTTAATTGACAAGCTATTGCTTTTACTGCTTCCTACCACAACTTGTGGGAATCTTTTAGACCCAAATCAATTCTGCACAGAAGTGTTCCCGTGAGATGCCACACGCATTCCCATTTGAAGCTACTTACAAGAAGTGCTACAGCCGCCTCACATAAAACCTTTGTCTTCACCAGAGACTTCTGAAAACACGTGCAACCCTTTCATCCCCTGCTGGCCAGCAAGACCCCTTTTTCTTTTTTTGTTTGCTTAATTTAACCAAGTTCTTTGTTTTCTGCTGTCTTACTGCTTTGTTACCCCTCCAAGATAGTTCATTGCCTTTGCAAGGAGTGAGTTATAGCAGAGATGTTTGCAGTCTTCATTACAGCCCAACACCAATAAAAAATAGTGCACTCATCAGCGGCTGCCTGTTAACAGCTCTCTTCTATGTACTTCATTCTTCTTTGTTAATAAGGACAATCAATCTCAGCCTGTTAATTAGGAAAAGTTGAACAAGGCAGGAGACAGACAGCTGACAGCATAAGCTCTGTTCCTTTGCGCTCAAGAATGACAGCAACCTACACTCAAGGTAAAAGCCTTTACTATGACCATTTAAAAGTGGTCAACCAGCATTATTTTATTTTTTTTTCTTTATATGCTCTGTGCATTCTTTTCCTTTAAATTATAAGAAGTCCTGGACACTCTTTCTCTGTACTGCAAGAGGTTGTTCATGCAATACACAGTCAGGGGGTGTTGTTAATCAGCATTTACTTAGGCTCTTCAGGCTTTTAGTATAACTTCATTCATTAATTATCCCCAAAACATCTTGGATCAATAAACTGGAAAAACAGTCTCTGTCTAAACAACAGTCTTATAAAGACAGAGCTCCTTCATCCAATTCCTCAGCATTTCCACCCTTCTTTTCTAGCAGGAAAAATTCCCCTCAGTAATCTGCCAAATTGTGCTTTTATCTTTTTTCACATGCTTCTTCCACACTTTCTTCTATTTGGGACAGAAATATGATATGATATGATATCCTACAATATAAAGCATGGACTGTGCTGACGCATGGAAAGTAAATTTGAACCAAATCCCGAAGAGCAGGACAGACAAGCAAAAGGCTCTGAGGAAGGAAGATATATGAGAAAGATGCTGCATCTTCTGTGCCCATGATCCTTAAAGAGTCACCTAGATCTTCAGGAAGATGTTCAATGCTTTTGCTCCCCTGGAAATGTGCCCAAACTGGACACAGTCCCTCACTGCACATAAAGACTCCTTCAGTCCTCACCAAAATTAAAAAAGTATGACAAAGAGTTTCTGCAGCCTGAGCTGGGAACACACCCAGAGTAGGTGAGCTATGAAGCTCTGCAAGTGGGAGGGATGGAGGACAAAATTCAAACATCCACAGAGGAAGGAGATGAGATCTTGCCACAGAAAGATGCTTTCTAAAGTCTGAGATTTGAAGTGCTTATGAATATGAATAATTTACACTGAATAATTACACTAAATTATGGCCACTTGCATTGCTATTCCGGAGTTTACTTGTATTTCAGAAAAGCAGTAATTAAACTTATTTTTAACTTTACTCCATGACTTTTATTAAAATTATTTTCAACTTTTTCTCAGACACATTTTTTGAGAAAATTTTTGCATTTTTTGAGAGAAATCAAAAGAAAGATTAAAAATGGCTGTGCATGTCAATGGGAGAAAAGAAATAACCTCAGTTATTTTCTAATAGATTTTTTTTAAAATGTCCAAACTATTTTTTTTTAACTTTGATATTTCCAAAATTAAAGGAATTTAATATTTCAGACATGGCACATGTAGTGTACAATCCCCATGGAAGTGGGTATACTTCATGAAGTCTGAAGAAAATCAAATAAAAAATAAATAACAGGACACACTGTGTCTCTGTGCCACATTACTTTTCTTGATGAAGTCCTTGGCCTTTCACACCTACCTGCACAGCCACACTTCTTCAACTACTTGAAAGACTGTGTTTTTATTAGGTTAGTCAGAAAACCAAACTTTCTAGCCTTGCAAAAAATCTGCAGACAAAATACTAGGGGGTTCCCAGAGAGACATGGTGAGCACTCCTCCACATCCCATTTCTGAATATTTACTACTCTCCATTTGCATCCACCCATAAGCCAACAACTTCTGTTTATGTCACTAACTTCAAGAAAGTGAACACTCCTCCTACCAAAAGACCAACTCTTTCCTTTTCCACCCCTGACTAGAACTCTGTCTCCATTTCTTAGCCCCTGAAGTGAGGGAAGACGGTGTCTGCTGGAGTTTGGAGCTGAATCAAAGCAGCTGGAGTACATGGAAATTTGGGAAGATCAGCATTTGGCACCGCACTGAGGATGGAAATTTGAATTCGGACATAGCTTCTGCTACCAGCCTTCACCGAGGATATATTTAATTGCGTGTTCCCCTGAGTTTCCCAGTAGACTGGAGTACCTCCCCCACAGTCCATTGGGGTGGGAGCATATTTCAGCAGCTCCCAATATCTGTTAAAGCCAAGTCTTTAAAGCAGTATCAGGATGCTTTATCACCTAGCTGACTGCAGGGGTGTGATCCATCTCAGGTATCTTCAGTCATCTCAGAGGCCAGGGAGCCAAGTAGGCTCCCTCTGTAGTTATTGGAGGAAGATAGGCATCTGCAGAGAGTAATCCATGCCACCTCTCTCTCTCTCTCTCTCCATTAACTGAAGAGAAGCCCAGATAAGCTGTTCAGACCAGACACATTACTTCTGAGTGGCTGGAGCTAGACAAGAAGAATTCCACCCTCAGTGTCCAAAACACTAACATATGTAGTTTCTCATTACTTATTACAGTTGCAATGCCTGTTAGTCATTGATTTAAAACCAGATTTTCTCGGTGTGATATCCTTTTCTTTGTGCAAAACTTTCATTAAGCAGTTTTTGCACCCTAGCACTCAGGAACATAAGTGACAAGACATTTCCTGCACAGACCCACAAGTACACCTGCAGACCAGGAGCCATGTGCATCTTGAGCACACCTGAGCAGCAGTGCATAAGCCCCCAATGATCCAAAGGAGATGGAGCAGAGGTTGCTTTTAAATTCAGCTCTCCAAGGGTCCTAAATCCCTGTGCTCTGCTTCCAACCATTTGGGTTTCACTTGCTTTGAATTGTTTCAGAAGAGCAGCTAAGAGGCCAGCTTTGCTATTAAGAAACGATGCTGCTTGGTGACCAAACATGCATGACCACACTGCTGATGGTCGCCCCCATGACATGCCTCCATTCAGGACAGCCAGACAGAATGACCCTTCCCGCTCCCAGCAATGCCATAATCCAGCCTCTAATCATTCCCAGAGTGGGTCCATTCCCCTTCTCCCCACGGGGGTGTGGAGGAAAACAGGTCCTGGGCTGGGGCGTCTCCATAGTGCTGCATGCTCTCAGCATGGTGGTACCTCGTACCGCCGCATGCCTCGCATGCCGAAACACACAGCGCCCATGGTCTGGGTAACAGCGATGTGAGTCAAAAGGGGGTAGTTATGAGTTTGGATACTACCATTTAAAGATAAGCTTCTCCATGGTTACTGCTCTCATGAAAGGTCACTTTCCTGCCAAACCTCCTCTCCTCCCTCCCTGGTTTTCCCTCCTTCCCCCTCCACTATATGTTGGTTGGTTTTTTTTTCCAAACGTGCTACATCAAAAGAGAAAATGAAAACATTTAAGATAATCACAGTCTGAGTATTTTAATGCAGGCTGTAGGAAAGGAAACATGTAAGCCAAGTGCTCTCACTGTGCAAGCAGAAACAGACTCTCGACCTCGTAAAAGTAGTATCTGAGAAATAACACTTGATTAAAGCAGCCAGTCCTTCATTTAAGTAGGTGCTTATGGTAGGGAAAATATCCAAGGTTTCTCTAGAACAGGCCTATCACGAAAATCAGGAACAGGCCAGACAGATGAATTATTGTGAGACAGCTGGGTTTCAGCCGGGGTGTGAGGAGATCCCTATTATCCCGTCCACCTTTCTTACACAAATGCCTCTCCCCAGAGAAGCAGAGTCATTAAAAGCCAGCTCATTCGCTCCTGACAGGCAATATGCATTGAGTGAGAGGTGATACATTCACATTTTCAGCGAGAAATCTTAGTCGCCCCAAGGAGTGGCTCGCTCAGAAGAGCAGTAATGGAATACATGGACTTTCATCTCCTCCTCGGGGCCGCCAGCATGGCCTGGCTCAGTAGTAACCCAAAAGTTATTAGCTAATGGGTTGTCTTGGTGACCTACATGGAATGAGTTTGGTCCGGTTTTCAGCAGACAATAACTAGAACCACAAGCAGTGTCAAACAAACTGTGCTAACAAGGTGAGCGTGCGGCAGGTAATGGCTGGGTGAATTGCCCATGTGCAGTCATGGTTTCCCCACTCCTCCAGGCTGAGGAGTGCAGGGGAAGCCTCAGCCAGTCTGCTCCACTGAGACAGGCATCCCCAGCTCTTAAATCCCAGTTTTGTCTCCACTCACACAAGCAAAGCGTGTTAAAAACAATGAAACATCATAACAACTGTTTCACATTCTTTAAGGGCCCAGCAGTACCTATTACGCACCAACTTGAGCTGAAAATACCACAAACTTGAACTACCAAAGAGCTTTCCAAAGACTGGGTCCCACAGTCCAGGCCCGCTGATGTGTGATGGCTTTTGAGTGCATCATTTTGCAATGGTAAAATTCCTTTTTTGTAATTCCTCATTTTAATACATAAAGTGAGTGTAAGACAACCTTACATCTCTCCAGAAAAACAAACCACAGCCATCCCTCTACTTTGCTCCTGTTTAACGCTGCCTGCAGTCCCAGCCTGAGCAATACCAAGGATACTGACAACCTATGGAGTCCAGAATAATCCACTGTTAGAAAAGCTTGCGCCCAAGTAAAATGCAGAATTCACCCTGAAGTGAAAGTGGCTTGAATCCTTACACCACAACCCAAAAATACCTTGGCAATAATTTGTGCCACTTCTTCTGCCGCATGTCCATAAACAACTCACTAAATAGTTACAATCTGAAATCCTAGAAGAAATCTAATTTGTGGTTAGGAGCTGCCTTTCATCTGTTAAAGCCTGCACAAGTTACAGAACATCACACAATCACACACAAGCTTCTTGCCACCACATTGCATGACTAGACAGGTCTCTTTAAATAAGACATCCACCAACTGCTTAGCTAAAAGGTTTACTGGGGACCCCTCCCCAAAATAGAATGTATGTAAAGCACTCAGCAACCACTATCACAGCCAAGAGGATGCCCTCATTATTTGTTTTGAACTTAAATTATGTAGGAATTAGCATGGAGCCAAATTCTGAAGGAAACAGGCAAGAGAGCAAAAACAGGCATTGCAGTGAGAAGGAAGGGAGGTTAGGTGTGTCTTACACATAGATAGCATTTATTTTGCTGTCAGTAAGACTCAGAGCTGAACTTTTTATAAAGATGCCATTAACACCCAAAAACCATCATACCATTTTTCTCAGAAGAGATCATTAAGCCTCCTGTTTGAGGCTTTAAATGTCTTGCTGATGCATTTCCTTCTCTAACACAGCTGAGACTGGTAACTGTCAAGGAAAGCCCAACAGTCCTGACCCTATATTCCTATATTTCTTTATATTACTCTTCCCAAATATCTCCTACTTCCCGAGTACAGAAGGAGCCTGGGACAGGAGGCATTCAGCAGAGCAGGAGCCCAGGGCATACATATATCACTGTGACATGTGTGACAGTATATTTTCATTACTACAGGATTAAAACTTAAAGAAAACTCAGACAAAAGGACCTGAGCAGCCTAATTCGCCACAGGACAAGTGACAAATTACTGTAAATTAATTTTGCAGATCACCAGGATTTTTTTCCTCACAACAATCCCACAACAACAGAACAAAGTTCTCTGCAGCAGCTTCATTAAATATGTGTGTGCCTATGTATACATTATTTTTTACATTCTATCATCCTCTCCTCCCTTTAAAATTTTATTTTCATGACAAAGGAGAGCTGTGCCTAGTGCTGAAAAACTCTCAGCTTTCTCCTGAAATGTAAAGTTCCAACACCTTGCATTTTCTGCTGATAACCAGCCCATCAATTGGAACAAAAGCGGTGATTCGAACTTTGCATTTTACTGGTCTCACAGATCGCACCAATGAAGTCAAAGTTATCTGCCCCAGCTCATACAGCATTATCTTTTAACTTAACGGAAGTGAAAGAGAAGCCTGTGCTCATCACCCAAAGGATGCAATTATTACTTCCTCTCTATATCGTTTTCAGTCAAGGATAAAATCCAGGATATGACCTTTTCATTAAGCATCAAGACAAAATCCACCTGGGATAGCCTAAGAAGGCTACCCTCATCCTCTCACTCAGCAGTTCAGAGCAAAGGCACTTGCTGCATACAGCTGAAAGGAATCCTTGTGCAAGATCTGTTTAAGGAAACATCTAATAAATGTTGATCAACAAATGAAACCCAAAAAGCTTTCTGTCTCCTCCTGCATGATCCCATTACAAAAAAAGCATCACAAATTTAACACATCAACCCTCTCCCAAATATCCTGCTCTATCTGTGTACAGTGTAAGGCTGACAAAAGGATTATAAACTGAGAATATGAGTGATATAATGTATTAGGGCAGTAAAATCTTCAATAGAAACCTGAGCTCCAAAAGAAGAATGCATAATAGTGTTGAATGCCTTCTATTTTTTGCTTTGTTCTGGCAATAATAACGTGCCTTTTGAAGTTCATACAGGGAGATAAAATGCCAAAAGGCAAATACTTACAATACAAGAACACTTGGTACATTTATTTCCTTCAGGCCTAAATTCTTCTCCTTCATTGTAGTGCCTCCCTTCAAATATACAACCTGGAAACAGCATTTGAATAAGTTTAGCTCCGGATAGCATACTGCCTTTTTGCTACAGTACACCCCACCACAGGACAATATGAAAAGCAAATTGTACCATCCTACCTGACACAAATCACTCAAGAAGCCCAAAATATATTTTGGGGAGAAAGAAAGCATCCTTCCATGGCAGATAAATTTGCACCAGCGAAGTTAAGGTGAAGTCAAGTCATCCATTAAAAGTGGCTTTGAAACACTTTTCTAATTTGTTTGCTTTTTACTACTCATACTTACTCCATCAGTTTATATTAGATGTTGGCAGAAGTTTTAACAAATTAGAATATAATAAACCCATTATATTGTAACTGGAGCAGTGCTTGCCTACAAAACTTCTGTTAAAATCAAATTAGCCTATAAAACCATGTTAATTTGCCACTGTGCTTCACAAAGGTAACCCATTCCCACTTCCCTTCAAAAAGGGAGTCTCCTTTTTTAGGATTACTCTTATCTTTTGCCTTCTAACAAAAGCCCAGTCATCAGACAGGCAAACCCAGATGACAAACCCTCTGAAAAATGATGAAAATACATATATGGCTATTGCCTATGCATCTCCTAGTCTGCATGTCTTCTACTAGAAAATATTAAGCATGCTCTTATTGTGCTGTTTAGTGCACTTCAGGCCACTGCAGTGCACTAAACAGCACATTTTAAGAACTTGCACATTTGAAGAACTTGTAAAGTATAATGAAGAAGTTAGAGGCAGCCTCCCAGGTAATGATGGTTATTATTAGAAATACAGTTGCACTTGTAGAACAGCATCTTCCCATTAAATCTCACCTGGACACACAGGACAACATGTTCCCATGAGTCTGGAAGGGTTTTTGCAGTGAACAACGCACTGTACCTCCGACTCTACTATCACTCCTTCCTGAAAAAGAAGCAGACCAGACATGCTCATTGTTAGTGCTGTGGCTGCTTTAACAAGCAAAATTCCACAATTACTAGTGGTACAATTAAAGCATGGCACATGCTGTGGAGCACTGGATTTCAAAAGCTCTTTTCTTTCTGTACCTGCTGCCTGGTATTAGGATTCAGGTTAATTCACAGTCAAAAGATACACTTGAGTCTCCTTGACTCCAAGACCCAGGATTTCCCTTCAAATGCATCAGGTAAGAAACTGAGCACCTTCTTAGGAAAAGGAATCCTGCTTTATCAGGAATCCTTAACCTCAGTAATCTCCATGCAGTTCTGGTGAAAACAGGCCAGACACAAGGCATTCTCGTCCCTCTCCCCTTGGAAGAAAAAAGGACTTAGAAAGCAGATAAAAGCATCTTGTTCTGTAGAGGGGCGACGCTTATCTTTGATGCTTTGCCTGATAAGTATTAGTAAATTAACATTTCCTGTACTTCTTGTTCAAGAAGTCAAGAGTCCTCCTGAACAAATCTAGGTGTGAGGATCTGTGCACAAAAGGCTGCTATGGTGGGGTTTTATTCCACTTGCAGCTTTGCATTTGGAGGCAAGGAAACCTGTTTTTTAAATGTATGGGTCTAGAGTAAACAGGATAACCTGGGTTTGCATTTATACACTAAAACAAGCAATAAAGAATTGCTCATTTAATGTAGCTAGTAGTGATCAGACTACTTAAATTCAAGCTGTATCTTTTCATTAAGTGCAAGGATACAGAATAATTCTGCTCAAACTTCATTCTTCTTAGTACTTTTGTCTTTAAAAACATGGGTGCAGTTTGTAGAGCAGAAGTATCACAGAAAAAAGAGAAAAATCTTGAAGCATCTTTTTCTTATTTGTAGAAGCTCTTCATACTCATTTATGTCTCCTCTTTCCAACAGCTGTGATTCTTAGTAGCTGCTATTATTAAAACTGGATCAAATTATCATCAAACATTGCAGGTCTGTTCACAGACAGAAATAAAACTATACATAATTACTTGTTTTGTGCTTAAAAGTTGGAAATCTTGTAAATGTTAAGGTTGCAGATAAGCAAGCTACCCAAAATGCCACTGTGTCAACAGGACAGAAGCTCAGGAAAAGGTTTGATTGTGTGTTTCTATTCAAGAACATCCCAGGTAAAATCCATGGGCACATACACATGAAAGTGTGCAATTACTAAAATAATAATTTGTATTTCACAAAAGGTTTAGCACACTAAAAAAAGGAGGGGGGAGGGGTGGATTTATTCCAACGTCAAAACAGCAGGAAATGGCACAACTGCATACCTCTCCTTCAGTAATGTTTGGGTATCGCGGTACTTAGGTCACATATAACCTGTCCTTCTGAGTGTTTGGTTATAGCTGGCCATATCTGAGTGGATTTAAATGACTTTAAATGCAAAGTCCATATTGTGCTTTGGGTATAAAATATTTCAGTTTACTTGGATTGGATAAAAAAAGGCTCAGAACTTCATGGGAAAAGCCTGCAACTCAATTAGCATGATGCCGATGATATCCTTACCTGGCACTGGTATGTAACACAGGGATTGCTAGGGAGGTGCCATTTCATAGAGCTGTTGTACGTATTTCCTCCGAAACTGCAATCTAGGAGAGACAGAAGCGTCAGTCTGGCTGAATACAATGATCCCGTGGGAGGCTGCTGCTGAGGGTCACAGAGCACCATCCTCAATGTGCCCCATCCTGTACCCTAGGTTAACAGAAGAGGTAGAGCTGAAAGTTGGGACTGATGAGAGGGATCATGCCTTGGGAGGGCTTACAGCAACACCTCCTAGACGTCTTCTCCCGGTCCATGACCAGACAAGCTCTTTACAAACTACAGCCATGCAAGACCAACCAAAATCAGTGACAATTTACCTAAAAATGGAGGTTGGTGGCTATTTTGCCATCCATTCAGGAGCTGTTCAGCCACCCGTGCACTGGAGAGGGGAGAGGGAGGAGAGAGGGTAAGAGAAGAGCTGGAAACACTCATCATCCAGCCTGGCTGTGCTATCCTCATCCATTAATCAAAACCCTCAGGAGAGCTCTTCAGCCAACACAGATCACAGATGCACTGACATCAGCAGAGCTACTCCTCCTTTACACCTTTTCACCTTCATAACAGAAGGGCTTAACGTCCACATAAACTAAAAGCCATGAGGCCCTTCTGTGTGGGTGGTGAATCTCTCAGTGGGGACATTCTGGAGTCCCACAGGGTTTGGCTTTATATGTCTTTGTGTGTTATATGACAATGTTGTTAACAGCGAATAGGTTGGTTTGCCCATACACAGGATCAGTATGCATTTTTTTGTGCATAATGAAGCTTCCCTGAGCTGTTTTGAAAAAAAAAAAAATGAAAACATTAATTTTCATATTTCTGATTACATGATCCTACTCGTGTCCCTTCCCACTCTTCCATTGTTTTCTAGTACTTTGCAAAAGAAAAAACAAAAAAGGTTAACAAAGAAAATAATAAAATAGCTCACCAGAAAAGTAAACTTGAAAATGTATACTAATTGCAAATAAAATATTTGTTTTAAAAGAGTTAGTTTATTAACACAGAATTATTTCAATTAAAAATTACTGCTCTGGAGAGCTGAAAAGTTTCTGGAAAAAAAACAAAACAAAACAAAACACAGAAGTATGCCATTTTCTGCAGGAAAAAATGCCCTTTTTTCCATATACTGCTCTAAGGGTTTTTTCCCAGTCTATTTTATTCAAAATGAGCTTGATCAAAGAGCCCATGAAACCAACGGGAGACTTGCCAGAGACTTTGAAACACAACATAGAGTCACCAAGTACAAAACCACAATCAATCAAATGATGGCCACGGCACCATTCTCTTTCTACACCCTACCTCAGCAGCTATTCTAAGTCATTCTATGCTGTGTAGTGCACTTTGTCCCAAACTGCTTTGGGCTACGTTTTATGCCCTTCTGAAAGTAAAGGTAAGTTATCAGCCCTACACCAGTAAATCTTTGAGCTCACCGTATAAGAAAACTTGAGGGTCACAGCTCTGAACTGCCAAGGAACTTGAAATATCCAGAAAAACATTTTGCATTCAACCCCAAATTTAAATGAAACCTGATATACAGAGATCATTTCCAAATGTATTAACTGCCTCCAGTTAAGATCTTAAACAACAGAAGACTTGTACTTCAGGATTTGCAGTACTCAGACATTTTTCCAGGCTCAGTACAGAGCAACATAGGAGAAATTTGCTGACGCTGTGGCCATTTCACTTAACTAAGCTGAAACAGGTATGTTTTCAAAAGAATTGATCAGTAGTCTGAGACCTGGCTGTGATAATTTAATCTTTGATAAATATTGAAAGGTAAAAAGTTTTAATCTGAATCTCACTTTTTTAAAGTAGCCAAGTCCCTATGAAGCTTTCTTGAATAACAAAAAAAAAAATGTTCAGAGTCTCAGTGTATTAATGAAGTTCTGTGTGAGCTTTTATGCATGCAAGGCAACATGTCAAAAGAGGAACATGAAGCTCTATACTCCTCTTAAGCATTTTGAAGTTGCATTCTGAAAAACACCTAGCTGACTTTGTAGCACAGTCTCAGTGCCCACTGGAAATTCTGACAAATAGCAGAGCCTGTTCAATGCATTTTGGTGTTCTCAGGTTGCAGAAACCCAGGCCATACTGGTCCCAGTTTGAGAAAGAATTTACACATGTGCTTGACTCTCAAGATGGAACAAGCTGTGTTGTTAAATACCTTTGCATGTTTATTACTGGATGGGTCTGGTGTCTTCAACACCATGTAGAATCAAGGGCCAGGTTGGAAAGTACTACTGACTGCAAAATGCTTTGCATATTTGCTCACCAATTATGCTCTTTGATTTGAAGTGTTCTCTCTGTAAGAAAGATAGTGACCCTGGGCTAATCTGCATGTACAGATGTGCATAATAAACTGAAATTTTCAGTTCAAGGATTAGTCTGGTTGAGAAAGCAGGAAGGTGGTATATCTGTGCAGTCACACTGCTCTTGCTTGAAGTGCATATCCAAGCTATGCTACAAAATCCTCTGCCTCGCTGTGCCAGCTGTTTTCCCTATGGAAAGCAGCAAGGGGGAAGCCAAACCCCACCTGCCCATGAGCCACTTCTGTCACTGATACATGGTGCTGGCAGCACCAGGGCATGGTACACCAGAAGTAGCTCTGGCAGGGAGAGCTTGTAGGCAGCAAAGGCAAAATCTAGAAATGGAAACCAGGATGGAGAAGTCCACAGAAGCACTGGAGATACTAAGACCATTCCTGTGCTTTGGCATAGGCCAGCAGGTTGAATAAGGGAGTCAGAGCAGCATCATGCGAGCACCAGCGTGAGGCACGGTGGGAGCTGGATTTCAGCAGATGCTCAGTTGAAGAAAACACACAAACACCGTGGAGAGTCAGCCAGTAACACAGGCAGGCTTGGTGAGAGCTGCCTGAGGGCCAGGCAAACTGAAGACAGAGCAAGAAAGGAAATGTTTTACAATATCCAGGTAAGATTTTAACCTGTCCCTGACCAGAGATGTGCCCTGATAATCTGCCCTTTGTAAGTCTCAGAGTTACACCCTCCACTCACTCTTCAAAAGGAAAAAGAAACAAAGCCCACATACCTCACTTTCAACGTACATAGCTCTCAGCAGACACTTGCAAACTTACACACGGAATTTCCTAGCCCACCTATTCATAGAATGGAAGTTCATGAGCCTCAGCTAAATTCAGGTGAGTTGAAATCCACCTGTTCCCATGCATGAACTCCATTGAGCTATTCTAGCTCATCCATGGTGAAAGGTTCATCATACTTGACTTGGAAAGTAGAGGTCGCTGAATAGCTCATGACCAAAAGCATCAGCAAAGTCCCTGATGCCAATTTCTACAACCAAGTATAGTGGAACATACTTCAAGTTCCTAACAGCCATTTTAATTCCCTTTGGAAATATTATTACATTAACTTGTTGCCTCCATCTGCCATGTGAAAGGTAGAACAGGAGAAAAGAATGAATCAAGAAAGATCAGAGCTTAGCACAATCACTGAAATGCCATCTTCACTTCTGCCTGAATACATACTTTAAACAAAACTTTAAAAGAAAGGGCTACACAGAGCAGGTTTTCAAGAGGGGAACACGAAAAGCCTGAGAATGTTCTAAGTAGTACATCAAAAGTAACAGATTTGACATTAATAGCTAAGTTAGATCCTGTGACATATACCCCATAAGGAAAACATTTAGGATTCAACATAGAGGAGGAAGTTCAATATCAGCAGTCTACATCAATTTTAATAGAGCTAAGGTGATGTGTATCAGTCAAGGAGTATGTCCTATTTTTTTTTAGTCTTTCCTGCTTCTTTCTTTAAGAATAGCTAGTGTTTTATTAATGTAAAATATTAACTTTTGGTTAGTTGTAGGTTTTGTTCCTGCTACCTACTTCAACCCAATAGTTCAGATAAGTCCTGGATAAATATGCAAGCTGAAAGTTGCTTATCTGAATCAAACCAAACCACTGTATACTTTGAAGTTGGTCAGTTGTTGTATATGCAATGGAAACTACTGATTACCTTCTAGTTCCCTCATAAAGGCAAAATGATCCTCTAGACTTCACACATTCCTGCACAGAAAAAATGACGATATAATAGTTAAGTCACTTCTAATTTACTAATGTAGCTATTTTTTTTTTCAATATTGTGCATGCCTTACTTGAGCACCTTAGTTTTAAACATAATAAACCAATCTTTGGCTGACTTCGTTTGAAAGAGATCAAATTAATTCCAAAACAAGCATCCTCACATGGAATTGGACTGGAATAACAAAAGAAGCAAAGTATAGCAGATTTTGTTATTGGCATGTGGACAAGTTGACGATCAGGAAGCCATTTGTCTTTCCAAATGCAGTAACATTGTTAAATGACCTTCTTTTTTTTTTTCCTTCCCCAAACAGTCCAGCACAGAGCAGTATCATGAAGATAGAGAAATTGACTGTATGAGACAGTTCAGTAGTGCTAAAGCTCAGCCAGGGTCCTGAGGAGTTCATTAAAAACAAGCCTTTATTACTCAATTTGACATTGCCCAATAAGATTCCAGAAGAGACTTTTGCTTATTTTAGGCTAATGAGAATTTTATAGACAAGTCATTTCCTTATTCTCCCAAGAGAAAGTGATAAATTGGTGCACAATAGACTGGCTCCCCATCCCTCATTTCTTCAGCATCTTTCTTCTCTTATTAAGTCTTTTTCTTGCTTTCCCTCCACTTTCTATTTAAAAAAAACCAAAAAAAAAAAAAAAAAAAAAGAGAAAAGAAAAGAAGTAACCTCTCTATTGGCATGGAAAATAAACATTAGGAAAAAGAAAACAGCCAGAAGACATGTTTTATTTAGTGTTTGACAAATTAATCCTCAGGGAGGTATCTAGGCATGCTAACACTAAATACCAGTTCTAGCCAAAAAAAAAAGGAAAAGAAAAAAAAAAAAAATCAAAAAAGTCCCACCACAACACCAAACAAAAAAACCCCAGCAATAATTTGCACATTCTGCAGTATATCCCTGGCATGAAATCTGTTGACCAAAGTAGGAGAATCATGAATCACACACATACACCTATTAGAAAATATATTTTCACGTCTTAATGATGGTAAAGCCATTGACAGCTACCAGAAAACTGAACTTCCTATTGGGTAGCCCTGGTCTTCATTTGTCAACACAGAAGCATGAAAATATAAACAAAATCTCCCAAGTTTATTGTCTAACTTTAAACAGTGAAAATCCAACCCTTTCCTCTGTAACCGAGTGCAATCAAATATTTTTGCAGCTGAGACAATGCAATTAAAATACCCAAGGGATGCAGGGCACAGGGGCCATAAAAAGGCCGTACAACAGAGTGGAGCAAAGTGGCCATGAGGGTGAGCGGTGCAGGACTGTGCAGTACAGGCGTGTGATGCAACACAGCTCACAATTGCTGAACAAACATTGGCAGAAATAGACATCAAGTTCTCCCTGTGCTTTGGTTTTGCCCACTGCACCCCACTAGAACTCTGTTTCACCTTCCCAAACGTCTTGTGTTTCACCAATATATTTAGGGGGTGAAAGTCACTCTGCAGGATCCATAAGAATCTCATGATCCAAAATGCCACTTAGTTAGAGCTGCTGCTGATTCCTGAGCTGACACTTGATGTGTTTGCCAAGCCTGGCAGCTGGAGAACTGTGACCTCTCATGGCTGCGAGGAGCATCATGAATAATGCTGCTTGGTGGAACAATTATTTGCCATTTATACCTGATTGCCTCATGCCTGCAAAATAATTCATGATCAGTACAACTTACCGCTTCAAAGTCAGATGGTACCAGAAATTCTTATTCCAGTGTTAACTGTATTAAAATGTTTACTGTGTTGTTCCAGGTAAACGCATGAATGTTGCATAAAGCCTCCATCCTGAATTTCCTTTCACTTTGCTGCACTGGACACAACACCCACACACAAGGTACAAGAGCATCCATGTATGGCCACAGTGGTTTTATGCCATTTTCTAACACAAAAGTCCTGAAAAGCTCCTCTCTGATTGTAAAAGGTAGGGTAACTGATGTTTGGCAGCGCTAGTATTTATGACAAGACAGTTCATAAAAGTTCCTGAAGTAAATGAAGAATTGTAGTAATCAAGATATCAAGAAAATCTGAAATTTGAAGTACTACTGAATCCTATAATATACAGCAGATAGTCAAGGGATATGAAATGCGTGTGCTAAGACCTTTGTAGAAAGAGTTAAAAGAAGTGGTAGAGAGATAGAGACCTTTTCTTAGACATACCAGAAGTAACCAAAGCAGACACCATGATGATACGGGATGATACTTTCCTTAGTGGCTGTATGTGACTGATTCAAAATCCCATCCTCTACTGAAAATACAAAGCTAGAAACTGAATGAACATTGAGATGAACCTGTACCTCTATCCTCAAGAAACTGAGGCAGAGAACAGTACCAAGAGACTGAGAGGCAGTGAGAAGGCTGAAAGAAAAGTTAAACTTGATTATGTCCCCAAACAATCTCTTTCCATAACCAGTCTCTCTCAGATACCAAGACTAGATTATTCAGATGAGAGTGGAAAAGATTTTAGTAGGAAAATATATCATTATCTTCCCAGCCCATTACACCTCCATCCATGTACTGGGTTGCACTCTTGTCTCTGAAAGCTTGCCTCAGGACATGCAAGGATGGGCTGCAAGTTATAGTGCCCCACTGGGGCCCCACACAAAGACCTCCCTCCCCTCTCTTTTACAGCAGGGCACCAAACTGGTATCAGATATCTCATGCTAGGGGTGTCCACAGGCAAACAAAGTCCCAAAGGTATGCATGGCTCCTGCAGAGTGTTAGTAAAGTAGCCAGAACACTGATAAACTCATAACCTCCTTCTAATTTCCTTTGCAAGCCAGCTCTAATAGTTGAAATTGGCTGCAATCCTCAACCATAACATTTTATATCCTTTCCAAGAAATACACAATTAACTGGGATAGCTTTGGATATTCAATATTCAGGGGAACTAGTGCTGCTGTTGCCTGAGCTGTGATTCCATTCTCTGGTAGTCTCCAGATCAATGGAGCACAGCATGTGTGTTAACCTCTAAGATCATTAATTAATAATAATAATTAAAAAAAAAAACCAACCTACAGTAACTCTCAAATGTTAACAAAGGCAGAAAGAGCAAATTTGCACGCAGGAAGTGAAAGAAACTTCAGAACAACAAGTCGTATCTGTTTGAACAAATACCCACCAATTTTATGTTTGCACATCCATGGAAGATTCATATTCTTATAATAAAATAGTAGAATATGCTACACAATTTTAGAAACGCAAACTTATGCAGCCCTAAGACAGTAATACCACTTCTGTAGAGAGCAAATAACTTACTAGAGGTTTAGAGAGCTCTATATCCAAGTGACAGGTCTCCATCCAACTAAGTAAGAAAATGCTGCCAACTCTGTTTCTATAATGTCAGTGATCTCACATGTTTTCATTAAGCATATTAAATAAAATGAGAGATGAAAAGCGGCCTATTTATCCCATGCTAAAGTAATAAGAGGGATTAATTTTTTAATATTTTCAAAATGAAAAGCATGCTAGAGGTATATAGTATGTTTTATAAACTACAGTAAGTGTTTCTCAAAAGAATAATCTCACTGAATGTTGTCACTATTATACTTAGTTGCTTGTGGCAAGGAGCCATAATCATGGGCCTATATTTCTTTGTTCCAGATTTTGCACAAACACACAGTAAAAGAGAGCCTTGCCTCACCAACTTTACTGTCCGAGGTCCTATGAATCTGAAGTCAAGAACAGTGTTAAAACACATTGTTAGCCTGGAGGATTAAAATCTTAAGTAAAGCCAAATCTCTTAATATCCTAGGGATAACATGTTGTTTCCACCACAATGAATTTTCTGATTGCAAAAGCTACACTTGCTGCTGTTTCTTATTTTTCTGTTTATTAGGAAAAAGGAAGAAAGTGCTAGAAATTATCCAAATAGCATGCAAATACTCAAATGTAAGCAAGGGAATTATGCTCAGCACACAACCACTTGCAGGAAAAATTATCTGCCAACAGTTCAGTTTCTCCTGGATGAAAAGCTCTACACACAGGAGTTCAGCTGGATGCACTGTTGCAGGAATATAGTATTTCTTCCTTTCAGACTACTGCCTTGCTCTCAGAGGTGCTGAGCCTACATACCCAGTCCTCATGCACTCCTCATAACAGAGTAAAATATCCTGGCAGCGATGTCACAAATGACTCATGAGTGGTGGTTTCCTTCCTACACGAGCCAATTCTTGAAATAAACCCTTTGGTCTTGATGTTATCCTCCTGATGCTGTACTTAAATGACAGCAACCATTCATTCATTCATTTCTTCACAAGGCAGGAAGACGTGAGGCTGTCAAAGAGAGCTGGCAATAGCCCGTAAGGCCTGATTAAGCTTTTCTGCACTTTGGGAATGAATCCAAAAAAAAAGCCATCAGGTTCTGATGTCTTTTCTTCGTAACATTTTGTTCAGGTTTAGATGAAATGCAATCAGTAAAAAAAAAAAAATAAATAGTTTTTTAAATCCCTGTTTCCCTTTTCCGGCTTGCATTCCTTACGGGCCCTCTGGCAGCCTGACAAAACAGCAACTGAGAACAAGTGCTGCAGGGCCAAGTCCTGGCTGCAGCTGAACTCCATGCAGGGAGTGCTGGGGAGCTGCCGGGACACCAAGGGAGTAACTGAGGTTCTCTGCAGCCAGGCTGCCATTTGCACGCTTGGTTCCCCAAACACTCCCCACAGGACACTCATTTTGGGTTTTGCACAGAGCAGAGCAGGTGTTTCAGCAATGTTCAGTGTGGCAGGAGAACAAACACAAGAACAGTCCTTGCAAACCCCAGATGTAGATGTGGCTCCATCATCCTCTCCATGGCACCTGAACAACCTGGTGACAATCTGTGGCATTTGGACTGCTATAGTTATACAAGTGTATATTTAGCTTTACCTTGCAGAAAGAGCAGAAAAACTTATTCAGAAATTTCTCATTTACTTTGAAAATTAAGCCTTCAAGAGCCTTAAAAAAAAAAAAAAAAAAAAATCTGAACTTTAAAGCTCTTCTTGCATCCTAAGCACATAGGAACTGGCATCTTGGATCAGACCAAATGGCCTTCTAGCCCAAACTTGGTTTTCCCTTTTGAGAGCTACTGGGGGTTGAGCTGATCCTGCTACAGAAGTGTATTTTATGACACTAAGAAACACTTGTTAATGGGTAATTGTCAACTCAGAGCCCAGAATGATGTTTGTATAGTTAGGACTGTTTTGTCCTGTGTACCTATTTATTCTCATCTACATTAACTTCCTTTGCCATTTTGTCATCAGTTGTTCAGTGTCCCAAGAACCTTCTGCAACTCCTAGCAGGCAGCCCTCCTCCTTTACTACACTATAGAGAGGCCAGGTCTGCAATAGCAAGTTTTGTGTCACTCTCCACCCCTTTTCTAGATTATTTTTGAGAACTTTGACAAGTTGAGATCTTTGCAAGGATCTGCTGGTAACCTTTTTCCATAATGAAAAATAACCATTAGTTGTCACCACCTATTAGTTATTCATTGATGAGAAGAGTTTCTCTACAAATTGCTTAGTTTCTTTAGAAGCTTTTGGTGAGGGATCTTGTCGGATGCCTATTAGAAATCCTGGAAGACAACATCAGTTGGATCCCTCTGCCCACATACTTATAATAAATTCTAATTACTAGTATTTTTATAAGACATAAGTAGTCTTCCTTATATTTCAATTATCCACGTGCCTCCTAATTCTATTTTTGACCAGTTTCTATTAATTTTCTGTTAGAGATGTCAAGTATATCAAACTGCAGATGCCAGGCTCAAGCCTATTAATAACATTCTATAGGAACTCACCCCAATTCAAGATCGACAGAATAGAGTCTGAATTAAATTTTTTGTCTAATGATATCCTATACACATCAATATCTGTATTCTTATATTTGAAACATTAATCTTCTTTAGAGTAGATTCATTTCATATGCATATGTGCACGTATGCATATGTGTGTATATAAAATTTTCATGCAATTGACCAACCATGTATTCCTTTATCAGAATGGAGAATCGGCTTCCAACTTAATCAAACCAATATTTAGGAATCTTGCTATAAAGCTGACACAAAACACAATCTGACAAAAGAAACAACTTACGCTTATGTAAAACTCGTAACTACTAATTCTTACTGTTTTAGTAATGCTTTAATTTCTCTTTTTTCCCCTGTTCATTTCCTTTTCTATTAAGTGTCAGGCTTTTAGACAAATCCTAGATTTGGGATTTGCCAAACTTATTGCAAAGTTGCATTACAGAAGCAAATCGCGAGCACAGCAGCTAACACACTTCTGCAACCATCTGGGAAAAACACATATCCATCATATGTCTCTTCCTTCTGAATTTCAGTGTAATCTGTTTTCCTGCATTTGTATTTCCTCTGGGAAGGCAGTAAACGCTTGCATTTCCCAAAAACGTATCCTACACTGTCTGCCTCTCAGAGCTACTCTATCACCACTTGGGAATTGAGCAACAGGGAAAAAATAAAGCTGTCTAAATCTGGCACTCTCATCTCATCTCCATCTCACAACAATTAGTGTTTTAGGGCATATTACTTCCTGCAGCAATATAAAGAAAGATTAGTTTTCAATTTCATCTACTTGCACATTATTCATATGGATAAGTATGGTAGTTACATGCTATACATGCTTACACAAGTAATTTATTAATTTTTTAGATCCGATAATTAGGTCATTCTAAAGAGCCTGGAAGATACACTGTCAGTCAACAAATAAATGTACTGTGTTCAGATTGTCGCTCATTTCGGCTTTAATAAAAATGTCCACAATATTATTATTTCAATAAGAAATAGTAAAATGAATACAATTTAATTGGATTGTTTCTTTTATGAGGAGAAATAAAAATAGACTAATTGATTTTGACTTAAAATATTTCTGACAGATAAAGTTAGAACAGGAAATATCTCTCAAAAGACTGACAACATAACAATTAAGTACAACAAAAATGTATTTCTAAAGGATTGTCATTGTGCAAGAACTAATAATTACAGGATGAATATGTGAATTTATGCATCTCCATCAGCTTTGGAAACATATTGATTTTAATTGTGGTTACTGCCCTTTTCAAGCCTTTGGTGACAGCCACGTCCCAGATGGGAAGCTCCCAACTTGTCCTATCTCTGACAACACAGATGTGAACTGGTGACATTTGTAGAAGAGGGAAACAAGAGGAAAGGAACCGCACCTTTGCAACGCTCACAGCATGCTCCTCTCTGCTTAATTACGAGAGCACAGTCCTTGGAGAGCATCGGACACTTCTCTCTCTTGCATGTCACTTCCTTATTCTGGAAAAAAAAAAAAAAGAAAAAGAAAAAAAGAAAAAAAAAAAAAAAGAAAGACAAAAGCTATTGCTTAGTTCCTTTAAAACTCAGAATATAAAAAGTGAGGATAGCAATTTGCCCTCTCACTCAGAAGAGGTCCTTGCGATTCAAACACCTTTCTCTCCTTGAAGGAACGCAGTAGAAGACAATCTCTAGAATTATCCAGGAATTCAAGTAATTCAAGTGGTGTTTAAACTCCACTTAGACAGTAATTCATAACCACTACCTGTCATAGTACAGCAAACGTGCTCCACTGCAGAAATCCACTTTACTTAAATGAACAACTAGCTACATGACGCTCTTGTTAAAACATCCTCAGAGTCTTGAGGTGCTGCCCCATGAACTGCATAGCTCAGGAATTGTTTCTCACGGTGACAAAAGGACAGACGGCTGAGGAAGAGGTGGCACCCTCAGAGAGAACAAAACTCTGCCACTGCTGAAAGTAATTTTTAGGTGGCTGTACTACCTAGCTACCCAGATGGTCTTCAAAAGAGCCTGCATTATACTATACTAGAAAATAAACTACTGTAATTCATCTTTCTCCCCAAAACGCTGAAAATCGATGCAACAACAGAATCATAGGCAGAATCACTGCATATTATAGTGTCATCTTTCTATGGCAAAAAGCCAGCTCCCAAAGAGCATGTTGACCACATTAAGGAATGTCAATAAGGATATGCAAAAGCAGACCAAGGAAATATTCCATTTATAGCCTGTCTTGCCTCTGTGGTGTCAACCCTTCTGGTTATCCCTGCCTTAAAATGAGGGCAGAAAACAAATACTTTGAGGGTTTCTTTCAGTGAAATTTTGCTACTTGAAATTCCTGACTGAAATTCCTGACCTCCACCTATAATTAGTACCTCAGTTCATTAAGTGACACAGGTGGCCATTTACTACAGGCAAGCACTCATCTCACCCAACCTTATGACTTAATTAGAGACCAAAAAAAATCAAAGGGCTAGAAAAATGTAAATCATAAAATGAAAGGAAAATAAACTGCTTTCCTGTCTTTCTCTTTCAGTCCCTGTGGCCTTATTCAAGGTGCCTGTGAAGGATAACACGTAGCTTTTATTACACTCCAGCTCTTTGTCTGAAATAGGAGGTTTATTTTCTTAAAAGTCACTGCCTGATCTGATGGGAGCTATAAAGGCACTTCAATCTTATCAGTGTAAATGAGGAATCTCTCTCACCAAGCCAGTGTGAAATCAGCAAATGAGAATCAGGCCCTAAAGCGCAGCTGCAGCAGCACAAACAACTACTGTAAAAAGCCAGGTCACTGCTACGTGCTGGCTGCTCTGCATCACTCCCCCATTTCAGACCAAACATAGATGCAATTTAACTGGCGAGTTAAGCTGAATTTATTATGGTGGGTCTGTAGCTCTGGACTGGTACGAAGCAGCCACGGCACAGCAGTGCAACTGGCCCAACAAGCAATTTTTAGAGCACAGGGTGAAATCCTGATTGTCGTTATGTGAACATAGTGCCCCCTGACTTTGCCTCCTTAAAGCCTGTTGAAGTGCAACTGAACCAAGTTCACCAAATCAGCTACAAACACTCTGGATGTTGAAGGGTTCTGCTAAGATCTAATTGTCTCTAATGAAGTTTGCTCAAGGAAAGATTTAATAAGCCTAGCAGCCCTGTTATCTTTATCTGTGCAAAAATCTTCTGCATGGTGAAAGCAGGTTTGAAGAAAAGGCAAAATCCAGTTTAGTGTAGGCTCCTTTGGAGAACATGATTTACTCAGCTGCAGCATGCATCATGGACCTCATGAAGATGCATGGTGCACTTCTGGGTCAACCCAAATGGATTGGACTCATGTCAAAGGGTCCAGCGGGCAGCTACACATCAGACTTCCTCTTCAAAGGAAGAAATTATTATTGCAGATGGCAGCAACAAGAAGTAAAACATGGCTCTGATTTCTTTTTGTTCCCTGATTCCCACAGGACTCCTGGGGCAAATGTCTCACGTAGCTCAGCTTCCCAGGGAACTTCTTGCCCTCTCCCCTGGCTGCCTCCCTCAGGTACATCCTGACGTGGTTGCTCCTTGTTTGTAATACAAAAAGTCCCTAAAAATCCTCAGGATGCATCTGACATGCATATTTCAAACAGGAACTACTTGCTGGTTACCGTTCGTAACTAAAAACCTCCTGTTTGTCCCACCTTACTTAAATCAGGAATCTTCTCTGCCAATGACAAGTTTGGTACCGTTGAGCCAAGCCACAGCGGAAGCCAAATTTGGATTTCACTCTTCTTCCCTCATCACCAGCATTGCTGGTGGCTCAACCCTGAACTCAGGACTTTTATTACAGATGAGGATGGAACTGGAATAAGAAAGCAAAACCGAGTGGGGCCATATAGCCTAGTGGCTGGGAGCTTTCCTGAAAGGGAGGATTTTGGACTTCACGTCCTGTTGTCAAGGGCTATTTTAAATTAAGAGCTGTTCCACATAAAGCACTTTAGTGGCCCACAGTGCAGCGACAGGAACTGAATCATCCTCCCTCCTTGAAGGCATCTTAAGCAGCAGGCTATAGATTCATATTTCCTTTATCCCAGTAGACCTTGAATGTCTTGTTACTCAGTGGCCCAGCTTCAGCAGAAGAGGGGCTTGTTCCTTGTGCTCCTAAAAGTCACTGATCTTGACAGCAAGGATGCTTGTGGGGTACCTGGAAGAGGAATCTTTGAACTGCCTCTGGACATGGAGGGCGCTGAACCTGGATCATCATCTCAAAGGTGACAGCATGGTACTAACAAGTGGGCAGAAGGTGCCACACTCACTCACCTCCTTTTTTCTTTTTCTAAATAAAAGAACAAGCTCAGCTGTGTCCCTTGGAGAAGCAGCTGCATCCTCCTGTCTGCAAGGACAGGCCTGTGTATATCAGATGAACAGCAAATTTTGCCACAGCAAGAAGGGTGGCTAACCCCTTCACAAGGTGGGATTTGTAAAGCTGTTATTCCTTCTCTCAAGTTGGTATTACAGGCAAGCCCTGCGTGGGTCCGAAACTGGCTTGAATCCAACTGTTTTGGATGCCACCCCAAGGTGCCTAAACTCCCTGACACTGGGGCTGGTCTGCTCTTCCAGGCTGTGAGCTACAGCACCTCTCAGGGCTGTAGCCCCTACTGCTGCTGAACAAATATACATTAGAACCACAATTGCAACGTACTACCCCATCAAAGTCTTCAGATCAAAATCCCTCTTGCTTCTTCTAGGACCGTATTTAATTCTGAAATTCTTTCTGAGAAATCATGTTCTTCTGTCTCAGTGCTGCATCTTGGGGAAAATTAGGCCAGCAGATGTAGAGGGAAGGGTTAACGTACCATGCTGATCAACCACAGGACAGCACCAGATAAAACAGGGCTGGTAAATCATTGTTTAGTCTATTGCAGTCGAGCATTATCCAGTGCAGATCTCCTAGGCCCATTGGGTGTAAAAGTACGAAGATAAAACAAAGAGCAATTGTCACTAGGAACTTTTTTTTTTTTCTTTCTTTCCTTCGTGCTGTCATCCAAAACACTGCTTAATGTGTACTGTCCATCTGCTTATTTCAATTCTGCTGCCTCTTTCCCTCCCAATTCACAAGGGCAAGCAGAGGGTGAGAGTAAATGGACTTTAGCATTAAATCCTTTCCTTCCAAATATGTCCCCTCCTACTCTCAATAATCACAACATTTCATTACTTGTCCCAACCATACATTTAAAAAGTCAATAAGTAGCTGCATGCAGGAGAGCTGTATTACCAAACCTCCATCTATGTTGTCAACAGCGTTTCTGGAGTTGTTGAAAGCTCTCAGATACTTTGATTTTTGCTGTTCTTAAGAGAACACTTCTTAGACGGCAACATTCAGAAGCCAACAGTTATGGGAGGGTAGGGGATTTTTTTCCTTTTGTTTACAGGCCATGCACTCTGGCACTGAGAAGTACAGAAGAGACACATGGCTCATAAATACATAAACCATTTGCTAAATCAGAAACCTGGGAGTCAGTCAAAATCCATAATAGGGTCCCGAGATTCATAATAAATAACTTTTAATTATAGTTCTGCACAATAGTTATTTTAAACAGATGGTTTATAGATTCACATCTGGGATTTTTTTTGTTGTTGTTAATTTAGTGCTCAGGCACACACACAGAAAGGGAGAGAACCTCAGCTAAGGTTTTTATTGGTGTTAAAAAAATACATTTCTTTTACAAAGAGGCCAGGCCGATTCAGAACAATGCTGCTACAGCTGACGCAACTCCCCAGTCAGCGCTCAGTCAACAAAGAGTTTGCACGGGAATCCCAGGCTCCCTCAGAAAGGAAAATTTAGGGAAGTGCTAGAGGATCACCCTGGACTTCTCTCCCACACTCACCAAATCTCACTGCTGGAGAACTAGCATTTTAATGCATTAGGGGAAAGATCAGAAAGTTTTGTTGGGTGCCCACATTTCTCCCCTCTCCCACGCTTTGCCAGTGGGAAGCAAAGTTTTCTTTAACTTGGCATGCAAAGGCGACGTCACATTCCTACACAGGAGAGATACACTAACCAGGCCTAATACCAGTGTTACTGCTTCATGTTACCTTTACTACAACCTCCTCTCAACGCAATTTGTTCACCTTCTACATACACCTCATATTTTTACCTTCCATCAAAGAACTCCACACAAAATAGCCCTTTCTGGTGACAAAATTTATCAAACTAACAGCCTTAAAACTCATGTGGTACAGTTAAATAAAATGCCAACATGAAAAGAAAAAAAAAAAGAAAAAAAAAAAAACAATAAAAAGAAATCTGAATATTTGGCAGAGGTCTGGGAGAGGACGTGTGCCAAACCACAGCTTGGAAGCTGCAGCCAACTTTCTACAAGGTTCCCTACTGGGCTCCTGACGGCAGCCACTGGGAGGATGGCTCTTTTCAACATGGATTTGGCTTAGAAAAGGAATAAAAACAACAACAACAACAACCAACAACAACCAGGAGTCCACTTAATTTCTTCAGGACTGTGCCAAGGAGCACCTCCATCAGTATCCCAAGCCCACTCTTGTGCTGTCACAACTGGTGGCTGAAGATCTTGCAGTAGTGGGTTCTCAGGGAACCAAATTTCCACTGTGAAAGTCTGTTTTTTTTCCTTTTGTTTTGTTTTGTTTTTCTTTTTTATATGTTCAAAATGCTTTTAGGAGGCTTACACTGCATTTCTGATATCCTGAGATTATTAACTATTTATACCGAATAGGAAAAATATTTCTTAAACTTTCATTTAACCAAAAAAGGCTGTGGAGAGAAAAATAATAAAAGCAGCAGTGACAGATTAGGTAGAAATATGAACTACCATTAATGGCTAATCCTGAAAACATGCTTTTTTTACCATTATTCATCACAAGCTCACTAGTAACTCTGATAGGACTCCTCACCAAGTAGTTCAGAGTGTCCTTAAATTTCTGCCAGGAGATGCCTGTGGGATCATCCACCAAAAAACCAAAAATTTTCAAGCAATGGCAAAAATTATCCCTGGGAAATCTGGGATGCAGCTTTCAAACATGCACGTATGACCTTGGGAAAAGAAAAAGCCATTTAAAATTAATGAAGCAAGTGCACTCAAAGTCACTTTGGCAACATCTCTACTGCAAGGCGTAGGGCAAGCTCAAACAAACACAAGTCAGGGCACACCGCGTGCCATGACCCACATGTTCTCTGGCCATGCTGCTGGCTCTCTGCCAGATGTTGCATGTGGCCAGAGCATCCTTTCCAGTGTGCACAGAGCCACGCTCAGTCCATGCAGGCCACGGGAGCAAAGGTTTGGGCCAGCGCTGGCCACAGGCTCTGTCCCTCAGCAAAGCTTGGGAGCACCAGGCTCCCAGGAGTGTGCCTGCACCTATGCTTACGTGCACACAACCCCAATGTTGGGCCAACTTAAATTTGAGGACAGGCTCAAACACGTGTGTAACTCGTGGTCTAGATAAATCCTGAGGCGCTTTCTGAAAATAGTACCCTTGCTCCTTTGGCACTCCTGCCTGGAACTCGCTGCCTTGGGTCCAATTTACAACCTTCCCTTTAATTGGCAGAGTTGATGCAAGCAAGCAATCTCTGCTATTACTGTGGGACTGCCGTCTACCATGAGCATTTCTGTGCTTGAGCAAGAGCTGCACAGTTTGGCCTCAGGGAGGAGACACCACTCCCCAAGGGAAGGTGTCTGCATACATTTTGAACCACTGTGAAGGGAGATGAGAAAAAGATCTCATTTCCTTGGTTCCTCTTCAATTATCTGTTTGGCTTTTTTTCCTTGCAAAAACAAATTTTGTGGCTAAAATAACAGAAATGGTTTAGCACACTAGGTATGTTTTTAAATTGGAGGTGGAAAAAATATTTTTCTATGACACAGTCTGTTCTCTGCAAAATGACTCAGTTCTCTCTGTTTACCCACATAAACCTATGAACACCAAGGTATATGCTTTACCCCATAGAGAGAAAAGTCCTATTATTTTAAGTGTGTCTTCAGTTTCACAGGAGTGAAGCCAAACATATGCTTCAGTACTTTCAGCATTAGGTCCTTGCCTATGGCACAACATGACCACGATTTCAGCATGAATTGCATTAGATGTAAATGATAGTATTTCATCAGGAACAAAATATGCCAGTCCAGTCCACAGAGCTTCTTTTTCCTTTTTTGAGCAGAGCACACAGTAGCCCCCAATTTATCCCCTCATTCCTGTAATCTCCTTAGCTTATCTGGCCTCTTTGAGGGCGCACAGGGAGGAGGCTGCAGCTCTCTCTGTGGTGATGCTCAGCCAGCATCCACCACCCCCTTCATAATTTGAGCTCTTTCCGCTCCCTAGGAAAGGTGATTAAAACAAAGGCCCAGCTGAAAGATGACACCAAATTTCACTGCAAACGGGCAATCTCCACCGCTGTAAGGAAGGCATGGGTATATGCAAGTCATTCAGGACACATCACCCACAGCCTCTTATGAACTGAACAGTGATTTTTTTCCACTGTGTTTAATGATCACCAGCATGCGGAAAGTGACCTCAGTGGCCTGCTGCAATCCCAGTGCTCCCTGACAGCAGTTTGGTGCACAACTACACGGTGAAAAGAAAGTGCTTTCTTCCTCTTATATTTGTTTGCATTAATGCAACTGCTGAGGCTGCAGCTGGGATCAGGGTCCCATTACACCAGACATCACGTAAATACATCATAGGACAACATCCCTCCTCCAGTGAGCTTATCGACAAAGACACAGCCAGATGAAGTGACCATAACTGCATATTAAGTCAGTGAAAAAGCCAGAGCAAGATCCAGACTGCCACCTCAACCTCCACTTTGGATAAGAGTCCTTGAGCTGTAAAATTAAAGGCAAAACTGTTTACCTGTCAACAGAATAGCAAGATGGTCTTCTAGCAATAAGAGACAGGGTTTTCACAGGTTACCAGCAGTTCATACTGTAGTCTGAAAAACTACATGTAGTAATCCAGGAGCCAGGTTTCAGAGAAGGGGTATGTACTGGGGTTCTTGTGGGAGACCACACCTTTGCATTTCATGAGATGCATGCATTTTAAATTCACAGCTTTTCCACAAAATTTAAATCTGTTTCTAAACAAAATATATATATATATATATTTTTTTTTTCTATTTTATCAATAAAGAATTCACATTAATTATCAGTCATCTAAATTTGACACCAGTACCTAAGAAAACAGTAGACATAGGCAATACCCATCAATTTGAAGGTCAGGGTGCAAACCTGTGCCCATGCTGCTGCTCACGTTACAGCTCACTAACCCAGCTCTATCTCTATGAGCTTACAGGCTACCCCTTGCTGGATGTTCCCAGTCACTCAGATCAGCCAGCAAAACTTTCTGGATGAGCACTACCCAACTCATTTTGAGCTAAATGAGTCATCTTGAAAGTGTGGTCCAGCCTAGCCTGCTTTACCCTGGCTGAAGTTGATGGGGCAGAATTCGTTCTCCCAGAGAAGGGACAGGCAGCTGAAGGCCATAAAATCTTACACTCCCTTAGCTGGATCCAGAGGCCATCAACACACAGCTGGAATCAACAGATGTGGAAGAACATCACTGCTCTGTTGCATTAGGTCCTGGAGCATGCTGCTCTGCTGACACCCCCTTAAGTGCCATGGGATGGCTTAGAAAAGAAGGAGTTTGTTCATAGCATCCCTGAGCCAAACTGGTCTGAAAACACTCTAAGTAAATCCTAACCCAAAAAATTGTTGAAGGCGGTACTGACAAATCATCAAGCTGATTTCATAGAAAGTAAAGCAGACTGTGGCAAAGGTTTAAAATAAATGATTAAAGGATTTTAATTCAACAAATTTTATATCAAGTCATGGTGTCATGCTTTGTACCATCTCAAAAATTAACTCGGTTCCATCAAAATAATGTCCTAACAATGCTCTGATTTTGTTTCTTAACTACTGTCATCCTAGACGTATAGACTGCATTCAGCTTATTTTCCACCAGACATTGCCAATGAGAGAAAAGCAAAACCATGAATACAACAGAAGTGCATAAAAATCTGAGGCCATCAGTTCAGAATTCCTATTTTTGGATGAGATAACTATATCTCCTATTATAGACCGAATACCAACTGATAGTAATTTTTCTGATGTGAATTAAAACTTCATTTGACATTTAAAAGCCATGCATTGCCTGATTTTTTTTTAATAAATATAATTTAATCACATTATGATGGGCTAAATCTACAAATACATTATTCAAACAATAGTTACCTGTCATTGCATCTTTATTGCCTTCTGTCTGATGTCTGCTTATTCGACTTACACCGGAGATACAGGCAGTGGCAAATGCTCTACTTTTGGGCTTGAGCCTGTTCTAAAAACTTTGAACAAAGCAGCCCTTGAGGCCAGGTATTTCTTAAAGAGTTTAAAAAGCCCAATGGGCCTCCTAACTTACTCTGCAACAAGTCATATCCCATGAAGAAACTCACTTCTGTACAATACAAAAACAGGGCTAGATTAAAGAAAAAGGAAGAAAAAAAAGCAAGGTCCCCTGCTGCTCTGTCTGGCCAGAATCATGTCTTTTACTGCCCATATCCTCTAAAGAAACGATGCTCTCATGATATATTACCCTAATACATCACCAAGTGACAGTTTTCTCATGATACTGTATCCACAAAGATGTGATGCATGCCAGAAGCACCAACAGGAGATCTCAGTTGGGGGAGGAAAGGGGAAGGGGCTTTTATTTTCTTCCAAATTTTTAATCTACAAGTTGGTTTTCTAATGTTATTTTGTCAGGAAAATCCCTGTCAATCCTAGCTTCATAATCCAGAGGAGTGCTAGAGGTGTTGCAGTAGTAGCACAACTTCTAAGTTAGAAAGCACATACCAAAAATCCCCAACAAAACTAAAAAAAACACTCAATTTAATTGAAGCGAGTTTTGAAGTAGGACCAAAACGCTTCAGGAACAACAACCAAATAAAAAGAGTAGCCCAAAAGAAAGCAACAAGAGTCTGTTTTCCGTTATAAAATTATTTAGGCAAGAGGTCTCCAGACACTGCTGTTTTAATGAACTTGCAAGTAAACTCAGTGCTGACCCCGCATTTGTTTTCTTATGTGATCTTGCCTGTGTTACACAGTGGTATTAGTAAAAAGGAGGTTATTCATGGAGGTCTGCAGAGAGAAGGGGAGCCACCAGCTTGTCAGTCTGTCTGGAGATGAGTAGGAAGGGACAAGGACCGAGAGCATCCCAGCCAGGACTCCTTGAAGGGGCAAGATCTTTTGGGGTCCTTTAGTGATGCCTTCAACTCACAGGGACTCACTCCTTTCTGCTGCAACTGCTTCATGCTAGTAACATCTCAGAGGGGCAAGCATGAATCCTAACTCATGGACAGCTGGTCACAGCAGTTATCTTCAAGTGGGCTTCACCCAGTTGCTGTTGGCAAGAGAAGGCCCAAGGCCACAGGAGTATGTAGTCAGAAAAACCTAGCCTGCAGTGATGTTTTATTTAACACGTCACATTTCTGTGTGTTTGTACTTCATACCTACTCAAAGTTCTGATGGATACAAAGCTTCCATCAGATGCAAAGAAGGAGGGTGGAATGAGCTTTCCTTTGTTGTGATCAACAGCATTGCCAAATTAAGCTAGACTCTGACTTTCAAAACATCAGCGAGTGCTGTAGCTACTAGGAGAAAAAGTGTATTTTGACTTGTGACCTAAGCAAAAGCCACTGAGAGGAAACTAGAAGCCAAAGCTGTCAAAGTCGCTTTCACAGTCCTTGAGCTGACTTTGACTATATTTTGTGGCCTGGCCCTTGCTGCTTTTGGGTGAGATGTAGCAGCCCTCACTGACAGCAGTGATCACTTAGCCATGTGACAGTACCATTGCAGTCAATGAAACCACCCACACGAATTCAGAGGTTTGAGCTGAGCTCTTCAGCACAGACACATGCACAATGCCCTATGTACTGGGTAGACCCAGTTAATTAAACAGTTATTTTTAAATGCTGCTCTGGAATGAAGTTCGCTGTCCAAAATAAGAAACTAACATTGCAAAACCACTTTCTGCTTGAAAAATCTAGTGGTTAAAACATGTTTTGCATAATAGTTGCCCTACAGGGACAGTTCTCACTTCTGAAAAGCAAATTTGCTTCTTTTTGTTTTGCACATGTACAAACAAACTGATCCTGGTATGTCCAAAGCTTGCAATTCTTAGCTATAATAATACATTGCATAGAAGACATACAAGCAGATTTTTCCTCAGCCTGTCTTCCCTTCACTCCTTCCCTTCCTCTGCCCCACTTGCACTGCTGGAAGTAAAAAAAATACTTGTTTCTGACAAGTAAATGGACCTGACATTAGAGCAAAACTAGAAGGTGAACGGGGTATGCACAAGCCATTTGTCATCTTGACAAAGTGATTTTCAGTCAGCAGTGGGACACTTTAAAGACATCTGAATGGTCGGCCTTGACCACCAGCATTTCTTACAGCTTATAAAGGGACCTATGGGACCAAGAACACAGCCTGCTTTTGGAAGTGACTCCTGATGTGGTACCTCTCGATAGATGTAAAGGCAGTGTGATATATCAGGTACCACTAAGATCTTTGCTAGCAGTTTATATTTACATAAGTATGGAGCGCAGATAGCATCTTGTTAACCCAATCAATGAGATTCAAATGTCAGGAAAGGGATTATGCCTGGTTGGAAGTCCACAGCACTGGTGAGGCAGCCAGAGATGATTTCATTGTGTGGGACAGCACTGTTCTCTTTGAAGAGCAAGAACTCAAGCGGTAATGCTACTAGCTGGGCAGCTTGGGGGAAAACACAGGGGAGATGGAAAGATGGTCTGAAAACCAAAGGTTTCACACCTTTAGCATAAGAAGGGTTCTTTATGATGAGAGACTCAAGTGCCGTGTAAAAAATGAGAACCTGGGGCTGAACTGAAAAAAACTAAAATCTATCTACCTGAGGTCTTAGAAACTTAATATTTAATTAACTGTACCTTCCTCTGCAATAAGAGCAGTCTCACATCGCCAAGTCACAGCCCAGTCTGGCTTGGAAGAGGAACGACGTTTCATCCAGTCTGTCCACACTGCTGTGTTCTGCACAGGCAATTGAAACACACTTCTCTAGCCTAGAGAAGAGCAGGAAATTTCCTAACCAAGATGAGCTCACTAATTTCTGCATCAATGCCTCTTGATATACTTTACAATAAACTGCTTTTCTCCCACTGCCTCCAACTACTAAGCTGTATGACATAAGAGGAGATGCGTCCTGCCACCCAGGCCAGAGCAGGAACCCTTAAGGGCATAGCATGAGCTACCTGACCCCAAAACAGAAAGAGGGGCTGAGGGTATGGCCTCGTACTCAGCAGCTCCTGTCAGCTCTCTGCTCAGCATGTCAGCTGTAAGAAATCTCTGTTCTGATTTGTCTTCTCAATAGAGGAGACAAAACAGTTAAGCACAGGCTGCTTGGGCCAACAGCCCAACCTAAGCACTACTCAGTGGGTTAACCTAAATCCTTTGATGGTAATGGTACCTTATGGCTACACAAGTTGTCCACTGACACACAATAGTAATATTAGGTCTCCAGAAGATGCTTAAAAATTCTTTTACGCCTCTGGTTCCAGAGTCATACATAGTCACATCCATGTCTTTTCAACTAAAGCTTCGTCTCAGCAGCAGTTTTTGTGCTGTCTGGTACATGAGACATAATGCTCAGCGAACAGGCTGGAGCTGCCTACTCACCTCTCCAGATGGCTGCCTTCCAGCAAACCTCCCTTTTGTTGTAGGTGATTTGCTTTCTTTTTCCCTTTTTGGCTCCCACCTTTGTATGCTTCCATATGTGGACTGGTTTAATCATGCCAAGAAACCTGATGACACTAGAGATATTAATCTTATACTAAAATTATTATACACAATTTTAGGCACCAAATACATACACTTTGTGTAACAACAAGTACATAAAACCACTCAAATTTCTTACTATCATGACCTAGAGTTCTAGATATTTTTTTAAGTTTCCACTTCAGATTGATTTTTGGGTCAAGTAGTTTTTGCTTTAGGATTGGAAACCTTGCAAAGTTAAATCAGATATATACGGACATTTTTCCAGTAGCTATAAAAATTGCATGCTGCTTCTGTTTTCTTCACATTTTCACGATAAGCAAGCTCTGGTTTGGTATCAGTGCACTATGCTGCATCTTAAATGTCCACATCAGCAAGTTTCTCCAGCAATGCTTAATGCATATAGATCAGACAAACTATGCCTCAAGCATAGTCTGTTCAAAAGGTTTCTTACACAACCACACCATCAACGTTTTAATGTATAATGACTTTAATTGTCCAGCATTTTTTATCCACTGCTTTTACAAACAACCCATCCACCACTCCTTGGTTTACAGGCTAAAAAGCTTGCATGCTTTGCACTCTGCCTGCCAGCATAATTTTATTCATTTATTTTAATCAAAAGCATTTGCCAGATTGAATCACCAATCCACCTAACACAGTTAACCACGCCAGCTCCCCCCAGAACTGAGTATTTGATGGTACCCTGCCATATACAGACAAAAAATATTCTCTGTCACAGACAAATAATCAACAGTCTCCCTGTAGTAGGAGAGCCAGCTGCTCTTATCAGTATTTTAGGTCCTACAGGCAATCCTTCAGCTAATAGCCTTATCTCAAGCCCAGCCACCCTTCCTGGCTCCTTTCTGCCCCAACAATTTCCAAGCGGCACAACCTGGAGGTGTTTCACTAACTGGCACAATCAGATCATAACCACTACATAGCCCTAGAGCAGTCATTTATCAGCTCTTCCCCATCTCTCCCAAACCATGTCTCAACTGCACATCACCACCCAGACAGAAAAAAAGGAGGAGGAGATAACCCCAGGACGATCAAGGTCTGCTGTTCTGCAGCCACTAATAAATCATAAGACAAGCCAGAAACATAGATTCAAATATATGACTCTAGCTGGCCATCAGAATACATTTTGATGGTTCCAAACCATTCCCATTGAAGGCACTTAATATAATTGAAAACAATATGTTAGGAACAGCTAAGAAAAAAAAAAACACACAATATTTAGCCTATGAGCTGTCAGAAATCTGATTGTCCTGGCCAGGGCTCTATGACATGGTGGCTTGCATCCTTCCAGCTAAGGAGGAGCGTGGAGTTGCTGCTTCCACGGCTCAAGTGAGATCTTCAGCTACAAAACAGGTGAGCCACACATACCATGGCCATCTGGAGAAAGGGGCAGCTGGCCCTGCAGCCATCAAGGGAGTCTGGGGTTACGCTGAGCACCTTAGCAGCCCAGGGCCAAGCAATACCTGGGTTTTGGTGTGAAGTAGGAACGGCAGACTTCAACTTCTCAAGTCTAGCACAGCTCTGGACATGGAAGCCAACGCATTGCTCGGCACAGAGACATTTAAGACTGAAATTGCAGCATTTACACGGTTGGGGAATTTGCACTAAATATGCAATATACAGGAAGCTTCAGCACTGCAGGTTGGGGTTTATGCACACACAAAGCGGCGTCACTACCATGCGACCAACTGCAGATGCCTCATGTGCACTAGACCTGCTTCAGACCAAAATGCAGAGTAACCATGTAGACACAACTCTAAGACAGAGTTAAAGATGACCTGATTCAATCTTTAACATTTAAGCTTTGCAAAAAGGTTTATTTAAAACAGGAACTCAGAAGAACTGGGGGCTTTTGAATTGTTTTTCTAAATAGCATTTTATCACATTCCCATCCTTGTGCTCACAAGAACAAATAGATCCCCAGCTCTAATGCTATTTCACAGTACTGCCTTTTGCCATATCACTTTACAGCACAAATACATAATGCTTCCCTCTCTGAAAAATCTAAGATACAATACAGAAAATGAAAACTACAGCCAGGAGCTTGTTGAGTGGAATGGATGAGGAAATAGGTAAAGAGTATGCAAATTGTAGATGGTGCGTGAAGATGTTATTTTTTTCAGTGACATGGTGATACACAGTCCTAATTTAACAGCCCATTTTGGACCACTAAAGGTGCAAGTGGATCTCAGACACAGGAGTCAAATAGGAAAAAAAAAAGGGGGGAAACAGGGAGGGGCAGGAAAAAAAGACTAATAAATAAATAGGAGAGATAGACAAAAAGTGTATGAAATCCAGGTATCAGCACACAAGGCCAGCTCCTGGGGATGACAAGGGACAGGGCCCATGCTGCACTTGGGCCCAGAGCTCAGCACTTGGTTCAGCTGGAACCAAAAGGCTGCCCAGAGCTCAATCAGACAAATGGTCAGGCAAGGAGTTTTTTAGCTGCAGCTTAATGCATAAGATGAAGAGGCCAAGAAGCCTCAGAGGAAGTAATTACAACAGTTACTAGGTACAATATGAGCAAGTGCCAGTATGATAGTCATTTTAGTAGCAGTATTACAGTTAAGAGTTTTTATACAATATTGGGTTTTTTTCTTCGCAACAGTCTTTTATTTGACCATAAGCTCGATATAAAAAGGTTGCATTTTCATTTGATTTTTTTTTGTTGTTGCTTAATATTTTTCTTCCCTCAAAAATTTATATTAAAACATGATGGGGAAATAAAACCAGATATTTGGTGGGGAAAAAAATATCTATTTTTATATAGCAGCACAAAGCAGAACAGCAGAAATACTGACACTGTGAACCATTCACTTACAGGACCATAATTCTTAAAAAGACCATTAACAACTCAATGGAAGAAACTTGAAAGCTAATAAAAACTATATACAGGTAACCGTATGCTTTTAAAATGCCATTTTGATATTGGACCAGCTCTTTAATAATGTTTTTCTTATTGGCAATAAAAAAGTGCCTTAACTTACGCTGATCCATTTTGCACTTATTGTAGACACATTCCAAAGACGTTTGCAACTTATATTACATTTTTCCATTTAATTTATGGCAATTTTGTGCCCTTCATATTTTTCCACGTATTACTTATACATTTTAAATATGTTCTTTTGTATTTGAGTTCTCTGATCCTTTAATTGTGCCAAAGAGAATCTCATTTCCACACTTGACGGATTGGATCTTCATCATCGTTACAGCAACATACCACCAGCTCTCTTCCAGGAGGGTTTTGCCAAGATGTATAATCAATTCAGCACTGTGTACATATGTATGTTTGCTCAATGCAGCTGACTCCATGTTAGAAATGTGTAAGCAGTGAACTCTTCACTATCCCACGTGTTCTGAGAACACCATGAAATAGCTTCTTCAAGCCTGCAGATTTCCAAAAGGCTTCATCATAAGCTGTCACATATGACAGTGCATCGTGTCTCCAAAATAAATGGCATGATAAAGCACAGCGAGTTGAAGGCAAACATACCTGCGTTAGGGCTGTGCCACGTTCTGAGGCAGCCCTGGGATGTGAAGCAAGGTGCAGAAAGCGGACTTCAAGAGGTCCACAGGTGGCACAGACAACACCCAGCTATACAATCCATACTCATTCCTCAGAGGAAAAAATGAGATCAGATGAGATGTTGCATGTGTTACTACTTGGCCAGGGTGGCCGTATCTCTGTATGGCACCAAACTGACCTGAACATTGTCTTACCACTGCTGTTGGAAACTTAAGGGGATCAAGCCAGAGTAACCTTCTTCTGCCATTGATAGTTTGGGTTTCATTCTCAGCTCAACACTTTGTCTTACCTGAAGGTGTTGCATTAATTAAGAACAACTACAACTGAATCTACATGAATCATGCTTCAGGAGAGCCTAACAAAGCAATCACCTCCACAACAGGTAATCAACTAGCTCTGGCTCTCAGTTCAATTGACTTCTCACTTGCAAAACCATCTTCACATATATATATTTTATATATATATAAAAAATTATACATATTTTTATATATATATATATATATATATATATACACACACACACACTGTTCTTGGCCCCTCATGACAAAGCAAATATGGGACACCCAGCTGCATCTGACATGGATCTTTGACTGGTGTTTAGTTTTGGGGGGTGAGGTGTTGGTTTGTTTTTCATGTAAGAGGTGACATATGCATCTGTATCTTTTTTAAATTGGATAAAAACTAATAAAGCTTTCATCATGTCAAGGCATGTTTCTGTTCCAGGAACCCTCCAAACACTGATCAAAACAACATTCTCTTTTGCGTAATATGGGGGCGAAAACTACCAATACACTATCTTAGGCTTTTTTGTCTCTCTTGTTTGTTATTTTTGTGGGTGAAGAGAAAGTTGACTGTATTACACAGTAATAAAGACCAAGAATATTGAAATTGAAAGAAGATGCAGTCTTGATAGATTCTGTAGTTGATGTATGTAAACTATTGAAATTAAATTAAATACAATAGGTATGAAAGAATTGTTTGATGATTTTTTTTTTTTTTTTTCAATATGCACTACTCCACTAAAAGTCATCTGGGCCACATTATACCTTGATGCAACAGCAATTGAATCCTGATGTACTAAAATACTGCCATCTTCACTGAACATGTGTCAAACACTTGCTCTCAGGCTAGCTATGAGCTCTCGACTTGTGTATTGTGCCACAGAAATCAACTATGCTATAGGTAAAGAACCCCAGCAAATCTATTATAGTAGCTTTCTTGCTTTAGCCTGCAATGATGAGATGGGTTTTTTGGGGGGAGGTGCAGGGAGAACCAAGGGTTGAGGTTATCTCTTCTGTTCTTTGGTTTGCTTGCACTCAATCTCACTACTCTGTCAGTTCAAACTAGATAGAACACTAGGTCATACAGCAACGAATTTAGCATATTTTTTTATGAGCAAAGGTCAAAATCTACATTGTACATTTCGATTTAAAGGCGGAAATTTAAACTACAGAATGATGTTTCATGCTGAATGAAACGTATGCCAAGCAAAGCTCTGATTTCTAGTTTCCTGAGCTCCTGTCTCCAAACTTTTCTCAGGTTTCCAACACTTGGTTACACTTTCTGGCTCACATTTATTTCCTTCTGTTCTGGATTTAGGTGATAAAAGGTTGAGACATATGATTACCACTCCTCAGGTGCAGTTGGCAAGTTTCAGGCACAGGCATAAGGGAAGGGGGGAGGAAAAAAGGTGGGGGAAATGGCACTGATTTAGATGTGGTTTGTCAAGATCTCAACCGGCTTTTATCAGCTGTTTCTTGACCCAACTTACTTTGTTCTAAAGTATTTTGGAAAAATTAAAAAAAAAAAAATAAAAAAAAGACCTTTTCTCCTCACAAAAAACACACCAAAACCAAACCCTTTCATTCTCCTGAAAAAAATAAAAGTCTCTTGTGATGTGAAAACCACTGTTACGTGAGGTATACTTATCTATTTCCTTGCAGTTCCTGGCTTCTCACCTGTCTCTTTCAGCTGGCAGGTTTGGGTACACTCATTTTAAAACTACATCTACCACTGGCCAACTGACAGGTTGTTCTTGGATCTCTGCTTGTTTCTGGCAAGGCGTTCAGGGTCCATGCAGGTGATTATAAATGAGCATGAAATGACATGGCTCTCCTCACCACCACAGGCAACCCCACCTGTCATCGTTGTCACTGCTGAGCTCATCTCACTTCTGAAAAACTCAGCACTCAGAAGTTTAATTCAGGCTAAGTTACTTCTATGGGTTTTTACATTCTCATCCTATAATTACGCACAGGTTCCCATTTCACCTATTTCCAACAGACTGTAGCATTTTTATGTCTTTTCCACGTGTATGTTGAAGTATATAATTCTTGAAAGTAAATGCCATAATATCAGGTGTGAGCCTACTTCTATTTTGAGTTTTAGATACCTTCCAGCTAAAAAGCTGTACCAACAAAAACTCTTGCTGCACTTGATCATTTACCATACTTTTACCAGAGTTGAACTTAAATATTCCAAGCCTATTTTATATGCTGACACACATATAAAAGAAATCTAACCAAAAGTTCTCCCTATATTCTCTTAATAGCATTTTCCCCTTAACATTTCAAAATACTCAATGTATATTTTGCACTACAAAAAGTACAAAACTTACCAAAATGTGTTAGGTTTTTGCGTTCATGAAGTTTCATTTCTACTAACAGAAACTGACCCATGCCTCCACTACCCTCAGCTTAAAACTTTCACATCTGAAATACAAATATCTGACTCTGCCATACATGACATGTTTGGGTACTTCAAACTGCACAAGGTGTATGAAATGTTCCTATGGATTGAAATAAACTCATTCTTCCACGTGTGAGTATATTTTTAGAATAATTTTTTTGCATTAGGTATTATAGCTATAATCATTTGCAGTCTTCAAGCATTTAATAACTGCAATAAAAAAATCTACTTATCAAACTGAACCAATATGATTGCATTATGAATACTATCAAGATTATATATTTTTACCTATAATCATCATGCCAATTCAGATGAGTTCTTTAAAACTCAAACATTTTTCAGTCAACTTCATTACCCACAGTTTCATTACTTTGATTTTCAGAGAACAGCAGGACATAAGATTTTCTTACTATTGACCACTAGGTATAAAATCATATCACAACTATATGTTCTCTAACATATTTTCTGTACTGTTAAGTGCCACATCATTATCTGAAATAAGAGTTTCCCTTTTGTTGACAGTATTTTTCTTTGGAGTTGTTTTACTTAGCCCTTGTTACTGTCCATCACATTTAGTATTTCCTTTCAGTTGTTCACCTTCCTCTGACACAGAGCTTGCTGCAGCTTGGAGCGTTTTCAACCCTTTCCATCACAGAAGTCTTTGTAAAGACTTGCATGCTTGCAATGAGCCAGTCAACCATGCCATACTACACTGGCACTTCACAAGTAAGCCTACCTGCAATTTACACGTAGCCTAGATTCAGAGGAACAATTTTCCAAGTGCAACTTCTGTATTTCTATTTTACCCATTAGCTTTAAGTACTAAGGATGCCAGTGTTTTATCCAGTTCCTGAGTTTAGCAGCATATAAGGTGAATACCCAAGAAAGCAGGTAGTTTGAGCTGCCTTCAGCCTGTCCTGGGCTATATCCTTATGGAAAGCCAGGTGGTGTGGTAACTTCCCAGAGATAGCACATCTCCTGGGAGATGTAGAACCACAGACATTCCAAGTGGACATGGGCAGAAGACCAAAGCACATTAGCTCAAACAGAATTTTGCAGATAGCAACAGCAAGTCATAAATCACAGTTCTCAAAACCTCTGGATCATGAAGTCAGCTTGAATTTGCCTTTGCCCATTCCATGCCTCAGAACAAGCTCAGAGAGCAGACACACCAAAAACCTGGCATCTCTGCAGCCTGCCTGTTGTTGGAGAGACAAAAAAGAAAATGAGTGTGTTCATACTGTGACTATACCACCCACATCCACTTGTAAAGTGAAAGTGCATGAAGTGAGAAGGGATGGCTTTGTAGTCAAACCATCAGACCAGGAGTTAGGAGATCTGAGCTTTCATCACAGTCCTACAAGAAATTCCTTGTGGATAAACCACAATCTTTCTTTGACTTAGATGTTTTTACCTAAAAAAAAAAAAAAAAAAAAAAAAAAGGCCGCTTTTTGCAGTCAGTTGTAATTAATAACCAGTTCTTTGGAAATCAAATTAATCCATGTTTATTAAGTGCTTAGAGAGATGATTAGTTGGACAGCAATATACCATTGCTAAAGTGTTGTAACTGTAAAAACTCACATTGAAACTATTGTCTTGCAGATGTTAAGAATGACCATTTTAATGGGCATTATTAAGACCATAGAGACATATAAATTACAAATTAGGGAACTCTAGATTTAAGCCATACTGGCTTGTTTAGCTGGTAGTTCTTTCATACAGAGCTACAGTGCACATTTACACACACATGTACATACTCTTAATCTTACCTGTTTCTTTATATTAAGGGCAAGCATCAGTGCTGCTTGTGCACTCCATCACATTTCATTTTGACAAGTAGGGAAGTCCAAAACAGAGCTATCTCATGGTGGGTGTGCTGCCTTTTTATTAGAAAAGCAAATGATTTACTACATACTATATAAAAGATCTCCAGCACATGTCCCTGAGTCCAAATTTCCATATCACCACAACTTCTCTTTGCACATGCTACAGCAGATGCACAAGAATGAACTCGTCTTGGTAGCCAGACTTGGCTGTCTCCAGGAGATCAGTGTGTCTTTTGTATTCAAGATACAGAGGTTTGTGTTACAAATAACTCTAAAACAAGAGATAGAAGTTTTATTAAAGCAGCACCCCCAGAAGCCTTGTTCCTATTCATATTCCTATCATGAAAATCGGTCCATCCTGTCTCCACTAATCAATGAGAAAATACAACTTTGGGATTTAATCTTCCTTCCAAGACTTCTTGGTGTGTAATGAACTGCGTTTGTAATTGCTGTTCATAGTCTTTGTTGCATGATTGCAACTTACCCATAACCTATAAGTTTCTAGTTTTCACCACATTTGCTCTCAAAATATTATCCCTTGCTTTGTCCTTCCAACTAATTTTGCCTGTTAAGAGAAAGCTGGAGATTGCTTTGCTTGTGCTGCCTGCTTCTTTCTCCCTTGCTAGGATGCATCCCTGTGCTTTGCCAGACACAACCTGCAGAGTCAGGTCTGTCAAACACTTAATGATTATTTGGTTCCAGCAATTCAGTTCTGTCTCCTCTCATTTGTGAAATGGGAATGTCCTGGAAGGGAGTTATATATTCTTCCCAGAGTCATTCAGATTTCTGTAACTTGTGCAGTTATTTATGGCAGCTTGCAGTCATGGAAATGTATCACTGCTAGGGGAGACCTGCCATAATCCCATCCAATATTTCAGTTACTCTCTTTACTAGTGTTTTTAACACAAGTGTCCTCTTGTTGAATTTTCTGTCCTCTCCTGGACAGCAATTTGTTCCTTCCTGGAACAGCTTATTAAGCTCTTTTCTTAGTTGCTCGCTTCTTATGATACGAACATCCATCAGGTTTGCTCTTGAAGAGTATGATCAGTCTTCCAGAGAAAGTTCCTCACTGAATGGCTATTAAACAATCAATATTTCTAGTGGGATGTAAGGAAACCTGGTTCCCTCTTTCCTCCTGGTCACAAATCACCATATGGTTTTTTTTGTTTCTGTCTCAGACCTCTTAAAATTGATCTTTTCCCTTGTGGTAGGCCTGAACAGAGATTTCAGCAACTGGCTCTCCAGTAAGTCCTTGCTTTGGATGCCACACAGCGTTAAAGTCAGTATCTCCAGATCAGTTTCCTTCTCCTCTACCAGGTGTGCCAGTTTCCAACTCAAGAAACAGAGACCAAATTTATCCTTTGGCAGAAATAAAACAGAGCATATATAGTGCAGGTAACAGTGGTAATTCACTAGGCATCCATATTCTTAATAAAATGTTGCATCCTCCTTGCACAGAAGGGAGCTAAATGCCCTCAGTTGCTGTTTCATTAAAGTATGTCCTACAAACCACATAGATTTAGAGTTCTTACATCCAATGTTTTTTGCAGTTCTTCATGTTCATGCACTAAAAGGGTGCTCATTGATTTCATAAAGCCAAGGTCTAGAGAGATCTATAAATACAAGTGTTTTACCCTGATGCATTATTGCCCTGATGCCCAAGACTGAACTTCTGCTCCTTCACAGATAAATTGCTTCCTCGCTGGTTAACACCAGCTTCCATTAGCAAGAGTGGTGGCAGACATATTTGGGAAGGTGATCCATGACAGAACACAGCTTCATGTCTTTTTTTTGTTTTCCCTTGATCTCCTTAACTCACCACATCCCATGCTCCTCCTTTCCCCATCCCCCCTCTATCCAGAAGAATCAATAACTTATTCTTTATTACTATTAGCTACAAAATTGTCATTGTGTCTCACTTAAAATCTGTTGAACTCAGTGCAGTGATATACATCAACCTCAGGAGGCTCAAGATCAGGTTCCTAAAGTTGCCAAAATTGCCTTCTAAACGGCAATTTGAAACAATTCTTTAAGCCTTTTATAGATTTATAATGATGCTGGCTAATGCTAATAATATTAATAGCAATAATAGAAGGGGGAGAGTGCGTGTCTTGATATTTAAGTCCTAAACTAGAACACAGTTTTTACAGTCAGCTACTCTACAATTTCCAAAATGTAAAACATAGTGCTTTCTGGTCTATACTTTTCTTTGCATTCAATAGCAAATTAAGGTTTATGGCTTTCTTTTAAATATGTTGTACAAAGTTTTCTTTAGAACAACTGTTTTTCAATAACTCCTAAAGCCTTGGCTTGCTCAGTTGAATTGCTCCCAAAAATGCTTAACTCTGAAGCAGAGTTACAATGAAAGGGCATGTTTCTCCCCAAAACGTGTATCAGCTAGCGACATTATTAACCACTGCATTCCCAGCACAGCAGGCAGTGTCATCCTTGGAATAAAGTGCTTTGATGAAAGCATCACTTCTGCTTTCACTGTTGTCTTATCACAGCGTGTGTAGTCACGTTGTAGCCTTCACCTTGCACCCTTGAGCAGCTCTTCAGCCACTGGTGTGTGAAACTACACACATGGGAGCTCAAAGCAGCAGCATTTCCAAACCTTACCTTTCACCCTTCTTGCTGAGCTCTATGCAAAGACTTCTGTGTGCATCCCTGACTTTGTGAAAACAGTTCTCCCTCCAAATTCACACGGTAAAATCGGTTTCACAATGTCATACTAAAGTCAGGTGTAAATATGTGTCTGAGAGTTTAAAAGTCAAAGAAGCGATTGCCAGATCATGGATTGGATTACTTTCCATTAGCTCGGCTCTTAGATAACCTTGTGTTACATAAAGGCAACAGAGGCACCCAAGATTTGATTATGTGAAATATTCCCCTCTCAGTGCAGTTACATTTAGCAAAGGCCTGAATGTTCTTATTATCTGAAATCCAAACTTACCAGGCAAACACACATTATACAAGGGTTGTCTGTGATAAATGGTATCTGCAGAATTTCTCCTTCATTTTCACATTTTGCAACAGATCCTGAAACAGAAATAAAAATTTCAAAATATTGACATATTATAATTCTCCCAGCTGGTTTTTGAAACTGTCCTTATCACACTAAGGATTAACTTCTGTTCCATTCCTCGCCTTTGATTTTAAATCTTGCCTTAATTTGCCTGTTTTAAGCAAGCAGAGATGTTCAGCATTTCTATAAAATTCCAAAGGAAACTGGGAAATAACTGGCCTTTTATTGCTGCACAAATCTAGACCTTCTTTGTGTTCCAGTTATAGCAAAGAAGGACGCTGTTTCTCTTCTCAGATGACGTGTTGAGAATAATGAGTACTCCATGCAAAGCAGGGTACTTCTATAACGATAGATCCAGAGCTCACTGAAATCAGCAAAAAGTCCATTACCCTCTGAGGACTTGGACCAGGAGTACAGCATGAGCTTTGAACCAAGCATCCTTTTAATGCACGACAGCCAACTGGCAAATGAGTCAAAATTAGCAGGCTGACTGTCAAACGGAATCAAATTAGAAATCCCTTTATGGCCCTCACGCTGATTAGCCGGTACTGTGTCACGTTGGAATCACTTCTCAAAATCTAATGGTTCCTCGCTTGCACTAGAAATCAATTCAGCATTTCCCTCTGTGAAAATACATCAGGAAAATATAACCCTCGAGGGGAAGGGGGCAGAAAAAGGAAAATAAAAAAGGGAAAGGGAAGCACGGTTCTTCTGTTCACCTGCCCCAAACCACGCGGTTACACCTCCAGCTGTCCGCCCTTCCCGCGCTCCGGTGAAATGCCAGGCAGCCCCCGCGCCCGACGGCGGGTCCCGGCGGCAGGTGGGCTCCGCGCTCCCCGCGCCCTCTTACCTGTGAGGAGGGAAGAGGCCAGAGCCCCGGGGAGGCAGAGGGCGCCCAGGAGGACGGCGGCGGCGGCCGGGACGAGGCGCGGCAGTGCCGCCCAGCCCACGCAGAACCGGGGCATCCTCCCGGAGGTGCCGCTGCCCACCAGCTGTGGGGCAGAGTCCGGGACGCGCCGTCGGGTGGCAGAGCCCGGCCACCCCAGCACCGACCCCCGGCGCCGGGCAGCAGCGGGGGGGTGGGGAGCAGGACGGGAGACGGTGTCCCGCCGGGGAGTCCCACCCTGCGGCGGCACCGGGGGAGGGGACTGTGGGTGAGGGGAAAGCAGCTGTCAGCGCCTGCCCCTCGGCCCCACACCCCCTCTTTCCATCACCCCCCCTCCCCTACCCGCATCCCTTCTTATACCTTCCTCTCCCCATAGTCCCTCCTCCGGCACCCCCCGGCCCCCGTGCCTCCCTCCCCCAGAAGCGCACACACGCACAGACAGGCTGCCAGCCCCAGACCCCGTTTCCCTGCCGGGAGATGCCCGGCCACTCCCTCCCCCGGCCCCGCCGAGCACCGCCCGGCCCGGCCGCGGCGTCGGGGGGCTGCGCCCGCGGCCGCTCGGCGGGTGGGGCGGGGAGAAAGGGAGAGGAACGAGAAGAAGAGGACGAAAGAAGAAGAAGAGGAAAAGGTAAAAGAGGAGCAGGAGGGAGGAAACGTGGATCCTCGGACAAGTCCGGTGCAGCCGAAATCCTGGTACCTGGGCAGAGAGCGGCGGCGCCGGCTTTCTCCAGCGGGGTCCGCATTCCGGCTTGTGTCAGTGCCATTTGTGCTTGCGGACAGGTTTTACTGGCCGTCAGAGAGCCGGGACAGGGAAGGAGCGACGCGAGGGAGGGACGGAGGCTGCCCGCGGGGAACGCCGCGGCGGGGCTCCGCTCCCCCGCTGCCCGCCCGGCCGGGGCCGCCGACATCCCCTCCCGCCTCCCTCCGTCCCCTGTGCTGCCCCCTCTCTCCCTGCAGCCGCAGCACAAACTCCCGCAGCCGGAGCCGGCCGCTTCCCGGGCCCGCTGCCGCCCGAAGGAGCTTTTCTCCGTCCCTTCCCGCCCAGCTCCCGGGCTGCCTCGCCCCATCGGGTTGGCCCGCGGCTCGGCGGGGTTTGGGCTCACCCGCCTCCCCGCCCGAGGGGCTGGGGAGCAGCAGGGTGGCAGCTACCGCGACCCCGCTCTCCTGACCTGCCGTGCGGGTCCCGCGGCCCATCGCTTCTCGGTGGGCTGTAGCTATTGCAGCTCCTCCTTAACACTTTCCCTTCGCAGGTCCACGCTTTGCTCTCCTAGGTATAAACACAAGCAATATTAGCTACAAACATCACCAAAATCGAGGTTTGCACACATGCATGCATGTATGGTCTGGATGGGATGACGCCTGTGGTGTATGACAGGAGGTTTTTCTGTGACAGATCTTTCCAAGCCTGTTTTACAAATCGTTTTCCTTCGAACTGTGATGTTTCATTTAGAGGAATGAATGCTCTCTGAAATAAACTAGTCTGACGACAAGCTGAAAAACATTTTCAGATTTATACACGTTCCTATTTTCTTTCTTTGGGGGCGGTGGATATGAGTTGCTATTTCAAAAAAGCTTACAGTAGTGGCAAATCAGGTGCATGGCAGACGGGCACATACATGACTACTTGAAATACATTTCAGTTCCCAGTAAGAAGCAAGACAATTAGATTTGTGTGTCAATTTTAAGAAAAAAACCCAAAAGTCCAGACCAAAAGTCTGCATGTTCATTCTAAAAAGTAAGATGTGTACACCTCTTCTCCAATACAATTCATTACCTACCGTTGGAGTAGCAAGCAAAAGTCAAAATAGAAAAAAATTGCACCTGTGACAGAGACTATGAAAAACTGATACTTGTAAACTTGTAGGCATCACTAGCAAAATCCTTCTCTATGAGAAAAGAAAGCCTGCGTTTTTCTTGTCTCAGCCTCAATATGTACAGGTTGAAGCTGCACAGGCAAATACGATAATTTAGATGCCATTAAAATGGTTTCATATTCCATTAAAATAAAACCGTGATAGAAAATTTACTTCACACATTGTGCAAAGCACACAATGAACCCAGTACATAAATGTAGCCTGGATTTTTTTATTTTCTGGGAACGTTGTCTTCACGATTCTCTGCATTTTAAACATAGATGAGCCTGTAGAGGTGCGTATTATTGCACAGTACTCCAGAAGAGACTTTCACGTCTGAATGTTTTTTCCATTGGAAAGATATACTTCATCTTTTGGCAAACTGGCTTTTTCTTACTTCTCTATCTGTAATTAGTGGCTACGTCTCCCTTTTCTAATTCCAGTGCAGCCACAGCCCTTCTACATCAACAGCCATAGGGAAAAGAAATCTACCCTAATAATTTCTCAAGTGACAACTACCACAGGAGAGTACTTACATCATTATGTGCATCGAATCTTCTCTTCGTGATGGTCTAAAATTCATTAAATATTAACGTCACACAGTGTGAGAAACATAGAAATCACAATGAGGGCATCAAATAACAACTCAGGCATCCAAATAACATCAGGGAACTCGCTAAAATACTCTGAAAATGTGAAAAATTTCATCTCCTTTATAAAATGAAGACAGGAGGCTACAGCAACTGAACTGCACGCTCAAGCCCTGCCATAACTCAATCAGTTAAAAAGGGCATGTGATGAAATCATACTTAAGACAGGGCAGTTATGGAGCAATACACACAGATTTGTTATACAGTTTTGGTTCTCTTGTGGAAAAACAAACAAACAAACAAACAACAACTGTGATTGTCACTAAAGCACCTTCAACACACTGATTAGGTATAAAACTTACCTCTGAATCAACATATGCAGGATGAAAATATTGTCCATGGGGTGAGCTCTCTGAGTCTGTGCTGCTTTCGTGGTAGCACTGGTGTTGGGGTGAGGAATTTGCCCATCTTGGTTGCTTAAAATACATGAAATGAGACCCTAAGCCTCCCAGTACCATGCCTACACCACACTTCACAGACTGTTAGCTGCCCAGTAAAAGAGCCAGCTGAGAAATGGTGCTGCTTCCGAGCCTCCTGATGCCCTGATTCCATATCTCGCCTCTCATCAGGGAAGAAGGGAGATGCTTATTGTGAGCAGCAACCTCCGTTTCTTCCTAATACTGATAATGGTGGCATGACAAGGAGGAAGGTCGCTCTCTCATTGAAATCTCTCATGAAGTAAAACCCAGCCTGTAGGGGAAATCTACTATCTTAATCCTCCCCCCACCTTAGTTTCTCCCATTCAGTGCTACGGGTATGGGGGTTGTCTCAGCTTCTTACCTCTCCCTTACCCTATCTCCCACGTCTACCTTATCAGAGGTAAGCATCCTTTCCGGTTGTAATGCCACATTAAATAGAATGTTAGGGCTTTTTTTTCCTTTTGCATCCCTGTTTGAAGAGGTACTGATTTTTTTTTTCCAAGCAGCCTTCAAAGCTGTGGTAATTTTAGCAAAATCAGGTCACACAGAAAACTTTGTCCTACTGTTGGATATGCACAGAGATGTTGTTGTATGCCAGTAATTAAAACAGAAGTCACATCATCAAAACCTTACCTCTTTTGTATAAATGTTAATGCTATCAGTTATTACTGACAGGATACATTCATTAGTTTTGATTATTGCTCAGCCTGGGTTCATCCAGCTTGATGGAGCAGTAGCTGTTCACAAATACCACTTTGTATGTAGTTCAGCTTCTTCTCCAGTGATGCTTTCCCTGCAGTCAGACATACAACAATGTCAGCCATTAGCTGGTCATAATAAAGGTTCAACTTAGCATCTGCCTAAAAAGAAAAAAAAAGCTTTATGGTCAACTATAGTTAACAATGAATAAGATGGCAGCGATCACATTCACACGTTTCATCATGATTATCTGTTTTACTGGCAAGTCAAAAACACTAGAAGGCCTGCTCTTCATGGGCTAGAGAATTCTTGCAGAAGCAGAGGAAGGCACTGAATCACTAGAATTCACATGTATTTTACTTTGTTCAGGAAATTCATCCTTCAGCATAGGCCTTCCTAAGGGTCCCTTACCATGCAAGAAAATGTGCAATAAACATGCTACACAGGAACGTGTCTATGTCAGCACTGGAAGTAGCCTTGCTTTTATTACTTTTACATTACTATGCATTATTTTAGCACAGTTTCTTTGTATTTATGAGATATCTCAAAATAAAGAAAAAAATGTCTCAGATAAACACTGTATTGAAGGGTACGTAAATTGGCACAATTCACTGTTTCCAGTTCTATTTTGCTAAATGGCCATACATTCACAAGACACTGAAGATGGTTTGCATATCAGATTGAACTTACACATTTCTATTGTTATTAACATCTTCCTAAAGAATTCTCCATCCAATAACTTAGATAATCATCACACACATCTGCTGCAGTTGCAAGCGTGGCTCTGATAAGCTGCAACCCTGCAAATTCTTGCCAAAAGACCTGTAATTTGGGAAAGTATTTTATTATCATTGTTCATCAGCATACAACAATTGGGAAGCTCCATAGTAACTCATAGCATTGCTCTGTAGTAACTCATAGGGGGATCATGATAGAGACATCGCACTTTCATGCAGGAGAGGGCATGGGAGTTACTCTACTGTTCATCCTTTGGTGGCTCATCAGGTCTTTGCAGCTCAGTCCTACTGAGCTGAGCTGTAGCCTCTCAAATACTTATGCATGTTCCTTCATTCTGTGCTTAATCATGTTTTAAAGTTAAGAGTGTGTATCAGTGCGAACAAACAGTATTTCTCGGGTAGACTCTTTTCCTCCAGGAGATAATGTTAATAAACCTTGAGACCGGCCTGCGTATAGCAAAGAGGTGCTCCTGACAAAGCTCCCCTTCTGCAAAATATTCAGAAAACTAAATGGATGTAAATGAGGTCTGGAGACCCCACTAAGAGGGTTTTAAAACTGTAACAGGATTAAAAATGGTATATGGTCGATGTCCTTAAATAAAAGGCAAGTAGAAGAAAGTATCTAAAATTTACAGTGAGACTTACTTGAATAAATGTTTATAAATTTTATCAAACCACTCATCATTTTGACAGTTTTCCATAAACCCCTGGAACATGCAAAGCATTTAATTTATTTGTGGCAAGATAAATATAATGAGTAACATTTTAAAAGTTTATTAACATAGAATGTCCTGGCACAGAAAGCTTGCATACTTCTGTTGTTTAAATTATATTTTCTATGAACTCAAAAAAGCCGTACAAAAGGGAGTTTCTCATTGCAAGAATCTTCAAAACCTCTATTTGTACAAATGCAAGCCAAATGAACAGAGCATAAACTAAACTGGGCATAGATGCCATCAGTATCTCCAACTGAAAAATACTTGTATGCAGCAGAAAAATATTGCTCCAATGTGGAGACTATGGACTGCTGTAGCAGTCCATATCAAATATAATAAAACAACAAAAAAAAGTAAATTATAACAGAAATGCTGATGCCGTCTTAACTATGGGATTACCAGCAGAAGCTATTCAAGAGACCACAGGCCAAGCAAACAGAATGAAGTGGCAGATGCTCGAATTCCTCTTTGTTACTTCGCTGCTGTAAATAGTTTGTCTTCCAGAGATAATAAAAATTATTTTGTGTGGGTTATGTGTTTTTGTGTTAGGTTTACCCTTGAACATCTGCTGTGTCCGATAAAGGATAAGGGCTAATGAAATCACATGAAGCCTGACATACATGAGGTACTTCTTTGTTTTCAGTTTCTGAGAGAAACCAAAATCTGCATTTTGCCCGTCTGCTATGCCAGCTAATAAATGCAACAAGCAAGGAGTACTCTAGAAACATTTTATAAAATGTAAGATTGATAATTGCAGATGAGGACGAATCGTCTCCATACTGCAGAGAGCCGCTCTGCACGAGCAGAAACTCTTGATCCCACTCCCCGCTGCAAAAAGACGTGCTTAGTTTGACAGATAATTTTTCCCTCCAGCCAGGATCCAGTTCAACAGCAGCTGCTCCTTCCCAGCACAGAAAGGCAAAGGCTTATGTTTTTGCTCAAGAACAAGTTTCCAACAACACGTGCCCTGTGAGATCATCACTTCACCTACTGAGACTCTAAGCAGCAAGTTCACTTCTGCTGCTGCTATTCCTGCTTTACAGCAGAATTTATCCCAGGATGCAAGGGATTGGAAGGGTCCTTGAAAGATCATCTAGTCCAATCCCTTCTCCAGAGCAGGAAAACCTATGATGAGGCTACACAGGAAGGTGTCCAGGCAGGTTCTGAATGTCGCCAGAGAAGGAGACTCCACAACCCCCCTGGGCAGCCTGTTCCAGTGCTCTGGCACCCTCACTGTGAAGAAGTTTCTTCTCAAATTCAAGTGGAACCTCCTGTGTTCCAGTTTGTACCTCTTGCCCTACCATTGGTTGTCACTGAGAAGAGCCTGGCTCCATCCTTGTGACACTCACCCTTTACATATTTATGAAAATTAAGTAGGTCACCCCTCAGTCTCCTCCAAGCTAAAGAGACCCAGCTAAAAGGCTTAAAAACTCATAGGTGAGGTCTGGGGAACGAAACACACCAAGTCGCAGCCCCCTGTCCTTCACATGGGTGCCCTCGTTCACACCGAAATGAGCACGAGGAGACCGAGGGCCGTTAATTTTACCTCGCCTATAATAAAATAAAGCGACAGCTTGTCGAGAAGGGCCGGGCGGGCAGGCGAAGGTGCTGCGCGGTGCGGCCGCGGGCAGGTGGCGGTGTTGGGAGCGCAGAGCCCGGCGGCTGCGAAGCGGGGACGAGCTGGAGCTGCAGCTGCCTCCGCGGGGAAGCTGAGCCGCGGATCTGTTCGTGGCAACCTCACCCGTGTGTGCAAGCGCCTTGTTCATACACGAGCGAAACGCCCTCTTGGTTTTGTTCTCGGAACGTGCCTTCTCTTATATCTCATTTGGCTTTGGCTGTATAGGGTATCCCGCTGTTAGCGTCCCTGCAATTAGTGTTACATACCTCATTTTATCTGGGGAAAAAAAGGAAAGACGAAAAAATAAAGGAAAAAAAATAAAAAGAAAGAAAAAAGGTGGGGGGAGAGAAGGGAGGAGAGGAGGAGGAGAAGAGGAGGAAGGGAGGGAAAGGGGAAAAAGGGGGCGAAAAGGGGGGAAAAAGGGGGGGGGAAGGGGGGAAGAAAAAAGAGAAAGAAAAAACTAAAAAGAAGGTAAAAAGGGGAAGGAGGAAAGGGAGGAACAAAAGGGGCAAAGCGCGGGGGGGAAAGGGTTGAAAAGAAAAAATAAAGGAAAAGGAAAAAGAAAAAAGGAAGGAGAAGAAGGAGAAAGAGAAGGAGAAGAAGGAGAAAGAGAAGGAGAAGAAGGAGAAAGAGAAGAAGGAGAAAAAAACCCCAGTTTTACAAAGATCCCCCCCCCTTTTTTTTTTTTTCTCCAGATACAAAGCTTAAGCAAATTACTGACTACTTTTTTTTTTCTTAAGAAAATTTGCTACGCAACATTACAGCTAGTATAGGTAAGAAATCCTCCCTATTATTTCTTCTTGGCTTCTGATTTAAAAGAAGCACGCTCAATTAAACGGTAATAGCCGATCTGTACTACTGACTGACAGTACCACACATATAAAGAGCAATGAACTGACAGTCATAGGCAGTCTTTTCCAGATCCAGCTGTCAGGATATGTTCAGATAATACGCATGAGCAAATCAGGGTAATCCTGCACTGATCTGTTGAAACTCCTGCTAGTTGTGCAGTTTCATATTGAGTGATATAGACATTATTAAAGCAGCAATACCACAAGATTTCATAGTTACACTGAACGGCTCCCCAATCTGACTGACTAATTAAATCCTGGATATTCCACATGTGCTTAAACCCCAAAACAGACAAAGAGTACAGATAAAACAAACAAACAAACAAAACCAGAAATAAGCAAGTATACTAGCAACACAGTAGAAATTTGTTAAAAACCCATCTCATTTTCCTACTGATTCACCCAGGTCAGATTAATCTTAGACCTTCACTAAAAAGAAAACACACAGTCACCTGAGCAAGGGAAAAAAAAACCTACTTCCAGAAGGCAGTGCAATCCATCTACCAGCCTCTCAGCTATCTAAGGCTCTTTCAAGGGGAGATGAAAGCATCATTAAATGTGCCAGAGGTGAGCTTTTGGTGCCATTACACAGATCTGCAGGGGGTTTCTGCCAAATCCCCTGGTTATCTGACAGTAGCATACCTCTAAATACATCATTTAGAAGCATGAGGTGAACAGAGACAGGGAGTAGTATTTACTTTGGGAAAGTATCAGTCACATGTCTTGTATATATTAGCAGGTTAAACCCAAGAGTCAGCTGAATTACTTGTGACTGAAGAGAACAATCAATCAACAGTTTTAAGGCTCCACAGAATTTTAAATGTGTATTTACATGCGATATATGCTATTTAAGTATCTTTAAACACGGACTCTGAAGTCTCAAGGTAACGGCTGGCAGATATTCTGACGTACAAAATGATGTCTTATGAGAGACTGGTTGGTGCTAAGCTATTTTCAAAACAGAATTTGACTTTGGAGATTTGGGTTTTTAATTAAGCTAGTTTGAAAAACACGGAGCTACCCCTTTACCAAGTCATGTAAAATTCTAACTAGTTTTATTATTGTTAGGTTTTGATCAAATTGACTTTAATATTCTTATGTTTTGATCACAGTGAAGTCAGCCTGTATGACTGTAGTGTAGTTGGTATGGAAGTCAGGAAATCAGATAGCTATTAAACAAAAATAACATTGAGGCGATGGAAGGACTTCGGAAGCTGCTCACCATGCTTATAAATCACATAATTTAGACCCTTCTCCAAGAAACATTCACATATCAGAGTAGCCCTGACAAGGCCAATAAGGATATTCGCATAATGGGCTGAAGGCCCTTCTCTAAGGTCTTGTTGCAGCCAGTCCCCAGAGGAACCTGCCAGGATAACACCATTCAAAAGTGGGGCGACTACAGTGTTGTTCAGGTTCACTCTGTGTTGGGTAACCCAAGCAATAGGTCTCTTCTCCCAAAGGGGTGCATCTCCATGGCCCCCAGGAGGAGTAATTTGGGTCCGCAGCTCTCTGAAAGTGGCAGCACTGAGTGATGTGCACAGAGACAGCCACATCTCCAGCCTGGTGGGATACGATTGTGGTCCCAGAAGAAGCCAAGGACACCCCACTCTGTTGCAACCCATTTAGTTAGCCCTTGTCTTCAAACTGGTGTCAGACTTAAATTAATCCACAAACTCAGCTAAGCAGCTGTCAGTGTCTAGGATCTCCCAGGATGCCCTTGTGAGCCAGTGGTTTCACAGAAATTAGACAGAAACAAACCCAGAAGCCCAACTGGAAACCTTCAGAGGAAAGGCATGAGTGCCTCTGTACTTACAGACTTGGCTGCCCATTGGCATTGCTTGGATGGCTTGCTTGGGACACGCACAGCATGGAGCACCTGCAAGATGGACACTCCAATTGCTCCCTAAGAGATCATCTAGGATGTTTTTTCTTCGATTTCACAATTACTTTCTTCAATGGATTTGTTTTGAAGTGTGTGTTTACCTTCATAAATGTTCATATTAAGAAAAACTTCAAGTAATAAATGGCAGAACTGATGGTTTCGCCACCCCACAGTGGAGCTGCTTTCAGTTCTGTTGTGCCAGAAGGAATGAAAGCAACTGGACTTTTTTGAAGATTATTTTTGTGCATTTATTTTAAAAAAAAAAAAAAAAAAAATCATCCTTACACTCCAAATGATGATGAATTGATATCTGAGCATTCCACAAAATGACAATACAGGCCATTACAGAAATTAACAGTGTGAGCACTACCCACTGCTCACAACAGTTCCATGCTTTGCTTTTGTATCCACTCCAACTGGATGAAGAGAGAGCACAATTCCCAAAATGCAGGAATTTTGCTGCTATGAAGCACTCAGAGGACAACAATCAAGCCTCGGCTTTGTAATGACAGGATTTCAAAAAATGGCCATTTATTTTAAAATAGTCTCTGTGGTTTGTGAAGCTGTTTCTGCAGAGCATACAGAGGATAGAACACATATTTTCGCAGGCTTCCAGCTGCTGGCCCGAGTGCAGAAAAGGATTAAAACAGTTTGAATTTAGATGATGCAAACTAGAAGAAATGAGGAAGAAAAGATGGCTCTGAAAGATATACTTTGTTTTCTCTTATAAGAGGTGTAATGCAAAGTAAGTACTTCTTCACAGCTGGTAGATTCCAGTTGAATTGCAAAGATTTGAGCATGGGAGCAGCTGAACAATAGCTCTATTCACCTGCAAACAAATTCTCCAAATCTGCGGTTTCACTTTCGAATTTAATGGGCCTATCTAGAAAATGAGCGTAATCCAAATTATCTGCTAGTTTTGATAATGCAGGCCTTAGTGAGGGAAAGGACAGGGACTGAGCACTAGCAGAGACAGTGCAGTACAGTAACCCAAAAAATACCCCTTTGGGCACACGGTGAAGATGGAGAAAGATGCAGAAGCCTGTAAGGAGAGGTTAAAACTATTTAACCTGTTTATGAGTATTTGCTAAGCACCACTTGGTGCTATAGTTTACGTATGGTGAAGAATATATGAAACCTCTGACGTGATCCAGGTGGAGGCATGAAGCTAGGGGAATCCATGGCACATCTTGAAGGATCCTGGCACAGCCGGCCTGCAGATGCAGCCTCCACTGGAGTCGTGTGCTTGAGCAGGAGATTTGTCCTTAAGAGGTAAAACCGAGCATCCTCGCTCCTGCTCTGCTCAGAAGCACAGACAGAGGAGCCTGTGTGTGCGTGGGGAGATAAGGAGAAGGGGAAAAGGGCCAGTGCATGGCTCTGGGGCTGCCTGGGTGCACTGTCAGAGCCTCGACTACCCCAGGTTTGGTTTGTCCTAGCTGAAAGTCAAACTCAAAATCTCCTCACCACAGAAGCCACATGACTAACAGTCTAGCTCTAATTAACGATGAGGTATGCACAAGAAATTAAGCAGGTGCTCCTTTTGCTTATACCCTCAGGCTTTTTTTTTTTTTTTTTCTGAACAGAAATGTCCTCTGGCCACTCTGGTAAGTTCACCGTTTTGGAAACTGCTCCACCACACCCGCTGGATGCTGAATCAGTGAGAGTTATACAACTTCGCTGTTTACAGGTGGTTTGATCTGTTCACCTTTGCTGTGCTGCTCACTTTGCTTCCAGCACTGCATGGCTGCTTTTGAAGGAGATAGCTACCAACAGGGGCAAAAGTGATATGGAGAAGGAATAATTTATCTATAAACTTGGCGAATAAAAACCTACAGCAGTGAGGACAATGACCAGAGAGAAAGAGAAGAGTGAGCTTCAAATCAGAAGTCAACATGAAAGTGATTTGGTAATAATCCTCTGCACAAAAAGCGACAGTGCATGTGGCTTTCCATAAATGTTATCACAAAGCCTTGACCAGCTCTACTATAGCAACTCAAACACATATTCAGGTAAATGCCTGAACCCACTTCCTACCTTGGCCACAGAGTGGACATTCCCACCAGCTTGAGACCTAAGAAGCCTAACTCAGCTAAACACCGAGGGTCCAAGATTTGTGTACTGGATATCTCTAATGGCAGAGAGGTGGAAGAGAATTTGTAGAAATTGTTTTTCTGGCCAGCGCAATAATCCTGAACAAGTAGGACCAGATTGTATTTTTGTGTGACCAAAATTATCAAGTCGAATGCAGGCAGCTCACCAGGCTTAGCAATCAGGTCCTCTCCTGGCATGCTGTAAACTGGAAACCAAAAATGAGTGGCCAAGGTTGAAAAAGTTGATGTTAATGAGACACACAAAAGGTTAAATGTACTAACTCTGTTACTCATTGGGATTTATTTGCTCAGTTCTAATTTTAACTTTGGTTAGCCCAATAAAAGGTATCACATCACCGTCTGGGTAGCTGTCTTACAAAAAACAATGCAGCTACCAACTTTTCCTTTGCTGGATGACATACTTGGGCAGTAGCCCTTTAAAAAAAAGCTTCAGTTTCTTTAGAGCACATTTGGTTTTCCATTCATTATTTTCCTGATGCTGAAAGCAATGTTATTCACCCCAGAGAAGAACGGCTACATTGTATTTCAAATGTTTAACCAAAACGCTCATTTTACTGCGAGTTTTCCTTCTTTCAGGATTTTAAGACACATCTACAAAGTGGTTGCTGGGTAAAATCATCAATTCATAGTCAATGGGATCTGGTAGAAAGCACCACAGCAAAAAGGAAAATAAATGAATGACATGATCACAAGAGTGACTGCTATCTACAAAAATGTGGATGATGAGAAGGACTCCTCTCCCCATGAGATGAGCTAATGAATGCCGAATGTGGAATGACTGTTAAAAAAGACAGACAAAAATAGAAGACTAAAAATAAATTCTTAACACACTAAGTGTGTACCATCCACAATCTATAAGCACCTACACATTTTTAACTCCCAACTTTCTGTCAACCACATCCATAGCACTTACACAGAAAACCACCCTTCACCTTCTACAGCCCTGTTTGCCTGCAGTAAGAATTATCATCCACTTCTGCCTGGACCTTACTTTCCTGTGGCTCTCTATGTCTTGATTCACAGTGGTGTGGGATTAGGTAGGTACAACTGACGCAGCAATGATAAACCACTAGCTATTTTGAAAAACCAGTCATATTTTATGTATTATTCCTTGTTCTTTTGGCCACAGAAACATTCATCTTCAGTCGTCTTTTACTGATGTCAAGCTGATGGTTCTCACTGCATTCAGTCCTGCTGCCTGACCACCAAACACCCAAATGTGCTAATCCTGGGGGCACAGTCTTACCCAGGTGAGCCAGGATTCCTCTTTTCAGGAGAGACTTTGCTCTGTGGCAGCCACATGAGAGCTTTTGGACAAGATCCTGCTGGGAATCAAAGAGATAAGTGAACTCTCCAGCTCCTTGAGTCTCCTCTTCCTGCTCTCCCAGGCCTCCTGGTCATGGCCAGAAGAGGCAAATCCTCACAGCTGAAATACTGTTGCCCAGAGTCATGGGCAAAACACTCCCCTTACAGATCACCGACCTATCGACTGCTTTTGGGACTTGCACCCTGAAGTCTGTAAAGCAGCTGTCCAGTGTCATGATGAAAGATACGTGTCGTACCGCCACGAAACATCCAGTTAATGCTGGAACATGGCACTCAAATATGCTGCCAAGAGAAACTCTCTTTGTTTCTACTGGATCAGAAGCAAACACACCGTGTTAACCAAGCTGTATTCTCACCAGCTCCTAGTTACAGTCATTGCTCAAGCAGAAGGAAGATACTCCACATCCAGACAGCTGGAAAAAGCAGTTCCTGTTATGTATGCAGGAACTTGACTGTTCTCCAATATTTATGGATCCCAACTGCCTCCACTTCATTACACCATCAGGGGAAGAAAAAGTACAATAAACCCCTTTATGTCTCCTGTAATTGAATCCAACCATGTTTATAATATATTGTAAGCACTTCAAGTGACAATTAATTATTGAATGCTTGCTTCATAATGAATTGGAATATCATCTGTTATAGACCAGCTTCTTCATATATTCTCTAATACTTCCAAGATGCTGTGAAACTGGTTTGTACTTTAAAATGTAGTAATAAAATCAATACAATAAAAACTAATTTCTTTCCCAAACATCGACTTTGCAATACGGTCTCATCAAATTTACCAAAGTAAAGAAGACTGGTCCAAGCTATCCTTGGATCAAAACCCTTGTTGTTTCCTAAGATTGTCTAAGAATAACACCTATGCTACATTCATTAACAATGATAAAATGTCTCTCAGTATAATGAGAGGAGACTGGAGGTGCCTATTTCTGAATAGTATGTGAAATTCAGGAAATAGTAATAACATCAATTTAGAGAAACCATGGCAACTTATTAAAAGATAGAGGGCCAAGCTTTCTGTTGACGAAAAGCCAAATTAAGTAATAGTGCATTCTTCTTAGTAGAACGTGTCCTGGAAATACTTCCCTCCACTCTCTTGGTTGGGCAGTAGAAGGGAAGCATGCTTTTCATTGCTTGATTTCCTGAACAATTTAATAGTGATGCTTTGATTGTTGAAAAGCTGCTATACATCTTATTGAGAGTGACTTCATCCCATAAGTGGCTGAAGTAATATATAATATGCTCTGGGTTTTTATTTTGCAAGGGCCTATTTCACATGCAGTATCACTCTACAGAGAAGCAACCACTTCTGGGGGGGAATGCAGCAGTTAATTAATGCTGACTAATTAACTGTCATGATATTGTATTTTAGGAACAATACCTTTTGGAGGCACCCTCATAATTTATTACATCATCTAGCTAGAAGTTGAGTGGTGTTTACATGTTATCTTATTACAACATGCAGCCTCCCGTAGAAGAGTATGGATCCTCTCCTGTCAAAATAAATGGCAAAATGCTCAGGTTAAACTCAGCAAAAGTAGATTTGGACCTCTAATCAGGTTACAGTAATGACTCAGGATGACTGACCTCCTTCAAGATTTTTGATCAGGCAACAGCTTACATAATCACAAGAGCTTTTATCTTGTTTCTGCAGCTGAATACACCATCAGTCTGCACCCAGCTGGAGCTGCAGTGAAGGGAGAGCTATGATGTGCAACGATCATTCCCACTTAGGAAGCCCTCCAGGTCTCTATTCTGGTTATAAAGAGGAATCAAAACATCTTATCAAACACTGTTATAATTTTCCTCTGGAGTCTTAACTGGTTTTGCCAAAAATAATTTCCAATAGAAATATTTTTTATGATAAGAGTGTAGTGTTAAAAAGCACTGCTAGCAAACAAGTGAATAAAACAATATGCTCATGCTATATCAAATGTAAAATACTCCCATTACAGCTAACATCAATTTACATGCTCCAGCCTGAGGGTGTGGATCTCTTCCAGGGCTCCTGGTTACTGTTGAGATTTTTTCCTGCTATAAAAACATGGTTTTGCTCAATCCTCTACATTGTAAGAATGAGGATGGATACTGGCATCTTCAATACAGCAGATTCATCTGCAAGCATGGACGTCTCAAATACATAGGCAATCTAAGCACATGACAGTGCACATGGAAATATAATGGTACTTTACTCTGTTTCCTGCTTTCAAAAACTCTTGGAAAATACCACAGCACTTTAAAATAACAGTTACACTTACTTAAATGTGCTTGCATGTTGCATTTGGTTGTACTCCTCGCTATGGCAGATATAAAGATACAGCAATCAGGACACATTGTCAGAGAACACCAGGTCAAATCAATTAGTTCAGTTAGGACTCCAACCCATGATTAAGTAAATCACATGCTATTCATTTAATGCTAACAAAAGTGCCAGGTGTCTCTGCTATGACCTGCTGGTCTCCTGGATAAAGCTTATTCCTCAAAATTAGCAGCTTCTATACAGCAAACAGCTAGCTATCTTGCAAAGGAGAAGAATAGAAATAATCATTTGTTACACTATTGACCATTTTAAGAATTTACAAGACAGGATACAGACAAGTAGAGAGGAATTTCAGACTCTAAACCGAGCAGTGTTTTTTCAGTCAAATTTGTGTTGAAATTAGTCTACTGCAATATTAGAATCAATTCTCATAGAAACAAGGCATTCAAAATCACTTCTAGTTTGGGTCTCTTTTTCTGCTTATAAACCCAGCCCTATAGACACTGAGCACCTCCCAGTTGTTTCAACAGGACCCGAGGGCATTCTGTCCCCTCAAAAGGATCAAGGAACTAGCAAGAAACTATGCAAACTTTACCTTTGAACTGCAAAAGAACTATGTCACCTGCAAACAGCATACGAAGGTACCACATAAATACTGGACAAACCTTATGCTGCAACGGAGTAAATGAACTAAGCAGCATGATGTCGAAGAGGGACAACAAACAAGGCTATGGGAAACTCAAGGTTGATTTCAAATAAAGAGGCAATACAGAAGCTTGGTTTCAAGAGTACATAATGTATTTTACAGCACCTTTGCAGCAGTTTTTTAAAAAGCTTATTTATAAACAGGGTATTCTGATAAGAAGGGAATATACTTATTCAATATGATGTGTAACTTGTATTTTTTTTATGCTAGAGGGACTTCACATAGAAGTACAATCCCTGCTCAGAAAATTTCAGTTTATGGCAGTAAATTACTCTTTATAAGCAATACAAGAATATTGAAACATCTCTAATGCTCACTGTACAGTAAACGCTGAAGAGGAGAAAAAGACAAGACATTATAAAGCAAAACCCAGCAATGTTGGTTTTCTGTGTCATAGTTTAGTAATAGTTGGACAGAAGAATCAATCTGGGGCTGGAAAACACAGTTCTAGTTTGAAGTCAGCATTGTGTTCAAAGCCCAAAAGATCATCAGAGCTCAGACCTCCAGATTTTGGTCATCAGAATAGTAATTGTTTTAATCTGTTTTTCTAAGTTGCAACAGCACAAAAACAAAATAAAAGAAAAGCCCTTGGACACAAATATTCAGAAAATAAACTCTACCAAGAAAATAAACTCTGGAAGTACTTGCCTGTTTAATAGAATATATATATATTTTATGCTAGGAATTATTTTAGAAAATGCATTTCAAAGTGCTATAGCACAAATATAATAAAGTTGCCGTGACTCACAGCGTGGTTTTCAAAACATCACAAAATTCCTTTTTGATATACGCACACAAAATTAATTTCAATAAAAGGAACATTAAAAACTCCTTTTTATCTGTGAGCCACCTAAACATAAAATTCTCAAATAACTAAATGTGCAGACGGGCTGCATATTTCAACTCAGAAAGTAACAGTTGTCATATGAGTAATCTTTGCAGAATAAATCACTAGGTTTCTAGGTCTGACATTTATATAACTTCATTTGAAAACATTGTGATCTTACAATTAACCGAACAGCTGACCAGGCATTACTCTAAAATCCTGTTCAGAATAGTTTGATTGGCCCACTTTGTCTGTCAGGGCCTCAGGAACATTGTCAATGAGAACCGAACATTTGGTCCCCCCGAACTATCAACGTTTCCTTACATTTTTCTCTCTAACTGCAAAACTTCCTGTGATTTGTCTGATTTTCTTCCATCCAAAAAAAACTTAAAAATTCAAACTACTTTTCAGAACTGCTAAGAATTACTTTAAAATATTTCCTTTTAGCCTGCTGCATAAATGACTACATTTCAATGACTTCCTTCCTCTGAATTAGATGGAGTATTTGGCATTGGGGGAAACAAAGTAATTTTTACACAATGCAATTGTATTTCTCTTTTAAATCCTGATGATACTATCAAATACTATGCAATATACAAAGAGGTCATACATTACTGTTATAGACAGTTCTACTTTTTTTTTTTTCCCTCTTTATTACCAGTATGTTTTCCTCTTTCTGCAAAACTATTCTCATGAGATCTCATTTTACAAAGCATGAAGTAGAAAAGGCTAACAAGAGTGCTTCTAAGCCTTACATGTTAAAATAACAGAAAATAACTTAAATAAGAGTGGATGATATAATTGACCTGAGTGCCTATTTGCTGTTTACCCTAAACTCCCAATGAAGCCAGGCAGCTCTGAGCACTGGGATCACATTCAATAATGGTAATTATGACAGAGTAATATATTTCACAGAAGTCTCACAGTAGTGTACTTTCCAGCTATGTTATTTGCCTATAGCTTAGGGTTCTTTGGTTCAGGATTCTACACTGTTATAGTACAGGCTTTTCAGTAGTAACCGTGGTTGATTTCTGTAGATTAGGTAGTAGCCACTGACAAGAGGACAAAAGAAGATTTGAGATCTATCGTTAAAGTTTAAGCCTAATAGCTACAGTAATTGATTGGTTCTCCATGGATTTTCTTTGGTCATTGAGGTGTGTACAGAAACTACAGGAGATTATTTTATTGTGTAATTTTCGCAGCGCAGCAGGGTACCTTGAGAATGGGTTGGATACCACCCTCCTGACAAAAACCACAGGGGAGGGATCAGAGTGAAGAAATCTCAGCCAGCAGAATCACTCCAGAACAAGCAGGGGGGCGGATTTTTCCATCCTGGGAAAGAAACAAGATTTCTGGCCCCACAGTTCGCAGGTATCTGAGGTCTCCCTGGGGGACAGAGCCATTTTTATTGGAATAATGAAGGTCGATGGCTTAAGACATTCTGAAAAATCACATCTTCTTTTTGTCCACAGATCAAGCCTAGCACAGACAACAGAAACTGTCAGAACCTCTGCTGAAACAGCACAAAAGTGAGTTGGAGGGACCTCTTCTACAGCTAGAACAGGAGTGATGAACCAACCACCAGAAACTGAGCTGAGACCAGTAGTGCTTTTTTGCATCTGTCTTCCAAAATACTGAAACTTGCACTTTTGAATGAACCAGCAACAGTCAGGCGGGACCTTGTTCGAATGCCTTTTATTACATTTGACCCAGGTATCAGTTATTTTCAGTTCCGAGTATCTTTTATCAATATCTCAACTCATTCTCAGGAATCCGCAACATGATCCTGATGCTTCCAAATCCTAGGCCAAGGTCCTCTCAAAGGTCACCTCAGTTGTTGGGTGTTGCATTTCAGGTACCTTACATGGACTTTCAGAAGACAGATACTCAGCACCTTCTAAAAACTCAACCCCTCAAAAAACTCAACCTTCCAACTGGAGTAATAAAAATTAAGGCACTCGAAAATCGCTGTCTACTCTTGAAGATCTTACCCATAACTAGAATAGACTGATTGACAGGAAAATCACACATAACTATAAAAAGATCCATGTGTTGCTACACTCAAGGTACTTAGAGTGTAAACTTTATTTACATCCGTAGTGACATAGTTAATGGCAAAAGGTTTGCCCTTTATGTTCAGTAACCATATTTTACTCTATATCTCTAGAGAGCAAGAGTCTGTATAAGCAATGAGAGAGGGGAAAGAAAGCTGACAGATTACCAGTTTTTCTTCTTGTGGTGAATTAAGCTGTCTGGAATCACGAATGTTAGTACAGGAGGAAATGAGATAGTTATCTTTTGTCAAAACTCTGATATAAACAATGTAATATATCTCAAAGGGATGTACAGTTCAGAATATCTTTAAAAAAAAATAAATGATAATACGTATCCTGAAACAAAGGTTGTTTTTAACTATGTGTAAACAGTCTTTGATCAATCAAATGAATCCTTAGAAAGGGCTTACATATCGCAGAACATAACTTGACACCCTTACCACAGCTGGGTAAGTGCTTAAACTTTGCTCACAGAAAGGATGCTAGTAGTTGGCAGGGAGACCAAATAAAAATTATTAGAATGGAACTTTTTGTATAAATTAGTCCATTCCCCTCCTCCCAGAAGCTGCAATCAGTACAAAATAAAATGGATTGGTACTGCTGCATTCTAAATGCATTTGATATCACATAGAAATCCTTCATGAGGGTCATCTTCAGATTTCATGGCTCTTCTTCTTCCTCTGCTGCGTCCTCAGACAAACCTACAAAGCAGAAAGAAAATGCTTAAAAATTCAGTGTACTTGGCAACTACACACACTATATTGTTGATTCCATCAGTTGGTAAAATGGTTATAGCTGGAGGAAACAATTTATTACATGCAAAGCAGTTAGGATAAAAATGCATAACTTGCAGATTCAAGCACTCACAAGTTCAGAAAACATAAAAAATTAAGGCAGTAAACGCAATTTCACATCAGCTTTTTTATGCATATGATGGATGATACAAGCCCAAGTTATAAAATCATGAACTACTTTTACACCAGAAAAAAAACAACAGAGAACAACTGGGCCTATGATCTGAGACACTGTTGCTTCAATCTACTTCCATTTTCCTGCTCCTTTTTCTAGATAGAACTTGCAATACAAATTGCAGAACAACAGAAAATTAGGCTCCATAAACTCATTAACAATAATATTTATATGTGTGTTTATATATATATATATATATAAGACTAATACTTTGGGCAAGGGGAAAAGAGCAAAACCCCTGTCTTGAAGATGACTGCTACCTTAAACCAAGAGTATGAGTTTCCTGTTTTCAAGTGTCAGTGCAAGAGATGAATACACCTTGGATTGGAAATTAATCTTTGCAATAATGAATTTGACAGTATTCAAAAAGTGGGTAGACATAAAAATTTGCTTGGAATACCAAGGGAGAAAAAGAACAGTGGATAATCACGCAAATTTGTATATGCACATACTTGCATGACTTTAATTTCAAGTGACTGTTTAACCCAGCAGTTTCTTACATGTCTACTCTTAATTTAGGTTGAAAATTATTTAACTTAAATCCTTTTCTAATGAGCATGAAGCAATCCAAGATAAATTGGCAACATCTCCAAATGATTCATGAATAATAATAATAAAAATAACACACAGCTTTTGTGTTTGTTTCCTTTTTTGTGCGTTTTTTAAATTTTATTTTATTTTGTTTGTTGGGCTTGCGTGTTTTTTTTTCTTTTGATGTTGTTATTGTTTGTTTGGTTTTTGTTTTGTTTTTCCCTGCAAGCCATGTCTGAGGAAGGCTGAAATCCCCACACACCCAGTGAAGTGAAATGATCCAGCAGGTCAGCAGAATAAAATTTGGGCATCCAGGTCTTCTAAGTCCAAGCCACCAATCATCTGTCAGCCCACCTGCCTTCACAACCAGGTTGATACAGAATTTATCACCAACAATCTACCTAATTTTAATAGAACATGCTTTCATTTAGATCTGTACAATTCCAATATGAACAAAACCATACAGATTTCTTTTCCAGGTTTTGTTTTACACTATCAATGTTTTTTTGGCGCTTGGGGATTTCAGTATTTCAAATAATTTTCATGGCTGATGGTACTGAACCAAACAAATTTATCTCAAGCCTTGAGACTGAAGCAGATCATCAGTTAAGTTAACAGAGCAGGAGATCGAGGATAAAATTTTCAAGATACAAAAGACTAAAGCAGTAAAATTTCTGCAACAGCTGGAAGCCCAAGCCCCCCAAGGGCCTAAGAAGTTCCCTTACTGAAGTTCCTACTTCTTTTATTTTTTTTTTTTTTAAAAAAAGGACAATTAAAAATACCACGTTAAGAGCTCACTTGGGTTTACAAAGGTCAGCCATCAAATGGTAGTTCTTTTGTTCAAAAGTCTTATCACATCACACATGCTGGGATGCCAAAGGGACCAGCAGCAGGTCCCATCTTGTTTCATTAATGATCTAGGGGAAGGAGGTAGGTAGGATGATAAGGAAGTGTGTAGATTGTAAGAAACCAAGATGATCTACAAATACTGGAGAAGAGAAAGAAATATTGCTCTAGGATCTAAGAGATTAACAGGGCTGAGAGAAGATAAAAGGAGAAACCACTTGAAATACATCATGGAAATAACAATCTTAAACACAGACACTTGCTGATGAAAGCCCTGCAGAAGTAGTACAGTGGAAAAAGCTGTTCAAGACATGCATTTGCAGTGAAATATCCTGTGTAGCTCAATACACCACAGGAGCCACTGCAGAGCTCACAGTTAATACTGTTCCTGACTATATAGCTTTGTTGAGATCACATCTGGAGCTGTTTACAACTCTGTACTACATTAATAGATGCTGAAGAATATCTTACTTTCCCATCGTAATTAAGGAAAATAGTTTGCAAGAAACAGGTTTCTGCACACTCTTACAACAGCTGGACAGGCACATAGTTCAGATGAGAAATAGCAAAAAAGTGGTATGGTTATGGTTGGCTCTTTGTACCTGAAGAGAATAGCCACAGATTTCCAGAGACCAAGAAGCACTTACCTCTGCATTAGTGCTGCCCACTAAGTTGCATACTCAAGACATGTGACACTGCACAGTGCACTCAACCTTAATACGTTTGAAGACTGGCTAGAGGACATATAAGCAGCGTAACAGCACAGAAATTAAGGAAGGGAAGTTTACAAAAATATCAGGGGGGGAAAAAAGGTCTTTGTGAAAAGGCTATAATATCCTCATGCATATTTTCCTTTAGTCTGCTGAAAACACAGCATGTTAAAAATGAAAATGTTATTAAAATAAAAGTGTAACACACAAAAAAATATTTGAGCCATAAAATAGCGCCCAGGGTACTGCTCTCAAAACCTGTTTCTTCCATGACACTGACTTCTTACAAATAACCCTTGTGTCTGTTTCTACAAATTGCCATGCCAAAATGGGTAACGTGAATGGTTACCCTCAAGCTCATGAAACACCGTGGATCCACTAAACACAATACATTAACTGTAATTATGGGCTGGCAGAACTGAAGTAATATAGCAGGATTTACCTCAATTTTACACAGCTTTACCCGACAGCACTGGGAACCCAGAATGCTTCTGCATGGATCAAAGAGCTACCACGTGAGTAAACTGTGGGAGAGGTGAGCTGACAGGTGAGGTACAGACTGCAGCTATTTTTATTGTGTAACTCCAAAATGGGAGGCAGTATGAAAACACAGCTTGTAACGATCAGCCTTCCCACCTCCACCTCATATTTTTTTCAACATGCAGTATTTATTAGTCACCTAGGAGAACAACAAATTTCACATTGATCTAACTGGCCCAGCCTGTATCACAACAAATTTCACATTGATCTGGCACAGGCTGTATCACAATAGGTGAGATGATTAACATCAGAGAGGTTTATCATTGCTATATTCTGACAAGCTTAGGCAGATCCTAAGAAATACTACTTATCAACACAGTTATGAACTGGGAAGCTGCTTTTAGAAATAATCATGATAAATTTTAACTCCACTGCAGCAGACAACTCCAGGAGTTTTCGGAGGAAAGTTTTTCAAAACAGAGTTAAAATATATGGTTAAATTAATATCCTGGTTAGTTACATGAGATTGAGTATATCTGAGGTCAAGAACAGAGTCCACCTCCAGTCACTTAAACCCCTCAGGATGTTTTGTGGATTTGTCAATCAGAGCACATTAGCACCCTCATGAAAGCAGTTTCTACAAACAAAGACACAATACCTAAGTCATGTTAATTTGCCTCTTGAAAAATCACAACTTAATGTATGCATATCATTGAGTCACAGAAAGTTCATTTGTAGATCAAACTGTACTTTTGAGTCTTGAAAACTGAAAGTTCAAAGACACTCAATTACAGTACAGAAGCACCAAAGACCGCTAAAAATACCAACTTTCCTGGAATTATTATTCATGCAGCTAGAGAAAAAAAAATAAAGGGAGGGATGATATTTGAGCATGATGGCAGAAGGGAGGAGAAAGGATCATAAATTGTTCACACTGAGCAGGATGGTGTAAGTTTAAAGATGATTAGGTTAAACAGGCAATGGAAGAAGGTACCCAGGGAGGTGGCTGAGTCAAGGATATAAAACATTTGCAAAGATAGGGTAGATTAAAACCTAATGGGGATTAGTGAAGAGGAAGATACACAGGCTTTGAACTGGATGACCTAAAGGATCTTCTCCAATCCTATCATTTATGCTGCTATGATTCATCCCAAGGAGAACATTTTGGACTCTTATGAATCACTGGCTGAGTTTCCTGGATACTATTGTACATTAGTCTACTCTGAAGCATGCATAAAACTAAGTCAAAGTTGGCTTTAAAGTGTTTGAACTACAATATTCAGCACTTCCCAGTCTCTTTTTCAAACAGTGACTCAGAAAAAGGGGTTGTTGTAACAAGACAACAAAAGTTATTTTGAGTTCAGATTAAGTTAGAGAAGGGAGGCACTCCTTTCTTCAGCTATTGCCACCTAAAAGAGGAAAAAAACACCCCATCTCATGACCTGATGGTTAATATTGCTATTTCTAGACCTGACATGAAGCAGTTTTAGAACAAACTACAGCTTTAAAGTAACTGTTTTTCATAACATTTTGGATCCAAAACTAAACGTTCCAAATGACAAAAGTTGAAAGCTCTTTTTGCCTTTTTGTTAACAAAAGATGACAGATCTTTCCCAGCACCTCCAAGTCAGATTTCTGAAAACCATGGTAATTCTCTTTTTAAGAATTCCCATCTATTTACCACTAATAATTTTCTTTATCACTAAAAACTGCTATAGGAAATATATACAGCTTCCTTTTCCTTAGTATTTAATCTTACTCCATGAACACAATTGAAAGAGTTTTTCTGAAAGTTTAAGAAAGTAACAACATTTGCTTATCCCAAGCAAACCAACACAGTTTATTTGGAGTGCAAAAAGGATTAGTGTAAAATCATCAACTCTAATGTGGTGCAAAAGACTGATCACCATGATGGACAAGCTACAAACTTTTCTAAACTGCTTTGGCAGGAGAAAATGGACTTGATCAATATTCTATATCACTTTTTATGGAGTGATAAACTGAGACTGAGCCTTACCATTGTCTCCCAAGTCACCAGTGAGTCACATTTTCAAATGCTCAGAGTTTTGTATCTGAAATGGGAGTGATGGCAGCTGAGTGGGAGGCACAGACTAACTCATTCACTAAAGAATTGTTTAAATCAGATAAATTTGCTTTTCCTTTAGGAAGTAGGGTGTCTGAGAAAAAGTACTTCAGTCATTGAACTTTGTCCTAAAGGACCACATGCATCACAGGATGGATAATGCAAAGCAACAGTTTCAATCACTCACTCTTAAATATGCCCCCTACTAACTGCAACTAATGTGACAAGTCTAACCTATATGACGCTATCAACAGTTAGGTTTCTAAACAGCCACAAAATAGCAGGGGTAGCAGGAGCATCTCCACCTTGGGGATAGCAGGGTCTATTTCCACAAAACTTTAAAAAACTTGCTAAAAATTTTCCTTTTGTCATTCTGACTTACCAGTGACATGTAGCAGCAGTGTAACGCAATGGAGATAACAAGGAGGTAACAACGACAAAGGCAACATTTACCAAGTGTCCACATTTTTTTTTTTTAATTAACTTTTAAACAGCTCACAAAGTCCTTGTGCATTCATGCCCCTAGGCAGTAGCCATCAATGGATATTGTGTAGACATGGGCTTGTGGCAACTCAGGCCGACTGTGAAAAGGGACATGTTAGGAGAGGCTACAGTGTCCCTTCCACCACAGTTTCACTGTTTTGTTTCTTTGTTTTCCAAAGTAGGGCAACGAAATATCATTACTTTTATCCTGATAATTAATAACCTATGCTATGCTTGTTTGTATAATACTGCTGTCCTCAACCTTCATCACATTATACGGTGTACATACACACACCCCCCCATACACAACGCTACTACAAAACTTTCTGTTGAGAACCCCAACAGCTAAAAAGCATTAGAGCTGCCACCAATGGGTCCAAGGAATAAACAAGCAGATTGAATTACTGCCCATCTGTTATGGAAGGTAAGGAAGTGTGCACCAGTTCACAGTTCCTGGGATCATCAAGTACTCTAACTATGAAATGGTAGAGTTCAGACTTCTACATCTATAATGTTGCAAAGTTGCTATGCTTTACTTTGGTCTTCTGCTTAATATTTGGAAAATGCAGAAGACATATGAAATATTTTTAACATAAAATTACCAAATTTAGACACCAGGAAAAACATCCAGTGACATGACCAAAAATTCCCAAGGTGCACAGCTGCTTCTTCTAAAGACCCTGATCACATATAAATATGTGTATACATATACACACATATATACACACTGCTGATGAACGCATTCTGTAAGAAACAGGGAGCTGCCAAAACACCAAATCTATCTTACATTTATAGATATCAAGGAGAGAAGATCAAGAGGAATGGGATGCCAGTTAGTTTGAAGCAAGGCAGATCTCTGTAAGCAGCACTCCAATATAAGAGTATTCTAAGCTCAATTTGGGAAACAAACAAAATTATTACAGAGCAAACTGAGTATGTTTGCAGGAAGACAAGCTACTTAAAAAGCAGTTACCTATAAGAAAGGAAGCCACTGATCATTACTGTGGGAAGCAATTTAAATTAAGCCAAAATTTCAGAGGAAAAAAAAGCCTATTTTCTCCAAGTACTCAGCTTATCACAATCACCCATGAAATACTGGACTTTTTTTTTCTAGGAAAGCTTGCAATTTTTTAGAGAAATGGTTGTTTTCATTTAGAGATGATCACAAGAAGCATAAATGACACATTTCAGCTGGAACAGATATTTCTTGCCAGGAAGTAAATCCCTAAAAATGAGTTTGCTTTTCAGTGGCCAAACCTCCCTTCTTTCTAATTAGCTATCAGACTTTGTTAGGGTAGTGAATTAGTCCAATGCCTTCAAAGGCAAATATGTACAATGCAAGTGAAAAACTTAACTAATTATGGCCACACAAATGTCTATGCTTCAATTTATTCTTCGGCATGCTTTTATCTTCTCATTCGCTGCAGCCCAAAATCCTACTAAGATTTTAAGAAATGTTGGCTCTTTAACAATTTGCTGTCAGAAATAAATAAATAAATAGAAGTATTTGGGTCATGCACGTAGAGATTAGACAGATGATAATACATTAAAAACAAGGCCTTTTTTGCATAGATGTAACTCTTAGCTTTTTTCCTGGGGAGAAGTAATGCCACAGTAATCAGTCTTTTGCCTGTTCGACTCATTGTGCTGTTTTGTTGACTTCCCAGACAGACAGACCAGCCAGCTGACTATTAAACATCCTTTATCTTCCCAGACAAGCGATCACCATGACAGATAGGCAAAACTCCAGGGGTAGGTTAGCTTTAGGGCAAGATTTTACACCATTTTCATGTGAATGGCAGTGAATCTTATTCCTGGAGACAGCCACCCAGTGTCTGCCTGCAGGAAGACCTAACATCCTTCACGGATACAAGATATATATATTACAGTCAATTCCTACTCCCATAGGTTGGCTGCAGCTCATAATTGACATCTGAAGACCTACAACCTCGCTGTTAATAAAACTTCAAACACTCCTCATCTACATACACAACCTTAGTCAATGCTGAGCAAACTTTTCAGCTGAGACAATTTTTCTTAGAGAATTGCAAATGCAGGACAAATAGTTGGTCAAATTTCTGCTGAATTTGTCAGATCCATTTGGCTAAAAAAAGAAAAATACAGCATTTATTTTTTTTTCCAAGTATTTTGAATTTTCATTTCACACTGAACTATTGCAAATAAACTTCCTTGAATATGTTTGTGTTTGCTTCTGTTTGTTTGTTTTGTTTTTTAAACAAGTTAGCAGAAGATACGAAGTCTAAGCAAAACACTTCATTTGAGGAGAAAAAGAGAAACTCGAATCAATCATTGGAGGTTGTCACAAAATAGCAAATTTTCTAGTTTTTTTGCTTCAAGTCAGAAACATAAAAACCATTTAAAAAACTCTACTCTTGTTGGTGTGTATTGTGAGTCAAAATAGTGCAGTTATCCTTTTAGTATACAAGATGTAATTGTCAGAATGAAGCTTTCAACAAATTTAGCTACAATACATACATGCAAAGTATATGCGGCTTTACTCAACACCTCTTCAGTCAAACAGAACAAAAAGTATATTAGGTTTATAGAGGCGAAAAAAACACCCACCTTTTAATGAATACTGAGTCTGATATAGACTTGAATCTAGAGCCTGTGCTGTGCTTGTTGTGCAAGTTTAACTTGTATGGCCACAAAACTGCTTAGTACCTTCATAAATAAACATCAGTTTATCCAGTACATTTTCTTTTTAGCCTCTGGTACACATAAGCCTGTGGTTCCACAGTACCAGAAAGATACAACAAAATAGAAGAAATTTCAAAAGGAATAGCACAAATAATTGTGTGATTCTGTGGAAAATAGAAAAGATGGGAGGGAAAGAAATAGAATAGCCAAAGACAAAGCAGCATTAGGAATTCAGTTCAATGAAGAGATATAAAAGAGGATCAAGAAGATGAAGTCAAGGAAAGGAATAGTCAAGGCTATTTTAATGACATATATTGCCCCAAGGGAAGTGGTGGAAGCCACATGGCTTATGACATTTGGAAATTAGTACCACAATGAAGACAACAATCTGGCAGTGTCAGGGAGATGGTCAAGCTGATATAACAGGAGTTTTCCATTTCTAACTCCTATTATCATACAGCATATCTGAGGTGCTACAAATTCCTAACTGTTTTGTAATATGCACAGAAACATCAGCTTTTGCTTACCAGCAAGCATTTAGCAACTGAATACTCTTCAATATGCTGCTCCTTTTAACAATGGAACATTACAGTGCAAATGATAAAATCATTTTCAAAATTTCCATGGATTCTTCTGGAAATAACATACAACAGGATTTTGCCATTTGATGTAATTTTTCCTTCGGAGCCTTGTGGGAAAAAGATATTGGTAGAGAGGCAGGTTTGAGGAAAAAAGTGTGAGGAAAAAATAGGAAAAAATATTTTTCTGTAATACTTTCCAATATTGAATTTCACACATACTTTTAAAGCTACATTATATGAGAAAAAATGCTCTAAGAGGTTTTTTTTTGTTTGTTTTGTTTTTTTTTTTTCCAAATGCAATCTTTTGATAAGTCTCAGTGTGCATTTAAAACCAAAAGAACAAAATAAAAAGAGCCTGTATTAAAGTAACAGATGAAATTTCTTCTAAATAGACACAGAATTTCTTGCTATTGCTCACCAAAAATCTATATCTGCTTGGGGTTTTTGTTTTGCTTTGGTTGGGATTTTTTGGTGCTATTTTAAAATTATATTTATTAACCATATTTTTGCAAATACAAACTAAGTTTTTTGGGGGATAGAGGGGTAATGTGATAGCCATTCCTATTTTTTTAATCTGATATGTACTTGCTTATTATCTCTCTACACCAAAGACCTGTAATGTAATACTCCTTATTTCCCTGACTTTTCCTGACATCAGTCTTGTCTCATCCAGATGGAAGTAGAGCATTACCCCATGCTACACCCCTGGATATTTCAAGGCATATCTTGACCTTAGTAGCTATAATAGCAACTTCAGTACTCACAACAAAAATTGTGCAGCTACTCAGATTTGATGATCCAGTCAAGAATTTCTTACAGACCAAATCTGTGCATTTCTGAATGACAACTATAAAGTTCTCAGCCCTCCAACCTCACACCAAAATCAGCAGAACCAGAGGGAGAGCAGCAGTTTGCAGGACTGAGCCTTTTAGCACCTTAAGAAAGAGCAGTTGAAGCCAACATGCCTGCATTGAGGCTTGGAATGATGAAAGCAGAAGTTTTAAATGTATTATGGATTTTCTCATGGGCTCAGGAAGCAATAAAAACTAAGTATAGTCAGACTGCAGGAGAGCAATATAGCTTTCATCATTCTATGATTTTTTGTGACTTTAGGGAAAACACGCTCAACTTTTATAGACACGTAATTTGGCACTACAGATTTTCAGGAGACATCACTGCTATGGGATTCCCACAACAAATACAGGTTATATTCAAATTACTGCTTTCTACAAGGACACTGCTCAAAATTAATTGGTCATGTAAATGAGCTGATTTAATTGCAGCGCAACACAACCGACTGTCCTAGATTGTAGGTTTCTTATTGAACTAGACACTAATGAGGCTAGGAAGAGCAAATGATTTAATTCTGGTGGTCATGTAATCTTATTTCCTCATTCACTAACAAGGTAAGTGCCTGAACAAAGCACAAAAAGCAAAGACAGACATGCAAAATCAGAAAAAAAGAAAAAAAAAAAAAAAAAGGTAAACCATTTCCAGAAAATACACTGAAATACAGTGAGAAGGAGATTCTTCTTGTGCAATAGTTCAATTTATCAATCAGTTTGCACTTCTTTCCAAGTTTGGAAGAAGCTTAACATCAGCAGCTCAGAACTTTAGAAACAAAATGCCAAATCCCATTGTCAAAAGGTATGCCACAAATAGTTAAAAAAAGATCATAGATTTAAGGTCAGGTACTGTGAACACTTGTTGTGGTTTATGCATAAGTAATTCCACTGAACTTAAGGAGCCTTACAAGAATTCTCAAACATGTAAACGCTTGCAGAAGTAGAGCCTAATTTTTATACTACATGTTTTTTAAGCTGCTGATTTTCTCTTTCTAGTCTGGTATGAGTAGCAAAATATAGGCAAACAAATAATCTCTCTTGAAGTATGAAAGTCAGGTTTCCCAGACTCCACAGTTGTGTATATATAGTGGAGAAGGAGCTGCCTCTGGAGCTGCTTTACTTCTGACTTGTCATCCACTTGAAACGGCATAAACACAGTTCAGTCATACTTGAAGGTAACCTATCTGAAGGAGGAACCTCACAGTTTTCTTTGTACTCTGATTGAACTTAATGCTGTTCTTCCGTACTTGATACATGCAAGGTCCACAAACCTGTACTTGAAGACAGCATCTAGGCCATCACTGTGGGTCCTTTCCAACTTGGGACATTCTATGATTACCTGTCTTTATTTATGTAAGCAATAATGTAAGCCTCCCCAAGAAGGTGGGCTTCCAGATTTTTACAAGCCACCTTGAAGTCAATGAAAGTCCTCCTCAACAATGTAAATCTGTTCCTACTTACCAGCTTATAGGGCAGAGCTTTAAGACTCAGATTTACTAGTTTAGACAGTAGCCAACTACTCAAGCATGTACTTAATCAGCTCCAATTCCAATTCAGAAAACTGTCTCCTATCACCTAAGCGTATGATCAGTTGAGATCACTGGAACTGAACACACCATTTTTGTGTTCAAGTTACCAATATAGGTTGGGTACATGCACAAGCACAGTCTTAAAAAAGAATCTAAGTAAAGCCTTAAATGCTTTCCTAAATAATGCCCCAGAATTCTTGAGTGCTGTAACATATTATTTTAACCTATACTCCAAAACTAGTGATATCAATGCATTTATGTATTTCAATATTATACAAATTTTAACCTTGTTAGATTATTAATTTCAGAAAAAGCTCTGAAACATGACAGTGGTTTTGTGTATAATTTTTTCCTTTTCTCTTCCTCTTTCTCTCCTTGATTTTGCTAATGATCTCTAAAACTTTGACATAAAAGAACTGTGATGAAACAGAAAATAAAATTAAAAAAAAAAATCTACATTCAAGTACTGAATGAAATATAAAATGCTAATCAACAATGCTCATTTTGTAACAAAAATGAAATGAATTTTTTTAAATTTTTTGCATTTTACTGTCCACATGACTTGCAAGTAATGTTGGTAACAGGTTTTTTGTGGGAGATTTTAAGTATGAAAAGAACCTGCTGACATAACCCAAGAAAATACCTAATCATATTACATTTAACTCATTACAATTTTTAAAAAAACTTTTTCAGGAAACAGATGCTTTTCTGTCTCCAAAGTGGTCTCAAAGGAGTCTCTGCTTTTACACACGGCATTTCTGATCTCTCACTGTGGGAGAGCTTAACATCAAAGTTCACATAGAGCTCCAAAAGCTCCACTGGAGCCTCTCAAGGTGATAGTTTGGGTAAAAATGTAAAGAGGGATAGGTTATTGAGAGAGATTCTGCTGCAGGAAAAGTGAAATATAAATACAGTATATGGAGATTTATCAAACTGGAGACATAGTCCCACTGTGCCTGCCCATTATCTGCTTCTGCCTGGATCTTGCAACAAGTTGGATGCTGTTGCTTCTCTCCCAGTGCGTTTGCAGTTTAGAGGTCTTGTTGCTGTAATCAGGGATTTTGTTGGAAGAAAGGCAATATATTATCAGATGTAAGACGCTTTGAATGGAGCTGTGGGTTAAGGTATAGATAATTTTTGCTTTTAACCCTTACTTGGAATGGTAGGAGTTTTCTAATTTGTCATCCACAAAGTCATGGTCTGCAACCCATAAAACCAAATTAAACAGGAAAATAAATCTCATTCTTTCAGTTTTTTTCAGCTAAAGGCGCAAATGTATGATCATCTGCAGAAAATGAGCCAACCGGAACACATGATTGTGAAAGTGTGAAAAACACTCATTCAATGGTGTGTGAAGATGAAAGGTAGAGGACCAAATTGTACTTTTTACCCATATTAATTTAAGCCATGGATGATGAACAAGTAAACAGTAAAACACAAAGAAGAAAGTCAATGTATAACAAAGTTTCAAATACACTATTTAAAGTAGCACCCTACCCTTCTATCATGCCTTGTGGAAGGCAGTAAAACAGAAGCACTTCTGAAATAGGTCCAGGCATTAGCATGTAATTTAATAACGAGGTTGCAGCAAGAACTACCAAGTAGCTCAAGATAGACAGTTCCTTTAAGCATGGTGGAACATTCTGCTGTCTCACACTTAACATGGCCAGATCTTCTCCACCCACACAGAAGAATTCAGATTGTGCTGACAGAAATAGTATTTGCCTGAAGGATTCCATGCACGTTACCAGACCGAGTGCCTGTGCAGTAGCTTGGAAAAGGATGGCTAGTCACTTTAACAAGTTACAGATTTAAAAAAGAATGTGCTATTCTCATATCTATCACACATCATGCATGGGATGACAAGTTAAATGACTTCATGTTTGTAAAACTAAACTGGATCATATTGAGATACCCATCCTCAGAGATGCTGCAACACCACTTCCCAATCAAGCCAGGACTGTTTTGAATGACTTCCTAGAAATACTTCTAATACTTCTTTACCTTCCAAATTCCAGGATCAAAGTGTTCTCTTCCTTTATTCCTTCTCTTAAATATGATCTAGAAATCCCTTTATCTAGCATATGTTGCCACCTTTACGTGACAATGCTCAGATCTGGCACATTTCAAGCCTCATCTGTTTCCCCAGGTTCTTCCAGGAGAGACAGAAATATATAAGGAGGGTGATAAAGTCAGAAATAAAGTTGGATGATAAAGTTTGAAATAAATCACTTATCTTTGCAAGATCTTTCTTAGTCATTTTGACACACTGAGCTCTGGATTGGACTCAACGACACACTGAGCTCTATTATTTGACTTGATAATCTTAAAGGTCTTTTCCAACCTAAATGATTCTATGGTTAGCACAATCTATCTAAAACTTTGGGTAAAGACTTTTGTAAATGTGAATAAATAATTAACTCAATTAGCTGATGGAAATAATACAAGGCTCTACCATATCTTCTTTAAAGGCATATGCTCGGTTGTCCACAAAGCACATTATCTGCTTTCTTAATGGGTATTCAAATCATGACAGGAACTGGCATTGGGCTTCAGGGTGGGAACAAAAAGAGACCCACAAAGCTCAGTGGGATTATGAGTCAACTGAAGTCATGAGTCAACAGCCTGTTGCTGATTGACTCTGCCTCACCAGTAGGTGTTACTTCAGCCATTAATGCAGATTGCTGTATAGCTGCAGGGATATGCATGCCTGCCAAGGTACATAACAAACATCCAAACCAAACTAAAATCTGCCAGATTCTGAAAATATAATGTAACACCCTGCTCTGTATCTGCAACAGCATCCAAAGTAATGTTTGGGAAAGGTGACCACAACCACACCCTTCCCTATGTCTGCAATACAGCCTGAAGGTTTTTCATTGATGACCGTTCCACTTAATCATACAAAGCAATGCTTGGCTATTTGATTGCTGTGATTTAACACAGCAATAACAATAATCCAGACTATGCTTAAACCACTCATAGTACTTCCAAAACTGTTTATTAGCATTGGCTTCTGCTTTACTAGCTATTTTCAACACCCTTAATACTGAAGTTCCTCCTCTGGCACGTCTGAGAAGGCCAAGAATATATGAAAAAGGCAGCCTTATTTTTTGTTTGACCAAGTATTTGATAACTGCACTTCATTCACAGTTTGTTTATTTAACCTCAGCTCAAGCTAAAGCCATCTAATATGCCCTGTGCATTGTAACTTCAGGTTCAAGACAGAAGTAACATACAGAACACAGTCTCATCTCTCTCCTAAAGTGAAATCCAATAGCTCCTCTTCAATCCATGAGTCAACTGCAAGGCCATCATACAATAATCCAATCCTTTTGTTGCAATTGTAGTCTGAAAATTCAGGTCCTCGTGGTCAACATCTCTGAGCAGATCAGACATATCAGACTGAGGATTTCTGTCATACTTTCAATCAAACTTTGAGCCAGTACTTTCCAGCTGGTAACTGAACCTGTTTCTGAAGACCCTAGAATGAGCAGCTCATCACTGACAGTCTATTCTATCATATTCCTGCAACACAGGTAACACCTTCCGTGGACTGGAATGACTTTTTTCTTAATGTATGAATTTCATCCTTCTTAACATTAGAATTCACAGGAACTCAATGCATAGGACTCACACCCCAACAGAAGTCAACTTTTTACCAAGCAGTCATTAAGACCGGACAAATGGAATTTCCTCCTAAAAGTAGGTTTTGTTCAACAGGCAAGGCACAAGAGCAATATACAACATAAAAAAATTGTTTGTCTATTGAACATAAAATATCTCACATTTGTTTTCTAAAAATGTTACAGACTGTTTAATGTACACAATCATATTTTTATCAATGTTTCTATGAAACTTTTTTTGTCTACACAAATGCAGTTCATAACAAGCAGAAGTATGCAGGCTTTCATCTATACACAATAGGAAAGAACGGCATTTATCTAGGCGACTATTTTACTGTAAATCCAAGGCTTATGAAAGCAGTGCAATTGAAAGCAGGTGGGATGCAGTACAAGGGTTTCTCATCATTGTAAGCATACAGTTCAGCTCACTCGAATAATAAAACCTCTATGCTTATTCTGTCTTGTACTCTCTTAAAGCTAGGCCACTCAATTGTGCCAAATAATGTGTTGTCCAACTTGGACTAAACTGACAACACTAAGCTCATTTTCCTAGTGAACTATGTTGTACTTGTACAATTTCTACATTATAAGCAGACACGATAAGAAAAAAAGAAATTAAAACTCTTTAAAGACAGCACTGTTTTCAATTCCTTATATTACTGGTGAAATCTTAAAGGATAATATACTTAAGATTAATACTTAGAACATTATTACCATGACATAAATATATGCACATAATCATATAAAATTAGATAATCATGTACATACATATATTCACTCTGCCAAATTCTGCACCGCCGCTATTATTTATATTTGATCTGATAGAGGGAAGACACTCTTTAGACCATTTTCTTTAAATCTGTAAGCAGTAGATAGCATCATCATTCACACTTACAAAAGATTAACAAGTTGCTAACAAAACTTTTACCACATTCATTTTTGCTAACTTAAAAGTAAGAAGATGATAAAAGGGTAACTTGCATCTCATTATGTTAAATTGTAACAGTGAGAAAGAAAAACAAAGATAAGGCAGGGCTTTACATGGCAAATCTGTTATTAGCTAAACTTGTTGAGATAAAATAAAGGCTATAAATCAACTTGAAATAGCTGGAATTATTAAAAAGATCAGGTAACCTTCTGGTGTCTTCCATTCTTCCCACCTCACGTTATCTATTTTCATAATAATCTTTTAAATTTGGCTTGTGGCTAGTATCAAACACTAAAATGAGGAAAGACAGTAAGAACAAGACTTTTTTTCTTTGAAATCTGACTTGCCAAGGAGTGGAAGTGTCACCCAAATTTGCAAAGGCAGTTCTTCTGAGATCCGTATGTAACTTTGAAGTGCCAAGAGGCCAGAATAATGAAATCAGAATTATTAAAGTCTGATTGTCAGTACTTGTACCGGACAAATACATATACTCTGAACTGTACAACGTTTGTGACTGCAACCCAGTTCTGGAAGTGGACTGCTTGCTTGCTACGAAATGTTGGCATTTGCCATAGGTTTTTGTATTCTGCTATATCAAAAGACAGAAATATAACAAAGAATGAAACTTTTCACTCAGGTTCAGATTAGCAATGTCACCATAAAACAAGTTGTGATTATGAAGAACAACAGAAACGACCAAGTCTCATTTCCTGTCCTGATTCCCATTCCTGATTTCTGTCGGAGTTGCATACCCCCTCTACCATAGCTTGTGCAGCAAAACCCACTTATGTCTCTTCTCATCTCACCTCACAATATCCTCAGCTTCCCTTCACATCTACTAATTTCATCTCATGCAAGAGGCACAAATGAGGCTGGTTTTGAGGCAGGGGTGTACTGACTCAAGATCACATCAAACACAGTAGGTAACTATTAAATTGCTGTTGGAAACTTACTCATTTGCTTTACACTTATCTGACAACTATGACATTTGTATGAAATAATAAATTTTTGAGATTTTATCTCTCTTTAAAATGCACTGAAAACTGTTCATAGGGATTTAACAAGGGTGAGGAGAGAAGAACAAGAGACAGCCATTATGATTATACAAGGTTTCAAAGCCGGTTATAATGAAACACATTTCTGTTAGATATGAAGTAGCTAGACATTATCAGACATTTAAAATTATAATTTGTGAAGATTCCAGTTCAGCAGATCTACAAGTCTGATTTCAATATGTCTAATTGCTTCAAGTCAAACAAAATTAGATGTGTTTTTCAGCTTGGTTTCATGCAATCCATCTGTGTCTCAGAGATATTTACTCAAGTTGTGTGAAAAAATTTACATAAACTAATCCACCACAGTGGAAAATAAAAATGGTATTGCTGATTTTCCGTGTATAAGAGTAGCTTTACGTGAGAAATCAAAAAGCACTCAAAAATCAAAAGCCCACGCCCTAACATTTAATTATATACTGTACTGAGAAAGCAGCCTATCAGGAAGCACTTACAACTCAGAGGCTTGTATCAAATTTAAAAAATAACCCTATCATTTATACTAACAGTTAGCTTTATAAAATGCCACATGTTAAAAAGCAAACATAATTTTAAAAAGCACAGTGAATTCAATATCTCTAAAATGCCTTCCTGATTAAAATGTTCTTTAGAAAAATGGTACTGAAAACTGCACCATTTGAAGAGATAAAGAAAATACCCTTTAACTGGAGATGACTTCTTTTACCCTCGGGTTTCCATGGAAGAGAGCACCGGGTTCATTAATGCCAGCTCTGTCCCATACAGGTGGGATCAATGCACTGGCAGGACCACAGCAGATATCTCCATGTACATGTACAAACACAGAGCTCGTGCTGGAGACTTCGCCACACATCATGAGCATAGCTCTGTCGGCCCACACAAGAGGTGACCAGGAGAGCTGTCACCCCCACTTCCCATCTTTCTGGCCCTGGGTCTCTCTTGAGGCATCGAGAAGATTTCTGTGAAACTGGTGGAAACCCACTTCTGGGGGAAGGAGTAGAGGCAATCGCTGAACTCTTTAGTGATCAATGACAGAACCCGAGGAAATGGCAGGAAGATCTGCCAGGGGAGGTTTAGGTTGGACATTGGGAAAAGGTTCTTCCCCTAGAGGGTGGTGGAGCACTGAACAGGCTCCCCAGGGAGGTGTCACGGCCCCAAGCCTGACAGTGTTCAAGAAGAGACTGGACAACACCCTCAGACACATGGTGTGAACTGTGGGGTTGTCATGTGCAGAGACAGGAGTCGGACTCAATGATCCTTGTGGGTCGCTTCCAACTCAGGACATTCTATCATTCTATGATTCTGTAGGCTGCTGCCTCTGAAATAAAGGAGAGGACAGGAATCCACGGAGTGAACACTTCTGGGTAAGGGTTTGCAAAAACAGGTGCTTGTTTTCAAAATGAAATTATCAGGTCTTTGATTTTTATTTATTTATTTTTTCTTTTAACATATACTTCTGGATGAAGTACTGAATGAAGGGCCTCATCCTTGCCTAAGAATGAGGGGGGCTTCTTTCAACTGGTATCACACAATCCTAAAGCGCTCCATCAAAGTGACGCTTTAATGGATCAGCGGGGAAAGGAAGATGTGGTTGTGTGTCTGACACATGCACACCCAACACAGATACCTCTGTACCTGAAAAACTCTCCCTTGGGAACATACAAAAAACCTGCTGGAGCTAAACAAAGCAGAATTTGACTATTTTAAAGGAATAGTGGGTATTATTAAGCAACCTTTAGAAGGCTGCTCCTCACTGGGGCACACCACTTAAGAAAACATAGCACAGTAACACGAAAACATACACCAGCAACCTTCACTGTTCACAGATTTTAAAGAAGGGTTTAGACTATGACAATCACAATACAACTGTCTAGTTGGATACCTAGAATAATACAGAATATAGAACTTCACCCAATAATTTACTCAATAAGCCCTTAACTTCAAGTTGAGCTTTCTGATGTAAAAACTTCAGTGAAGAATTAATCACATCTGTAAGGAAGTTATATCTCTCTGCCCAAAATTTGTCCTTTACTTCTAGGTCCAAATTTTTCTTGTTTCTGCTTCTAGCCACGTACACGTGCAATACATTGGCTCTAAAATCACTGTCTGGTTTTGTTCATCTCTACATCAAACAAAACACAAGAGGAAGTAAAAAATAGCTGTAATATGCACATTACAGAGCACTTAATCTCACGTCTAATGTCATACAAAGTACGAGATAATGATCTTGAATATAACACACATTGTCTACTGGAATTGTCATTGCTTGGATAATGAGTTCAGTTTGCCAGCACAAGAAAGATTAAGCCTAGGTAAAGCACATATCTGAGCAAACTATGCCCAACATGGATAGTTTCCCCATTTGTCAAGGAATGCTTACGAGATGTTGGAGACAAATGACACTCACTGCACTCTGTGCTTTTGCAGTTCCAGCAGATTTTTCTCTACAGGTTAAGTAATAGTCTGGTGGACTTTTCTCGCTTATTTTTGAAGTACGTTTGAAAGCCAGATGACTTGACTTAAGCAAAAAGCTTTGCTTTAACAAGTCATTCTACCGCCAGATGATTTTCTTTACAAAATAACAGTACATTTTTTAAAAAAAATGAATTTACTTCTCTGGCTATAACTATGCAACAGGAACTCAGTCCTGTGTTGTGTGTCAGTCATTGGAAGAGCAGAGTGGAGATGCTGAGGGTCGTAGCAAACTAAATCTGTGTGTTATAAACTAAGAACTTTTACACTGCACATTGAAACTTCATATCAGAAAGGTCCCTACTGATTAGGACACTGACATTCTCTTCAGCAAAAGGTACTAGCAGGTTTATTTCCCCAGAAGCCATCAACTTTAGCTTCTTAACACTGTAAGAATAAGCTTCTTGTTCGGAAAGATTAATACTTTATCAATAAAGAGGAAATGGTAAAGCTCAGAGGAGCTGTGTGTAGAGAGACAAAGATAAACTGGACATTTGTTTAGTATCCTAAAAATGCCATTTGAGCAAGTTGCACCAGTAGTGTAAGAGGGAAATGGAAGACCACAGTTTTATGCTGTTCCTGAATCAGGGGTGGTTCTCCATCACGTCTGATGGAGGACACTGACTAAAGATGGTGGCTGGCACTTGAGTCTCCACCCGGGTTTGTGAGACTAGATGGCACACAGGAATGGAGCAATGAAAGCTGAAACAGAGCTCTCTGTGGGACGCTGGCTAAGCTGAGGTAGCAGAATTCATAGTGTAAACAGAAAAATTATCACTTTACCATGTCCAGCAACAAACCAAGAACAATACCAGGACCACAGTTGCATCCACATCTACGTCATTTTTTACTAAAGCCTCAAGCCCTAAAGCCATTCCTGGCAGCTGCTCTGCAGAAGGTAGTATTACTAAAGACAGCGGCTAAGTAATTTAGGCTTACACAGACACTGGGACCAGGCCCCCTGGTCGGGTCATCTGGCTGAGAATCAACAGGCTACTGTTGCTTTGTTTCTAACCACTTCCTGACTATAGTTTGGCTATTTAGTCTTTCACCACCTGGTTTGTATTTGATTTGCAAAAATAAAAATAAACAATCTCCCCTAAGGAACAACAAGAATATTGCACAGTACGCAATTTGTGACCAAAGCGGAGCTGAGGCAATACATTTGCTGGTACCTAAGCCACAGGTCAGACTGGTTGCCAGCTAAGCCAATATTTCTGGTTTGAAGGATCTGTTGAACTCTCTCAAACAATAAGAATGATTTGTTCCATCATCAAAATAGAAAACCAAATTTAAGAACGGCTGTGTAAATAAAGTGGAAGTTCATTCAAAACCAGTGACCCAGAGGCCAACTATTTCTGGATTATAAAGAAAATTAACCCGGGAAGAGGTCTTAAAGTTTGAAGCTGTAATTCTACTGGTTTCTTTCAATATGAATATATACACAGAAATAAAAACTGCTCCAAAATACAAAATTTAAAGAACAAACTGTTGGGTTTTTTTCAGATATTTCTTTGGGGATAGAACTAATTTCTTATTTTATTGTTAACTTGAAATGGCACCTGCTGAATTAAAAAACTTCTTCCTAGTAAATAATATTATATGTTTTATAGCACAATTGCATGTAATACTCCAACACCATAAATATTTTGTAAACAAATCCATCCATTGTGACTCATATCTTATTTTTCTACTTTTAACTCTGGGATTTTTTTTTCCGTATGAAATTAAGTTTCAGGCTTCAAGTAAAATCTATATTCGAAATGCCTGCTTAAAGTTACAGCATGTTTGCTCAAAAATACAACTTGACCACTAAGCAAAACTGAATAACAACACTTCAAAACTCTGTGTAGAACTTAAATTCTCAAATGAGTTCAGGGTTACCCAAATCTCACTGAAATTTGATTATCATTATGTTCCTCAGCACTCTTTTAGGGTGGTGACAGATGGTGATGGGAACCTGAAAAGAATCAAATAGGCACTTTACCATCTATGTCCAGAGGATATATAGCAAGCACATTTCATTCCCTCAATTAATGCTGAGTGTTGGCAGTAGGGCGGAGTGGGAAGAGGAAAAACTGCTTCTGTTGACCACCTTCCTATTTTCCTATGCCCCAAACCAGCTGTATATCTGATTCCCCATCTACCAATACCGATTCCCAATTAGCCAATCTGCATAGAAAATCTATTCTCTGGCAATGACTACAAAAAACCCCACAGTCTTTTGAGTTGCTATTTTATATGTTCATATGTTGCTGGTACCGTAGCACTAAACCAGGGAAGAACTTACATCTATGTTTATGTTTTAGTATACTTTTATCTCCATTTACTTCTGTGCCAGTACTCACATGTTTGAAGTTAAGCATGATCCAATTTTTTAGAATAAAGTAACACCTGCTTCCTATTTCTTTCTATGCTTTGTGTTTCTGCCTGAAAACAAACCTTTCTTTACCTTTAAGAAAAAAAAAAAAAAATCTTTCTGAAAGTACATATATAAAAGCACAGGAATGGCATACATAATCCAGCTTAGCCCAATAGCCACCTTTTGATAGTGACCCAAAGCAGACACTTTGTTGGTGTGCACGAAGCAGAGGGCAAATACTCTGCAGCTGGAAAGATTCACCACTGTTCTATTCTAGAAAATGCTATGATGAAGCACCTGGTCTTCAACTTAAGTTTTGCCCTTTGGATCCATCTCCTCTCCCTCCTTTGCCTTTATTGTCCCTATGGTTATCACCAGCAACTCCCCTCTCAATTTTCTAATCGATCTCCTAAGTGTATTGATAAGTCCACCACCTCTGCACACTGACCTCCTACCTTAAGTAGGAATTTGTCCTTCTTTGGTTAAGTGGTCACAGTTGGATAAACTAGGTTTTTTTACCCCCAGTCAGACTCTGTTCCAAAAAGACTTTCAGTCACATACTCTTCCCTCCCTCAGCAAGTCTGGAAGGAGATAGCGTAGGTAAGGACAACACTTTTATTTTCAAAGGGCCCCATTGTTCCAGCAGGTGAGAGACACATGACACCAAAATGGCTAGATGGCTTTTTCACACCCTTCCAGACACAGTGCTTCCACCACCGCTCCTCAGGTGCCAAATTCCTGCCAGCAGAATGTCCTCATTCATGACTGCCACAAGTACAAACAGGACTCACAAAATATATGGATTCATAACTGAACCTAATCCCCAAACTGTGACAGAAGCCATTTGAGTAATCCTTTATCTGTCAGGGCCAGGTTCCACTTCCTCTGCACATTCCCCACCAAAAAGGGCAGAGATGAGTAGAGTATTTCAGTTGTGGGAAGCTGCTGGCATGGAAGGAAGCTCCAGCTGAGCTTATAATGGGAACCACCTGCCCCTTGGTTAGGACAGAACAGAATTTCTCATTATATTCCCTGTATAGTACTTACTTTACAAGACAGGAGATTTTCTGTGTCATGTTAGAAAAGAGAAGGCAATTTAAAAGGATAAATGCATATGAAGAAGGCTAAACATAGAAGGTGACTTTTTTTTTAAATTGGTCCACCTAGCATCTGGATGGGTTAGTAAAACAAAACATATGCAAATGAGATGTAAAACATGATGCAAAAGAAAGAAACAGAAAGTAAGAGTTATTACAAGTTTCTTTTGATCTCAAGATAATGTCATCATTGCAGACAGTAGCAAAGAAATTCCCTCTGCTTTCAGTAACTAATGTATTGCTGATCTATGAATGTCCCAACTCAGATTCCCAAAGCAAGTACTAAGCACCAATGGCATGAGTCCCTTCGTCCTTTCTGCATCTCAGTTATGTTTTCTCATTTTAGTAAAAGTCAAGCAAGGCACGTTGAAAGTTAAAATTCCACAACCTGCTACCCTTCAAAGCAAATTAGCCACAAACAGGCCTGTTTGTATTCTACAGCACTCAAAAAGTGACAATTGAAAAATGTTTTGTTGGGTCTACAACTTTGGTAAAAGTTGATACAATACACTAGGTCAGTTTTGAATGTAAAAGATAAATCAGCTAACAGAAATAGCAGTCTGTCTGGTTTTTTGGCACCATGACATGATTTGAAAGGATAACTGTACCTCATGCTATGATCGCATCAGATCTTACAAACACAACTGGAATGGACCAGTGTACTTGCATAGCAGGCTTCCAGAGAGGAAAAACGTGCTGCCAGTCCACAACTGATGGCAGAGCAGATGATATGCTCCATTCTTTAAATCAGTATCAAACTATCAAAGCATGAAAGTAACAGACACAGTGTTTATTAGAGGGGACACCTCATCAAATGGTGCATCACAACACTTTGAGCTGTCATGCTTAGGCAAAGATTGTTTGGGGGGAACCTAGAAGCAAGTTCCTAACCCCTTGCAGTCATCAAAAAGGTGGTGGAATTTAACCTACAGCTAAGAAGGAAAAGTAACAAGCAAACAGATAGGCTGTCTAACAAGATTCACCCTACAGTCTCAGTGGGATACAATGTTTTCTTCACACTCTCTCCTGAACTGTTGTGTAGTGTTGCTATGTACTATTAAATACTTATCACATTCCACCCCAGGGGTGGCTCCGTTTCAGCGCTGGGCGAAGTGATCCTTATTTAAACATTACTTAGCTCACAGGAGTGCTGTGAAACTTAATTAAATTAATGCCTGTAAAGTGCTTTGAGGTTCCCAGATGAAAGGTGCTATAGAAATCCAAAGTACTATTAGTGTTTCTAAGGATAAGTGAAGCAATTCGGACAAACTGAAAACCTACATAAATCTTCCCTCAGAACAAGGTTTTTTGCAGTTTCAGTTAACCTAGTTTTTATTTTTGTTTTAATTTTTAAGACCTTTACAGTTCCTGGTTCCACCTTCAATTGGAATAACCATTTTATAACTACAAAAGACAAAGCATACTAATACCTCATTCATTTTCAGCCTCAACTTTACTTCTGCGTAAAAAGGCACTCAATATTTCAAACCACACTACTCTTGAAGCTCATAGCTATCTTTTTATCTGTGATCCATTACACAGACAACTTTATTAGTCAAAAAATAACTAGGTCTTGGATCTTCAGTGAATCTACAGTTCCAGAATTAGCAATCAACTGTTACTGGAGAGTTAGCTCCAGTCTCTAACTACATCAAGCAATAAAAAGCTGAAATGAAAATGCAAGCTGCAAGTACCATCATCTTGATTCTACAGACAGGAGAAACAATAGCTTTCAGAGAAGAAAACAATAGCTGGAGAGATGGGATTTTCCCCTCAGTCTCTGTGACTGTCTTTGGAATAATACAGGGGTTTTTATGTCTAAAACTAGGACACTTCAGAAAATTGTCTGTCTTAAAAAAAAAAAATTACATATCTCTCTAGATAGATAGATAGATAGATATGCTAATATATATATAAAAGTTCAAAATATAATCAAAGTACTCTGTTACCTTGCAGAGGGCAGCCTATTATTTGACATGTAGTTGAAGACTACATAAGAAATGCATTTCTAAAAAGCATAAACATGGAGCATTATTAAAATCATGTTACAACATGTAAAACTTATATCAAACAGAAGGTAATTAAATCCCAGAAAAATCATGAAAATGCTTGTTCTCATGAAATTCCCAGCTTAGTTTCCAAATCAAAACAACATGAAAAAATATGCTAAACAGAAAAACTACAGAAAGGGAGCTTTCAATTCTTTTGAGATTTGCCCCTCACCATTTATTTCCTTTGCAGGCTGAAACTGAGGGGAGGAATGCTGCAACTCTGTCACCTGCCAGAGAGTGCCGAGGGATATGGGTACATAAAACGGTACAGCTACTCCACTTCAGTACCACTTTATTCAATGCAGACCGAAAGGAATTTTTATTGATTCAGTGCACTTTGGGGGTTTGGCATCTAGTTACAGGTTGTATAACACTACTGTGAGAAACCATTTTTAACCTTGAGTACGCATGACTGCTTATGACTACTTTAATGTTATGAGGTAACTATACAGGAACAGAGAAGGCTGTGGTCAAAGGGAAGGAAGTCCCAATCTTTGGCCTATATATATTCACTGTAATTGAACATCTGCGTATAAAAATATATGCTTGGTTTGACTAAGAACACAGAAGATATGTATGTGTTCTTTTGAGAGAACACAATAACATCAACCAAAATAATCTCGCATGAGGCAAGAGAGTATAACACATCAAATGTTGCCAAAATATGAAAGTGCAATTCAGTGTGCAAATAAACACCCACCAGCCTAGAGACCGATCAAAATGCAGTAATCTCAACTTCAATACTAACCATAAAGGTGAAATTCAGCCACTACTAGATCATATACACCAAAAAAACTACATGTTGCAACTTCCCTGGTAAAGTGCCTCTCCCAGAGTCTGGCACAATTTCCTGTGTTGTCCACCACCATGGACCAGGAACCATCCATACAGAGATTTCCATACAGAAAAGCCAAAAACCCACGTAGGACATTCCTCTCATTGAAGTCTGCACACGTTCACTATGTATTTTTTTTCAAACGCCTATCTGCACCTTTTTTGAAAACCGTATCTGTTGTTTCTCTGTTATCTTCTCTCTAGAAGCCATACAATATTAATAACCATGTTTATAAAACAGCAATTCCTCATCAATTTCTTGCATACATAGTACTTCTCAAATTTTGTCCATAACTTCTTGTTTTCTGCCCCAGACTCTTCTTCAAAAAACCTTATGCACTCACTCTTGAAATTCTCTTAAAAATTACACACACTTTAAGTGGAATTCCTCCCTCTTACTTCAGAAGGATCCCCTTCTTCCTAAAGAACTCAGACCTAGTTATTTTGTGTATCCAAAACCCCTGTATTACCCTCACTGTCCTTTGCTCTGCTAAAACTTTTCTTTCTGTGTTTTTCCCTCTTTTAAAATAACATGCATTCCTTACACAGACCTAAAATTATTTCCCACAGCTATTCCTGAAATTTTAAACAGTGTTTTTTGCAGTTTAATACAAACAGTATTTATACAACGCCTTCCATCCAAAAAGCTTGAAGAACTTTAAGTTACTTTAAGTAAAAGTTCAAGTTTTACCATATCCCTATGAACTGCCTCTTTATTTACAACTCTCTTCCCTCTGGGCAAGTAAGACTATATCCATGTCACAGAACCAGAATCTAAAGCAGCAGGGAACAGAAAAGCCTATGGGCACAGCTTCACCCTTGGCTGAAGCTCATCTAGTATGGGCTGCAGCCCAGAATGAAGGCTCACCCTTCCTTCTCCTCCCTCCTTTTGGGTCCCTGCGAACAGGGCTCGCAGAGCCAAATCAGGGAATGGATCCAGCTGAAAATAAACCTCTCTTCTTTTGTCAGGTTGCTGACTGTCTCTTAGCTCAGCTGACCATCCCACCATGCAGGCACTTGCCGTGTCACCACAATACATGGCTTAGAGGCAAGCACAGGTCCCATTCCTTTCAACCTGAGCTTGAACTTAAATATGATCTGGATAATTGTAAAACTGCAGCCACAGTGTAGAGACAAGTAAGACAGCAGCTCTAAGGAGTCACTAATGGACAATGATGTCAAGCTTTTCTCCCACCCTAACCTCTCTCTTATCCACTGTATCTTATTCCAGCTGCTTGTTCCCATTCCTTCCTTGTGCTGGTGCCGAGGCCCATCAGACTTCACAACTGAATCAACATATAACCCCAAGCAAAGCTAGACTAGCAAAAACTGTACAAACATGTATTTTTCTGGTGGTTTGGACTATTAAATTCTAGCACATGGGCAAGACAGAGGGCTATGCTGCAGAGCTGGGGGGGCAGAAGCAGGAGAAAGAAAGGAGAACAATCTCCTCTTTCCAGCAAGGAGTGATCCTAGACCAGCTCAGTCATTTCACGTAACTCTACACTACAGAAATTCTGTAAAGGGCCTTGGCTAGTGAGTGGTGAGACTTAAGCAAAAAAACATACTACCCATCTAGTGCTGTACTCACAAACACTTTAGACCTTTATCTTAAATAGCCTTAAAGACCTTTTGTCTTGCTCATTTGACTACTTCTTAATTTCTTTCTCAATCTTACTTTTTAATATCTTACAATTCACCTATTAAGCTCTGGTAAGTGTTTACTGACTTCCACATTCCCCAGTCATCCAAACCCTGAATCACACTATTTCCTGCGTATTAATCTCCTTCATCTTCCTTAACCTGTTTTACTTTTCACCCAAGTTCTTCAAAACATTTATCATAGTACAAATGCTGTCCTCCTTGTAACTTTTCTTCACTAGAAGTGGAATTTACCCAGATTTATTGTCTACTTATAATTATGTCTTTCCTCAACATATCTCCAAATTGCCAGCCTTCCCCTTTGAGCTAGCTCTCAGCAGACTCAGTTTGCTTCCTCTGCCAGGGAAGAAGTGCCACCAAACCCAAGAACAGGCAGTAGTTGTGTGGTACCCACCACAACAGAATCCCATCCCAGGCATAACACAGACAAGTCAATAGAGACCATACAGCTACCAAATGAGACATTTATTGTAACAGAGAGCTGTCACAGTCTACCAGTTACCTCCATTATCAAGTGTATCATAAGCATCACACCATAAGTAGGTTTTAAATTGTATTTCACCTTCTGTCTGTTGGCTCTCCATCTTATATTCAGATATCATTAGACTGTGTTAATAAACAAGTTTGAACAACAACAACAAAAAGTATAAAAAGGGACAGAACAAGAGCTGAGCAATATCTTCAGTAGGAGGACCTGATTCTATGAGGTTCTGAGTGCCCAGAAGTCCAATGCTATTAATGTGAGGCTTCCAACTGAGCAGTAAATAAATGTACTGCCTCAACAACAGTATGTCACCACTGATTTGAAAAAAGTTCATGTGCCAGGCTATATAAGCTTTGCCTCACCAAATCTCTAGAGATTCCATTTACAGTAATGCCTTTCCAGAAAACAGTAGATAATCTCTTACCCACATGGAAGAACCACACAGAGAAAAGGAGGAGTTTTAAAAATCTCTTGGCATTGGTCCAATCATGAGAACCTGTGATCACCCTTAACTTTAAACTCTCGACCAGTCCTTAAGCATTAAAGGGAATTACACAATTGCATAAAGATAGACACACAGGCTTTTGCAGGCCTCTACAGAGATTGAGATATACATTTTTCTAACATAAGAGAAGAACACTTTTTTAAAAATTATTTTTAATGCAGAGGCACAATGTATTTTATCATTTTAGTACTTACTTGTAATATCAGGGCATGTTTAGGTTCCTGTGCTTTCTTACAGAAATAGTCATGCAAAGAATGAAACTCCCAAGGAGAATGTGGTCCCTACCTTCAGCTTAGAAAGCCTCCAAAAGCCAGTATTAATACATTACTACTAAGAGGACAAATTGGCTACTCTGTCAACAAAGAACACCAAGAAGTCAACTAGTCTTGTTACGAGATGGGCAAAGATGAAATGTGATGAATATGCAGCTGATGAAGGAAATGTATAGTGAAAACTCTTCAGGATGGTACTCAGTCTGCTAGCAGAGGGCTCTGTCTTGCCAGCTGCCAGACCTCAAACAAAGCCTTTGATGAAATCACAACTACCCTTGTCTCAGTTTCACAAAAAAAAAGAGACTGTGGACAGTTTAATTATCACAGAACCATTACCATCAGCGGCAGTTTCATAATCTTGAAACGCTGCCATTCTCAAAAGCCATTTGCCTGAAAAAAAAAGAAAATCCTTAAAACACAAGAGGCTGTCATACTGTCCAAACAATAGAGCAATTCTTATACAATCAGACGCCATAACTAATTATTCAAAATAAAAACACCCCGCACCCTTATTTTTAACCAAGGGAACAGAGGATGTAAATTTTATCCAGAAATATTAGATTTTGAAAGGAGTAAAAATATCCTAAAATCAAAACAGATGAACACTATAGACTTGCTTTTCTTTCATGCCTGTATGTGCACAAAACTGATTCTGTGTTGAAGGAATGAGTACATAAACTGTTCAATGTTCCTAACAAATGCAATAAAAAATAATAAGTAATAAAAGCAAACTCTGTGGGAGATTTTTTGGTCACTTTCACTTATATTTCAAAGGAACTGCCTGTTTTGTTCACACTGTATCTTGTTTAGGTTAATCAAACTGTATTTTATTTTTTTCTTTGGCACCTTCAAAGATTGTACTGATATAAGTGCCTATTAAGATAAGTGTTTCAATGGTCTTTCTTCTTACCATTAGTCACAATTTCCTAATGCTGATAATTTTGCCAGGAAGATGGAGGAAGGAGTTACAAATGCAAGTGATTAGTATGTATGTGAGTGCCTTGACACACAGTTTTGGTCACTTACTAATACAAATACTGACCTGGCCTAAGGGCATATTTGTGTCATTTTCCATTAATAGAAAAATATGAACTCTTTGTAATAAGTTGCTACTAAGCATTATTTCCTTGACTTCTATTGAGTTAACTTTTCAAACATCTGATGTTTGTTATTCATTTTGTAGAGCGTTTGGACGTTCTAAAAACCTCAGTAATCAAAGCAATATGCGCATCGGAGAATGTTCTTTTTGTTAGTCTATACTGGTCATATATCAATCATCTGACTATACAGAGACTGGAGTAAGTTCAGCTTATTTTTCTTTTATGAGACAGATCCATATGTAACAATTATATATGCAAAGAGTGCCCAAACACATGGGGAAAAAAAAAACAAAACACACTACACAAAGAGGTACATGGCAAAATCCTCAGCCAGTTGACTTGAGTGGGGCCAGAATTACATTCCTAAAATTTTGGCTTAAGACATCCTGTTTGAAAAAGTAAAAGGAGTCCAAAATGATGGAGTTTATGAAGAGGAGGCTCAGAGGCTGCAATAAAAACATACTGTCAAAACAGGAAGATAAGTGAGAGATAACTAGAGAGGAACTGCTGCGGGAAAAGCACAAGTAGACCTGAAAGTCTAAAAGGACCACATGGAAGAAATAAAGTGAGAGGACAAATGTAGATGATTGAGGCAGGCAAATAAAACCAGTGGCCGTCAATAAAGGAAATTATAGAAGAGATGTATCTAGTTCGCGGTACATTTAATTAGATATAACTGAGCAGGAGAAATATGGTTATTAGGCATCAAAAGGGGTCCTGGACTAGCAGGGGGTTTTCAGGAGAGGTGCTATGAGCAGGTCAGTAGCATGTTTGATCTGAGCCTGAAGTGTCCACACAGGCTTGTCGCTCCTGGTATCTCAGTACTTAGATGTGGGGGTAGTAGTGAGGGGATTTTAGAGGTCTGCATGGTCCAGATGGAGAATGAATGCAGTAAAGGTAAGCAGAACCAGCCCAGAGCCTGAATGAATGAATAAATAAATAAATAAACAAATCAACTGACAAGAGCAGAGTACTGAAGAAGGAAGGCTTGTACCTGGAGGCTGTGAACACCGTAAGCAGCAGCTCCTGTTTCTCAGGTGGCTGACCTACATTAAGGTTCAAAGAAGCCCTTTGGAAGAAATCCAAAAGGAATTCTGCTGCTACAGGGGGGCCCTGGGATTTGGGGTCACCTAGTGTCCAAGAGAATGTGTCTCTGGCTGACCTGAAACAAGAACAAGGCAGAAAAGCTTTCTTTGCTTCTTTCTTCTGAGCTGCCTGTTTTGTCTGCAGAATCTTGAACAGGAGCAAAAACGTGCAAGACTGCTTCTACAAAAATACATCAGTGGGGATCCATAGAAAAACAGGTTACTGTGACCAAGACCTGCCTTTCTTGATTTTAGCTAGATATTTTCTAGCTGCATTGGAAAAGGAAAAATGCTTCTTCCTCTTTCTCAAGTGCCTGCCTCCCCCTCACCCAAAATAGACAATTAACATATAAAGTAGTTTCGGAAAGGTGCAGTGTGCTATGTACGTTATCTTTATAGGACACATAACAGCCCATGAGGAATAGCTGCCAAGATGGCTTTAACTCACATCCACATATAAGTAAGTTCTGCACAGTTGGTAATATGGGGAACACAAGTGCCTCTTCAATGACATCTGTTTCCATTGCCAGTCCAACTTTCAACTCTGCCTCTAGCAAAATAATCACGTCTAGAGTAAAATGTTTTAAACTCTGTATAGCTGTAAGGCCAAAAAAAGGAAAAAAAAAAATTACTTCACTTCCAAGGAATCAGTTGGGGAAGGGATAAATTACAAAACAAATTCTAGATATAACTAGAGTTGAAGTGAGGTGAACTAGTAAACCAGCAAGGTACCACTGGCATCCTGTGAGACTTTTCCATGAAGTCTACTTTTATTTTTTTTTTGTTTTTTCTCCCTTAGACACACAAAAAGGTTGTTTAAACAGCATGCAGAGCCCTAACTAACCATGTTCTTAACACCGTCAAACACTTGGAGTCTCAGTGGCTGCCGCCACACAAACCAGGAGAGCAGACTGGTGTGGCAAGAGATAACTTTGCATGTTGCAAAGCACTTGGATCTTGCAGCCATCTCATCAACATCATGTGCCAGGGGCTGGGGATACTCTGCTTGGTGGTTTGACTGGCTCTATGTTGTATCGGCAAGCAAACAAGTGTCTTTGTGCCTCTCTGTATTTATGAGCCAAAGCTTTTCTTCAGCCTTTACTGAATGCATAAATCTTTAAGGTTCTATAGCAGCTAAAATACAATGCAGGGAATATCTCAACCATCCTGATAACAATGCATTTGCAGAAGGTAAAATAACATAATGTAATATAGGTGAAATATAATTTACACTGTCAGTCTTCTACAGTATTCAGATATATATTAGCTGAACTCAAAGAAAGATTATCTGGAAAGATATCACATTAAACAACAGAACAAATGCATAAGAAAATATCTATCTTTTATTTGGGACTTGGCATAAAAGTGAAAGGAGGGAAAAACACCACCATGCATTGTTGACAGAACAGAAATGTATTTAACACTTCTTTGACCTTATATAAATAGTAAGCTTATTCTATGAAGATTTATTACACTAATTCCACTAGATTATTTATTTTAAATGAGGTATTTAAATCAATTCACAAATAGATTGTTCCATGCCAACTTGGATAGTTCACAGGCACTGTATAACGTTTTTAACATAGTAGCCCTTTTGGCAGGGGAGGGGAAATAGTCGTGTTTTCCCTTCCCCACCAAAAAAGGCTTTTCTATTAGAAATACAAACTCAAATCCAGGGTGACAGCTCATCTCTCCCTAAATCTAGGCATGTTTTTTTTAAAAGCCTATGAAATTAGAAAGAGTTAGGAATTATATACAAAATAAAAATATGACAGAAAGGAAAGCTTTCATCTCTCATGGAAGCAAAGACTGTTTTTGTTGATACATATGGAAAAAATCAGGCCCAATTATATGTTGTGCTTTGGCACTGGGGTTCCAACTTCACCACAGGCTTATTTTTTTCACAGATATACCATTACAGCCAATTCTACCCTTGAACATTTGAACTCAAACCTTGTAACACAGGCATTTTTGTTGCTAGATTACTTGTACCCTGGATGAAATGCTCTGTGTTACCGTTGTACTATATTTAGAGGTTAAAACAGGGTTATCAGTATAGACTCCAGAGAACATATATTCAGGAAAACATAATAAAGCTTAAAACATCTTGTGAATAAAAAACACTTTATTGCAGCATAATTTCTCATTTTCTACATTAGACTGTGAATTACAGTCCTTGATATCATGAGCTAAATATTCACTCGAAGTTTTTAATACAGCAAAACCATTTTATGTGATAAATCTTTGAATGAAGATAGTTGCTTTTGCATGTTAAAAGGTGACATGATTACTGACAGAAAAAAGACTAGCTAATCCTTCAGGCCAGAAATCTTGGCTGATAAAAGAGGAAAACTTCAAGAGTTTCACAACTCTTTTGCTACAACAGCCAGAGATGCTAATTTACTAGAGCCTAATTTACAAGAGCCTGAGGACTGCTCAAGTATGGTTGGTGACACATTGACCAAGATAACACTGTGTCTGGCACAGACAATTGGATCCTCTCTTTCCCCTGAGATTTTTCAAAGAAACAGAAAATCCTTAGCCAATGTGGGGTTGGAAAGTGTCTTCTCTGATTTCAGAAAGGCAGGATATTGGGGGTCCACCCCTTCTTTACCCCACGAATGAGACAACCCAGTTAAAGCCTACAGCCAAAACTTGTGATCCCTATTGTAAAAAGAAATACATATACTAACTTTTGTCCTCTGTCTTCCCCACCAATTTTATGTAACTGTAAATATTTGGAATCAGACAAGCAAAGCTGAAACTCCTGAGAAAGACAAGGTACAAAAAGGAAAATGCAAAGGCTCATATTCATGACTGAGCGACAATAATAAAAACATGCCACTCAGGAACAAAGGCTCCTATACTCATTATAAACTCCATTTCATAGGGGTTTAAGCCAGAAGGGAATATCAGAACAAGTAATCTGACCACCTGCCTATCAAAAATACTAAAGGTCATCCAGGTATCTCTGTATTGATAATGCAAAACTTGTGTTTGGCAAAAAGATAGCTTTCTGAAATGCATCTCTTTTTCATATGAACCCACCAAAAATGCAAAGTTGAACTAGTAATCACCTCTTAGTATAAGAAATCTTGACAAAAGACAGTTTTTCAAAGCCTCAATATCTAAAACAATTAGGCTCCAAAATTCATTACATTAACTTCAAAAATGTTAAAAAGTTATATTAGGTTGTTTTATTTTTGCTTTCTCATTCTTGAGCTTTTAATGCAAATCTTTCCATAACCATAGTTTCTAGGAAAATAATTGGTTTAATATGAAAGTTGACATAATTTTCCATTCTGTTGTGTTCAACAGCTGAAGCTCTTACTGAAGCATCAGATTTTGCAAGACATACAACTGAGAGCTAGCAACATCATCAATAATTTAGGCACCATTAACTGGAATCCCTTTGCCAAAAAGCATATCACCTATGAGACATAAGAAAATGAACAGAGGAGTAGTTAATGAAAAGAAGTGCTCCTGTTCCTCAAGTGAAGCTCTAGAAGGAGTTTGGAAAAAAGGGTTCTTGAAGGATTGTTTCAGGCCTGGAACATTAAACACATAGAAAGAAAATAAGACTTAAGAAGGACTGTACCCACCAGAACAGCATACAGCAGAAAGAGACAGCAGCCCAAAAGAAGGAGGCAAGGCAATGGGATGCTTGACAGCTGAGGGCCATGAGATTGAGTGTGATGTGGTAAGAGACATGAGAATAGAGACAGGGAGAAATTATCTTAGAAAGATATTCATACAATTTGTAAACAGGAGAGATGATGGAGAGGAAGCCATGGCAAAGAGAAGACCATAACAGCCACGGTAATGACAGAAGCAACAAAAAGAGAAAAATACATTACAAATGTGAGGTTTACAGTTGAATATTGTTATGATAATTCTATTAATTGTCATTTTAGGAAGGCCAGTTAATAATACTTGAAAATAGGTATCTTAAATTTGTAATCAATGGTCTACTTCTAAAGGCCTTGAAAAAATGAATTTTCACTAGTCAGCTCTTTCAGAAAAAGTGTAGTAGTTCACAAATCAAAATATTTTGAAAAAGCACTAGTCTTAATTAATCCATAAGCATTTCTGTGGCTAAGTCCTTATTGAAGTTTAATTACATTTTATTATTTGAATAGAGAACACAAAGGCACAGCTATCTTAAGAGTCTGCACTAAACAGCTCTGTCTGAAATATTCATGAAGATCATTAGCCATTCCTGAACTAAAAATACAAGCTTCCCAAAGATCACAGGCATAAGTGAAGGTGGCCAGGCTGTCTACAGCCTGCAAGAACAAAATGCCAGGGCAGACAAGCCATTAAACATCTATCTGTGGTATTTCCTAAATGCCTAATATACCTTGATATACAATGTCACCTAATTGAAATACTATAACAATAATTAGTTCTTCCTGTACTTAGACAAGAATGAACATTATACACAGAAAATTGAGAGGGACAATAAAACCAAACATAGAGGACAAAGGAGAAATATTCACTGGAAACATAATGCATGTAGTGAATACTAATAACTTGAGCTATTGTGGCTTACAGGAAAGGATCCTGAAGTTTTCCCCTTGTGAAGCTAAGACTGCCACAGAACTAGAAAGGATTATTTTCAAATGGATTTGCTAACAACTACATGAGCATAACAGAAAAAAAGAATTTGCAGATTCAGATCAGTTTTGATTAAACCTTCAAATGACTACAATTTCTTCAATAATCATCAGATTTTGTATCCCAAGTAAGGTTTACAATATTTCCTCACTTTAAAAATAATGGGGAGAAAACTGAAAGTGACTACATGTACCCACTTTTACCCAGTCTTTGGTGATGAAGACAGCAGAAACACTTTTCCCTAATGCCTGTGTAGGACATGTAATCGATTTTCTTTCTTGAGAATTAATATTGCCCAAGAATGTGAACAACTGAAATCACCAGTATTATTAAGCAGAATACGAACTTACATGGTTTATTTAAACTGAGCTCCAGCCATCTTGAAAATATCAAAGATGCTTTTGTGAATACAGTGCCCCTTCCAGTCTTTCACAGGAAAATACAGCTACTGTTGATATCTACAATCCTGACAGTATGGATAATCACATCCTGATAAGATCGTGTTGTCTGGACCCTGCAAAAGTACATAGTTCTGTAGTCTGCTACATGCTTTTCATTACATGCACAAAGACAGAGCAAGCAGCAAATTCTGAAGCAACGTAGCGTTTGCTTTTAGGGCAATACACATATCAGGCTGATGATGCCACATCTCTGGATTATCCAAATCAAATTTGTAACTAAAACCAGAGTTTGATAAACTTATCGGGATATGAACTTCATGATAAGATTTTAGAGGTCATGTTTATAAAACAGAAGAAGTATGAGATGAACAGGAAAAACAAATAAACGAAATAAATCCCTTAAAGATACAGTCTTTTAATACAACTATTTCAAATTTTCTTACATTCCAATTTTTCTGTTTCCTAAAAGCACCATAAAATTTTGGCTATCCTACATTAGGAATAAAATAGTTATCCCAGTTAAAGAAACAACTGCATCAATACAAAATTATTAAATAAAATTGTTATTATGTATTTGGGCTGGTACACTAAATTTTAAAGAAAACAGCAGCTGGCATTTTTGTTTTCTCTCTAGCCTTACAAATCATTCTAGAATATAAAGTAGAAAAACATGCATATTTTTGTGGAACTATTTTTTCATTAATGAAAAATGGGATAGCACAGTAATATGTTAAAAAAAAAATCAGTATTGCATCTTTTAAAGGTGGGAACTCACATTAGAGTAGACAGAGTAGACATTTTCTTATAGCACTGGTTATTAATTCAACGGTATTTGAAGAAACTTTTTAAAAAGTGCCGTTTTACATTTTTTGTTTCCTGAAAAGTTTCCTAGGATAGCTTCTCCTGAAGGACACTTCATTTAGTAAGAGACCAAACTTTCTCACACTAGTTTTACAATGGATGAGAATGATGCTGAGATTGAAGAAGTCTAAGCTAGTAAATCTATGTAGTGTAACAGCACCATGTATATTTAAGAGAGGTATATTTAACACAATGGTTATGGGAACAGCATAACTGTCTTCAAATGTGATTTTCACTTTTGGAGTAAAAGGGATTTTTGTGCTTGTTTTTGCTTTGTTTTTCATTAAAATGAAAGAAAAAAAAATCTTCCCATTCTGTTCACATGATGAAATTAAGACACAAATAAACCTCACATTATCACCACAGAAGTGGAACAGTGATCCACTGTCTGAATTAGCTACATGCATCTGCTTCATTCAGGAAAGTTAAAGTGATTAAGCAAAAAGATTTGAAGAAAAATGCATCAAATAACATTTGCTACACCTTGTGAGGGGAGTATTTTTAGCACCCTGGTGGCATACTCTACCATCATCTTAATTCCAGCAGGACATCCATCAAATTTTGTCCTATATGCTTTATTTCTCTATCTTAAATAAATTCACCCTCACTTTCTTAGGCATTCCTATACACACAAGCACTCTGGAAACAATTCCCTGGAATCCTCTGCCTTTCCCCTGTCTCCACAGAGAATTATGCAGGCTACAGTCTTAAAGAAAACACAGTTTATGAGTCAAAAAGACTGTCTGGGGAAATAGAGAGTAGGTGACAGATTTGTAATACAATATGGAACTCGCATACGTGTATGTAGGGACATACAGGTTAAATTATTGCCTGATGGGTTTCCCATGGTAGTGAAATACAGGCTGTCATTCTGACCTTTTAAAAGCTGCCCATTGCTACTCTGGTGCTGAAAAACAATCATTAAATATTATTTTGTGTTGTAAACAGATGGCTCACCTTTGCAAAAGAGCTCTCAGGTGTTCAAGAGTATGGATAATGACTCCTGTATTTCCTCACGTCCCACCTGCTGGTCATGAGGTAAGGAAAAAAGGAGAAATAACTGGAACGACCCTAATTCTGACTAGACTCTTGCTGTTAAACAGCCTTTGGGCGCAGGACAGGTAATTTATGACATCTATTAGAAGACTCATTTTGAACACTGCAGAGAAGCAAACAGACCTATAACTGCTCATGTATATTAGGTCACCTATATCTCTGTTAAGTCAGTGAAAAGCAATCCAAGAAAGTAATACATTTTTATTGGACACATCTTTTGGGAGTTTTGCCTGAGTAGCATTACTACTTTTTGACCTGAGCAGGAAGCCAAAATTTAGCATCCTTAGGGTATTTCTACCACAAAGAAAAAAATATGAGAAAGTTGCGTGTTTCTTCAAAGTGACTTTTCATTAACGAGGTTATTTGCCTTTCACTAAAGATTGGGCCTGATCTTAGATCAGTCTTTGATTTCTTCTGAGGCTGCGTTTTCACAGCTTTGCGTCCCACGATTCTCCACAGGATCAGTTTGTTTGCCTTTCATATATTTCCAAAGAGAGAGGGAAGGCTTACCAGGAGTTTTGATGGGCATCTCTGTGAAGACATGGCACCAAGGACAAGCCACAAGCCTGCCAAAGGTTCTCAGTCCTCTTTGGTACTGTTGGCCTGTGCCACCTCTGCTGGTGCCACCAACACCGGACTGAAGCGTCTTGTGCTGAAGTCACAGTCATTTGCTTGCTTGGACATACATGTAAACAACATTCAGGAATACCCTTCAGTCCACATGTGTCTTACTGAGAGTGAACATTAAGTGGCAAAATACATCTGTATTTTGGCTAGAAACAGCTTCTCCCCCTCAGCCTCCAGCCGATTCCACCAAAGTTTTACTACTTCTTACTCTGAATAAAGTCTTAAATTGAAACAAAGCAATGGGCTTAGGGTTTAAGGTTTTGATTGCATTGACAAAAAACATTATGGAGGAACTGTTCTAAGGTAACAGGCTTGGGGGCAAAATTAAGATAACTATAATTATCCTAAAATAAATTTTAAAAACCACAACTGGACCACTACCATTCACTCTGCACCACATCACTACAAAATACAGTACTTCCTGTCAACAAGGTGATGCCCACAATTCAGACTGAAATTGCCACAGACAACAGCCCAGCTCTGGAAGATTCTTTCTATCTTCAGATGTTCACTGAAGCTCAGATCCTCTCATAATAAAAAACGAAAAGTACTGCAGCAGTTTTTAGCTTCTAGCCAAATACTATGATTTCACCGAAATTTACTGAAATTTGGACCTATCAACTGGGATGTTCAGGGAATTTGCAGAGGAGTGACAGATTACACACATTTTATTTTATAATACGAATGCTATTTACTTTTGATGTTTAGTATCAGTAATATACTTTTCGAGATTCTATGTAATTAATATATTTATATCTACACACAGGCATAAAAGCAACATTTTGGTCACTGATTTACTAATTCTTTGAAGTAGAAAAACTCCCGTTTTAAGGTAACACTATCCTTTTGGCGTGGCTCTGGTACCAGACTACTTAACTAATCATTTTATTTTAATGATGCAATGAAAATACCACAAGGCTGTCCTTACAGTCCTAATTACTACTAAAGGGATCTAAGGGGATACTTTAGAATATATTCATCCTGTACTCTGTAAACCATAAATTCAATTAGGAAGCTATATATTCATACTTAGATTAATATACTTCAGAGAAATTAATTCTTCATTAGTGACAGGTGTACTACATACTTCATTCCTGTTTGTACCAGCTGCTATCCTAATTATGATTTACTCTAGTGATTAATTTTCAGACTTTGACATAATGCAAGATTACTGTTGAGTGGCAAATAGAAGTGAGATTTAATAGTATATATATATATCATTCTCAAGAAGTTAATATCAAAGAGTTTGTCTATTTTAAAAAATATTCCCCTTTTCCACCCAGCAAGTGTCCAAGCTAGATGCAGCAGCAGAGCTTTAACTAGGGTACTTTTTGGATCTCTTGGTTTATTGTCCCAGCTTAAATATTTTTCTATGTACTAAATAACCCATGTCTTCTCATTTTTTAGATTTAAGTTGTATTTAAATTTAAAAGGCTCCACACAAAAGGACAAGTTTAAACATCCTACATAATGAAATTAGATCCCTAGGAATTTCTGAGGCAATTAAAAAAACTGTGCCCCAAGAACAGAGTTTTATAGGTTGGTCTAAATTCTTCTCTGAAGAATTGTTAAAATAATTGTCTTCCTTCCAAATTTCCTCTTTCCAGGAGGACCTTGAATATGTTGTTAACAATCAGCACACTGATTATTAACTGTAATATTCAAGATTGACATTAACAACTACATTATTCAAGACTGACATTCATAAAATAGATCTGCCTTTTCTGAGTCTTCTTTTAACCTGTCAAAGAAAGAAACAATGGGTTCTGGTTCATTTCACTGCAAGTGTACAGAAGCCGCATTATTTCGCTGTCCACCAGCACAGATTTCTTTTTCTCTTACATCCAATTTATAAATGAAAACAGATGAACTCAATAAAATGTAAGTCTACAGAATTACGGCTTCCTTTTTTCTAGTGGTAAAGAAGTTTATATATAATTGGCACATAATTTTATCCAGTGGTTTAAATTTTTTCTTAAATAGAGTGGTTCCTTTCTTGAGTTGAAGAACCTGATGGTTTCACTTCAGTGCAATCCACCATATTTTCTGATGCTAGTAGATGTGGATCGACTAAACATCACTGACCTACTACACTGCTTGATGCTCAGGAAAGCTTCCCTATTCTAGTCTCAAGCCTAAGTACAGACCAGCACAATGGACCAAGACAACCAGTAGCTTATCAAAATAAAGACAGAGTGGCTTCAGAAGATCAAGGCCAAATTCTTTTTCCACATTAATGATATCAGGAGATTGTATTCCTTTCCAAGGAGAGCAGAACTTTGCCCTGTTACGCCAACACAGTATTAGTGAAATGTACTTCTCTATGCATTTCATAGTTATATGTCAAGCTTTATTTGAGGTATATATTAGAGCTTAACGTTTGGGATTCCTGCCAGCACTCAGATAGCAAAAACTGCTTTCTATTTTTATTTGTTTCTGGGCCAACCAATCAATTATCAAACCTTCTACATACTTCATAAGCGATTAATAAATGCCAGATCTAAAAAGTGATTGACACAAATATATGGCTCTGCAGTGTGTTTTTGAGACGCTAATAAAGTAAAAGGTAAACATAAAATGTCCTCCGCACTAACTCCAGACACAGTCCTGATCTTCAGCTCACATAAAATCAGCAGAAGTCCATTGACTTCAGTACAGTGGCACCGATTTTACATGCAATGACTTTCTGGCTTTTTAGTAAAGGCATTATTTCTTTCAAAGCATTACACCACTATAATATATAACAAACTAATAGTGTTAACGTTTCATTTGTTACCAGCTTCAGTTTCATCTAGCAATTGACTTCATTACACGAGGGAGGTAGGGGAGTAGGATTCAGCTAACCTAATGGCAACTGCGCAAAAATTAGACATCAGCTTGGATATAACAAAATAGACTCCTTCAATAGATAATGGAGAAAGGAATTCACAACCAGTTTAATCCATTGCCTTATATAAGACATCCACCTTATAGTGCGATGATGTTTCATCCTATCGTACTTTCCTGCATACTGTAAAGTCTAAGTAGTGAGCTCTGATCGCACATCCAACTTTGAAACTAATTGTGAAAAGTTGTTGATTTAGCTATTTCATATTTCTCTTTTTCTGCAGCTTACCTGGAGCTGAAAGACGAATTAATCACAGTGCAGAATGTACATAGTAGCTGGTTCTTTGCTACATTGAATGAACTAACATTGATCAACAGCCTACTTTTTTTTAGAACTATGTGGAACTATACGAGCTGAAAATAGACAGGATGTGTAGTACCAATGTTTTTCAACACATCACTGAAGATAAGTCGGTTTAAGATCACAAAGTAGTATTGTTTCCATCTTAAACTACAGTATACTCAAAACTTATATCTGCCTTGAAATAATAAAATAGGAAGAGATTATAAATTACAATCCAGTCATTAGCTTGAAGTTCTTTCCATCACAACAAGACCATATGGAATCACTTTTCCCTTTTTAACCTCGCTTAACATTCAAAAGAAATTAGTTTTGGAAAATTTTAATGGTATGAATACATTTGTGTGGATGAATACAAAAATCCCACTTTTCAAGTCGCTTAAGTCATTCAGCCAAAGACAGGCTGTTTTATAATGCACACCTTGTTGTGTGCTGCAACTTGCACAAAAATATTATTCATACAAAGTTTGTAATAACATACTTTTAGCATTATGATAATAAACATTGTTAACAAATGTTCTGTAGTTGGCAAGGACAGGAGCTGGGGGCTCCTGCTCAGCAACCTGCCCAACCTCTCCAGCACTTTCTCACAGAGCTGCTCCCCTGCCAGTCCCTCCCCAGTGTCACTTTAATGGGTTAATCCTTCCCAGCTGCAGCACTTCGCACTTGTCCTTGCTGAATTTAATAAAGTTCCTACTGGCCCTTTCCCCCAGCCTGCCAGGGCCATGGTGAATGGCAGCCCTGACCTTGAGGGTACCAACTGGTCACTCCAATTTCATGTGGTGCATATCTGATGAGAGTGCACTCCACCACCCCCTCCTGCTGGATGATACAGATGTTCAGCGTCACAGATAGACCTCATTTATGGCTGGCCTCCAGGTAGAGTCTCACCCACTACTACCCTCTGAGCCCAACCATCTAAGCAGTTATTTGCTCATCTAACTTGTCTCCCTCTCCAGACCATGAGGCCCCAACTTGGATACCTTTCTTTTTGAGTTGTTACAGTGTAGAGCTATGTTCTCGTGTCAAATGTTTTATTCTTCATAACTCCCAAATTATAAATGAAATAGAGCAGATTTAAGACATGGAAGCCAAAGCTTTTTCAAGGAATTTATCTTGCTAGTAGACTATACATCATAATCTATATTCCAAAATACGACACCTCATTTGGATAATTAATGTTTTTAGAGTATTTCTTCAATTTCCTTCACTGTTTGTCATTTTTATAGTTTAAGTTACATTATCTTAATAATATTATACCATGGCATATTTAAAATATTACCATTGCTATAGCAATTAAGTACCTGTAGTTCACAGTTTCTTCCCAGCTCAGTTTGGTTGCTAAGTCTGCCACACTAGCAGCAGCATAACTTGGTTCATCAGATTTAGGCTATATACTTCTAACACTTAGACAACTTTCTTGGCTGATTACAACAAGTTGTGCATCTGTTTTATCAGAGATTTTGTCCAAAATTTTAATATTTAGACCATTATTTTCTTTCTGTTTGAATGACTTGTAAATTTACGTTTGTTCTTTTTCAGCAAGATTATGGTATCAGCAACATGCCAGCAAAGCAGCTAAATACAATTGCAGTAAACAACCTATTTAAGAGGAAACTCTCAGTTTGTTAAGAACCCCAAAGGGTCACATAACATATCCTATATATTTTCAACAATAGTCTTCTATTCCCCACCCCTCCGCCCCAGGAAGTATTGAAGGTATTTCTTTGAGCCTTTGGAAGGCTATTAATGACTCAATGGTTAGATCAGGAATCTCAGTCCCTCCTCAATTTATTTTAAGAACTCTTCTGACTAGAAAACTCAGAATGCATGAAAGCTCCATTAGCTTTCTTCGTTTACATAAAAAAACCCCAACTTTACAACAGTAGAAAGTACATTCTCATAGAAAAATGGAGCCAGTGAAATAAAACTAGGAGATGCACTGAAAGAACATCCTTGTTTTCAGTTACGCACAAGGAAAGACTTAAATTTGGGTTGATGAGGCATCTTGGAAAAATTAACATTATCAAACAACTGACATTTGCTTTCTGTTGCAAACTTTGGAGGGCACAGCTTAGTATGACAACTGGTAGTTGACCCACTTCTTCTTGGGAGTGTAGCTTCAACCTTTTTGATTAGTCATATTAAATGTTATAATTTTAGCATAATGAAAATATGACCTTTCTTTTTGTACTTGACTCAGTCACTGTGCACTTAAGAATGATGTAAAAATCCAAATAAAAAACTCAAATGGATTTCTTTGGCAAACTGAAACATTTGTCTGCTCTCTTGGTTTTAGAGTCACTACCTTCTTTTTGGCATAACCTATAGTAAGGCCAAATGAAGGAATAGACCTCAGACCACCTAATTCCATTGAAAATAATTGTTGAGTTGTTTCTTTTTGTTTGTTTGTTTGTTCTTTTTATACAAGTATCTGGGCAGCTCTTTTGCTCAGAAGCTAATAAGAATCTAAAAAAGAAAGATGTTGGGGCCTTTGATCCCACCAGTGACTAAAAGCAAGATCAGAAGCACAATCCAGAAAGTCATGAGCTTTCTGGTAGTTTTACAAAGACAACATCTTCAAATGGGTAGAGAGGAGAAGTCAGTCAGGAAGCTACGGAAGTTATTCTCAGATGAATGAGGGCTGGCTTGAACTAGAAATAGGGTCATGAGAGAACAAATTCCTAGGGAAAGAAAAAGCACCCCTGTGTATTCCTTGGGAGAGAAAAGGACCACCTTTGTAAGACAATTAGTCCAGCTACAAAAAGTCTGTAAAATGCAGAAGCCACTGAGTCTTATCCAGATGCAAAGAATCGCTCTCTGGAAGAGAAAACTCCAGCTCCTCCATCTAATCTATTTTTCAGCATAGAAATAAACTGTCCAGCTCTGTTTCTCAGGAGCAAGCTGAAATCCCAAGAAAAATAAAGTATCCTGAAGCACTCAAAACCTTTCAAAATGTCAAGATTCATTTGCCACTATACATCTTTGTATTCTAGCCACATCCTTAACAAAAATCTGCCTAATGCTCTGCAGCGTTTGGACAGTATTTAACCAAGAAGTCAAAACTAATTGCAATGAACACTGGCACTCACTTCATCTTACGTCATTAATGCAACTGGCCTAGGGGATTTACTGCCACAAGAGGAAGAGTTTAACAAAATTTCCAGATACATTATTCTGTCTATAACCTAAACATTGAAAACTATGTGAAGGTAGAGATTCATCAATGGGTTTACTCCTCTGCTTGAAGCTACTGAAAAGGTAAAGACTCTTTTGATCTAATACTAGGTGTTAAGTTCTTTGAATTCTGCTGCTAGCATGAATCCTCCATGACCGTTTCAGTCTCATCTTCCGTCACTCAACCTCTACTCATTTTTAGAATTTATGTATCATTTGGCTGCACTTTACAGTAAATGATGAATCATATCTGCTGCTCTCTTACCATATTGTATCCAGGTTACCAGGAAAAAAAGATTAGTCAGGAGTGCAGACCACAGCATTAAAAGAGTATCTTGGCTTTTTTTGTCAGAAACATCACAGGAAAGCCAGAGATGGGAAGGTCGCATTACGAAGACAAGCTCATTTGAGAAAATATGAATATCAGTTACAAGATAGAGGCCTTTGAATGTTGTATTACAATCATAGCAATCTCAGATGGCAGCCTACATGCAAGTGATTCTGTGAGTCATCACCTTAATTATTCAATCTGGAATATTTGAAAATCTTGCATAGATACACTTATATGCACTGAAGTCACAAAAGAATAAAAATAGCAATATGATCAATAAAGCAAGACAGGAGCCTCTAGGATTGTCTCCACGTGCCCAGATTGAAAATAGTGCAGTTTGAACTCTGCAACAGCTACGGGCAAATCATTCTCCCCACTTGTACATTTATAAAGAGGCTGTAATTCCAGCACTTCAACAATGCTTCTCAAAGGAAGTTCCAAAAATACCACCATGGGTTCATACATCACTGCCTAACACGGGATGTGCTTAATGCTTGTCAATGTACCTACTTTCCATTAACACCTTCCTCTAACTGCTCAATTTGTTAGCACATGATTCATTAGCATCAGAAAAAATATCTAAAAATGTTCTAAGATAAATATGAATTGTTATTATAACTAGCATCAGCCAGAACTACATTCACCTTTCCCACATCTAACTGCGAACATCAGATGTGTCCTCCATGTCTGGATAGAGGTAAAAAAAATAGAACACTTTGCCATGACTTTAACTGACTTTCTGGTTTGGTTCTGAAAGAAGTTTGTACTCTGGCTCAGACGAGTAATAACACTTTCCTTTGCCAGGATTCTATGACATATTCAGCACCTTCAATTCCTACCAAGTTGACAGTACTTCGACCTTCAAGTTCATGTCACTCCCAGCAAAACATTTATGAGGTTTGGGAGTAGTTGCTGCTTATTTCCTTTCTTTCTCATCAAAATGATAATGTCAAGTCATCGTGTCTGGTTTGCAGCCTTGGATGTTATGTTGAACTTCCTGAAATTTTTCTGTTATGTTGTTTTGCCTTATTTGAAGAATGCAAACAGAAATTCTGTCTTGAAATGAACAGCTCTGCTACAAAATCTCTGATCCCTTCCAGCAATTTCTGTAAAAAGTTAAACATTCACATTTGCTTTTCTAAAGTCACTCACTAGCCCTTCCACAAGGAAAAATAAATCATCTTCACTAATGACCACTAATCATCATATTGGGTTAAAAAAAAAATTCTCAAGTCCGTTTCTCCTTTGATGTTGTCTTTGGGGAATTGGTTCCAGTTAATACATAGCGCACCCCTCCCTTGGCTAACCAGCATTGGCTGGAGGTGATTTATCCAACTGCCATTACCTAGGTAATTTGCCATGTATCATTACACTGTTGACCAGTGATTTGGGAGTCCCAGCAGTATCCCCAGGATGTAAAACTAGTGAGAACCTACTATATGAAAGCTGGAGTTATTATACTGGTCCTCTCTGAGCTATTTAAGCTACTTTTAGGAGACCCTGGAGCTTGCTCCTTAAAGTGCAGTATTTATTTTCCATGACAGTTACAGACTTAAAAGCTCAGGGCCTGATCCAAAGACTCCTGTAGTCAATGGCAAACGTTCTACTGATCTCTTCTGCATCAAGGCTTCACACACCATTCGCAAAAATTACAGCCACAATAGGACCCTGTTTTAAAGACACAAATGATAGTTCATATGGAGTCAGCCTCTACACTTACCCCTACTGCTGCTAACAGCTGGGGAGAAGAATATGCTGCAGAGCCATTATGTTGCCAACTCACAAACACATACATGGGAAGCAAGGAGACCCTTGACTTCAAGTCCTCAATTTTACAACTTGGGAACAGTTTGGTCTCTTGTTCTTTAACAGCAGATTCCTTTGGGGGGTGCTTTTATAAGAAAAATTGTTTTCTGTAGATTTGCTCTGTGAACAGAAATACTGGAGTGGTAGATTAAAATGTCCTTTTTCCTTCTAGCTGTTCAAGATTTTGTAGATGAAGTAATTTCTACATGAAGTCTGCAGGTATCAGCTCTGACTTCCTACTTAAAAGAATTCATATTAAGTTAAAAAAACCCAAGCAAACAAAAAGCAACCCAAACAACACCTACCCAGAATATTTAGGAAAAAACATATATGGTTTCTGCAAATTATCCTAATCTTCAGTTTAAGGATTTTGAAACAGATACAGCCTATGTATAAATATTTTACTCTCTTACACAGGAAATTTTAAAGCAGCACTAGACATGTTTTATACCACAATGATTTTGAATATAATTTTTCTATCGTACAGAGGCAGTTTACAGAGCCCTGGATCTGCGATTTATCCATTGGGTTTGTTTCATATTTAAAATCTCGTGTTGTACATTTAAAACATCTGTTGTTCTGAAAGTTCTTAGCAACAACGATGGAACGAACTCCAAACCCAAGATCATAATATGGCTAAATTACTCCTCAGCTTTACTTTTATAGTAAAGCTGCTTTGGGGTTTATGAGCCAGAGAAAGATCATCCCCTTACCAGAAGGAAATTAACATATACCTTGAAATGAGTAAGACTACTTATAGTACAAATTGTCATCAGACAGATGGTGCTTTCAGCAGCTGGAACAGAGCAACAACATATACTAAAAGCTATCAAAATAATATAACATGACTAAAAATCTCAAAGACTTTGGTCCATTAACTATAATAGAAATTAATCTGGTTTTAAAATACTAAATAGGAGTTCTCCTCTCAGAAATGGTACAAACAATTCCTTTTAAGACCAAGCATGCAAGGTTCTATTTTTTTTCTAAGGTAGCTATATAAATAATGCAGCCAGAAAAACTACAAGTACTTTCACAGCTAAAGGAAAAACAAGAACATCAATAAAAACTTATCAAAAGGTAACGTGTTTTTTCCAACCCAAAAACCAGAGTGTTAAAAAAAAACCCAAAAACAAAAACAAAAAAGTGCAAAAAAAAACCCAAACAAAACAAAACTCAAACAAACAACAAACAAAAGCCACTACACAAAACAGAATAAGACTAAGTATTAAATTTATGTATGTAGATTTATATTTTTCACATAACGGAATTAAATCAACCCATTAAAACATTTATATTGCCTATTTTCAGACCACACATCCTCTTGGCCTTCCTCTTGACTCTAAAGCTTGCTGTAGGATCTTTCAACTTGAATATCCTTATTTCACACCTGCCTTACAACAGCGATATATGTTTAAGTTATTACATTATGCACGTGCATACGTGGCATGCCAGAAGTTAATGTTTCTGATCTGTAAAGAAAACAATGGCTTCCTATTACCAGTTAACCAGTATATTGTGCATATGAGTTCACTACAGCACAACTGCTGGGAAATTACATGCACCACGTACACTTCTTTAACCAGTGCCAATATTTTCCCCTGTGTCTAACTTTTACACTGTAATTGCATAAATTCTTCTGAGGATTCCTCTACCTTATCCATTCCACAAACCAGATCTAAGCACACCTTTGGCACAGCAGCTGCAGATAATCCTTTTTGAAGAATTCCACAAAAAGGTCAACTATGCTTGTTAAGATATTTAAGGTGTCTGTTCTATTTAAATCAAGTTTTAAAAAAATGAATGAAGTCTAGTAAGAGAGAACAGTTCCACATAAATGAAAAACATGTGGAAATGTTCTACAGGTCAACTATGTAAAAACGTGTTATATACTGTGTTTATAGGTATTTTATTCACAGGCAAGGCTGGCATTAGGGTTTTATTGATATCCTGGTGAAAAGCACGCTAATCTGAAGGTTGCAAACCCCTTTTCTCTGCATTTTAATACAGACCACATAACAGCATAGTAACATACAATTATTTTCAAAACATATTAACTTGCACTTAATTTACATTATATTTTGATTGTAAATCTCTTCTGGTTTGTATCCAGATTTATTTGCAGGTGACCTGTCCAAATATGCCATTCTCATTCATATGCCATATGAACATTTCTGAATTTAAAAGCTGAGATTACAGATCCAAAAAATCAGAATCCTGTATTATCTATATTACACTGCAGGCACTTCTGCAGTCAAAAATGCTGGACACTTTGCCACAACTAATTAGACAATCTAACCCAAATAATATAATGTCTGATTTTGTTGTGCCTGGGAACTTTCAAAATTTGTCTGAAGGCATCTAGGCTGAGTCTAAACATGAAAATACAAAGGTGAAAAGCTATCACATCGCAAAGACCTTGAGGCTGCAACAGAAACAACTACACCCAGAAAACAACCTAAAGGGGGAAATTTGTGCCTGCAAATAGTCTTTCCTTTCAGAGAAACTACTGATATGATTGTCAATAAAATCTGATTTAAGCACAGTGGTGCATTGAGCTTTCTATTTCTTGCTTCATTATCAGCTGGTTTTAACCACCCTGCAATCAACTGACTTGTCAAGGAGCTTCAGTCACCCTCTGAAATCCCATGCAAGCTCTTTTTAGATCAGATGAGACCCTGGACTTTTAAAATCATGTATCTGAAAACAATCACATTTACATAGTTTTGGAACAGTATCAATACCACACATTACGTTTGCCCCTAAAAATCACACCAGTTCTCTATGGAGCATAGTATCCAGTTAGGTACTGCTAGGTATCAGTTTGATACTCCTAGGTAGCAGCTAGGAATCTCAGTACAACACATAGTATTCTGTTTAAACTATCACCTTGGTAACGGTTCTTATCCAGCTATGCCACTAATGCATTTAAGGAACTATATTTAAGTCCTACAGGGAATGTATGAGCAACTATGGCAGGAAGTTGTTAGCTGCTGGGCTCACGGCTCAGAAATCTGCTTTCCATTTACACCTGCTCCAGCCAGAGCCTGCAGACCAGAAACAAACCTTTGATTAAGGTTGGGAGGTGTAATAGTAGGTGTGATTGTAGAATATGGGAAAACATTTGTGGGTTATGTCCCTTCTCATAAATTATTTAAGAAGCAACCATGGATACTGGATTTTTATTTTTTTTCAATCAGCAGGTATGCGTGGTACAAAGGGTCAAATTTAAGGATAAAGACATCTGTAATACAATTGATGTTATCCACTGATGTATTTGCTATCTACAGTTGTACCCATAATAAACACACTTAATACATACAACTAGGTTACAAACCTACAATATAAACTTACATGCAATATATATTAACTAGAGAAACAATATTGTACAATTTCATTTTCTAGTTTTACACTCTGAACAAAATTTTTATCTAAATACAAAACCAAAAGTGAAATAAAAACATGTCAAAATAATACCATTTTATTTCAAAGATATAAAAGGATCTATACCCTTTCAGAAAACAGCAACGAGGTCTCAATAAAAAGACATGGACTGCACAAATTAAAAGTCCAAATTTGGGCAAAAACAGGTGCTGGAAATGCTCCACTAATTTGGATTAATCTCTTATAAAACAGATGACAAACCCTCTGATCCTCAATAAATGATGCTAACTCCAGCATTTACATAAACAGATACTTCAGGTTCTGTGTCAATATTCAAGTAATTTCAAACTCCTTTTTTCAGCTACTGATTATTCCACTGAAAAGGTAAGGTCCTACACATCTAAGCATCAACCCACAAGCTCCATATGAGTATATTATATACATAATTTTAAATGGCAGCATTTATGACATTGCTCTGAGAACACTCATTTCAAAACACAGCTAGAAGAACGAAAAGAAAAATTATTATAAAGAATGTGCTGCTGCTTTGAATTGCCATTAAGTGTAAGTATTTGTTATGATAATTTCTTTTAGAAAAATCTTACCACAGGATTTATCTGTTAGAAGTTTCTACTAAACATACTCACTTAGATTTTCCATGGCAAATAAAAAAACCCCACACCTTCACTTCCTCCTCATACTTATTTCAAAGAAAGATTACTTATCTACTATGTTATCTTCTTTAAATTATGCTTAACATCTACTACAAGAGTTGAATAATAAATCTATATTCCCTCTTTCAGTCATTCCAATGTTTAAGACATTGTTCCATCCAATGAATAAGATAAAGTATATACACTGATGTACACAATACTTTTTTTATATTTTGGGTATCAAATCAGGAGCTGCCAAGTACAAAGGAAGGTATTCCAGATTAAAAAAAAAAATCCTGCACAAGCTACTGAGTCTACCCTCAAGAAAGTATTAGGCATGTGATGTGTATTAGTCTCCTCTTTGCCGCCTACATGATTATTTACACCAGAGCCGATGTGCACATATTGACTATTTCAGTACAAAAAAACCCTCACCCAAGGATTACAAAATTTTTCTCATGTGAGGCTCCAGAATCTGAAAGCAGTATTGATTGCTAAATCCCTGTATGGTTAAGTTCACATACCTCAGGGTCAGATGAAGTTTAGCACAATTCAGGACTCCCTATGTGTTACTGTCTGCTCCAAAGCAAAACATGTATCTCATTTGTCCTCCTCTTTTTGCCTCTTGTTCAACAAAAACTGAGACGATTTCAAGTCTCAAAGATATCATGAAACAGAAACTCGATGAGAAAATCCTGTGGCCAGCTGAGTTTCAAATGACTGATTCTACCTACTTGGATTTTTTTATTTTTTTCCCCTCCTGTCCTTGCCTGGTACCAAAATCACATGCAACAGCTTTATTACTTCTGTCAGAAAACCATCTGGGCAGATGCATACTTCCCAGCTACTTTATTAACCTAGGCCACACAAAATACATCATTTCATGGTATCTCAAGGACGAAGTCATGGTTTGAATGTACCTAAGCTTCTCCTAAATTAAGTTTCACTAGTTTTTTCAGAAATTGCATGATTCTCCAATACTCTGATCCAATAAATTTGCTGTATTGAATCAATTTGGATGTCCTTATGGTCTTTTATAAACAGGTACTTCTTCATATACTCATCTGTCACTCAACCTAAGTAGGCAAACCAATTTAGACTCTGGAGGATGGGGAAGAAAGAGGACAAATTTCAAGAGGGAAGAGGGAAATGACAAAAAGAAGATTCATTGAGGAGAGTTAACCCTCACATTACATTTAACTTACATCCATGCCCACTCTTCCCTTTTTACTTTTGCTTGAAAGTCATTATTGATAGTTGATGAGGCTATTTTCTAAGACACAATTACTTTCTGCTTGGCCATGATTACTTCTGCCGTTATCATTTTAACTTCCGAACTCCTTAGTAAGTCCCATTTAATTAGAATATCACACAGATAAAATATAACAAAATCTTGTACATGAACTACAAGTCTCTGACAATTCAGCCAAGAGTTGTCACTGATGAGATGGACCCATTATAGAATGACTAAATGCCTACAGTTAAGCAACCAGAGCTGCTTACTTTCATTCTATATAAACATCTTAAATGCTACATTAAAATAGACAAACATTTTAAATACTACAAAACTCCTAATGAAATCCAGTTTGGGCAAATATAATACTCAAGATGATCAACCTTCTTGTGATACACTCATATTAAATTAACATTAGCATAAGCTTTCAAAAAGAATTTCCATGAGGGCCACCATTCAATGTACATGAACATGAAATTTGAAATGCAAGAGAGATTTCAACAGAAGAGCAAAGACAAATATATGAAACAATGCCAGTGAGGAGAGGATGATATATATGAAAGAGAAACACAATCAAACTGAAGTTGGTGGAATTTTTCAGAGACAGAATGAAAGCAACATAAAATTGGGACAGATAATGACAGCAGTCACATAGTTCAGTCATATGGAGTAAACTTAGGTCCAGGACATATTATCTGCAACAGTATTCTGAAGACCGAAAGTCTACAAGCTTACTTTCTGGGATTTGATCTGAACAAAGTTTTCAAAAGCAACTCTGCTCTTCCTGCATAAAAAAATAAAACTCACATTACTCTTGAAAAGACAGTAGCTCTTGAAGAAAGTATATAAACCATATACATTTTATTACTTACAGTTTCCATTCAACTCGTTTATGTGGAAAATGGGTGAACTGCAAGAATTTTTGGTAGCCTTATCAGAAGAAATAAAAAAAATACAGATACCGGGAACAGGAATTGGAAATCTTGTAATGAATAGCAGGATCCACAGGTCAAAACCCTTAAGCCAAACTGTTTTCCCTAAACATCTGGCTTTCTTTTGCAGGATTTTATGTCCATAATAATAAATAAGTCAGGTTTAGGAGTGCCAGTTTATTAAGTATTTAAAAATGGCTAAGCTACAGCAGCTGCCCGGATCTCACATCATGTCCAAATAGACCAACGTTCCTTGTTGGTAACAGTATATTCAAATACAAGTATTACTATTATGGATTGATACTAATAAACACAAGGTTAAATTTTAAATGGGGCTTAAAAATCCATTTCCTTCCCTTACCATTTGCTATTTATTTTTTAGCTACTGAATATTCATGGACAGTTAGCAAAAATGTTAAACATTTCATCACTTTGCAGTACTGTCGAAGGCTTCGGATGTAACAGTACCATATTTCTGAATTAAAGTTACTTCTCTGGAATCAAGTAAGTAAATACATACCATGTTTGTATATTTTTCTTTTCAAAGTTTCATTTTGGTTCATGCCTTAAGGTTTCAACTCACCAAATGCTCTCATCTGCACTGAGGCCAAGGGACAGTGAACAAACAGGCTTTTAATGTCACCACTCCTACTTATTACTCTCTCAGACTTTTCACTCTTAAAAGCCTATGGAGCTGATTAAAAAGGACATGTTTTTCATCTGGATTTAGTTTATAAAATGCACAAAATCAATTTCTGAAACTAAGCAATGTTCACAACCAACTAATTAGGATTTTTGACCCTTTGGGTAGTCATTTGGATGAGGCCACTAGGAAATTTTATTGCTTTAAAGGAAATCTCTGGGTAGCAGAAGGACAATTGAATTGTTAATAAAACTTGTTTTAGAGAATCATTGCATATCAGGTGCAGCATGGGGAAGGAAAAGAAGTTAACTACAAAGCTGTAGAGCTATGAGTGCTCTTGGTTAACAGCCAACAGCTGCAGACAGCTCCCACACTCCATTTGTCAGGTGGTCATGTTCTGTCATTTTGAGTTCATTACAGTGACTGTATTGTAAAAACTAACTTTGTCTCCAGTTTCTTGGACACGAAGTAAGGAAGTATATGGGAGAGAAAGCTCTTCAAGAATGGCTGCATATGACCACCATAATAACTGAAAGAGGACGAGGCCTGTTGTACGCACATGATAGACACAAAAAAAAGTATAAATATATAAGAATCTCTACTTTTGCAAGATATGTAAATCTCATCAAATATTCATTCCCATTTGATTGACTAGCCCTTCTCAAAATTCGAAACAATATTTGACAAAGGTGGGGCTAAGTTTGGAGACCTAAACAACCTACTGAAAAGATGATCTTTGCCTTCTGCCCATGGTAAGACTGAATCCAACCTAATATGATGACTTTGCGCAGTACGATGCAGTATGCGTTCTAGTATTTGGCACGTGAATGGATATTTTTTGCCTAATATTTGTACTGTGATTCTATTATTACAATTAAAATAATTCAAGCCAAGAAAAAATAAGTTTTCTTTTAAAAATTATTTTAATCATTTGGAACTTTTGGGAAAGAATTTTATAATCCAAAATGCAGCCCGCATCAAAGCTCAGAAAGTTAACTAAATGGAATTTCTTTTTCCTCCAAGAGACACTGCCAAAACTGCTTTTCAGATTTTGAGCTGAATTTGTTGTGACTTATTACTAGAAAAACAAAGTTTAGAGCATAAATAATATATATTTAGGGATTTGTAACTAACAAAGGGTGCAAAAGATCACTGAAATTATTCAATGGATTGCACAGCAAGACATAAGAGAGGATTCTGAACTAGTTTAACATGTTTCTATTCTATTGAATGCTCTCAAAAGCAATACATTTTGAAAATCGAAATTTTGCAAGATTATTTTCCTCTATAATGAATTTTTAAAAGCCAAAGTCTCCTACAGCATTTGACATATCATTTTAAAAAGCACAAGAAATGGGAATTTATTATCCAAAACTAGTAAATCTAGAGTATTAGTCAGAATTAGAATGCATAGGAAATAATCACCTAAATGACTACAAGCAATTATCTGAGTTAAGACACTACCTTTCAAGTTTCAAACCGATTATGTGGTCACTTGATATATGCTCTGCAAAACACTGTTTCTGTAAAGGAAGGTGATGCTCCCTCAAGCGCTCGCAGCTACTCATCCCGACCCTCCTCACCAGAAATGCCCACCTTCTCCAGACCTGCCGACAATATCCTTCCTTAACCTATTCCAGACAAAATAAGTGAAGTTAACTTAGGAATTTAAATGGCAGCTTTTTGCTAAGCAAGGTCATTTTGTCTGAAGTGGTTTAGACAGCATTCAGCAATTAGCTCCACTGAGAAGTCTAAATTGTTGCTAATCTCTGATGGGGGAAAAAAAAACAAAAGAGGGGGAAAAGGGAAACGAAAAATTATGTGTGGCCATGGAAAGGTTATATATTATTTCTTTTACTGACACAGCAGAATATAAAAGCCTAGATGTCTGACCTAAAGCATTAGACAATTGCACTTGTACATTCTTATAATGCATATTTCAGGGAACAGAAATCTTTGGGAATGAAAGCCTGTCTGGATTGGTTAAGTCATCAGATGCAAAGTGTTAGAATTGCTGGTCTTGTTTCCCTGTCTAATCTCTTGTTGAGAGAGTCCCCAAGGCACTCTTTAATTGTGTTTATATAGCAAAGCAATGATATATCACATGTGGCAGTACAAAAATATTTTCATGCTGATTATATAGGTTTGTATAACTCTGATTAAGGTACTTCTCTTGTTTTAACTTTACAGCTGGACTTCCAAATTTACATCTGAACTTAGAACACTTGCAAAATTTGCACTCACATAATTAAAAAATTATATTAAGTAAAAAAATAACATCTGGTTTGGTGTCATTTTAATTGCATTTCTTTTACATGATTACATTTCATTTCATTTAAATGTCTACTGTACATTCATTGCATGTACCTTTACGGACAAAAGCAAGCCTGTTCCCCTGTGATCACCTCACCTGTCCAGGTAGCTGAGTACCTAAGATTAACTGCAAGCCTGTGCAGGGACCTAATTCTACACATCTTTTAAGAAAAGCAGATTTCAATTGCTTTGTATTTTATTCACTTGTTACAAAGTTGCACACTTTCCAAGTACAAATGATAAGAATAGTATCAGTTAGAGTCTTTAATCATAGCAGATTCAATTCTCAGACTAGTTACAGTTTCACATGTAAACAACCATATGAAGAAAACTCTCTTTCCTTTCTTAAAGCCTGACAGATGTCTAAGGTTTTGCTTTTGTTTCTTGATATTTGTATGATTTAGCATTGTTCAGAGAGTCCTGGGTGTGGCCAAGAAAAACCCTCTAGTGGTTTCCATTGCAAATGAAAGGCAAATGTTTCAGATTGCAATCTAGCAAACTGACACTATTCTACAAATATTTTTGGAAGGAACACCAATTGTTTTGGGTTTTTTTGTAGCCCCTCAATTGTACTAGCCTGAAGAAAAAATCCTGTTGGGTTTAAGGTATTGTTTGTGAAGTTGCAGCTAGCAGAGACCTGTAAAATATCTTTTACATCTATTTTGCACAGACATATCCACTCATATATGAACTGTATGGATAAAGGTTTATAGATACTCTAATACTATGTGCTATGCAAGTAGGGTGACTTAATATCTTTTGAATTTGGGTAATAATGATAATCACACTACATTTTATGTTGTTTAGCATGTATAACAGCTTTGCCAAATATAAGTATTTCCCTGAAATACAGGAGTATAGCAGACAAGATAGGTAAGGAAGTGAGTTACTCAGGCACGTTCCTGTATGATTTTCTGACAGAGAGATCACATATGCAGCAGGAATTGGGCCTCCAATAAACTACAGAGTTTTTCCTCTTTCAAAATATATTATTTCAAGTAATATTTATGTACACCAAACAACAGGCCCATATGAAACATTTCTGTTCAAACGATCCCATACGTGCTGGGCAGAGACCTCCAAAAACAGCAATCAGTGTTATGCACCATAAGTGTTAGACTCAACAGCAGAAAGCCATCAACAGTTAATTTTAATTGGTTTGCATTAGTTTCTGCCACTGCCAACACCCATTTCAAGTCAGATGTGCTTGTTTGCATGTACACCCTGTGCCTATGCTACTTTCATACGGCCATAGAACATAAAAAAGTCTTTGCACATGATTTTCAAAAGCAGTTTAATAAAAGCAAATAAGCCAGGGACATTTTTAAAAGAAACACCACTTGCTGCCCATATTCCATTACATTTCAAAGGAATTTAAGAGCTCAACTCCCTTAAGGTATTTAATGTAGGTTAGCTACATACCATTTATCAAAACAGTAACTATTTGATCCTCACTTGTTTAAAAAAAGATGGGCGCCAAGAGGCAGCTTCGGCATCTTAAAGTCAGTGATTTACATATATCAATTTAACCTTATATATGGTGACTCCACAGTCATTACCTAATAACTGCTTTATTGCTTCCTGGCAGGGGCCTCCTCCACTGTACCACAGCCATTAAATAATACACTCGGGCTCCCACACCTCTTCCATATCACAGGTCTATCACTGGATCACTAACCAAGCAGTTGTCATCCTAAGCTGACGGGAGTTCAGAAAAAAGCTGAAGACTAGACCAGATATGATTTATCTTTTCAAAAGAACTCAGGAGAATATTCAAAGAGTGCTACAAATCAATTGGATGCACCAAAAATATATATTTTTTAAATATACTGACTTCATAACTGTAAAAATAGCCTTAACACCATACACTGTCTTTGAGGGACGAAGATATTTGAGAAGCGGATGCTCACATGCTTTTTCAAGATATATTCCTACCATGTGTGGGCATGGCTCTTCAATGCCACCTAGGCAATTTTTCACTCTTCAATTTGGCAATTCTTCTTACACTCTGTAGGAAAAGCGACTGCCATTCTTATCACCCAAAATGTAATTGCACATAACATTTAACACAAAAGCAAAGAAGGCAAATACATGAGACAACTACTCCCTCAGTATAGATCAGCAAGAAAGAAACTAACAGCAGAAACCAGAGCTTGACCTCATGTTGTTTTGTAACATAAGCACTTTCCACCCAAAGGGCAAGAGTCAAGGAGGGTTTGATTGTGGAGTCAAAATAGTCCTACCGCTCTGTTATTTTAGCCTCCCTTTCTTCCTCCTGATTATTCCACTCAACATAACCCACAGCATTTAGCGATAAACTCACTGGCACACAATTTATAGAGAAACAACACTTGACTCTCTCTTGGCCACTTATCTTTTTAAGCAGTCAAAAGAAAAAAAAATACCACATACAATGACTCCTTGGTGTCTAGCCTTCCCCCCACTCCAGCCCTTGTTTTTTTGTATGTGCATGGAACACAAAAGTTTTAAGCAAAGCCATAGAGAACATTTTGCTTTCCCAAAAGGACATAATAGATGATTTTTTCATAGACCTGAAGGCAACTTGTAATGCATCGTTGATCATAAGAAGTAACTGCAAAGGGATTATAAGATCAAGTATCTTTGTCTATATGAAGAACCCAAAGCCGTTATGTTTATACCACTAATGAAGAACCATTATGTACTCGCATATGGTTCAAACAAAAGGACTATTCCATTATAAGAATAATTTAAGGGAAAAGCAACAGCTTATTTTCATAATTAGACAAGTATAAGAACAGCAAAGGAGAAGCAAGAAAAAAAATAAATCAGGAATTGAGGAAATGACTTTCCTATTCTCATGAATCTGTGAAATACCAGTGACTGATGAGTGGAAAAAATAGAGAATGTGAAAGGTATTTTGTAATTACTTTGTCAATCAGGGGCACAATTCATTTTTCCAAAGGAAGGTCTCTAATATTACTATACCATTACCTTACACATTGTACAATTAAATTGTGTAACTACTCTGATTTTATAATTAGACAAATTAATGTACAGAAAACACTTAAAAATTGTAAACAGCACTCCAGCACTGATTTAACTAATTAAACATTTTTAAGTCAGATTTTTTTAAAAATATCAAACTGTTATTCCACTACTGATATAACCAGTGACTAAAAATAAGACACTTGCCCCTCAAATTTAATTTGTAGACCAATACTGACCACCTTCTCAGATTGGAGACATACCTCTTTATGGAGTCACACAGAGGTCATATTCAGTGCTCTATTTGAGCTTGTCTTTTTGTAGCCAATAATATGACCAAGAAAGAGTTGAAGGACCTCCAAGAAGGTGTGAAGGAGCAAGTGAACACCAGGTTGCAAAAAAATTAATACCTGTTGCAGCCTGCATTGTGGAAAGGTAGTGGCCAGAGAAATTGGTCTCATGCATCTCAGCCAAAAGTGACTATGTTCAAATCACAAGTGATATGCACACGAAACCAACACTTACTAACACACAGAGAAGTATAATTTAAACCAGAGAAAGCATGGAAACTGATTTTGCATAAAGAAAGAAACCCAGAAAAGAGTAATTTTATATCTCATCAAAATTTTAGAAATTTCAAAAATATCTCTATATTTTTGTATTTGTTGTCTTTTTGGCAAGAAAAGAAAAAAAGCTTTGTTTCATAAACTACAACCATGCTTCTGTTATAGGTATCCCTGCATCTTGCTCAGCCTGTATCTGCTTATTTTCTAGATAAAATAATATTTTTTTTAATCACCTACCACAAAACAAGAGGCTATATGAAACAAAAAAAAAGTCTGGATTACACATTTCCAAAATATCTAAGAAAAAAATATCAACTAGAAAGAATAATATCAGCTGATTCCAACTGTGGTTTCTGCATGCCTATATGTGGATGATGCATGAGTCCATAAGAACCTAATCTGATTTTTGTGTAACAGGCCAAGTTTGCAGAAGTGAAACTTACAAAATCAAATGTTTGCTTTTTTCTATAATAGGAAAATGGATCATGTTTTACTAAGAAACTTTCATTAGAATACTCCTAAAAGATACAAATGATTTTCTGTTTTATTCTACAGTACAGAAAAACTGTCTTTAAGGAAACACTTATTTTTTTTTAATTTAAACCAGCTTTTAATCAGTAACTCACAAGTGGTTTCAAAACCCAAGTTGTTCGCAATTATTGGTCAACATATGGTGACTATCGAAGTTGACCATAAAAAAATTAGTCAAATTAAGTGTACTCAAGAAAGATGTTTGGCTTCTGAGGGAACGTAACTGAGCACTTTCTGCAAAGGTCTCTGCAACACAGACCTCCTATCTGCTTTCCATAGCCTTTTAACACAGATTAAAGGACAATAGGAAATAAGGATAATGCTACCACAAAAACAATTGTACAGAAAGTGCACCTACAGACAGTGGCAATAACTTGACTTGGCTCTTACATCAATAGGAGCAAGTATTCTCGTGTGCAGGCCATATGCAGGCTGCGTAACAGCATTACAACTATGAAGAAACAGCCAAGGGACTCATTTATATCTGTTTTTGCAGATGAGGCAATTTAATATGAGGATCCATGGGGTGCATAGCTGTAAATCTATGACTGAAAATTACACATGGAGGCAGAAAGCAACAGAATTATTGCAATACTTTGAGCCTAACAATGAACATCTCTGAGCTCCTACAGCATCAGTACAGGATGCCAAAGGCATAAATCACTACCCTGAATAAAAATGAAAAAGAAAATGTTTTATTTGTGTAAAAACATGAGAAAGGATTACTTAATTACAGAACAAAACCCTCAGTGTATCCAGTTGATTTATATGGGGTTTTTTTAATCTATGACACAACGCTATTTTGCATTACATTTCTTTGCAATAACGAGTATGAGTTAGCCTTCACTATCACAGTGTACACAATAATACATCAAAGGGTTTAGGAAAGGTATGTTTGACGATATCCCTTAGATAGTCCATAAAGTAAAACAACACTTATTGCTATTTCACTAATCCCAACCATCGTGCCTCCACGAGTATCTCATAAAGCAAGCAGGCTCACCACTATCGCAGCACAGCTTTACCAGAAAGAGACTGCCATGAGTCTCTTCCTGCTACCATTTTATGATATTATGTAGAATATTTTACAGAGTTTACAGTACTAATCAATAAACTCTGAATTAATACCTTTATTCAAGGCAACCATACCTTTACAGAACAGAAACCTAAGCATCTCTCTTCAATTCAGTGCTGCCCATAGGCCTCCTCAGTGATTAGGACAAGTCTTTAAAATTCTCCCTACCTGTGGTCTGTGTTCTTCTGAGATGGGAGATCTTGCAAGTAGTCTGAAGCACAAGATGTCTTCAAGACCCAGAACTTAATATTCCTACTTGTCCGAGTTCACCCTATCCACATCCCCTCCCTGCCCAGCAGCAATGAGGTCAAGCTCCTTTCAGCCCTCCTTCCTTATCAGCATCAGTCTCTTGACACCATTTTAAGGCCAGGTGATATCAATAAGCCCTTGGGCCAAGCAGCAGGCCTAATTTTCCATGTTGCAGGTGAGAGAGTCTAGGATAACAAAGTCTTCTCTGTAGGGCTGTGACTGTGATCAACAGAGGTGATCAACACCTAAGCTCAACAGATGGCAAATCTGGCCTTCCTCTGCACAGCAGGTGAAGACAGAGCTTCTGTATTACCATTTGCCAGTGGGGAAAACAAAATTCTCAGGTCCCCAATGTGTGAAGGCTTAAAGACAAGGGTCAAATGTATATCTTAGGCATTATAGCACTATACATCATACCAGAGAGCCTCAGATCCACCTATGGCTCCTGTGTCACAATCTGTGGTATAAACCTTCAGAAACATCTAAACATAAAACACAAGGTAGAGCTGTGTTAGGTGGAATTTAGGTTACCTATATTTGGTATGGGTCCCCCAAAAGATGCGTAAGTAATTAGCCTCTATTGAGGTGATGAAGTCAAGTTTCTCCACAGTGTATTTAAGTTTACATAACAAACAGAAGCTTCTATTAACAGTTAGTGATATTACCTACTAGGATTTAAGCAGCATACTTAACTGAGCAAGGCACAGGTGTGCATGTCCCTTCTCCAGTGCCAGCCTAGAGGCCATATCCCTTCTGAAGAAGCAGGAGGCAGGACTCATTTCCTTTTTCAGACTGAATCAAAACCACGCTGTGCTCTTCTCAGAATACTAAACCACTTGGTTGCTGACAATTTTCATCTGCGAACCTCTCCCTCCAGGACATGCTGGGCATATTACCGCTTCTAAAGCAAAATCTTTCTAGAAGTATTATCAGAACACAGCTTTTATCAACTTCACCCCCTCTCCAAAATGCAGTAGTGATTCAGCTGCAGAATAGTAAGGCTTAAAGCATGCTGAAAACACTGCTTTGCATGCACACTAACACTGTTCTCCCTGTACTTCCATTGTCTTCTCCATTTTCACTTCCTCCCTTCTGTTTTGTCCTCTGACTGAAAGCTCAGGCACAGGCTGCCGTGCTGCTCTCCGTTTATACAGCACCTACTATAAACAGGGTCACAGCCTGTGAAATGAATTCCAGTGCACTACAACACTATAAACAACGACCACCACCCAAGCCTGTCAGAGCAAATTAACTAAGTATATTTTGGTGATGCATGGTTCCCAATTGCTTCTTAAGCAGTTTCTCTTACTGATTTGTGAAATCCAGTTTTCTGCAATGAATTAGATGGCTGTTAGTGCAAATTATTGAAAGTCTGCTTGATTTATGCAAAACACTTCAAGGGCAGATCCTCTGCTGGTGCAAATAAGAGCTTCAACAGGATAATAGGAACAACTTATATCACCATCTGCCCCTTTATCCACATCAACCTCAGCCCTCCTCATAAACACTCCAGTTGTGAGAGTATGACTCATTCCACATTTGTACTGAATTCTCAGTCCTGTGGAAAAAAGTATCTTTTATGGTTGGATGCAGGTACACTTAGTGAACTTTTCTGTTGTACCCTGGCATTGTACACTCCTGTAGGTGGTCTCAGCTGGATGGGAAGGTGGAGCTTGCAGAAGGAAGGTAGGACTGCATCTCCACTCCTCTGCTACTGGCAAAGCCATGCTTATGTTTCAACCATGGGACAGAGATGGATGGAGTACACAGGACCTCACTGGCATTTAGAAGTTTTTCCCAGCAGTAGCTGGTTGCCACAGCTTGGTCTAGACACAAAGAATTTAAGAAGTTTCCTTGTAACCCCCAAGGGAAATGGCCAATTGCAAAAACCGCTGGAATTTCCTGATAACCACGGCATCCTGCCCTGTATTTTAGAATAAACAATATTGACAGCAATACTGCACCAGAAGTAGACTTTACCAGTTTGCTGCAGCAATAGGGAACTCACACCTACACTTCACTTTTCCTTATTACAAGAACTGATATGTATATCATGAGCTATTCCTGACACACTCATATACATCCTCACAGTTGCAGAAGTGAGTACATATGGAAGAACAGAGAATATACAGTAAAGCAGAATTATTTCAAAAAGCAATAGCCATTCTTATAATTTCTTTCATTACACATCCTTATGACAAATACTATAATCAATACTCTCTTCATCCTATTTTTATAGAGTAATTACATTAAACTAAGAATTCTTGTACCGTATAAAATCATACATGAGGAAAAATACATAAAGTATACATCTTTTTTAGCCCACCTTTACCTCAAACTACAGGCAGCCATAAAACTGGCTTTATGACTTTTCTTTTTAAATCAGCCTAGAGTCTGGATTGTACTTCCAGAAAGACCAAGAGGTACCTCAAATACTTCATACCTGTACACTGTTTGCAATTATAATAACAATTCACAGATTTAAAACATCAGAAATAAGAAATTATTACTACATTATTTTTAGCTATATCCCCATCACTGCTTTTATGGAAGCCTGAAAGAAAACCTTTAAATATCTGGTGAAAACTATTTTTATGTGAGGAACAAGATGTCAGGCTGTGAATTGAAAAAAACAAAACATGCAGCCTAACCAACAATATGCTTGCACTTCTTAATACAAAAAACCCATGGAATTTCAGAAGGGTTTGGTTTCCCCATATGATTTTAGAGATAAGTGATCAGTTCAAGTAGCTGCATGTTTAGCCATCATCTGACTGGATGTGGTAATGTGTTAGCTATGGTGACACGTCATTACGCACTGTCTGTTCTTCCTATCTGATGTATTCAGAATTTGTCAAAAATGTATTTCCAGACTCCAGGAAATTCCTGGATATCTATCCACCAAGCTTAATTAGGCTGCAAAAACAAATGGTGAGGGAGCGGCAGCTACCAAAGGCAGGTTCAAAGGCAGGTCAGAAAGCAAGAAAGCTCCATATGAAGGAGGACCAGTTGGCTTCAGCAGCTTGCTGTACCACCAAACAACATGGTAATGTCCCTCTTTCATTAGGACTACATCAAATTTCTCCATTACTTTTTTCCAAGCTAAACTTCAATAACCAACTAAAAATATCTAGCAGCAGACCCACAGCAAGTGAAGGGTGACGGCAGCATCAAATGGACACAGATGTTCACAAACATCAGCAACTGCTTCTGGAGGATGAGGGTCGCAGGTCACCAGCTACACCTGGTCACACAGGCCAAAGACAAAGCGATTAATGGAGTTGGAAGATGCCGATAAAGTATGGCCTTGTTGGAAAAGGCATAATAGAAGATGGAAATTTGTCACGGTTGAGATAGACAAACGACATAGACCAAGTTCTTCTGTACAAACAGCAGTCTCCATTTATGGCCACAAAGGCTTTTTTATATACTTCTTACCAGCTCAAGTGTCTTTTTGCTACCAGTTACAGGCTGCAATAGTAACATATCATTGGCAAATTTTGCTATCGTCATTGTTGCTCTTTTGCTCCCTTCTTTCTCATGTGTACACCTTAATATCTCTGGATACTCCTTTACTCCCCTCTTTCTCAGGAGTACACCTTAATATCTTCAAGGCCAAACTCTGTTCCCATACTCTCTGTCAGGGAATCCACGGACCAACCATAGTCCTCCACAGAAATTTAATGGCTAACAGAGGCCAAGAATAAGACAGAACAGATAGACTCAAACCAGGATCACACTTCTGTTGGCTTTCAGTTGGATTAAGCCAAGCAGCTCACGTCAAATCATGTTACGCTACTGTGGCACGTCTGTGAAGTCCGAATCCAGCCCCTGGTGTCTAAGTAACAGTGCCAGACGTACGGAGCTGCTCGTGCCTTCCGTCAGGCCATTAAAACGTGCTACAGGTCTCAGACCTGGCCCAGGAGGAGAAGTTTTATTGGAGCGGCCAAGCCAGTGAAGGTGGCAGGCAGCAAGTGTGCGCTGATGTGCCTGCCACAGGGAGAAGTTGAGTCACTCTTCACTGTGCCAGCTGGATTCAAACGCGAGTTTAATAAACTGGTTCACTGCAGTGATCATGCCTGGTTGCTGCTGGTACAAAATGCTTTCATCTCTAAATGTCACTGGCAGGTTAGTGTGGCTTTTTTTTCAGGAGGTGAATAGAAATGGGGAAATTCCAGCTCCAAAAAAACAGAATGAAAGAGAACAGAAAAAAATAATCTACTTTTGATGTTTGTTGCCGGTATAAAGTGGCTCCACAATTCTAGCTCCACATTAGAAAAGGGAAACAACAAAAATAAGCCTGTCCTCTGAACTGATGAAATCTTGGAATTATTTGCAGCGCAAGCCCATTCTGCAAAGGTTTTCTTGGAATGGGTTGGGGAAATATCAGGCAAGGAAGTAAGTTCTTGTCAGACAACCTGAAGAAACATGTCCAGGCAAGTGAGATGTAACTAACTCATTGCTTGCCAGGAAAGTTGCATGTAAATGCCACTGAAAATCCTCAAGAAATGCATCATCTGTACTGCCTTGTTGTTTGTTATATTCCTTTTCTGTTTGAGCTTGGTCAATTTCAAACTATATTGCAATTCAGGAAAGGAATTGATATCTAGACAGGTATAAACACCACTTAGACCTATTTCAGAGCTTTTTAACCCGATCTCAATGTGATACTGGTAAACATTCATCTTCTCATATCACAAATAGGAATAGCAAGGTCAGCAGCAAGATTTTTGGGAAGTATCTTTGAATCCTAGTGTCCTAGTTGATTGCAAACTAAGCTTAGACCTCACTGCTCCCAGTGCTTCCAAAAAGTAAGTTAAAGTCATACCAAAAAGTTTTCCACACCCAAATGCTGGCATCTAGTAGCAGAAGGACTTTTATGAAATTCTGGTTTATCTATTTTGCTGTGTCACACAAAAAATGCCAATGATAAAAAAAAAAATGAAGGCAAAGGATTACTTTTCTTTCCTGAGCCATTAGGTTGCACATGTCTGCTGACCACTGAACTTGTTTTATTTGCAAGGGCAGCAGGGAACAATAAGTTCTCCAACAGAAAGTGAAATAGAAGAGTTACAGAATCACACATAACTCTCTCCCACATCCTTTTAACGATCAACGGAAAAAATATAGCCATATTTTCATTGTGGATAATGAAATTTGAGATTCAGGTCATCTTCTTGCCTGCTTGTTGGCAGAATTAAGTTAAGGAGCAAGTCCCAATTTCCCACTCCAAACATTTATGCCATATTCAAAGATAATTCATACTTTTTCTCTTTCATCAAAGAAAGATTACAGATACAAAACAGGCTTTTAGAAATGTGAAGATCATAAATTTGATCATATTTAAAAGGAAAGAACCTTTGTCTATTTTTATACACTTTTGCAGCATCTAAATAGGGAAAATTACTTATTTGCTCCTGTTCATTCTGGATACAGGTCAGAAGTGTCTTTCAACTAATTTGCCTCACCCATGGTGTCACTACAGATTGCCAAACCTTCACAAGGCTGTTTCTAAGCTTTGAATATTGTGAAAAGAGCAAAACTGCTTCAATATACGTCAGGGAGACATTAAGAAACTTCTGTATTGTAATATTTGAGTTCTATCTGAGGCTGAGATTCAATGAGGTCTTGTTTCTTTGTGATAAAAGCTATTTCCTCAGAAGTATAACTTTACATGGACAACCAACAAGTGTAACAAGATTAAGAGTCAGGGCCATTCACAGTGTCATTGCCAGGCTAGACAGTCATGCAAAACACTATGCCATGTCTCACAAGGCTCATTATATAAAACCATAGAGAAAATAAACCAGGAATGAGTCAGCATTTTCTGCCAGGAATAATATTCTACGGCTTACCAGCTACTGAGGACAGGAGACTGAATTCAAAGGAAAGTAAAAATTATGTGATTCAGGATCTAAATATCTCCTCAAAAGAGGAGCCAGCCCATGGCAGGCTGCAATAGCAGGATTACTGGTGATGACTTAAGCCAGTTCTGTACCTCAGAGTAGGAAATAAAAGCCTGTTTATGTGCCTGCCTTAGTGCCTTCTTGGACAGCACATCAGACCTGTTAGTGACCTTATAAGTTCTTTTTCCTACACCCACTTGCACATCAAAACCTTAGACTGCAATTTCTTTTGTTAATATTACGATAATCCATGTTAAATCAATGATGTTGCTTCATACAACTGGTTTACTATAAATTGATGGCAGTAAATTTTTACCTAACTAGACAGTGTGGGAATTCGGGTGCTGCATTTTAATCAAACAGGCCAACTGTGATCACAGCTCGGAGACAGATGCACAAGTTTTGCCTTGAATCAAACACTATTAACAGAAACATGATGAAAAACCCCAAGCCTAGCATTATTTCTAACTATTTACACAATAAAAATGCAGTAGCATAATTTATTTTGTAGAAGTAATGATTTTTTTGCCACTTTATGTGAGGTCTGACCATCACATGAGGTCCAAAATAGCCACCTCTCTAGTCAAATTCCTTCAGAGTTCCCCAGTTAGCAAAGACGGGTCTAGTGACATAAACGCAGTTGTTTTATTTAGATACTGGTAGCCTGATACTGAGTTCACTTTTCTAAAAACTGTAAAGCAGTGTACCAGGTGCCTGGAAATACAGCAGCTTGAGGTGGAACACCAGATTTCATCTCTTCAGCTCTACTAAAGTTTTTAGTGACGATCCAAAGCAGCACTTGGATGTATTTACCTCAGAAAAAAAAAAGGCAGGTCCTGAGATCCTTAATTGCCTTCTCTTGAAACTTAAAAAAAAATAACAAAAATTCGCTATATATTCCAATGTAGAAACTGACGTATACTGGTAGTAGACACTTAATAATTGAGAATAATTCCCATAACAGTAGAACAAAGTTTTAGAATAAAAATTGGATTGGCTGATGAAGCAACAAAAACAGAGTTAGGCTTTGAAGATTCAGGAAGACTGCAGGCTGGAAATCTAAAATGTCAGAGCTAATTGCAAAGATTTTTAACATAGGCTCTTTGCGTCGTCTCCCTACCCCTCACCCCTTTTTTTTTTCTTCCCCACAAGGTCAGAGAAGTCACATAGGGAAGCAAATTATTTTAGTATGAAATATTATTAATCATTCAGGATCTTTCTCATCCTTTGAACTTGAAGAGAAATCAGAGCGATCAGTCATCTGCAATGTTTGGAAAAACTCGGTTTTTCACAGCCAGGGCTGAATTTTCTCCAACATGTCCCTATAACTACTGAATTTGACTGCCACTAAGTGTTACACACATAATCAAAATATCATAGTCTAACAAACTAAGTATGAGATTCAACTTAAAGAAATTCTGTATTTTAGTCCCTGATTCTTCCTCAAACTTATTCAACTAATGTAGTGCGTCTGCTTTAGTTTCTCCACTTGTATATACACCTAATTATCATTACCTGCATCACAGTGGTGCTTTGTTGACTAATTAATCTATTAAATGCTTACACTCAGATCTGCAGAATGATCATGCAAAACTTTCATGCAGATAGGTGCAACTACTCCCTCCCCAGTACCTAGCAATCCTAATTTACACTGCTGCCTCTTGCAAAACACTATCAAATTTTAGTAAAGACATTCAGCGTCAAGTATTTAGCATCATTCCTGGGACAGAAAATAAGACAGAGAAACAAGCAACTACCTGACACTTCCACACACATTACAGAAAATGAATCAGAGTCAGGATTCACTCAGTATTTTTCTTAATACATCTATGCATAATTTCTGTAGCACAAATAAGACTACAGTTGAAAGAAGGCAGAAACTGATTCAGAAACTCCTCCAAAATGACTAATAGCAATAGTATATAATACGCTTTGGATACCCACACAAAGCACCAGAGATACCAAAATGGAGTGGCCATGTGCACTTGGCAAATGTCCTTAAACAAAGACAGTTAAACTTTTGCACATTTTTTCCCCCCTTTTCTAAACTTCAGAGATGGACAAAATACAACATCCACTTGATTCCGGGGTGATCAATCTGTGCAACTGGAAGTACTTTTTATCCAAAATTCAAAAAAAATGGCTACATGCCCTTCCACCATTCAAAGGGCTCTAAAGGATACAAGAGATGTGCCATTGTCAGTTCAATGGCTTCTGCAACTATCACTCTATTGAAAGCAATTTTGGGAGGCTTAGATTTAGACTCTCCTCTCCATAGACAATGCCACCTTCTTTGTTGTGTCTCATACTTTTTTCCTATCAGGAGCTTCAGCATTCAAACAGTAACACCCAAGCAGATTAAAATACTAAAACAGACAGTAAAAATGGGGAAAAATGAATGTGATTCAGATACACTGGGTAGTTTTCAAGACCACAGAAAGCCACAGTATGAAGCTCTTTCTTCCAAAGAAAATGCAGCTTGTTCACTGCTTCAAATGTAGTATTTTCTGTCCACCACAATGACAATTTCTCACCCTGGAAAAATATTGATTTTTAAATTGAAAAGCCTCACAGTAATTAGGGGTTTAAAGTGCTGGTATGGAATCTTTACTCTTGACTGATTATAATATATCCAAACAATTCTTTTTATAGTGTGCAAAACACAGAAGAAAATAATTTTTTTTTTTTTTTTCAAAAAAGCTACTTTATTATTTATCTGTTGCTGATTCATTCAAACAATGAGCACCATTCATATCCCTGTGGGCCTAATATTTTCAGAGTATTAAAGGGAACAACAAGTTGTGTGACACTTGTCAGTTTATTAGAAAAAAATTACCCATGGATTTCATTATGAAAGGGGAAGGTCATCAAAAGTTATCAAGATTTGATTAAGCCTTCTTGATCAAAAAAGTACCCCTCTGACCTTTCCTTTTCCTGTACTTGCAGCAAGGAAGTTATTCCATACAAAACATTCTTGCAAAAGCTCCGATTTCCTAAAGACTACTGAACTCTTTGTTTTTCCAACTGTAAAAGTAGCAACCAGCAGCGCTAACAATATACCTACTTGAAAATTGCATGCAATTACATTGTGTACAAACAGTAGGATGTTAGTTAATTATCTCCCTTCTACCCATCAACACAGCTATTTTCTGCGTATCATTAGATAAACCTATTTAGACATATACTTCTGTAAATCATGTTGTCAATTACCTTACTTCCAGCATCCCAATGCTAGCAGCTGAATGAATAAGCAGAGAAGATGTTGCCATTTTCTTTAGTGACATGATATTCCACAGGATTGATTTCCACTATACCTTCCTTTTCTGTAGTGATGCTTATGCTAGTAATCACTGTTAATGTTATGTTCAATATATTTAGCACAACTTCTTGATAAATTGCTAAAGCAATGGATAAATACTAAGAAAAGAAAAGAATGAACAGTTAGAAAATGAAAACAAACCAAACCATGGTCCAGTGAACTCTGGCTTTGCTTTAAACACATTACCAAATAAGTACCTCAGCTTCTCATTTCTCCCACATTTCATAAAGCAATATTAACCCCTTCCCTTTGATTGTGGGTGGGAGTTCAGTGCACCAATAAGGTATGTTTAAAACCAGACAGCCTTCAAGGAGTTAACTTTTCTTCCACAAAGGTGAAGAGTTTTGCTGACCCAGTGTGAGTTGGCTTGAATAAAACTCAATTCTGCTGTAGTCAACAGGAAAGTAGGAAGGAAAATAGGATTTAACAAACAAAGCATAAAAGGTTCACAGCAGGAAATCATTATTTGTGCAATTGTTCACTTTGTTAAGAGACTGGACTGTATTAATATCTATCAGGGCATACTGCTGTGTTTGTGGTTTCTCTTTAGTGCCACGTCCAGTTTAATTAGTTACAAAGTGGTCGTACAGGCAAGTGAAATCTGCAATTGTGTGAGGTTTCTGAAGAATACAGAATACATATGTCATTGATGCATAATCTGGCATCAGCTTATTCTCGTTAAAGTTTGAGTGGTTGACTAAAATTAAATCAATACTAAAGGAAGCTCAGAATGCCAATAGAAGTGGTTTACAGAAATAGTTTCACTGACCATTACAGCTGCTATGGATTAGGCATGTTAAACGGTTCAGTTCAAGTTAACATTTTCAGTATAGATACACAGAAAGCTGCAGCCACAGTATTCTGCCTGCATGTTTGCAGTTAAAAGCGTTCTAGGAACACACATAACATTGTTCCAAGTTACCGTTTTACATTTATCAATGTCAGCCACACTTCTCACCACAAGAAGGTTAAATTAAAATACAGTGAAATATAATATTAAAATATATATGTCTGTATGTGTGTATAAATATGAGACTGCTGTTAAGAAATAGGTTTGTAGACAAAAATCCTGTAAAGTGCTGGGGAAAGCCTGACATTCTATAGGGTTTTACAGATCACAGAGCCTTACTCATACAGGGATCATAATTATTATATTTTGAAACATAAAAAGTTACCAATAATAACAAGTGAACAAGGTAACATCAACAGTGTTTGTACTGAAACAGTTCCTTAACTTTCATAAGTATGAGAGCTGTCATAAACCAGTTTCTTTAGTGTATTCTGAAGGTTCTGGATACAAAGCAGACCCACAGGCAGAACATTTACCTCACAATCTAGCTATATTTTAGCTCCTCTTTTTCCATGCAAAGGGAAATACTTCCCTGGCTGCCTGCCTTACTCAAGCTTATTTGAAGCTACTTTAAAAGCCACAACCAGCCTCTGAGAAATGAACTTTTGGTCACCAGCTGTAGGTGGTGAGGTAAGAAAAGGCTTGCAATGTAACACAGCCGAACTTTTTATCAGACTTGGACAACTTAGGTCAAAATGAAGGTAGTAGATTGATGCCAATTTACGTCAGTTGATAATGCAATTCAATGTCTTGTACTGAAGAAAGATTTTGATTTACTTGCTTTAGGATGGGACTGTGGCCCTGTCAAACACTACGTCCCAGTACTGCAGAGACTTAAATGAGACACAATCTGAAAATATCACTCTGATCCATGCATTTATCATCTTTTATGGAATTTGAGGGATTTGTTAGGGCCACTTTAGTAACATTTTATCCAGTGCACAGGGCATTAGTTACTCAGAAGAAAACTGAAAAAGGTCAACATGCACAGCCAGCTATTGCAAAGTCCATCACATATATTGTATTTCACTCCTGACCCAATAACTCCCCTTTCCCAACCTTGATGTTTCAGAAATGTGGGTATTTTTTATATCTGACACTTGGTAGGACTATCATTTGCCTGCTCTAACAGTACTTCTTCACTTCAGAAGGGAGAGCCACCCTGCAGAATGACCTGGATAGGCTGGAAGAGTGGGCTAACGAGAACCTTATGAAGCTCAACAAGGACAGGTGTAAGGTCTTGTACCTGGGAAAACACAATCCAGGAGTGCACCACAGGCTGAGATCTACCCAGCTGGGGAGCAGCTCTGTGGAAAGGGACCTGGGGGTCCTGGTGGACAACAAGCTCAATATGAGTGACCAGTATGCTGCCACAGCAAAGGTGACCAAGAGGATGCTGGGCTGCATCAATAAGAGCATCACCAGCAGAGACAAAGAAGTCATTATCCTGCTCTACTCAGTGCTTGCCAGGCCACACTTGGAATACCGTGTTCAATTTTGGTCCCCGTTATACAAAAGAGATGTGGACAGGCTGGAGAGGGTCCAGAGAAGAGCCTCAAATATGATCAAAGGACTGGGAAGCTGCCATATGAAGAAAGGCTGAGGGAACCGGGTTTGCTCAGCCTTGAGAAAATAAGGTTTATGGGAGACCTTATCACTGTGTTCCACTATTCAAAGCGTGGCTACAAAGAAGACGGAGACTCCCTTTTTACAAGGAGTCACATGGACAAGACCAGGGGTGATGGGCACAAGTCACTCTTGGGGAGATTCTGATTGAACACAAGAGGGAAATTTTTCGTGATGAGAACAATCAGCCATTGGAATAATCTCCACAGGGAAGTGGTGGGTTCCCCAACGTTGGACACGTTGGACAGGGTGCTGGGCCATCTTGTCTAGACTGTGCTTTTGCCAAGAAAGGTTGGACCAGATGACCCTTGTGATCCCTTCCGAGCTGGTATTCTATGACACTATGCTTTGGCCACTTTTCAAGGTGTGGGATCAAAACCAATATCCGACAACATATTTAATCCCCTCTACCTGAGTCTTGTGCTGAAATGTAGAAAACTGGTGCAAGACTCTTTGTTGCAGTTAAGCCCCACATAAAATCAGGATAAGCTTGCCTCTTTTAGTATGATCTCATTTGGGAAGCACAGTAAGATAACCTTTATAAAAATCTGTTCTAAAACTTCAGACCACGATCTGCACTGACCTGAACTCAGGAAGAAAAGGGGCACATATAGACAGCAGTGACTCTGAACCAAATATGACAATAGAAAGTGTGCACTAAGTGCCTGCAAAGTGAATCCTAGGCATATTAAATATAAAAACTACCATGAACAGCTATTTTATACTCCCTAAATTGTGTTACAATCACTTAATGTCTTTTATACTTCTTTTATCCAGTGGCATATTAATTGTATTTCAATGACATACCAAATCAATACTAAGATAATGTGAGACTTTTTATTCCTTAGATTCAGATAATAACTTTGGATACAACACTCTAAATCAAATCTCCTGCTCAAAGCAAGGTCAACACTCAATTCAGACCAGGTAATTCAAGCTTTTATCTCATCTATCTAGTACTGAAACCTCCAAGAAAGGAGATGCCACAGCCTCACTTTGAAGTCTGTACCAAAGTTTCACTGTCCTCATTGTGAAAAGTTGTTCAGGGTTTTCTCCCTCCTTTTTGTCAATTTGGAACCTCCCCTGGTACAGTTCATGACCATTGTCTCCTCTCCTACCTTACAGCTCTGTGAAGAGCCAGACTCTTCTTTCTCAAAACCTCCTCCTTAAAACTGGCAAGCTGCTCCCAGGTCCACATCAAGTATCCTCTTCTCCAAGCTAAACAAGCCCCATTCCATCAGACTCGTCTCACAGGAAAAGTGCTCCATCTCTCAACTTTGCAGTCCACTGCTGAACTCACACAATTTTATCAACATCTTTCTTGTACTGGAAGGGACCAAACCTGGACACAATATTGCCAATGCACTTATTTCCATGTGGTTTTGTTTTGTTTTTGTTTTTTGGCAATATTTTTGCCCAATTACTTGAGTTACTCTAAATAGAGTCGTTAACAAAAAATAACATAATGGACTACTAGGAAGGATAGAAGACCTCATGGCCTGCATCCTGATACTGTTGTGACCTCCTAAGATGAAGAACATTCTTTTTTGAGTATATAGTTTATTTATATTTCCTTATCTACATCAAGATTTGGCAATATTCACTGTTTTAGGAGTGTCTATTTTAGATAATTTTATAGTTCAATACCATTTTGTTCAGAGATCAGATACATTTTAGAAATACTACATATTCGGCATATACAGTACTTCTGCTATTCAAGAAAAAAGTGTCAGATATAAACATCCACATCAACTTTTCATATTCAATGAATTGTCATTTCCTCTAACTTAAAATATTTGTGGACTAATTCCTGCATCAGCTATAAGTATTCTGTTAAACAAACTACTAAAACCACTCTCAAAAGCCCCGACTGGGATTCTTTCTCCCTTTGGACCAAATGCAATTTTTTCCATCTACCAATCTCATGCTGTTCTCAGTCTCCTACATTTACAGTAGAGAAAAATGTCTTCCTGCACTAATACTATGAAATTTGATCCTTTCTCCATTGCTGTCTTTTAGAAATCAAGAACAATCATCTTTATCTTCATACATTTTAGTCACTGTTTTCTCATGTCATGTTTTTCATTGAAAGTTTTGTGAATATAAAACCTTTTTCAGACTAAATCACAAAAAAACCCACAAAATCCTACCCAGCCCTGCAGTAACAAAGCTTGCCTTATTTGCTGTCCTCTTACCTTGATCTTATCTGCTTATCAGTACCTCTAGTCTTCTCCCTCAACCAACATAAGACATTGCCTTAAATCTTTTTCCAGGAAAAGTAATTATTGCAATGCATGACCCCTGGTATATGCAAAAACCAATACAGCAATTGCTTCATTTGCTAGGTAGAGGTTAACATCAGTCTGTGGGCTCCTTGCAGAGCTCCAGCAGTCACAAAATGTCTTTGTGTAATGCATCAGAATTCCTGAATTTTTGTGGGACTGGAGGAAAAAAAAAAAATCAACATGAAAAATCAGGGAGCTGGAGCCTTTACATGAAATACAGTTTTGTTCCTACCACAAAGTGAAGTGTTTTTGATCTTGCTGAACTTCTCAATCATGTGTGACCAAGGAATTCTTCACAATGAATTATGTTTAGTTTCTATGTTAATGAAAAGCCAACATGCATAATTTATAGAGGCTAGGAACCAAACATTAAAAAAAAAAAAAAAATCGTAAAAAAGCCATAGGAGTCTTTAATGGGAGAGTCCTTACAATCTAAATGGCACTTTTATATGACATTTTTCTGTCAGATGTATTCGGTTTTATTTGAATAAGTTTGAATTCGCAATGATGTTTATACAAAAATTCCAAGGAGTGAAAACATTAAAACCCAATAAAAATCAAACAAACGAATGGTCACAAGAAAAACAAGGAGTCTGTAGAAGACTTCACTTTCTTTTAAAGCTGGTATTAGGCTTAAATCTCAGTCATAAGCATCTTAAATACAATGGCCCTCTTTCTCAAAGATGGATCTTGATATTTTTCTCTTTTTTTAGCTTTTATGCTTCTACTCTTAAGTACAACGACTTCCTGTAAGAAGTGGTGTGCCATCAAAGTAACTGTCATTTTCTTTCTACAGTGACAGAGAAAGGCTTCTTCCAGAGGCAGGAACTGAAGAAGCAGTGGACAATAACATAAGGTCTGAATCCTGAGCCATAAACATCAAGAAGGAGCACTTCCATCAGGTTGTGCCAATTCAAAGTATTGGTAGCTATGTATGTTCTGCAGTGTTGTGTTGTGTCCTCCCTCATCCCCAGAATGAGATTATATAGTAAATATTCTATTGAAAACAAAGCTAGCAATAGAAAATATATTTCTTCACCCTGTTCCTTCTTTGGAGACATATTACCTGCTTCTTATACAGAACAATCAGCTTTTTCATGTAATGAGTAAGAATCATCTCTCATCCTTCTAAAATCAATGTACTTCATTTGAATTAGTCTACGTAAGGCAAGATCTTTAATTTACACATTTCTAGCAAACCTTGAATTGCCTTATACAGATATTTGCTAGGCTACCACTCTTAAGTGCTAAACTGTCACTGTAGGCGCCGTACCATCTATGGGCTTATCTTCTCTGCAGAATTAATTGAATAATTACTCTGAAGTTGCTCCTACCCTGAGTCATGTCTACACACAATCTTCCATATGACAATGCAACTTGCTGAGAGGTATTAACAGAGATTTCCAGATAAAACAACTACTTTGTACATCTGAAGAATGAATTTTCCAAAGTATCCCCAGTAACTAAATGTCAGGTTAATACAGGCGTCAAAAACTTGAGCAAATGGGACATAAAATATTCACATTTACCTCACTAGATCCATGAAAACACTTAATTTGTATTCAAATTACTTTTAATACAAAAAAAAAAAAATTGACAGAATATAAATATTCAATAGATAGTAAGTTTGAAGGTATGTATCAGGAAAACATTATGTTATTGGTAGTTTACTAATCTTATTCAGTGCCGATGCAAATTATTCACATATTGGCTGAGTTAAATAAGATTAGATTGTTTATGTGCTACTTGTGTAAGCAGAGGAATGAAATAATTTCTACTTTGAAAACAATTCAAGAGCTGGATCTCATTCCCAAGGAAAGTCTGATGAGGCCAAAGTATTCGACAAGAGAGCTGGTTAGACAGCACAAAACTCAATTTACTTACAATAAATACTGAATCATCAGCACAGCTGGGAGAGAGCTCTTCTGAAGAAACAAATCCCCTGCTTCTTAAAATCAGTACTTGAGAAATTCGTCCTATCCATTTAATATTGCAACTTTCTTTATGAATCATGAAAGTATTGATTTGCAGAGGAGCTGTTACGAAATCCATTGCTAAGTTAAATAACGTAATTTGTTTGTTCCTAAATTGCTTGTAGCCATAATTACAGATTACAAATCCAGAAACAACCTTGTATTTACCTTCTCTTCTAGCTGACTTACTACCTTTTATAACAGCATATCCTGTTGGCCTAGAGCAGCTCTGTCCAGAGGCTGCAAAAAACCAAACAAGCTAGGAGAAGAAACACATACTTCTCACTGTGAAAGCAGTCTTTTTTTTTTCCTGAACATAGTTCCTATGGAAAGCCATTCATCTTTATAAACATTTTAACATAAAGACCTACTTCTCCAAGTCAATCATAATAAATTCATCATCTTAGTTCCAAGAAGTCTTACATGCAAAGACCTGTTCCGCAGGTTGTCAAAAATAATTGACTGATTTTCTTAAACAATTGAATGGAAGGAAGCACCGACAAGATACTACAAGACAAAAATTATAAGGTAGACTTTTTTTTGTTGTTTTCCAATTTCATCTAAAAGTTTTACAGGGAAAATTACCTGAATTAAAAAAAAAAAATCATGAAAGAATTATTGTTATGCATTTGCTTCCTGTACACGACCTAAGAGTTAAAACCATTAACTCAACTCTTTTAAAGTGTTAGTTTGGCTGTGATTATTACAGAAATTAAGCCTTCAGACATCTGAAAGCCTCACTAGCTTCATAAAGGAAGTATAAGTAACTCCATATATCTTCCTGCACTTCACAATGACATACACTCCATTATGATTAAACAGATCGGGAATGGGAGAATAATTATAATAGTTCAAAATGTTCATTTAATGTATGATCATATTCAGAACCACTGGTATACAGATCTTGATTACTTCAATCACTGTACCAGTGGACAAGAAATGAATACCATAAAAAAATCTGTGCAGAATTTGACAGGCTTTTTTGACATTTCTTTCATATTTAATTACATTCCTCTCAGATTTCTCTGGGAAGATTCAAATTTGACATTGACTTCTATTAATGTCTTCAGATACACTTACAACACATAGAGTTATTAGATCTCTCTGGAAATTCTAGGTCTTAACTATAATTAATTTTTACACAACTTTGCATTAGGACATTAGCAAATATGTTGACAACCTCAGAGGCCAAAAATTAAAATATCTTCACATGCTTTGATTTAGTTTCTCCAATACGAGACAGACATATCAGAATACCATGAAATGAAGGAATCTGTACCAGTGCTGTGCCTGGTCTTCCTTTTCTTTGGAATACACAGTTAAGTAGGCAATGAAATAATAACACGGGTTCTGTAGCAGCTACTCTAGCAACCTACTGAATTGTCAGAAAATAAGATCTTTACTATTTGGAATAAATTCTAAAACTCCATAACAAAGAACGGATTTTTCTCTACCCTATACCGAAGTCCTCTATAGGACAATTCATGAACATTATGCAAAAGTAACCTCCAGTACAACTTTAGCACAAACCCAACTCATCAGTCATGGTTTATCTCACCATAAGGAAAAAAATCCACTGCATATAAGGTCACATAGTATTCATTATAACTTCTCAAAATGAAAATTCAATAACTACATTATTTATAGACTGTCATATTGAGTAACTAATATGTTTATTGATGTTAAGCAATGTGAATTAATAGTAAATACAATACTTAAAGCCATATATTTTTAAAGTACCTGCTGCAGTTAAAGTCTGAATTGCTACAGTGACCTGCACCCAAGAAGCCATTTGGCTGAATTTCAATCAGGATTCTACTATGTCATACAAATTCGAAGCTTCAAGATAACAGAATTAAAATGGTTTCTCAGTGTGCAAAAATGCAATTAGGTTTAGTGTTAAATGGTAAGTAGCATATTTATAACAGCCTAGAAAATCCTTATTCTTATAAGCTCGCTCCTTACCAATACAGTCATAGTAACAAAACTGGCAAAAACTTCTCTCCTCTGTCTTAACCATCTCAAAGTAAAATTAATATCAACATCAAATAGGATAATTTAAATACCATTGACACTTTCTTTTATGATTTCTTTTTATATAGAGACCAAAGAAAATTAACACAATCTCATACTTCAATAGGAAAGTAGATCTCCATGGTTAACATAACCAATGAATTTAAATAATTTCTTATCTGTTCAAACTGTCAATTGGAGTCCTTTCTTAGATCAGAGAATGAAACAAGTGTTCAATTATCTTATGCAAATACTCTAGATGTCCAAACATGACTTTTACTGTTGATATCCTCATTAAAAAACATGATCTGATCATGCGTCTTTGATGCTTTGATAGAAAGACTAAAAAAGATTCAGTAATTTAAATAATCAATGCTAATAAAAAGATAAATGGAAGACGCATGCATGTGATACACTTATTTAATTCATATTTACAATTTTTTATATTAAACTCTGAGTTATCTATCATAAAATAAAGTCTATTTTGGCTAAGACAGAATTATGTGCACAAACTTGATATACACATAGATCAAATTATTCTTTCCTACATAGTTGGAACCACGTAAAGCAATAAATGAAGCATGATCAACAACATGACACAAACTTGAAAATCTCATTTCTGATGATCACAGTTACCATATATCTACCTGTAAACGCAGATAAACAGCTTGCTAGGTAGAATTTTCCAAAGTGATCAATGTTACCCTAAGCATGGTCATATTTAAATAAAATTTCAACTTATGTGTATCTTCGGTCTAAAGATGCCAAACAACTGCTTACCAAAGCATAAAACAGCTGGCGGGTTCTCTCAGCTCACGAAGTGACTCTGTCTTTTATTGTCTCAATATCATTCTTCAGTCAAACTAAGGGAATACACTGAATGACTTTGAGCCGCAGTAGTAGTAAGGGTGAGTGTTCACCCTCTTGACCCTTTATTAGTGCTTTTAACATAACCACCAAACATTATGCAACTGTACACTACTTCCTGTTGAGCAGCCCGTTAACAACACCCTCTCAAAAAGAGGAGAGAAAAAAATCAAAGTAAACATGGAAAAATTATTTATATTAACTTTTCACATTTCGCAATCTTAATTGTGCAGCAAAGCAGTATTTCAGTGAAAAGAAAAAAGAACACACACAAGCAACCAACAACAAAAATAAAAACTTTTAAAAAAACACACGAAAAAAACCAAAACACAAGTAACCTTAGCAAGCCTGCTTCTAGTTTAGTGCTTTCCTGTTTTTAACAGTAAGAAGACAAACACAACCATACAAAGAATAGAAATCTTCCTATAAAAGCAACTTCCCAGGTTGACTGTTGGTGCACATGAGAATTTTGCACAAAGACATTTTCTGCAAAACTTTCAGTTTACACAATGATTACTCAAGATATTATATCTGTGTTAAACCGACTTACTATTTATTGGGAAATTCTACAAGGGAGACTGATTTTGGATAAAATATTTAAGAATGAATGTAAATATGGCATAAAGAGAATTTTCACTTCATTATTGAAGGAGTCTTGCCTTCTACATCTCCCATTTGATCCAAATACACAGATATTCTTATATCTAATTAAGTTGTCACTGTACACACACTGTACCCATCATAGGCCTAAGCAGCAGAAAATTGCTAAGGGTTAAACTATTTACAACCACTGTCCTCTTGATTTTCCCTGAAAGAAAACACTGCAGTAGTATGTAATTGTTTTACAATGTCTATGGTTGAAGATTTCACAAGGAATATATAAGTTTGCGTGGAGAGCTGTTTTCTGTAAAGGGAGTAAGGTTACAGATCAACAAGAAAATTATATAAAGATTTTCACTGTCACCAAGCGGTCAGTTTGGTTAACCCTTTATCAGTAAAGCTTTGCCTCAGGAATAATTTTCCAGTTTCAGAGAATTTTCCCCTTTCTTGTCCCAATAGCTTCACTCCTTCTCAAAAATCTGGGCAGTGCTTCTGACTTTAATTTTAGATCTCTGCTAATTTACTTGTTAAAAATACTACTTCTGTCTTAATATGGTGCATTTTGAAACACTGCCCATTCTGTAGCACTTAGAGAAATGTATGTTAAAAAAAATAAGAAGTAATTATAAATATTCACTGCTTTCATGCACAGAACAGGACCAGAAATTTAATACTGTGTCAGCAGACTGTTTCAGAACTACCTCTACACACTCTCTGGTGATATGTAAACTTGCTGCCTCACCCTTACACACTTTATTCTTCAAAGCAGATACCAAAGAAATGAGTTTGTCCCCAGTTTTTTAACATCAAAGACAGTAAGTCAAATTAATCCCTAGTGTAATTCAATGAGCTTAGTCCTTGGTCTTATTCCTTCAGGAAAGCACTATTCCAAAACATACATTGAATTAATATCCTCTCTCATCTATAGATTCCTACAGGACTTTTGAACTTTTCCTTGTGGCATACTCTTTGTAACTAATGTAAATTAATAAAAAGGCCTCATCTATGCTGGTGCTTTATTAGTGTTAGGAAATAATTATAACATGTATGTTTAAAGATGTTTCCAGAAGCATATGGATAACATGGAGTGACCACTCAACAGTGAAATTATGCAACTAACCTAAAGCAAAACCAAGAAAGTAGCTTTATAGTCTGTGACAGCATAAGAAGTAGTGGTGGAAGAGAAAAAGAAGCAGTTCCTCAAGACAGATAAAACTAGGCATGGGAAAAAAAAAAATGGCCATTGATCCGATCTCATTCACATTAATAGTCAAAGGCAAAGCTTCTACTAGCTAAAATTACATAGGATCAAGCTTTTCATGAAGAGGGATAAAGTTGTCTCTCAATCAGAGATTATTACTGAATTGATTTAAGCATATATTTAAAAGTCTATCTGAAAAAATCATCTTGAGTGTCCACAGAAACAAAGGAACGATGCATAGTTTTTCCTGAATCAGACCTCACATGAGGAAAATACCAGCCAGGAAGGGAAAAGTGAATGAAAGTATTATGGAGAGGAGTAACATATTCTCCTAACTGCACCTGGCTTCTTGCAATTAGGATTAGATAAACCAGATAAATAAAGACTCAGGATTCAGCGAATGTCAGTTTTAAAACTCCTTTAACTGCTTCTTCATCCATTCACCCTTTCTAGTTCTGAAGTGCAGTGATGCTGGACAGCAGAGTCATATAAATACTTCAGGTTATAATTTGTAAATATGTATATTTTCAAGGAAGTTTTGTTGACAAAGAAAACCAAATATTCCCTAAGACCCCCTGCTCCATGGTTAGAAATTAGTCAAACTCAATAAGAATTAAAAAAGCAAAACTATAAAACCAATAATAGAAGCAAACAAGAGACCACAAGATATGATTTCTGAATGGGACTCCTCTGAAAGGTTGGGACTATAAAGCATTTGGGAAACTGCATTATTCTGAAAAAAATTAGCCTCCAAGTACTGTTATACAAGAGAGAAGGAGGAGGAAGAGAGCACTAATGCTACTCCAAAACTTTGGTTCATACCTAGGCAAGTTACATAAGTCTGGAACTTTCTCCTTGAACAGAATTAAAATGCGAGGTTAGATTTTAAAAAGAAAAATTATATCATTGTGAGCTTGCTATACCTAAAAAAATACATTTCCAAAACCCACTGTGACATCATACAGCTCCCTTGATTACCTAGAATTTTGACCTTTAGGATCAGAGATTCACACAAGAAAAGACTGGTAGAAGACCACGTGGCTAAACCCAATGCTCTAGTCAGGGTATTTATCATGAGGCTAATACCAAGAGTAGAAAATCTGTCGAAACTTTTGGTTCTTGGAATTTATCCTATGCCTTACGCTTGCTCCAGTAATAGCCAGCTGAACCAAATGACTAGCCATGCTCATGCAAATGTATTTGATTACAAATACATCCATGAGGTCAGAAAAAAACCTCAAATATCCGGAATTCATCTTCTGGAAGCATTTCAAATGGCATCTCATTTTCCACAGCTGATAAGAATATGACTTCATAGAATGTGCACTTTGTGGTGTGATACGATCTTCTAGTATGAAGGTCATGCCAAACATTCCATATTTCATTATTTTCTTATGTGTGCAGGCTTTGTACATTAGAAAAATTCAGCTTTTAATGCACTGTATTGTCAGCTGCCAGGACTCCTAAAGTACAAAATGATTTTTGAGAAAGAAATTAAATGTAATAAGAGCTTGAAAACAAAGTTAAGCTGGTGCCTTTCAAATCTCTTCCCCAAGTTTAAGTGATCTTGCAACACACATGCAATTCTTAGCACAATCCAGTTTAAAATAATTGATGATTTGCAAAACAATCTCATACATAGTATTTACGCAATTTTGAAATATAAATGGGGGTAATTTATTGTAAACACTGTTAATTTCTATTTTATTTTCCAAAAACTTCTAACTGAGAAATAAAGCCCATCAGAACAGCACTCAAAATCGCTGTTCACCCAAATGCATTCTGCAGAGAAAGCTTCCTCATTACCATGGGAAACAACTGAATATCGAGATTCTAGAAACAATCTTCAAGGGATAAGCTTTCTAATTTTATCTTCAGCTTTTGTTCAATTAAAAATTCAGCAACAGTTTCCAATGATCACAGGGCAGATAGATTATCCTAACCATTTCGGTGAGATCCTAGACATACTGCACTCAAAGCGAAAGTACGTCAAGCTACTTCAGGGAAGGAAGACTTCAGCCCTGGTATGAAGTATTACTCCACCAGCAGTTCTACTGGTCAGCAACTATGCAACAGCAGCAAAACATGGTAGAATAACTATTCATGCAGCTCTTTTCCATTCTCAAGGTATACATATGCTTATTGGCTTGAAGTTCAATTTTTAAGAAAATATTTTGGATTGTAAAGCTTAATTCTGAACCAGACTTTCTGCATGACCTTGGGTGAATCTCAAACTCAGTATACCTCAGCTCTTCCTATACTAAAATCAATGCAGCCTAACTTACCTCTATAAATCTTTATCCTGCTTAGTTGAAAGGCATTTTGCAACGTAAGTGCAAAATCTTGTTATTTATTAAAGGAGGCTTCTCGATTAATGTTGTTAGGGCTACCCTTTACCTTTAAATCTAGCAAGACATTTATTGATTAATGACCACATAACCTCTGTCAGAAATATAAAAGCAATATAAACATGTCTATGCCAGACAAAGCAACCACCTTAAGCAATGATTTGCGTAACTTTGTCTATTTATCCTAATGCACCCCCACTTCAGTAGTTTCTAGCAGTCTTAAGTGGGTACACTTACATTAGCCCACCCTAATTCCTGCGGGTGGTATGCGGGCACTAGTGCTGAGCTGCTCTCACCTTTAGTTTATGAGCTACTCAGAGGTTATTGCACAGATTGGTTCTCTCTTCCTCACATTTAGGTTTTTCAACTCATTGCAAACACAGATTCAAATTTCCGGCCCAACAGGTAGGACTAAAAAGTAAAATATTGGTTTAACCTACAAAATAGTTATAGTAGCCACCCTAGTAAACTTTATAGAAATCTACATTATCCAGGGCAATATTGCCCAGTTCATTTCAGGAAAAAAAGAGAATTTACATCGACTTCAGTGACAGCATATCATGAATGCTGAGATTGCTGCAGTTCTTAATACAGAATGCAATTTACTGCATATAATGAATACCTACCTACAAACAGAAAAGACTGAAAAGATACAATCATAGTTATTATTATTAAGTAAAAGCAGGCAGTTAAGAATCTATTTTTTTGAGTGTACCATTGAAAGAAATTTCCTAGTTATTATAGGGACCAATTCTTTGGTGTTGCTGGCAACAATTTTCTAAGTTACCAAAATTAATCTTAAAACTACACTTGGCCTCAATGAACCCTAATGGCAAGCTGTTTAAGAACACCACTATGCTTTGCAGATGGCAAAGTGGTGAATTATTTAGAAATTATTTCATCTTGGCAAGAAGCAATAAAAAGAAAGATATTCAGCTAGAAAGTAGCAGTCTATCTGGAGTAGATTATATTTATATAATATATAATTGTTTATATAATATATAGTTGATATATTTAATAATCAAAGGTTGACTTGCTAAGAATAAAACACACAATCTCCTGCTAAAATTAATTAAAATTGGTAGACTCTGTAAGAATGATGAGTGCTTGCTGACTGAAAAATGTTATAGTAGTAGTAGATAAACTGCCTGAAGTAAGTAAACTGTCACCACATGACAGGAGCAAACTGTTGCATCTCAAATATGAGAACAGTTTTTTTGTATTGCAATAAATTATGACTAAGGAAGAATGCACACAAATTACTTTTTCATCCCTCATCACAAACATTTGTTACAAACAGTAACTGACTACACATTAAAGCTACTGTCAAAAAATCTGAATTTGAGAAATGTAAGAATGGCAAATGTGGTTTCTAAGACAGCAGAATTTAAAATAACCAACCCAAAATACAGTTCTTCTCCATTTGCCAATTAATAAACCCATATGTACATGATTCTGAACTAAACAAGCAAAACAACAGCAACAAAACCCACGCCTGCAACTCCCCTGTAGTAGTTTTTGTAGAAGACCATTACTGTTTATTTTTTTTCTAACAGCTGTACAGGTATGTCACCCTAAAACAAGAAGAATACACAAAGTATGCCCTCATTGTGAATCTAGGTCTAAAAAAAACCCTCTAAGCCCTAGGAAGCTTAAAGGAAAACCAAAGATTGAAGGTCCAGTGGAGTATTGGAGGCATTTCTTTTATTGTACACTGTACTTCGAAAGCATTAGTATCTGCTTTATTTAGAGACTGATGCTATAAAATATAGTATCTTGTCATACATAGAATACTAAAAAGCAAGTGCAACCACAAGAAGAATCACTGTTTTAAACACCCAGCCTGATCTGAAATCAGGAGTATTGATAGTTTTTAATCAAATATACTTCTGTGTCCTACATTTTGCTGAAAGCACTTGTATCCAATGGATACCACAGGCAGTGCTGACAGGCCATTGCTAGGGTAATTCAAATGTGTAACAATGTGTAAGAAACAGAGAAAGCCTATGCCAAGTTAAACATCCTGGTGCCTCTTCCACTAAATTGCTAGAAGTTCCACCACTGAACCAGGCTGCTTTTATCTTTCTTTTATGCTCTGTTTTCTTCCTTCCAATCCCTCCCGGGTACATTTCTTGAGCAGAGATAATTGTTACCCCTCTGAAGAGTCAGCATCCACATCCATAGTTCAGCATCCACAGATCTGCAAGACAACTTTGCTGTCTTCAGTAATACGGTAGTTGCTTAAGTACAGTCTTGCAAGAGCTTCAGTGTTTAAATGAAGCAAAAAATCTAGAATTTGGAAGAGGATCTAAAAAAAATTACCCTTTATTTAGTACAAGCAATTTATGTACCCAAGTAATCAGAAACTTATCTGTATGACCATCACAGCCTCTGCCTCATCCTATTTCCTAAGAGTCCAGAGGCAACAAACAAGATGTCTTTTACATATGCATGATCCCCCTTTTATTTTTTTTTCCTACAACATCATGTTGCTCTGAGTTTTTCCTTCTCTCTAAACTGCTTGGTAGAAAAGTTACATTTTTTAAAGTTGCTGTTCATTGAGCAGAGGATTCTTTATCATACTCACTGTATAACCTGTTGACTACTGATGAAAATATTAATCAACAGAAACACTTAAGAAAAAGAGCACTGGGTTGTTTACAATTCAACACTTGGGAAAAAAAATGAAGTATGAATATTTAGCCATATTTTGTCAACAAAAGTGTTTGCCTTTGAAACAGTTACATCTTTCATAATATAACTGAATGGACCTGCTCTCTAGACCTACCCATTTTTTCTCTCACAATGTAATTTTTTTTCCATTGCTAGCACTGTGCCATGAGCCTGGAATTATACCCTACACCTCAGAAAAAGAGAGGATGCAAGTAGCCTTACGATAGAAACAAAATTTGCAGTGTGATAAAAGTATATGCAGGGTGGACACAATGACAAACCAGTATGCATAAACTGTAGATATACACAGTCCCTATGGAAAGCTTTCAAAGTTCTGCAGGAGCTGCAAATAGCAGCGAGGCCTAAAAGCAAAGCCAAGGAACACTTGGAACTTCTGAAAAACTGAACGTCAACACAGTATCATTTTTGAAGGTATGTGATGAATTCTGAGAATCTGCCTCACAACCCGCAGTTCAACCAATGACTTTAGCAGGAGGCTTAACTGCTTTTCCTGCCACCCTTCTTGAACTGGTTCTAGTTTGACCATAGAGTGAAAAGCAACAGGCAGTGTAAATCGCATAATCCCTCACTCAAGACATTTAAACAGACTGTCATGAACAGCGTGATTCAGGTTAAATTTCCATTAAAGGACATCCCTGCTTTAATTATTTTTTCAATGAAAGTTGACAATAGTAGTGCACACACACACAAAAAATGGCAGATAGGCAAATAGGCTGGAACTCTATCAGGAAGCTGTCACGAGGCACAGTGAAGAACTGAGTATCAGACGGTATCAGGAGGTTACCCATCAATAGAAGAAAAGTCATTTCTATACTAAACTCCTCATCTTTTGGGTATGCATGAATTCCTGCTGACTGTGACACACTTATTGTTTGAAATATGTAATACTGGAGTTCAGAGGACTGTGGAAATTCCAGACAGCAGAAAAGCAATGCAACACAAAGATTAGTGTCAATAACTATTACTTTTCTCTATATTAGAGCCAATAATTCCAGGTAGTGATATAATGAATGCTGCAACGATGTAAGAATATATTTAATATTCATACTACAATGACAATAGAAATACAGAGGACCTGCACATACAGAAGGACTGTTCCAGCCTTACCTTTCAGCTCAGTGCATGAAATAGTTACACGCATAAATCCATCCCTACTCAGTACAACAGTCCACTGCTATAAAAATACATTGTAGAAAAACACTGACTTTGGTGGCCTGGATATCACAATTATCACATTAAAATAGCTGACTAATAAATTGGGTTCCCATGTGACTATTTCCATCATAAAATGTATCCCAATAGCTTCAGTAGTTTAAATGCCATTATTAAGAGAGATAATTGAAAAATCTGGTTCCCATTCATTTGCATAATAAATATTAGACTATAAAATGGGATTTTTCTCATAATTGTTACCTAGTAAAAAGCTACTTGTTCTCTTTTATGCAGCTGCTACTGTTTTCAACATCTGCAGTAACAGTTGAAAAGAAACTCAAAAAAATTTACAGCTGCAGGAGGAATTACTGGATCATTATCATAACTTTAAGAAAAATTGTCAGTAAGGCTTACAGAATCATACCAATGGCAAAATTCAGTCAATTCAGGAATATCTCCTTTGGTTTGAGAGAAGAATATCCAATATATTGGCATCTGATAAAATATATAATTCAGTAAAAAATTATTCAACCTGATCAAAATTCGTACTTAACTTTATGAAATGTGATGATGTAGCAATTAGATGAGACTTAAAGCAAGCTTGTTCTACTGATTCCCTTCATCAAAAAAACACTGAAAAAATCTTGAGGGGAGAGGATGAAAGCCCCAGCATTTTTCTAACATAGAGAGAACTCATTTTTTCTGGTTAAGGTGTCTCTCAAATTATGTCATTACCAAACGTGAAAAAAAGCATGAGCTGTTTTAGAAAATCTATAGATGTGGCAAATATCTATAGGAGATGCAGGGAACTGACATCTTTTTGATGAAACTGTCAGTATGACTCATTCATTCTTCCTTTACCATTAAAAAAAAAATACAGCCCTTGGAGAATTTTGGTGTTTATTTCTTAAATTCTTTAACTCCTAGGTGAGACATAAACACAGATAAAGGGAATACAGGTAAGCAGTGGTACTATAACCTCCTCATCATCTGACATACAAAGTGTGCCACGAGATGCTAAAACTGAGCTCTGATGCCTTTTCCAAGTACCTCCCTTTTCTTGATATGACTGTGAAACCCTCAAAAATAAATCATCATGTAACTGAAGACAATACAAGCAACAAAAAGGAGATCAGGAAAAGATCAGCAGGAGGAAGTAGTTATCATCATCTCTGGGTCTACTCAAGTAACTCAAATACCTGGTTCACCTCTCTATTCACCTCTATTTCTTCAAACCAACAGTCCAATACCATCTTTTGCTTAAATGTGGAACTCCACAGTCTGTAATATGATCTTTTTAACCACCTTAAACGTACAGAAAATGCAGAATGGTTGGTTAAACACACATACATAAAATCAGACAAGGCACCCATAATTAATGAGACAAGCTAAAATGATATCACCCCAATTCACTTCTCTTTAGGCACAAGGATATAATCAGTTCTTCAAATTGAATGTCAATACAATACAACAGAAATCTTGCACCAACAGGTTTTTAAAAAGGTAATTTATCTGAGCATATCTTATACAGAGTAAATTTAAAGACACATTATAAACTTGTCAGTTTTGTCATCGAGGCTGTTATTTGTAGTAATATAATTGTCAAGAAATATACAGATGTTATAGTCAAACCTCAAGCACGTGGCTTCTTGCAGAAGGCTGTAGTGTCAAGGAATGTTTTGACTACATAGTGTTTCTTGAATGAATGAGAACATAAGACCTTTTTACGTATATAAAACTCTAAGTATGAAATACATAATGGTGATGATGGTATAGCTTAGGAACAAATTAACGTAGAGGATTACTTAGATTTATTTTTTTTTTCTTTTTAAAATTCTACTTAGAGCATCCCTTCAGTAATGTATCACATATGCATCAAGGATAAAAAGAGGGTGACAGAAAGTTATACTGTCTACAGCTATAGAAAAGTTTTTATTGTGTGTTTGATGCATGAAACGCATAGAGTTTCAGCTATTACAAAAATTCAAATACGCCATTCAACTGAGTTGCACATGAGCAGAACCACTGTCTTCAAGCTAATTCATGCTGCTTCATAAGCAGTTATTAAAAGTAGTTTTATATTTTCCCAATGAAATTTTTGTTTATCCTCCACTATAGTTAACTTTTTCTCCAGAATAATATTGTGTATGACCACAGTCTTCTAGTGTCTTGTATCTAAGTCCATATGCCTTGTTTTCAGAAAGCAGATCAGTCAGCCTTAAAACCAAGTTGTGAAATAAGACCAAAATAAAAAGACACCTTCAAAACCACAAGAACTATTAATTCTGCTTGTCAACTACATTTTAACAGTTTTTACAAGTCTAATTCTGAGTTATGTGAGAACTAGCTGGCAAAAAAGCTAACTCTAACTTATCAGGGAAAGCAGAAAGAAATGTAAGCTATCTTGAGTGATTCTCAACAGCTGCATTTTAAAAACAGAATCGGGACTGCAACTGCATAAACTCTGATGAAAACACTGATTTATTTTTAAGTATGTTGTACTTGGAAAATCATTATAAACGAAAACAAGGCAGAGCTCAGCAATGGAAAAGAAGCTAAAAGAAATCCATATGGGCTTCATCTTTTCACATTTTTTCCCCAGACAAATCCCGCTGCTCTCACTGTTCTTTTCTGTGACCCAAAATGTGTTCCCATCCTTCTCTTGTATTTGTGCCACATTCAATATAGACCTCAGAGCTTTTAGTCTCTCTCCTTTCCTTCCTTAGAGCTAATTATCCATCTGATTGTCATTCAGATCCTTCCCAAAAGTTCTTTTCTCCAACAAATCTGGTTCAACAACACTCCACAGACATATGCATTCATATGTACAAGCGGGACAAACTCAAATCCAGAGGAAATTAGGTTTTCAAGTGTACTTGTGAACCTGGATCTGAAAGATTAGGCTGGAAAAAACAAGAGATGACATAGTAGCTGAATTTATTCTGCATTTGATTCTGCAGATTGGATGGCCGATGTGCTAAAAGTTGAACCAGAATGGTGGGAAAGATCCAGAAATACCTCCTCAGAAATCTCTAATTTAAGGGCTGAAATACCCAAGAAGTGGATGTCTGGTTCCAGAATACAATCCTGGTTATTTGTCTATATAGCCTACAGACACACCAAAGTATCTTCAAAGTAAAGGGTCCAAAAGCCCAGAAAGCTATGTGTAGAGCCACCAAGGACAACCAGTAGGAAATACTGTACTTCACATGTGTTGAAACTTCATCTCTCTTCTTCCATCTAAAGCATGACTGCCTACTAAGTGTCTCCAGATGGAGTGGATGAAGGGCAGAAGTCTTTACTGACAGGCACCTTAATAAACAGGGTCCTCTGTAAAACTTGCTTCTTGTGGTTTTGAATATATGTAGCGGTTGTGCCTGACTTTTGCTGTGAAACAGATACTGTGGGTACATTTTAATAATACTCAGGGAATGCAACTCCGGTAATATTCAGGCACAAACCCAATTCCATGGTGAAAGGCAGCGAAAGTGAGGGGAACTTCTAGTCCAACAGACATCCTTAGTGCACTTAAGGCATTTCTAATGCTGAAGTAGAGCATAAGCTCACTAATGTTTTCTTATGATTTTTGTTCGCTCCTTTTAAGTCCCATTTTAAACACCAAACCAGGTGTTTCAAATCCTGCCTTTAGAAAAGGGACACTGTGAAAGCAATCTCAGTTCAGTACAGCATCGTGAAGACTATGTGATCTAATAAACAGATAAACTACTGTATATGTTCCTTTAAAAATAAAGATCCAAGTTGTTATTGAAAAATGATTATTGTCAAATGTATCATTTCATGGTGTCAGTAACAACAAAGCACTTTTATATGTTTAAAGAGATAAAGACTCCATTATGAAAGGAAAAGGTCATAAAACCAGATTTCTAAAAACATGAATGCTGGCTTCATCAGAGAGTATAGACTGTACAATAAAAGATTCAGACAAAAAAAACCCAACACACAAACAAACAAAAAAAACACCACGCAAGAGAAAACAACCTCTTTCCTCAGTAAGAAATTCTCGGTGTTAATCTCACCAAACATCTGTAGCTGCAGTCTCAACCTTCACTATTCATGGCATTGTCTATGTAAAATCAGCCAGCCATCGGCAATGATGCAACCCAGTAAACAATAACCTGGTATACAGTTTCAGAAAGTAAAAAGATTGAGAAAGGCAATAGAGCAAAAGTAGTTCCAACAGAAAGTTGAAGATACAGGGTTTGTTGTTGGCAACCCACTTCTGTACCTCAGGAGAAAAATCCTTTCCTGCCTACTTAAATAACAGCAATGGACATGTGCAAACAAAGAGAATACAAACCACTCAAAATTTTGGCTCAGCACCATACTTATGGGCGATACAAAAGCACCAGGGTATGAGATGGACAGTAGGTGCTGTATGTTGGGAAGTGCCAATCACTGCATGCAAGGTATGAAGAGTCTCGAGCTTCTGCTGAAATAATTTGCAGGCACTCGGGACCCAGCCTCTGGTTGTGCACTGCCAGCTGTTGCACAACACATTCCTGGAATGAGATCAGCGTAGATGAGAAATGCTACGTTTAGTGCAGGACATAATGGGTTATGAATCAGAAGCAGTGAAGACAAGAAGCTATTCTCTTTTTAAAAAGGACATATTTCCAACATGTATTAAAAATACCAATAAAACAGTGACTGCAACTTCGAAAATATCACTGCAACCATTTATTCCATTTAACATACCACCTATATGACAGAAAACAAAAATATGTGAATACAAATGGAAAGTAAAATTCTGCCACAGTTAAATATACCACACAGAGAGACCTTTTCATCCAACATTATCAGCCAAAATAAGAAATGTCAAAAAACATAACGTCAGTGAAATCTAGTAATAAAATTAAATTTCATCAAGGCTCAGGCCAGAGGAGACAGCAATAAAACCTTGGTAAACCACCTTACACTATGCACTAGGAAAAAATCGGAGGGAGAAAAGTTAGTACCGTTTTCTATTTTTATTTCAATCTAGACTATTTCAAACTAATAGAGTTCTTTTAGCAATTAACTGGAGAATCAAATTAAGGGGTTTAGTCATCTAACTACCTAGCAGGCAGGTGCAATCAACTGGCTAGGTGACTAAATCCCAAAACATGGCTGTGCAATTTAACAGCAGACATAAATTTGTCCTTATAAAATTATAAGGCATCTTTTAAAAGCAACCCCTTAGGGGAAGAAGAAAAAGATTAAAAAAAGGAGAGACTTCCTTATACTTTCTCACTTTCTCTAAGACTTACAAAGTAACTTATCCTTATACTTCATCACCAGAAGAATTTTCTGTTAGAATGACATTTGGAAAAAAATTTTTTTTAAAAAGTTAAGGACTTGTGGGAGGTACGCGAGTAACAGGTATGCTTTTTTCAGTTCCCTTTAATCTGCCATATAGCTTTTATAATTAGACAGATCTGATCCAAGTGAGCCAAATTAATCCATAAACCTGATTAAAGCCAAACTCCAATTGAGGTTTCTACTCTCTGTTCTGTGGATTAAGTTATTAAATTACTTTCACCTCCACCAGCAGAGATGTAACATGCTCTCTTTTAAAGCCAGCAGCTTTATAAAACCATGAATGTTTTTCAGAAGTCTCTGGACAAGTTCAAACACAAGCAGCCATCAAACCTGACCAATGTGAAATGGAGGTAGAGGGAAAACAAACGAACAAACAAACTCTCTCTTTAACTAGCCTCCAAATTTCTGTTAAATTAAAACCATGAAATTATATGGTGAGGCTAATTATCATGTCAACTTAGTTACGTTTTCCTTTCTGGGTCTTTTCCTGATGTAGGTCTTTAAACTTCCGCGCGTAATAAGCCTGTGCATCAGTGTAGTTTACAGCGTACAGTAAGATAACTGATAACTGAACATGGTAAAGAAGAAGCATATACAAGAGATCTGGTATTTTATGCAGAGAAGATAATTTTATCCATGAAGCAGTACACAATAGAAGACCTGACGGTGTTTTCCATACCCTGAGTTAAAGCAAAATTGAACTGCAAGCACACTTAAAAGAATCAAGTTTTGTCCTGCTCTTCCTTTCAAAACAAATAGTTTTATATACTTCACCAAAACATAGCAGAGAACCACAAATTCATGGTACACTGTAAAAGAAAAACTGTGAATGCTGCAGTTCAAAATGGTTAAAATAACAAACCATAACAGCACAGCTCTCCAGTGGTAGTGAAATAGTTTGGCTTAAAAATATTTCTACATTTAAACCAAAAAGCAGAGAATATTTACTGAAAAAACTAAAAGATCAGAACTATCTCAGGCCTCAGATATGCACACCACCTGCATATGAATAGCACCACTTCTTATACACATAGTTATTGTCATAGCTGTATGATCAGGCCCTAAAATAAGCATATAATTTTGCTGCAACGTTGGAATATCCTGTTTGTAATATTAAAAAACGCGCATATAAATGGTTAAACTAGAAGTAGCTACACAAATATAACTGATCCTGAAAAATGATACAGTGAATCTTCAACTTTTTTTAAAGTATGCTTCTTTTCTTTATCCTGCAGGGCAAGATGAGAGAATATAAAACTAAACAAAACTTTGATTCAGATAAGAGAAAAGTGAGTTAAAAGATATTCCGCCTTTGTGCTGATGACACATCATTCTTCTGAGAAAAGGCTTTGCTTATCAGACAAACGTCTAAGGGAGAGTGCCCTTGAAGAAGCACTTTTTCCTAAGATAATTTCTGCTTAGAGAAAAGAAAACATGTTCAAATCAGTGGGTTTTAGATGCATAAACCTAATAAGACACAGCTGTACTTTTCCCTTCTCCAAAGAAGTAAGTTTAAATCAGATTGAGAAAACAATGGTTAATAGTCTAAAGAGGAGAAGAAAAGTGGTTACAGCAAACACTTTTTAGACTGACCTTCCTCTCTATGTGTGTACATATATTAAAACAAACAAACAGGTAGATGTTACTCAAACAACAGATGAGTGATCTCCTCAGGGGTTAATCACATCTGTGGGACAGCACAAGCATGAAGAGCCCACTACTAACATTTCAGCTAAAGGTGGGATTAAACAGCAGATGTCAATGCAATATATTAATAACAGCCCCAGATAAGTATAGTCACTTCTGTCCACACCTGAACTGCTGAAGATTGCTTTGTAGAGAGGTGAAGATGGATATATGTTATAGCTATGCCTGCACAGCTAGGCAGAGATCTCATAGATCTCACTCCATGGCCTCCTAGGAAGGAGATAAGAGCTCTGAAACGACAATAAACGAAACTCAGGCCAGGGAAGCTTTAATGTAAATTATAGAGAGGATCAAGTCAGGTCAAAGTTTGACCTGGTCAGAAAAACAATATCCCTATTAAAAAAATCTAATGTGAATGAAACTGTATTTTGTAATAAGAACCCTTGAAAAATCCAGGCCACATGAACAAATTTCGTAACACCTGATTAATATTCTAGACACTTGGCAATTATTGAGTAACCCACCTTTTCTGAAACAGTACATGGCTCTGGAAGTTCCCTGAGCATGTTACTAAAGGTTCATTTGATCGATGGACAGGTGTGAAGTGATTGCAAAATTTTACACCTGAGTAACAAAATAAGAAGTTAATTTCAAAATTATATCATGACTTTGAACATTTCTCATGGTATTTGACTAGTGTTAAACTCTCAGCCTGGAATAATTCTTAAATTTCACTGGCTCCCAATTTTTGTAATCTATAGACATATACACGGGTCTGTACATTAAAAAGACATCACAGCATGTGACTACTTAACTTTTATTCTGTTTGTATCAAAGATGTATCCACTGAATGACAAATGTAAATGTGACTGCTGCATGAACACCAGCCAACATTTCCTATTCCAGCTTGGTGGGGAATGTAGTTATGCAGGTAATAACAGTGAGATTTAAGATTAAAATATACTTTTCAACATTTACTTGAATGTGGGAACACACTTAAATCTAACTCATACTTCAATGACCTGTAACAGGAACTATTCAGTTAAAAACAGAACTGGAGGACAAAATATTCCAGATTAAAACAATTGCACCACAATTACCATAAGAACATAATCCATTTAAAGCTAAAACAGCATAGGCTGAATTTGAATATTTTAATAAGCAGAGACCAGTTACTGAAACATTTTACTCAAATATGAATAAAAAACTCAACAGCAAGTTCAGTCAATCCTGTTGCCACTATCAGTGCTATATATTGTGTGCATCTACATTTCAATTTAAGTTTGGAACAAAAGTGAGCTTTTGAAGTCATTCTCCCTTTCTTCATATATCATAGAATAGTCTTGAAGAATACAAATGAGCCTCCTCTTAGATGGAGCAACACTAGAAAATGTACTTCAACCACTAATGGAGTCCATTGGACCAGATTAGAGAGAGTTGGAAGTGAAACACCGTGAAATATAGATAGTGTGAACATCAAGCTCTCCACATAAACTGTTTCCTTCCACAAGCATTGGAGGTTTTTTGCCCTCCACCGTTTAGCATAGCCATTACAATCACTATTTAGACCACAAATTATGCCTACTGTCATATGCACTCCCATTTAAGTACTACAGAGAAAAGTGCATAAACAGCACTGAACCTGTTACTTCTCCCTGCTCTTTGGCATCTGAATTTAAGAGTGCTCAGTCTCCACAGCCCCAAGCGGACAGAGATAACCTGCTGATGCTACATTTCTACAAAGCTAGTAAAAAAGCCTAAATGACACTGATTCTGAAATAGGCAACTGCATTTTCACAGCCCTCATCTTTTAACTTTCCAACACTGGCTCAAATATTTTTGGAGCTGCACAGAGAAGTGGATCAGAGAACTGCTGGAAATGGAACTACCTCAATGAGTGAGTGTGGCATGCAAAGTCCCAACACGAAGATACATTCAGTCATGAATGGCTGAACCCACAGCTTCCCCCAACACCACACGGCTCCCTGCATGGCACACAGGAGCACCAAATTGCCACATCCAGGCATCATGGTAAACCCCAGCACAATCCATGGGAAGATACAGGCATTGTCACTAGTTCTTCAGGGCAATCTGCTTTCTTCACTAAATATCCAGAAGCTTAGGCTGCTAATGCAGGTGGAATGAACGACCAAGCTTGAAACAAACACTCATGTTTTCAGATACTGAAATACGTTGTTAGGAGTCTGAAGTAAGCAGTCAAGACATAGCTCTTCATGCTTGACGCAAAAATAATTTAATTAAAAAGAAAGCCTATCAGTAGTACCAACAATCTTGAATATATTGGATATATATCTACATACTATGCTAATATATAGTAACCAATACTAATATTCAAAATAATTTGAGAGAAGCATGCCTTTTACTTTCTCTATACTGAATACTGAGGTCAGTGGAACAAAACTCTGACTTTTGGATTCACTGAAGACAGTAGAAAATTGTCTCCCTTTCTCTCCTTTTAAAATGCTAGGGATCTGGTAGGGCTGACCTTTGGAAAAGGCAAAAGTCTGCTTCTTTCCAATTCTAATAGATTAAGTCAATAACCTGAATATCTGGATAAACATTCCAATTAAATATCAGTACTTCTAAGTAAATCTCATACAGATCCAGATGCAGAATTCAAAGCTACCCAGGCACAAACCCTCAAATAATAAATTATATCTCAAATAACTCAGAAGTTCATTCCAGAAGAGATTTAAAATGTTCATAATTCAATAAGACATTTTTGTTTAAAGGTTTAATGAATGAAATGTAAGATACTGGCAGCTTTTCCTCATTCCACTGCTGTGAGCTCAGTAGAATTAAAGGGACAGAAGTGGACGGACATGTATTTCAAGTCACATAAGCATGAGAAGTAGGTGCTAACATATGGTTAGCACTGTTTTCTTTATTATACTGTGTGCTTAGTAATGTACTTGGCTAAACATATTTTCAGGTTCCAAATATACCACTTAAGCATACAGAGCTCTGCTGATCCTCCAAAGGTGGAAAAGCTCATACTTTCCTATTCATACTCTTTTTCTCTTGGATCAACCTAATCAGTTACACTAGAATAAAACTGCACTTCTTGTGTTTGGTATTGTGTTGCCAGTGTTGGTGGTCCTAAATTTCCACTGCTATCAAACCTTCCTGCAGGTACTCAGACACCATTTTTCCCTTCTCTGTTAAATACCTAGTTTTTAATATATCTAAAAGCATGGCAATGATTTGAGGTATCATGGAAGAAATAAAGAGCAGAATACCAAGTTTGTAATGTAGCTCTGTCTTAACACTCTTAGCTGGATGGGAGGGGTGGGAGCAAGCACTTAGAGGTAATTTTCTGAATTTTCTAACTTAAAAAAATAGAATAATTAAAATTTAATTTCTCTCTAGTTTTAAAAAAACATTTCCTTACAATGTTGCTAATCCCTCATTGGCCTAAGATACACGATAAATTGCTATCAGGTATCTGTTACCTAGGACAAGATTTAACCGTACTGAAAATTCATTCAATGGTTGTTCAGTCTTTAGAAAACTGGACTTTGTAAATGTTCAACTTACTTAATCTCTGTAAAAACTGATGATCAAATAATTTCAAAGCATCACTAATCAGCAGGTTGAACTATATTAAGGCTACTCTAATCACAGCATGACAGACTGTTTCTGTTCTTGTCTGAACTAATAGGTTGTCCTATGCAGCAACAGAAGTTGGACTCAATGATCCTTCTGGGTCCCTTCCAACAGAGGACATCCTATGATTCTATGATACCACCCTTAAATGAAAATTATATGCCCAACATAAGTTGGGCTAGAGGAAAGATTTGAGTCTATGCTACAACTACCTTTCCAGTGCTGATGTTTCTACCATCAAATGACCTGACGAATCAGTTTGCTTATCATTGCTACAGTATCAGAATTCTTCTGTTCCTTCAGCAAAGTTGCATCGATTACCAAGACAACCCCTTTCTATTGGTCATAAATCTGTGTTGGAAAACAGCTTTTTGAGAAGTTTTTTGAAACTTCTCAAATTCAGCTCAACATGAGACAAATTGCATCTTTCAAGAACAACTCAAAAATACCGATTCCAGCCTCTACTGGTATGGCAGGTAGAAAGAGGTGTCATATCACAGGCCAAATGGATATGAACAGACATGACTGACAGACAGATATTTTTCTGAGAGAAAGGAGTTGTACAAAACTAGGGAATGTACCTTTTCTATCCAGAAAACACTATGGAAAGTTTTGTGTGTTATTTTCTGTATCTATACAAAGGCAGCAGGTCTCTTGGGATCTCTCTCATTATGAGCCTGTTAATCCCACTTCAAGCAGTGCCTGCCAAGAATAGTCTCCCTTGAAACTGTTACTTATTACAAAATCAGGCAACATGCATTAGTTAATGTACATTGCAGATTTTAAAATCCAGCCTCTTTGCTGTAAAAACAGAGATTTTCTTTGTGGTGTTTTAGAACGAAGCACATCGCCATGGTTCTGCAAGGAGGACAATACATATCTAACAGAATCACAGTCCAAAGATGTAAAATGGCTTTTAAAACTTGTCTCAAGAACTCAAACCCAACTCCTATTTTTCTGTGGTAGCAGATAATGGTGAGCAAACACACTCAAAATACCTGCTTCCAGAGAGTTAGCAGAGTATTTCATTATTTAGGATTTAAGGAAGAGAAGGCAGGAGGGGAGTCCCCTCCATCTGCTTTTGTGACGTAAGAACCAAGTATTTCTTAAAGCTGGTACACAGGAAATTACAAACATTAGCACTCAGGATTTGGTGGTGGTTGGTTGTTTGTTTTAGAAAAATACAACAAAAATGAAATTAAAAAAACCCACCACAACAAAACCCACCACCTTTATGGGTTGTGTCTCTCAGAACTACAGGGCACTCACCAAGAAAACCATGAAAAATGGCTACTTCAAGAAGTACTGAAATCACAGGTAATTCAGATACGAAAAAACTGTTGGAAAAAAAAAAATCATTTGTGTTTGAAATAGTGATTTAGGTAGAAGATTTTTTGAGAATTAGAGAATGCCCGAAAATACTTAATTTGTCCTATATGAATTTTTAATTGCTATATGAACTCTGTTATCATCTTCTCCACAAACGTATTCCCATTTATTTGCAGAAGTAAGTCTGAAAACACTTTCAGGTTCCTAGACAGAGCTGCATGCATACCTAGCATTTCAGTTGGCTATTTCTTTGTCATTTATTAACAATTGTATTAGACACTACTTTGGCCTCTGTTCTGTGATTCTATAAATAACCAGAATCTGATTTTAGGAGCAAATAAACAAAACCAGTGTCACACACAAACCTGTGAGGTGTGCTTCTGGAACAGTTTTAACTGATGTCTCTTGCCCTATCTGTGGATGCCCACATGTCATCTTCTGCATGTATCAACACCAGTTCTCATTTGCTTTTCTGGAGAACAAGCTCAGGGATGTAACCTGACAGAAGACCACTTTTTTGGACATTAGGAACTCAGAGGCAACACGCAGTTCCGGAGTGAATGGCAACCTTGAAAGCGATTGAACTAAAGTACTGTAGAAATGATCCCGAATTTGAAAGAAGAAACAAATGGGTAGTAAATACAGATAAGGCAAAATTCAGTTCAGGCAAAATGTGCTCTAAATCACTGACCAAATTAATGAAATTTTTTATACATTTCAACTACCTTTCTCACTTTTAAGTGTTACCTATGATTGTTCTTTAAATTTCAGGAACATTCTACACTCTGAGATATAATTATCTAATTACTGTTAATGAAATTCAGACTACAAAATCGCAAAACTGATTATGCAGAGTAGCTGTGATATCTGGACAGGAAATCAAGCAGTCTTGATGACCTCTGCCTTCATAACTACCAACAACCATTAGCATCTTCTGCATCTCTACAGAATATTACAAGGTAAGCACTGAAAATAATTCATTATTCTCCAGAAAGAAAAAAAGACTCCAAAATTGGAGAAAGAAAAAAGAAAGTAAGAAGAGCAGAAGGGGAAACAGTCCAAAACAAAGCTGATCAACAGAAAAAAACCAGATCTGAAATATAGATTTTAAGGGTTACCACAGGAGAGAGGGATGCAGTTACTGGAAAAATGCATCAGTTTTGGCTAAATAGTCTATGTTTTCTAGATTGTCTTTGCATTAAGGTAACAATTATGGTCATGTAATACATCATGACCAATAATATCAAATATTGGGGAACCAGAAAAGAAGCAGTGAAATACAGGATATGACACATTACGTTAAGTCAGTGCATAATTGTCAGAACAGTAGTCCAGAAAGCAAATGAAATTTAACAGAGGTTCTTGTGTTGTCCTCCATCCCCCCTCCTATTTTTTTTTCAGTTTAGTCACGTTTATTGTATTATACTGTATGTATCAGACAGCTTCTCTGAAAAATCCTTTTAACAAAGGGAAAAGAAAAGAAAGAATGGTAATTTAATTTTAGACCACTCCAGATTGATTTCTAATCCATGCTCAGATGTCTGGAATTCAGCCAGAAGAAAAATTGTATTTTAGAGAAAATGAACTAACACAGCTCATGAACAGTTTATTATCCTAAAGTTTAGCTGTTAGCTATAAATATTCCAAAATGTTAAAACTGCTGCTCAAGGGTATTTATGTGTTGGCTTAGCTTCATGTTCGTGATGGAGCCTTGACCTACTCTCCATTTGATGAAACCAACAAAATGCTAAGGAGAACAGGAGAAGCAGCTGTCCTAATATGACATTTCTTTCAGGCTTACAACCAATTTTACTCCAAGAAAGAGCAAATACAGTTGATATAGAAAGACCAGAGGGTGTTTTCACGTTACCTACTATACTCCCTTGTGAGTTCGGTGAGACCACATATACTTAGCAGTGGATGTTCTTATGAACTTTTTTGGATTAGGTCCTGTGTCTACAACTTTAGAGCTGTAAGAAAATTGCCAGGAAAAAACATAAATGAGTTCTGGCACAATGGATTGTGAACACAAGAACGAAGAGGCTCCCCATCATACACAAACCACCTTCCTTTACATAAAAATAAACTAGTATTTCCAGCACTGGCTCATTAGGTAACAGAACTCAGAATAACTTTACAATTTCACTTCATAAGGCATAGCACACAATTTTTAAAAAATCCTAACAGCATTCTGGGTTCTTTTCTCAGTACTCCTATTTATTAAGGGTCTGAATGTGCTTCAGCTACTGTGGCTCTGAGTCACACAGCAGTGTAAGCTAATGTGAGCTGGGGCAGTCATGGCTTCCCCATTCCCTTCTCCTTCCTTGAACCAGCTCTCGTGATCCAGAACTTACGTGGTGAAGGATTCAGGAAACTGATAGAGTCAAAAGCTAGGATGCAGTTTCATCTTCTACTTAATTTGATGTATCTATGGCCTGCTGCCAAAATGGATAGTCATGTTCTTCTCCATGTATCATGATGTACATACTAACTTTCTCCACTGCAGAACTAACAGCTTTGCACCTGTAGACTCAGTTACAACTCAGTGACCCCCACAAACTAGTAGCCTTTCCTTTTGATCGTCTAAATATAATGGATAGAAACTAAGGTAAAAAATCAGTTTTAACCACATTTGGGGCAAGGTTTCAATCAGCTCATCACCCTAAAGCTGCGTTACCACCTGGTCATACAACCAGTAGTGCTGGCACCTGCAAATGGAGAAACACTTGGTGGCTGGAAGTGAAGGTGAAACTGTGGCAACGGCCCTGATTTAGGCCACAGGTCATTGGGACACAACCAATCTAGTTTTAAGTGAGCTAAGCCAGGAACTGCAAGTAGCCCCGCTATGCAAAAGTTATCTTTTCAGGCACAGTTTGCAACATGCACTGAGAACATTTGCAGTGATTGTTTGCTTAATGCTGCTAGCAATGCAGGCCAGATGAAAGCATGCACATGTTTTTAATCATGCTTTTTTCACAGTTAAAAACTTTCCTGGATTACAACTACAGGGGAGAGAACTAATACCCATGTGATGTGGAACATTTAGTGTATTTTCTATTTTTCTCATTTTCTACTGCGCTATGTTATTCTATCCTCTTTTCTTACCTTGCTTCTTTTTCCTCTTTCCCATTTGCACTGATAGAGGTTGCCAATCTCAAAGTGGCAAGCTGTTAGTACACGAAAAAAAACCAAACCTAACATTTGCTGGAATATTAAACACACCAGAATAAGCAAAAAAAACAACAGAATTTTCTTGATAAACAGAGCCATGGGAGATCTCTAACTTTGTCTAAGTGCATATAATTTCGATATTTTTAACTCCTAACTTTCACATTTATGAGTTTCTTGAATGGGATCAGAGGTCACATCAAAATCCAGGTTACAACATTTTGTTAAGGCTACTTTCCAGAAAACAAGCTTATCTTCTATTTTTTAAAGCAGTATTCTCCAGGGTGTTAATACATAGCTGGGTATTGCACAGTGTGAATCGGTCTGTCCATGACACTTCGGGTACTAGACTTGAAGACAGATATGACATCTATGAGCCAAAATACATTAAAAAAAAATTAAAAAATAACATATTAAATTCATTATTAACATGAAGGCAAGGGCAACCTTTATAGAGAAATCTTAAAACAATTAAATAAGAGTTCAGATTTGATTAAGTAGTAGATTATTTTCTGTCTTGCTACATAGGAGCTATACACTAAGGTGAAAAGTAATCTGGCCTAACTGGTGCCACAATTTTTTTTACTCTGTTTAGGAAACGTAGCAAGGTAAGGAACTACAGGGTTTCTGTTGTTGTTCACCTTGTTCTGTGAGGCAACGTGGGCTGTAAATAACATGCCACTGATAAAAGTAAACATGTCCTCAGTAAGTGGCATAGTACCTTTGTTTTGAGGGTAGCAGGAAAGGAAACAGACTTAGTTGTAGCACCACTCCAGATATTACATCCTGTGCTGCTAAACATTTTGGAATCTTTCTCTTTTTTCCCCAAAACAGAACCCAATTTTGAAACCAAAGTCTGTGCTAAGAAATACGAGCTATTTTTCCATCCACCATATGTCAAAGACCCAAACTTGATTAGCCTTATGCACTGGCATCCTGCTTACTAACACTCAAGTCACAGATATAGATTTACTCTTGCAATAACACAGGGTGGTAGGACACAACACCACTTCGTGCAGCGTATTTCTGCTCATACATTCCAGTAGCTATTAGAAAATTTAGCACTTATACTGTTTTCCATTCACTTCTACTTTAGCCTTATATCCTACTTTTGGAAGCACTGCAGTAGGCTTAATACTAAACCAATAAGGGTGACACTGCAACCACAGGAAGACAGGCTTATTTTAACAGGTGAAAAAGATGCGAGGATACTCTGTGGAGTGTGACAATACAAAATAAGTCAGAATTAGAATGTGCTTAACAGAGATGGCTGATAAATATTTGACGAGGCTGACAAAATTACTAGTTACCTCAGAGTAAGTAAAAAGCACTGCACTGTTGGAACTGTCGATTTTAATAACAAGAGCTATTGCTCTGCTGTTTCTTGTCCTGTCTGAGGAAGTCTTCCTAACACGTAATACCAGTTGGTCACAACATATCAAACAATTCCTTAACAAAGTCATCCAACCATTCAGCATGGTGAACATGAACCAGTTCTTGAAGCCTAACTTTTGAATTCTGTTATTGTAACTGATGTGTCCCTTGAAGAGAAAATGTCAGAAGACCTGCATTAACTACAGTCAAACATACAGAGTCATCAACTACTAAATTTTAATTCTCCTCTGGAGTTGGAAATATGACACATTCAAGCATTAGGGACAACAGGATCACACATGCTGCATCTCATAGCTGCAGGCAATGAGAATCAAGTCAAGAACCAAGGAGTTTGTGACAGGCCATCAGTTATGATAGTTGTGATGGCACACAGGGGTGAGGCCCCAAAAGATGTTACTAATAAATGCACAGCATGGTCTCCTGTGTATTAGGCATATTATTACCTTGGGGAACTGTGTCACCAAGCATTCAAAAAACTGTGGAAGAGCTCTTAACGCTACTGCATACAGATGTAGAATAAGAATTTTACTGTCCACTTTCAGTGAATCAGTCTTAAGGGCTACAGTCAGCATGATTGAAATGTGTACTGCTCCAGCATGCCCAAGTGAGAGCAATTTTGAGCCACAACAGACTATTGGGATTTGAGGTTCAAGCCTCTTCCGAGATACCTTAACCCTAGCATTGCAGTATCACCGTCCTGTACAAACACAGAAATCCTGCTGCCTCTATGGAAAAGCTATGACTTACAAAACCTTGATGATACAATAATATTTTGAATACTTCATTACAATAATTAAGAAAAAAACACCTGATACAAACACTGAAAACATTTCAATACTACTCACAACTTTATTTAATTAAGACAATATGCTCTGGCATTGTATATCATCCATATTACCAACAACATCCATTCCTTGACAATTCAAAGCTCTACCAATACTCCGAAGTGGCTTATAATGGCACTGATAATTTCCACAAAGTGACACGAAAAACCTATTTGCAATTCCAGTAACAGTCTCCAACAAGAGCATGTGGGAATGTGCTCCCTCATTTCAGGCATGTCAGCAGTTATTTAAAAGAGAGTCAACATTTCCATTCAAATCCTTTATTTTTCAAGAGGTTGCAGAGTCAGCCCTCAGGGAGAGAGAACTGATACTAGCAGTTTCAGGTGCTTTCATGCAATCTTGTATCTCAAAAACAGTCTTTTTTCTAAAGAAAGCTTAAGCCATTAGCTCAGAATATGGATGGCTGCCTTCTGGAACTGGGAGGGGAGAAAGGGGCACAGGACACTAAAATTACTTTTAAAAGAAGATCTTTTGGAAAATAACTGCTAACACCTCCACAATGTCATTTTTTTTTTCCAGCAAACAGTTCCTAAAGACCTAGAGCTAATCTCCCTTTGGTGGCCAATGTTGACAAGCTATGAAGTGAGTCTTGGCATTTTGTGTAACCTGGAAAAAAGACTTGGAAAACCATTTTACAGCCTCATCCTAGATTTAACTAATACTCATCTGATTAAACAAATACATTAGTATTAACTTTAAGATTCTGAGAAAGGTACCAAAACAATCTGAGGACAGAAGTAACCTTTATTATGTGTAGTGTGACTTACACATACAAGTCACACAATTCCGACCCCAAGTTTCTGCATCAGAAAAACTCCTCCTTGGAGCACTCAACTTGCAGTACTGGTTTTCTGTTTTGTGCTGTTGAACACCTGAATTTTATATAAAGATGGATGGCAGAAGCCAAAAGTGTCTATACTCTCTTCTACCTGCCAACCTTGTTGTCCAGGCCCATAAGCAACTGGCCAGGATTCAATAATAAACCTGGCAGCCACTAAACCCTTCTTGTCTGGGAGTGCTGAGTGGGCATTCAAATAATATTTTGATGAGTTGCTCTGTACTTTTATTTTATTTAATAATACCTTATTAGAAACCAGAATTTTTTTATATTTCTCAAAGACTGACAAGAATATATAGGAGCCATTAACATCTAACACAAATGCACATAAAGAATCCTTAGGAGAAAGTAAATTTTAAAGACACATTTCTAGAATGTCAAGAAAGTAGAACAGATATCTCTGTACTACCTCATCTCACTAGCCAATAAAGATCTGACAAAAGAAGTTAAGCCAGGAATAATATACTAATCCAAACAACATATAATATTCAAAGTTATCCATGTTCTGAAAAAAAATATGTCCAGTTAAACAAAAAACTAGATATAAAAGTTTGTGAAGAACTGGAGAGACAGTGAAGCATTAGGTAGGAAAACAGATGTCTTTCGAAACAAGTTTCACTGAATATTCAGTGAAAAGATTTCACCACAGAGTTAGAGAAAACAATAGCCAGCAGTTCATATGTACCAGAAACAAAGTGCTGGGCATGTTTGCAGTGTGCATTTTAGATGGCAACACTTGATATGATGGAGAAAATAACTGGTGTGAGGAAACAAAAACAACACAAGAAATCTTACAAACACCAGCAAGGAAAACAGAGTATTAACCTTCACCTTCACACAGGAAAAGTAAGCAGCAGCAAGTAACAGAAAAGTCAGACTAGCTTGTGTCCTGCCCACCTTCACTGGCAGAGCTCGAGCGAGTCAATGAATCCTAGTGACAACCATCTACTTCTCGTAAGCTCATAGCTATTTAGTCACATAAAAAGCTTTTAAACTTCTCTTTTTTTATTCCTTCCACTGTGCTATAGTTCCCCCTTCTTGAATACAAGACCTATGCAGAATTTGCAAAGTGTTTAGCTTTGATTTGCATTTTGTTCCACACTTTGCATGCCCTTATATGTGCTCATTATCTTCTATCATCCATCAGCAGTTCTCATGTTTATGACTTGATAAAATAAGGAAAGGCTTTTTCACAGATTCCAAAAAGCTTTCAATATGGCCATGAGTACATTGTTATGCCTTGTGCCACTCTTTACTGCACCTTTAACTGCAACAATAGCAACCTTTTGCTAATAATTTTAAGAGTGCCTTTGAACTCTCTAATTAAAAGCCCTTCAAACAATTTTTTCCATTAAAGCCACTGAATCTGAAGGAAAAGGTTTGGGCCCTCTGTACCATGACTTGTTCATTTCATACCTTTTTATTGTGATCTCAGCAATTTCTGAGTCAACTCACAAAGCAGAGAGTAAAGTACCCTTTGTTTCATTGACAGTCATGAAACAAACTGGAATTAGTAAGAGATTGTTTCAACCTTTGAAAGGAAGCATTCTGTAAAACACTACCACAACCACTGGTATAGGGCAAACACACAGAGGCTGATCTTTTTACCCACTGCAGTGGATAATGTACATTATAATATACTTGAATCAGCAAATATTAGAACATAAATAAGGCTTGTTATGTCATCATGCTTTATATTACATTTCATAGGAGATGTATATACAAGCTCCTGCTAAAAGAGAAACTGTATTTCATTTGGTATTGACTTAATGAAGGAATTCTCACATTAATCTCCTAAGCTGCACTGCTCTTTAGAAAAACAGACTCTGTGGAAAAGAAAACCTCAATAAATCTCTTCAGCTCTCTCCAGAAAAATAGGCTTTTTGTAGCCCAGTGATTTTCTTTGCACCTTTTCTTGTGGAAACAATTAGCTTAGCAATTTTAATGTATTAGGTGGGCTCAGCTACAGGCTCCTGGTATCTTTCCTATTACATAGCAATGTGCATACAGAAAGAAACAAGGACCTGGTCTCACAGTACTACAATATACATCAGTGAGAAATACGTAAGTCAGCTACTAATAAGGTTAGGTCCTGAAGGAGCTTTCACTTACTTGAGGCCATCACAGGTTTCAGCATTTTTGTCAGATTTGTTTCAAATTCAAGACTCTTCATTAGGTCAAGAACAACATAATGCGTTGCAACTCATCTGTCAAAATGCTTGAAACTGAACTCAAACTGTCAGAGGCACATTTAACCCCTCAGATAAGAGCCATTAATTGGTTCAATGCATTTAAAAAAATAAGTTTGAAGTCAGGTCTGTTCTTACTTTTGTCATGACCATAGTAACCAAACTACAGACACAAGTTCAGGTTCAAAGCTGTGACTGCGGACAGCTGAAAAGTCTGCATTGCCAACAATACTGATTCATTTGACTGATTGTTTTGAAAGCTCATTATGGGCATGAAATCCTATTCCAGACAGCACGTACATTTTTCCAAAATGATCCTTACCTTAATTTATACATTTTCCTTTTATTTAATCTCATGTACAATACAGTTTGTGTTGATTTCTGTCCTATTATGCTGTCTAACCTGAAAAAAGATAATTGTTTGGCTACATACATTGAAAATACTTTTGCTGTAACTGGCAAGAATATCAGTATCCAAATGATTACCAGTATAGCAAACAATGATAATTACAATAACAGCAGTAAGGCCACCTGTATTTTACTAGTTGAAAACTTAGTGTGGTTATTAGTCCAATATATAAATAATATGTCTGATCTAGAGCAAATAGAAATCCTTCATAGATGTGTTTTAGAGTTTTTACAGCATATTTAAGCACCCTTCAAAACATATTCAAGGGTATGCCTCTGCTTGTTTATGCAGGTAGAAGATAATATTAAGAACAGTACAGTACAAAAATAAAAAGCCTCAGTGGATAGCTGGCAACAATTTGTATGCAAAAGCTCTTTACCATCTAACTGTTTGTACAAAGCCAAGTGTTTAAGAATACTCCTTTCTAAAATCAAATAAATGAAACACTATCGTAAAATTCAACTTATATTACATCACTTTGTGATGAACTACTTTATAGGTGGCAGTTTCACACAGTTGTGCCTTCATGTAAATAATGATTCATAAGAAAAATTAAGCACATAGCTAAATTTAAATGTGTCACTAGACCTTTTAAAGAAAAATAGTTAGAAACTTGTTTACTAACAAGAGTTGTTTATGCAAGGTTGTGTAACTGAGCATCTTTGTGGGCTGGAATCATCTAACTATTCCTAAAATTGTCTAGACATAATAAGGACAGCAATCTTTGATTAGAAGGGTAAAGTTGAAAGATCCTCTTAAACAGCACCCATGTCTACATGAACATTGCCATGCAATGCTGTAGGTAAAGTAACAAATAAATAAAACACAAGAAGTAAAACTTGTTGGAAAAGATGTGCAGCTGTGCAATGTCTGGGTGCAACTTTGAAGGGTGTTTTAAAAATTTGGCTCAGAATGTCTGTTTTACTGGAGTTTATAATTCAACCTCACAGTCATTTATGTATAGCTGCCTGTGTATTTAATCAAAAGTAATAAGCCAGATGCTTCAAATTAAAGACAGTTAAAAAACCTATTCCAATACATAAATATAAATGCTGAGACAGTTTTTGGTCTTAAATACTATGAGTATTAAACTATGAAAGTTTATTTATTTTACTAAGTATAATCATACAAGACGAGAACTTTGAAATTTAATCTTTAAGTCATGTAAATATTTGCATGACAGCAAAATAAAAGAATTTAACTAAAAACAGTGGCAGCACAGTAGCGAGTGCAAATGCCAAGCCTTTGGTCTCATGAACAGCTTCTCAGAAATGTTCATCTTTAAACAATAAATGTAAATACTGGGCCATGTTCTCTGTTGCTCTCTCAGGAAGAGACAATGGTTATTCTGAATTATCACAGTAAAGTCAGGCAAATGTTTCCCTTAAATATTTAAGATTTTTTCCTTTAGATAGATCATTTACAGGATAGATTTACAGGATCTTTGGCGAAAAATTCTGCCAGGAAAATCAAGACTTACAAGTTGTGAAAATTCCAACATCTGCATGACAGGACACTTGACAAATCTGACTCCCAGTGTTGTAAAATCCTGAGCTACTGATCAGCACCATTGTTCCACACTCCCCACCCCCACAAAAAAAAAAAAAAGTAATCCCAAAGATACATTTTTCATCCCAATCATTCTTTGATTCATGCCAACAATTCATCTAGTTTTCTATCAACTTAGTGGAGTTACTCCTGATTTACCAGCATAAAACTCTTTACTCACAAAAGAGCAACCAGATCCTTTCTGTCTAAAATATTCAGTGTGAATACTGCTTAGAAAAATACATCTTTGGAAATTCCCTTTCGCGGTAAGTAGCTTGCAGCAGTAGCATATGAGGAACACAGAACAGTTACTTAAAGTGCTCTATTCTGATAAATATAGACGTTATTTCAGCCTACAGCTCATCACCAGCACACTTTAATTGTTCAGAGAAAAGTCCACCATATCTGTTAGAAATGTGTCTAAAAAGCCAGCATGTATGAGATCTTCCTTATAATTATTTGCTACAAACAACATTTTCAACTCATTTCATCAGAAATATTTAGGAACAAGGGAGAACTTAAGAAGTGTGGTTCTGCAAACCTCCTTCCAGAACATATTAAAACTTCTCCTGGAAATCAAACCACTCATCTCACACAGACTGCAACCCTAATGAGAAACTCATAACTTCTAAAGAAGAAAATGGAAGACAGTGGGAACAACATAAAGAGAAAGGAAATCCACAGGACCTACATGAAAGAGGAACTGTGTTACTACTTGTGATTGCAGCAGAGGTCCGCATATCTGCAAGCTCATAGAAAAAAGTAATGAAGTAACAACAGAGACTTCAAAGTGGACTCAACTTCAAATTATATTCAAACTCTCCACCAGGCTTGCCCAGCCCACGATGAAATTTGTGCTGCTCTCTCCTCACTCTAAGCAAAAGACCAAGATCAAAGTTAGCAGGGATAGATTTATCATGCTAACGTTACTCCCCAAATGCAGTGCACACAGTCTCAGTGCCTTGAGGAGGTAAGCAGGAAGAATTATTTTCCATTCACCAGGACAGAGAATGTTTAAGGGAGTACTTTTGTACCTACTCAAAGCAAAAGCTGTTGACAAGAAGCTGATCCTACAACTGCAATAATATCATTAATTTCCAACTATCATGAAATTTATGCCATTCTTTACTACAGAATCACAACGTAGTTGGATCCGAAAAAGATAAATAAGAAAAAAAACAGTGCAAACTATTTCAGCAATAAATAGAAAACATCATATAACCTTGAATTCCCCTTTCAAAGAGACTCTGTGATTGGGCCAGAATCGTTCATTGTCTCCTTTAAGAGGCTTGCAACATGCCTACTAGATATTGTTTTCTGCTGTCCTAAGTAACTATTCCAAATAAAGCCAAAAGCCTCATTCATACGCTTAGCAGTTGCCTGGAAAGTCTCAATATAATATTTTGTATGAGACAATTTGCAAGTCTGTGGCACAATGCTATCCTACAGCATAATTTCTCGTAGCACAGCACAGTCTTCCATGTCTTGGTCCCTCATTTCCTTCACAGTGCTTTGTATAGCTCATATAACATATTTAAGGCAGTGAACTCTCCTAGGTCTACATCTACTCATGAAATTCAAAAGGTTTTTTAAAATTCTCAGCATGTCCGAAGAGCATACTAGCATACAATGGAGCGACAGGGAGTTACCTCCATACACTACATACTATACCTCAATAGCAAGAGAATAGCAAGCTCAGATATTAAGAGTTTCATGTAAATTAACTGTTGAGCAGTTCTTTTGAGTTTTGGTAAATTCTACAGCCAGGGTTCAATGGCATACTACCACAGGTAGTTTGCTAGCAATACTGGAGTTTGGTAGCTCAAGACTAACTGAACATCATCTATGCAAGCAGCAACCACAGCAGTAATAACATAGTCATACTCATAAGGAGCTCACAGAGTCTGCACAGAATTCAGGTCTCCTCTTGCTCTTGAGGCTTCCTCCTTTGCTCATAATTCCTCTGTTTAAAACCTTCTCGATAGCACTTCTCTTCAGCAGATTTAGACACACAAGCAATTTAACTATAAGCAATGGTGTCCAAGTTCAGGACACCGCTGAGAGGACTTATTTCTTCTTTTCTCAGTGAGGAATTCTCACTGCTTCCCACTGAGACCTTTGCAATTCAGGTCTTAAGCTTCTTTTCAGTAGGTAAGGCACTCTGGCACTCTGTTCTGCTTTGTTTTTCTACCTCTACAATTGTACTTTTGAGAACTGTTTGAGTTTTGTCCTAAGCCAGTACACTGTACCAGTGGGAAAAATCAGAGCTTACCTTTTGCTCTAATATAGAAATAAATGTGTTCCAACTAAGGCAACTTCATTACTCTTCCCCCCACCTCCCCCGCCACATACACACACACACATTGTGTGTAACTACAGAATTCAACCTGTACAAAATCCTGTTGCTAAGATTTGGTCTGGCACCAGATGGAGCAAGTATGTAACTGCACTTCTCACTCCATTTCCATAGCTGGTAGTCCATTGCATTGAGCTGAAGTTCTCCCATGACCTACAGAATTCTCTGGAATATTCTAATTTGATCAGCCCGTTTTATTCATTTGATTTCCATCTTCCTCTGTGAATGCAATCTGTTACTCTTCAGTAATCCTGTACTGTAATCATATTTCTCTTCAGGTTTCCTACACAGGGATTATCAACCATTGTGCCCACGTTCATATTAAACTACAGGTGAAGAGATCCATTTTCACTCTTCAGTATTGAGCTATTTGGTGTTGTAGCCTCAATCTATTTTTATCCTTTTAAACGTCTATCATTAAACTGTGGGAATTTTTTGGTAAAGAACATTAAGAAGCTTAAGCATGACGTATCAGTTCAGGTGACACAGCCAAATGAGAAATATTAGCTGGACACAGAAACCTCTCTAAAGCCAGCATAATTTGGTATTGCCATTAAACTACCACTACAGATAGAGATACAAATAACAAAAGTCATCTACAAGAAGAAAACAAAACTTCTCAACTTATAGCCAACATCTATCTTGACCTCTCTCAGTAAATGAAGGGAGATATATCAAGAAAAATATTTTTTACTTTACTTTATCACTTTTTTCCTCTTTTATTGACTGGACATAGTTAAATTAAGTTCAAACTCGTTAAAAAAAAAAAAAATACATAAGACACACCAAATATTATTTCCTGGAGCCTTTGGTGCCTGAGCAAGAACTCAGGCCAAAAATATCATGTACAGAAAAACATTGCAATGCTGTGATTTCATGCCTAGTGTTCCCTTATGGTTTAAGTAGCTCCCTTGGCTCTTACACTTGTAGCAATTAGAATTTCCAGACAGCTCAGTAGCAGATATTCTAGGTGTCCTATATATTGCAGCACTAACTGGCAGAAGGCAGTCAATTCTTATTGTGGATGAATTAAATTCACTTGTATAACACGTGGCTGTAAACCTAAAGACGTTTATAAAGCTTTCAAAGTTTTCATTCTGCCTTTTATAGTTACAAAGCAACAACAGCCAGCTATGTGATGTAAGTCTCAATTTTTATCATGGACTAGGATTTACAGTAGGATATGGTATATCTGGATCTCATAAATACACTTCTACACTTTTCCTCTCATGCTAGTATTTTCAAGGATAATGTTGTTTAAACGTAGCAGAACACTGTCTACTGAAGAACAAATATGTGCTTGATCAGAAGAGTGGAGCATCAGACAAAGAAGAGGGATTGCCTGCCATATGTTCTTGATTTATTGGTCTAGTTGCCTGAATTTGGAATTTTATCAGGATTGTATCCTACATCAGAGAGACAATACACTTTTCCATTACCAGAAGGGTACTTAATATATCCAGATGATAAAGGTTAAACTATGCGTATGTCAATTTTGACAGCTTCCCTTCTTCTTATGACCTGAAGTGCCTGAGGACTGCAAGTAATTAGCACTCTAGAAAAGCCAGAGCTCTAGGCCTTGAGTAGATTTTTCAGGTCATTTTTTTTGAGCAGATACTCACTTTGGAGTTTTAAGTTACACTGTGGCATTACTATACATTTCTGCATTAGACATCCTTCTTCCCTGCCCACTATTAAAAGTTTGCTAATGCAAATTCTGCTTTTGCAATTAAATAGATATATTCCAACTGCCTGGCTGTCTGTGCAACAGTTAGCTGGGCAAACAAGCAACTGAATGCATTTTAAACACACAGTTACCTTTTTTTTTTTTTGAAGATGTATAAGGACTTTCTGTCTGTTTCTGACTTTTGTTGTTACCCCTAAGCTGCCCTTCTTAACTTCAACACCCATATATTATTATATTGAACAAATCTGATATACAAACAACATTCAAATACATTTAAGAATAAATATTACAGGACAAAAACAGATAATGAGGGCGGAAAGAAGACTGAAGGCACAACTTAGTAAACAAAATGGGAAATAGCTGCAGTCAAAGCCTAAGATCTTACCAGGCACTTTATTAAACTGCAATGCACTATTACACACCGCTGCTTTTAAAATATGTTAACACTATATCACAGTTCCCGGCAGCATGAAGTCTTTCCAGAAAACGTGTCATTACTGTATGCAGCGTATTTTATAGCCAGTATAATTTCATTTGATTATATCCAATAATATTTTTCTGAAATTCTAGGAAGTCTTTCCACAAAAGATAAGTAATGATCATATTTTAATCAGCTGGCACAAAGACTAACCACAATACTGCAGGGAAAAAAAATATAAGCCTTTATTACACCAAAATGTCCTCAGTTTCATTTTGCCTCTGTGGAAGAAGTTGTGAATAAAACCTGCAAGAATCTCATTCAAGTATTATGTACCACAAAAAGTTTCAACTGTGAAGTTATTTAATACCAAGATTGATCTCTAGAGTTTACCTGTTCTTTCATAGAAGAAACTGAATAAACTCAGAGTCCTAAACATCGTATTATTATTGCAAGAAAAACTGAAAATTATGCTAACAAAGTCTGAAATCTGTTTTGTATGTCCACAAGCATTCTGAAAAGATGAGCTGTACACCTCTAAGTAAAACAATATAATGTTCCTTTACTTACCAGGCTTGGATTTTTGCTTTGCGACCTGTCTGGGAAACTTTGCTGTGTAGCCCGGTATAACTGGTCTTTCCTCCAAATCAGATTCTGGGATTGTAGTACAGCCACCTAGTTGAAAATGGAAGAAACTTAATGTGGTGTTCATGTAACAAAACAAATTCACCGGTGCATAATTAAGGAACAGAGGTGATAAATTAACTGACAGGAACATACACAACTGAAATAATCTTTACTTTAACTTCACAGAAACATTTGTTAAAGAAAAGTATCACCATTGTCTAGAAAGCTAATTATGCCTTAATGGCTTCTCTCTACTACTTATTCTGGTTTCAAAAATAGTTTGAACGTATAAAGACCACAGAATATATAAAGCTGGTTCCACATAAAACATGGAAATAACATGATTTGTATTAAAGACCAGATTATTAGGAGCTAATTTTGTAATAGAAGTAATTAGGTGTTAATGAAATAACTTTACCAAGACAACAAAACTTATGAAGATTGTTAGTTTGTCACAGAGAATGACACGATGGTAGTTTTTTTGGATGAACTATTAAATACAGTATTTTTACCACACAGTGCTAGAGATCTGGAAACACTGGGAGACTTTCACTGGCCAATAACACACTGCACTGGTAATGCCTTAGTCAAGTTATTTTGGGATGCATAGAATAATAGATTCTTCATATTTTGCAATATTGCGTTCTGAGTAGTTCATTAGAGAACATAAGGACTTCCAGCTTTCCCTCCAAATGTGTTTAAATGCCTATGTTTAAAATATGGAGAGGGATAATCTAGTAGTATAATAGTATCACCTGAAGATAGCTGCAAGTAGCTTGCAGTGGAATAGGTTAATGTAAATTTATTTCAAAACAGCTGTGATCAGGACATTGGAGGATGTGTCATTATTCCACAGCAAAAACATGGCCATACAGTAAGTGTATTGCCAACAATTTAGTACACAGCTGAGCTGCATCTCTTTCTCATAGCCCTCCCAGGATCACCACTAGCAAGCAAACAAATCTATGTACTTATCTATTGTGTTCTGAAAGCACGTGTTTATAAACAGTACATCAACTCCCAATGGGGTGCACAGACTTTTCACCTTCATGGCAGCTTTGTTCTGTTTTGAAAATAAATGTCATAGTCCCAGCCCCATAACCAGTGTTTTCAATTTGCAGCAACACAGGCTATTCTCTCCTTACAAAATGAGTAAAACAGTTGTTAAAAATAAGGTTGCATGCCCAAGTAGAAGAGCTGCAGTTTCCCCAGCAGTTTCAGGAGCACCGGCAAAGCAGCACACGATGCCCTGCAGAATGCCCTGCACCATCTAGGTAGGGCAAAGCACAGCAGCTCCAGCATACCATGTGAAAACACACATTCCTACCAGAAAAAGAACTGATACAGAATCCTTTGTTCCTGGGGAAGAGGAAAGACCCAGATACATCCTGGTAGAAAGTATGAGACACATTGTGGGGTTTATGTTTTATTTAGAGCAAGCAAATTTTTTCAGTTAGAAAGGAAATTTAGGAGTGAACATAACAGCAATGTGCAAACTTAAGACCCATAACCACTTCAGATATTTAGGGTACCCGCTGTGAAACTGAAGGAGAAAAATGGGAAATTAGAAAAACGCCTTCATGTTGAAAAACTGTAACACTGGGGAAATGTCTGACAATTCATTAAATGTACATGTACCTACACCCTAAATGAAAATAAATATCAGTAAACTAATACTTCTGCTCCCATTTGCAAATTGTGACTAAAATGTAAAGTATGAGATTTGATGAAATGGACACTCCTGCTTTAAAAGTCAATTTAGATATTTTTCATTCTTATTCTTCAGATAAAATCTACCCTATTAAACAGCAATCTGTAAGTACAGGACACAAAATTAAGGTTTCTTGCACAAAAGAACTATTAAGAATGGCATCATACATTTTAAAAGGTTTTATAACATTTTCTAACAGCATAAGTGAAAACTTGCCTAGTCAATTAGTATTTATTGAATTTCTCCATGGAAGTAAAACAACTTTTACAATGTTCATTCTAAAACCTGAAATTCAGTAACTTACACAGCCTTGAGAAATGATAGCTTTTGATGCCAAAATATTTAATTAGTCATCCAAGCTGATAATAACTGAGTAAGAGTCAGAAAACATTTATTTGCCCTTGGGTACAACACACTACTCACTGAAAGGAAACAAGACTTCCTGTTCTTGATTCTGATGTGAGTGATTTGTTAAGATTTACTTGCCATCTGACGCTATCAGAAGTTATTAAAACGTAAAGCAAAACTCACTTCTTCCATAATTTTATTTTCTTGATAGAGAATAGTGAGGACTGAAATGTTACCAGTGATAGACTATTTTACAAGCAAAGTGTAGCCAGAATATAGAGCAATAGTATCATCATCAATATTAAGAGTAGTAATTATTTCTTCTGCAATGTTACTAATAGCTGTTCCCAATGTTTTGGTTTTTAAATAGTACTGCCGAATGTTTTGGTTTTTAAATATTACTGTTTCATAAAGCATTCCATGTGCTGAGAGCACTGTTCTTAGTGGGGCAGGATTTCACCAGGATTCTTGCACCTGTAATTATTCCAATGAATGACCAGACAAGAAAGCAATAAAATATTTTTACTTTTTGGAGGAAATGAGGCTTACATTATCAAGGTCTTTGTGCCCCCGCTGCATTTCTGTCTTACTCTTTTAATACCAGTATAACCATCTAACTGAAGGAACTACTAGGATCTGTTTGACTATGGCTCTTAGCTTGTTTGGCTGCCTAGTGCTAGGTAGAATGACTGGACACTCATCTACACATGAACCTGCATCAACATCAGTGGTATCTGCTTCTTTCAATGGAACTAATGGAAAATTCCATTTTCTTGCTCCACTAGGGACAGGTATCCATCCTCCAGATAACGATGGATACCCTTGACAACATGGATACCCTTGGATGGATACCCTTGACAACCCTTCCCCACAGGAAGAAAGGAGTGGACACCACACTAGGACAACTGTCACACCGAAAGAACCAAAACGTTCCAAGTAAACTATAAACTTTCACAAGACTAAAAATGAAACTGGATAAGGCACAAATATACACCACTGAATATCATATTTAAACCACAGTAGATCAGGATTTTGCAATTCAAAAACATTTCACAACTCAGAAGGACAGCTATCTTATAAAAACAAAGAAAAGAAAAAAAACACCACCTTTCCTGCTAGGATTCTAAACTTTTTAATTTCATACTTCAGGGGTTCTACTGAGGGTATCTACTATGACTTCTCTGGTCAGAGACTAACAGAACTTTTACTTTAAGTAAAAACCCTCTTCAAATTCCTGTATATCTCCCTATACATTTCAAAAAGTATCCACTGCATGTCCATTTTAGCAAGCATTTAGAATTTGTATGCACCTGGAATCCTAAAAGGAATCACAACAACAGAATAATCCACATTAATTCATAATTAAGTGGATGGTACAAATCAGAAAAGTGAAATATTTAAGGAAAAAAGGGGGAAAAGCGAGGCAGGAATAGTACTACATAAATCTACACACTGGAAATGATCCAAGTTGAGAAGTTCTCCAGATGTCAGTCTGTAAACAGTGCTTCATAAAATGAATTTCCCCATTAATTGTTGGCAGGAATAACATCTAGAATATGTTATTACATTTGACCCACTCTTTCCCCCTTTTCTGTGTAGCTAAATTCTTGTCTGACATCACAGATCTTTTATCAGTTGTGGTAAATCCAAGAAAGCAAGCTTTGGTCAGCAAAACCATTTGATAGGGTACAACATGCATAAAACTACACTCAAGCTAATTGTGAACTTTTCACCAAAGGAAATGAGACTTCTCTTGTTTATTTTCACTACATTTGTTTTTGTAACACATTTGGTTCTTAAGTTGGAAAAAGACACCCACACCCAAAGGAAACATAAGCATATAATACATATAGAACAAAAATAAAGTACTGACAGTTTTCCTACAGGTTCCTATCACCATGTTTTTACATGACTTAACATGGCTCTAAAAGTTGAAAAACAGGAAAACAAAAGTAGTATACATCTAAAAAATGAAAAGGCACTTTGAGGGAAATACTGTTTGAGTCTCCTCTTTCTCTTCCACTCAATCACACTCTAAACTATGCATAAAGTTTCCATTTTCGTCCAAAATTAACTCTCACAAAAGTCTGCAGAAAGAAAAAAAAAAGCTTCCTGAGCAGTCTTTGGCAGCAAGAGTCAAATGTGAGCAGGAAGCTCTCTAAATAGTGGGGTTTGTTATCCACTTGTATACCATTATACAATGGAGATAATCTAAACAGCAAAATTATTTCATAGAGATTCCAAAACTATATGCAAAAACTGGGTCTTCTGCACTGCCCATAATTTTTAGGGAAGTGTACACTAAAAATGCAGTCTACAGCATTAGAGATTATTCTAAAACAGAGTTAATCAAATACTTCTACTGATGCTACTGGCTACATTTATTCAAGTCCTGTAAATTTTATTAGGATCTGCCCATCAGAAAGTAGCTTGCGTGTTGAAGTAAACACTGCATGCAGGTTTTGTAGATAGACAGTGCTATTGTTGCTTTCTAGAAGGAAGATGATAAAATCTATAGAAGAAAGCAATACATATTTGGGTGTATGATGAGGTCCAGGGAACATTTATTCAGAAACCAGATCTGGATTAGAGTCTGTCATTTGAATAGACATTCCAGGAATGCAAGCATATTTCCATTGCAGAGAGGAAGGGGAAAGAGAAAAAGCGAGAGAAAAAGGGAGAGTAAAGGGAAGAGGGGATAAAAAGGATTTTTTTATAAATGGGTGTGTGATAATGAACATGGTTACCATTCACAGTGGAAAAAGTCCCGGTTGAGTTCAGATATTAACTAGCAAAATGTACAGTCACTAATTAATCAGTTATAGACTTCAGAAGATAGCACTTAAGTTTAACAGTGTGGCTACAATTGTGCATTCATAAAATTCCATTGTTTTGTGGTTGATTTGACATAACCAAATGTAATTAAATGACGGAAAGTATTTCTGTATTGCATTCCATTAGAAAAATAAATTAATGAAAAATCATAGCAACTGAATGTGCAGTCCAAGGTCATCGAAGATCACCAAAACATATTTTCAATGGGAGTACACAGAGACATACCAGACTATTGTTCTGCTTTACTTTTGTTATACTGAAATGTTTCTTAACCAAACTTCCAGTTCATAAATTCCATAGCTTGTGCTCTAATAATTTGCCACTATTTGCATTGAGAGCTATGTAGAGATAATTTGCACCAATTGTGTGGCTTCTGTTTGACCTTGTAGCCCATGCAAATAGTTTGGACATGCCTAAATTAATAATATCTTGACTTTGGAAGTTTAGGGTACTTTGGCAGTATAACCTCTTCATGGGAGCAACTGTGCTGTTTAAATTGTCAACTTGCCTTGGCCATTCTTCCAGGATGAAGCTCAGTGTATGTGCTGTGTAAGTCATAGGAATGGCATTGGGAAACACATTGCATCCAACAGCTGTTTTCATTAAGGAATCATTATAGGACATTTAGCCAAGGACACAATCAAAATCAACATTCAGTAGTACCCTTACTAATGCAGGACTGAGAATGAAATAATGTTAAACCGTATAATGCCATTCAGTATCTACCAAAAGTCATTTTTTTACTCACTATAAACAAAGGATGAATGATGACAGTTGTGCTTCGAGCACATAAATGTACTGTTCCATCCAACAACCTATTCACCTGATGAGCACGGACTGGCTGAAAAACACGGTCCATGTTCTGGTATGTGGTGGGAGAGGTAATTGTTGCTGAGTTTTGTAGTGCTTGGAGGACTTCCATCTGCCTTTATGCAATAGCTTTAAAAAAATCAGCTTATAACAAGAACATTTCAAGGGGAATATCAACTCCTGACAAACACCATAAGCATAAAAATCACTGTATTTTCCAGAGCACACTGCCTCACATAACACCTGGTGTTTTTTGTTGATTGGATCTCATATCCTCTTCCCCATATTCAGTGTACCACTAAGTGTAGCTTTCATTTAGCATGACGAGAAAAGGTTTCATTTCAAAATTCTTAAATACAGCAGTAGCAGAATTTATAGAATATACAGGCATCAGCATATTTCAGGACAATATTCTTCATTCAGTAACAAATCCAATGTCATGCTACTCCTTTGGGGAACAAGAGGAATATCCAAGGGTTTTGTTAGAACTAGGTTTTTTTAACATATATAAATTCTTTTGGGACATGTAAATATACATATACATGTATTAGGACATACGTGTGTAAAACATATAGAATTTTATACCAAATATTTTGTTTTCAGTAAGACATCCTTTCACTTCTCTAGAGCTTGTATTTATTGCATTGTTTTGGTAATGCACTGTGGTAAGGAGGCTACTAGATCTTTGCACCTTTTTACTAATTTACATCAAAAACTTATATAGGTAATGCTCCCTTTGATAAACACTTTCCTAATTACTTTTTCTAAAAGTGTATTCTCTACTGTCAGTTCTGGTTTCTATCTGCCAACACACTCCAAGAGAAAAACTGAAAGTCAATGTTCAGAGCAGCTGGGATCTCCAAAGCACGCTTGTTAAAAAACTATTCACAATATTGTCTTTGTGTCGTCTCTAACCTTTCTGAAGTGTACACTGAAAAGGAGACAGACTACAACTGACTGTTGTAACCTTGATACCAAACCCTCCTGGTTTTCATCTTTATAAAGAGTTTAGAGAAATGTTTTGCTCCTATTCCCATTTAAAACACTTTTATTCCCTGAAGCACATATATGAAGCATTCTTCAAGTTGAAGATGCAAACATGCAGACACATATATAGACACTACGCATCAATATGTATACATACACATATTTTGGAATTATTAGTGAAGAAAGAGCAAGTCCTCCTACCCTGCAGTCAGAAGTTGTGGAGAGAGTAAATGTTTGTGGCATGGTTTGCTGGGTTGTAACCCACAAGTTACAAAAGTGTTGTGTCACACAACCATACTGCAAGACTTTCAAGGTGAATATTCTCTGACTGGTTCAGAGGAACAGACAACTATTTACTTTCAAGGAGACTGAGGCATATTGACCTAAGCAAAACACTGTTTACAAGCTCTTAACAACAAGAAGAAGGTCACTAATGCTGGTTACTGAAAATTGGATTTTTGTCCCTGCTGTGAACATGAAATAAAAGATAGTGTAATTTGCTGCATAAAGCCTTGTTATGCAGGTTATTTTTGGATCTTTGAAACAGCCTTGATGGAACAGTAGTCAGACAGAAACAGTTAATGAGGGGCATATTCCCAATCCAGATCAGAAACTGACTGAAATCAAAGAAAAAGCACTTGAGATGTACACTAATGCTTTATTTTGGGCAAGAGAAGACAGGAATAAAACCTACTGACATCAGATGCAATGTCAGATATACTGTGGATAACAGAAGGCAATGGACTAGGAACTGGGATTCAGACATAGATACTGAAGGATATATGTTGCTCCAAAAGGCAAAACTAAAGTGGTAATGATGAGCTACTGAAAGAGTCTTATACAGAACTGGTCAATTTGGAAAAGGATGATAAAGTAGTTTAATACCCAAAATGTCAAATTTCAGCTACAGAATGCCAAGATCAGATTTCAATAACAATTGCAGCTGTTTTAATTTTATGAGAGAAATTATTATTATCAGAAGCAGTGTTGTTACGGAAATCAAAGAAGATGCAAAACCCACAGAAATAATCATAGGATGATAAAACAAAAATGGTCCAGTGGGATGACCAGGAAAAAGGTAAATGCAATTCTGAAATCGACCTGACAATGTTCCAAGTAAGTATCAAGAAAGCAATAATATTATTGAAAAAGGCACTGCTAAAACGTGGAACATTGTGTTCAATTCTAGTTACCATGTTCACGACAGATTAAATAAACCTGGGAAAATCCAGCTGAAGGCTACTAAGATCATATAGGAATCACTTACCTTATTGACACATGAGCAGATGACCAGTCTTGCTTAGCACGAAGACTAAAAGTGGAACAGACTGATCTTTATCAGTAATGCAATTAGGCCAGAAATCCTTAGTGTCTGGCAAAATAAGACACTCTTAGAACAAAAAGGAATTGATCATAAATTAATTTTTACTTGAAATTAGGTTTCTGAGTACCAAGAGAGCAAGGGCTTTGAACAACTCCTGAACAGAAATCATGGAGGTGAACAATTGTATTTATGAATGGGACTGAATTACCTAATTCTAACACAGAGATGGAGTTCCTGAACCAGGAATTTCTTATCTTCTTTTCCCCCTCCCCTCCACCCCCTTCAAATCAAAGATATAGGGGATACAGGACAAAACAGATAGAGATTTATCTATCAGTATTCTGAAATCATCCAACTATTTGTTATCAAAGTATGAGTAGTTATTTAATCATTAGAACATGAATGAATTACTATACTCTATTTATCTAAAAATATTTTCACAGCATTCAAAGTGAACATGAGACACCACTGAAAATAGGCTACCTGGCTACTTCAACAAACTGTAAGTAGTAAGCCATCACTTCACAACAGAAAATAAAAAAAAAGGAACTATTCTGGGACCAAAGCATCATTGAAAATATTTCATTAAAAACCAGCAGTGATATTGCAAACACTTAAAAACTCTAGTTCTGACAACTCTGGTTCCCAAAAGTATTAGGCAATCAAGCTTACTAAATCCACATTTGGAGAGACACTGGACTATAAAATGTAAAATGCCAAGTGCTGAAATTTAATACAAGTAATCAGACATTGTATTTTTAAGAGGGTAATGAACTAGCCTATGTTCTTCTGTATGTCCAGATACTACTTGGAAATAAACAACTCAATGATGAAGCAAACATGGACACTATCCTCCTCTTTTAATGTTATTGAAATAAACCCAATAAACATCTATCTGGTGCCTTTCTAATATAAACAGTATATAGAACCTTCAGGCACTAGGAATCTAGGAAATCGAAGTGTTCATAAGAAAGAAAGAGAATTCTCTTTTATTATAACACAGAAGTTCCCTTCCACACTTGAAATGCAAACTTTGCTGCAAATACTTGCTTTTCTGTTAATCATATCAAAGAGTGCACATTGTTTTAATGTATTGTAAATTTCTACTTTCTCAATTGTACCTAAATATCAGATTTGTCCATAACACATAAAAGCTGAATAACATTGTATGTGTTGTGTCTAAAAAAAAGTCACTTTTATTTAATGACCAACTATGATTTTTATTAATTGTACTAGGAGCTAAGAACAAATCAAATTATAACAACCTATCTTCACTCCAATACTGCAATAAAAAACATACATTGCTTATATTTACTTTAATCTCAATAGTATTTAATATTTCATTTACTGTATACTCCACTAACCAAATAAATCAAAGTATTCTCTTGTGTTAGCTCAACCTTTTACAACATGAAAATCTCTGGAATTGATTTTGGGAGGAATAAAAATAAAAGCAACTTTGGCTCCATTTAGCGTCATAATGCCATTCAATTAATGAACTTTATTTGGAGGAAATGAGCACAGAATTGTACATAATACTTTAAAATTACATCTTACCTGCAGACAGATTTTTTTCCTTTGTTTAGAACTTCCTATGCAGCAAATTTTGCTCTACAAACTGCATAGAATTTATTTCACTAGTACAACACCTATATCTGTGTAAATCTTGCAATTTTACTAACATCAATAGTGTCCAAATGTTATGAAAATGATACAACTGAAAGATAAAAGAGATGTTCCATTACTGGGGTTACTTTGGACCTTTCTTCTTGTTTAAGAATGAAGGACATAATTCATAGAAGCCAAGATTTTGTACAGTTATCTTCTGCAAGTATTTTCAGAAGTAGGCTGGAGATTTGGGTGCTTCACATGAAAAACCTTAAAGAGAATCAACTAACCAACTTTACAAATGTGCGAAGTACTTTTTTACCAAACACAACAAAAGGTATCTGATGATATGAGAAACCACACTCCCAAAAACCTCTAATAACCTCAGAGAACCTTGGCAGTGAACTATTTAGACAGGAGGAAGAGTCTGAATTTGGCCAATGTCATAAAATAAATTACATCCACTGGATGATACTGGATATTTAGGGAGAACAGTGTTCAAATCCAACCTGCTTTTTTTTGGTAAAAAAGCAAAGTCTGTTTTTACAATAAAATGCTAGGTCTGAAACAAAGTGGCTTTTTATATGGGAAGGCATAGGATTAACTGTTCTGTTTCATCTTATTTAAAAGCTGACATTGCTGCTACTGTCCAGGATGATAAATAAAGTAAGTGACAGAGCAAGTAGAATACAGAGATGCTCTCAGTCAGCTACTTTCATGCCTTATGCTTTTTTAATTCTCTCAGTCAATTCTGTAGCTTTTAAGGATCATCTTGTTGCTTGACTGGAACAAGGGGTTACTCATTTTTTAAAAACTGTTTTTGTAACTGTGACTGGATATCCTGAAATCCGCTGAAGTACAAAGTGAAAGTTGTACAACAAGGGTAGCCCCTACTTCCCTTCCTCTCCAAATAATATTTTTCTTGGGTTTGTACAACACTAGTACATGCTAAAGAAAGTGTATGTCAAATTAATGCATAGTTTAAATAAAACATAATTCAGAAACATCTACCTCATCTGCAAGGAAGCAACACAAAGCAATCCAAAGACTAAAGGATCAAATATGCTATTAAAAATACAACTAAAAGTATTAGAAAAATAACCCGAAACTGGAGAGAAGAATTGAAATTATAGAATTTTACAAATTGCTTTGCACAATCACACCAATCAAGAAAAAGAAAGGAAACAAGTTTAGAGCTACTTTTTACTGTTTTGTATAATATTATTTCATGGCTGCATATCTGTTTTTTAAAAGTAAAAAAATTTCTTTCTCCTCAATTAATAAAGCTGCAGCTTAAGATCCAATTTTATATGTATTTTAAGCCAGTCACATGAACTCTCAATAACATAGGAAGCTCATTCTGTCATCCTATTTTTTAGTCCCCATTATCCTCTCTGTGTCGGCACAAAGATACACCTGAAGACATGTGATACAACAGATCTAGAAACTCACCTAGCTGAAAACACAACAGTAAAGCAGTAACGTGACTGGGTCTCAGTTTCAATGTTCTCACTATGATTCACAATAGAAATCATAAATGAGATCTTATGTATAAGATCACTTAAAGACAGATTTTGTCACACATTTTGTATTTAGTATTTACTACCTGGAGTATCTACCCTGAAGAATTTCTGAAGATTTTCTATATTTGTTTAACAAAACATTTGATCCTCTATTTTCTTCAAATAGCCCATTTTCCCTACAGTGTCCTATGGAAAGATTAAACTTACCTTAATTGTGAAGCTGAACATTGTAGACTTCCTAAACTGTACAACTTTTTTCTCATTTATAGTTATATTAATCTTCATTGTTTTTCTTTCCAAGGAGAATTCTGTGACAGTTATGTGACAGATTTATCAATATATATTGTTTATGAAAGCCATAAACAATTCAATTAGTAAACAGAGCTTCAAACTATTATAAAGAATTTCCCAAGGTCTAACGTGGTTGTGTAGTTTATATCTACTCTGAATAACATTACAACCATGTGTGGTGGGTTGACCCTGGTTGGATGCCAGGTGCCCACCAAGCCACACTATCAATCCCCTCTTCAGCTGGACAATGGAGAGAAAATATAATAAAAGGCTTGTGGGTTGAGATAAGAACAGGGAGAGATCACTCACCAGTTACTGTCATGAGCAAAAAAGACTTGACTTGGGGAAATTAAACTTACTGGCAACCAAATCAGTGTAGAGCCCTGAGAAATAAACCCAAATCTTAAAAACACCTTCCCTTCACCCTTCCTTTCTTCCAGGGGTCAATTTCACTCCTGCTTTTCTCTACCTCCTCCCAAGCAGTGCAGGGAAATGGGAGCTGTAGTCTGTTCATTATATGTTGTCTCTGCTGCTCCTTCCTCATACTCTTCCACTGCTCCAGCATGAGGTCACTCCTATGGGAGACAGTTCTCCATGAACTTCTCCAACCTGAGTATTTCCCATGGGCTACAGTTCTTCAGAAACTGCTCCAGCATGGGTCCCTTCCATTGGCTGCAGTCCTTCAGGAACAGACTGTTCCAGAGTGGGGGTTCACAAGTCCTTCCAGCAAACCTGCTCTAGCCTGGGCTCCTCTCTCCATAGGTTCACAGGTCCTGCCAGGAGTCAGCTCTAGCGCTGGCTTCCCACAAGGTTACAGTCTCCTTCGGGCATCCACCTGTGCCAGCATGGGGTCCTCCACAGGCTGCAAGTGGATACTGGCTCCACCATGGACCTCCACGGGCCGCAGGAGGATCTCTGTATGTCCCTTGCAAGAAACCAAGTTAAGTCCAAATACCTGTACCCAAATGGCAAACCAAAGATCACCAAACTATAGTTTGCTGCCAAACCTATGAACTTTTATTCTAACTTTTCATAGTGTATTTTAACAAAGTTTTAATAACAGCAGTAGCAATTAGTCCCCACAATGTGCACAACATTTAAAGCTATTCTAAATATTTTAAAGTCAAATTGACTACAAACACTGTCAAATATCATCCTCTTTATATCATCAGATAGCAGGAATATTTCAAAGAAAAGTAAATTACAACCTTTTGACTGATTTTTTTTGGTTCTTCATAAAAAAACAAACAAACACAACAACAACAAAAACCCAAAACAAACAAACAAAAACCCCAAACCAAAACCAACCAAACCAAACCACATACCAAAAAGCCCCACAACTTGATGGGAGACAACTTCTATAAAATACCACCCACCAAAAACCCACAAGCCACATACTTCACAAAAAATTCCACTATGTAAACACAGTGCTATTTAATTTCCTTGCATTAAAAGTCTGTGTTCTTATAAAGAATTGGCTGTATAGCCAAGTTCACTGAATGTCTGTAGCATTCTGATTCTTTTGCCTAGTCAAAGTGACTCAAAGACACTGTAAGCTGTCTCGGCTCCCCCACTAAAATAAGCTTAATGACTTCATACACAGAATGACCAAATGCTAGGGATATATTTAATTGGTACAAAGCGTCCTCTGTTCCTTTGCTTCAATTCGGTCATGTTTACAACACAAAGTAAGGTAGAGCAATAGTAGCCTGTCTTAAGTGGAAGAGTTCACACTGAGGATTCAGTGTCCCCTCTGACCAATTCTGAAAGGTTTTTAAGTCTGACCTGTTCTGAAACTTCAAATTTTCTTCTTGATTTCACATGCCACAAACAGTTCCCTACAGGTCAATGTACTTTCCTCCTCATGCAAAATTTATGAAATCAGGCCAGTATTTAGAATGCAACACATCCCTCAACACTCTATGAATATGTGACAATACATTATAGGGTTTTTAAGACTTGAGAAAGCTTATTTTAATTGAGCATTTTGACACATGTCCATGAAGTTCTCTTCTACATGTAACTATCTACCATTTCACAAATGAACTCAGGAATAAATTTAAACATAAAGTGCTTAAATGGTTATTGCTATGAACCACTACAACATTTACATTAAGACATTAGCTATACTTCATATCTATGAAAAAAATATTTGTTAGAAATACTGAAGAAGAAACTCCATTGACTGAGTATAGACTTTCTCTTCCCAAATGACCCAGAACTAAAAGAGAAATTGGAAAAGACATTGTCTAGATAATTATTTGCCTAAATAGAGTTACTGAAATCCAGATTCAGTTTCCGTTATGCAGCCAAATAGCCTGCAGGTATAATATCTTCAACTGGCACCAGGCTTAATGCTTTTTTATCGATCTGCCCATAGCTTAAGTGCACACATAAGGATATGGATTGTTAAACAATTCTTGTTATCTATCACCGATTATGGAAATATAATACATCTTGCAGCAGCATCTGCACTTTCTCTAACATGAAATGCTACTTAGAGCAGACTGTTCATTTCAACACTTGTGGCATTTTTTGTGCACCAGCTAAATGGCTGAATTTGTTAAGCACCAATTACACAATGGGGCCCCTCTGTATAAGGAAGCTTATAGTGTAAGCAATAATGTATCATTAGATTCTTCGTATTAATATGTGAGTTGCATTACATGTAATGTAGAATTATATCTGTAACTAACAAGGTACATTCAAACTCTTTGTATTTCTTGTCTTCTCTCGGAGATCCTCAGCTTCTCCTCATCCGACGATTTCAAATGAAACAAAAATGTTACAGGGAAATATAATATTTCAAGCTCATATTTTGTGGCAGTTGCTAACGTCAGCCTTTGCAAAGGCTTTGGTACAGCTATTAATACAAATGCTGAGTGTTTCCTGCTTGGGGATTAGTAGAAATAAATAGAAACCTTTTTTGGCCAGACACCGAAGGAAGACCCTCCTGAAACTACTTCAGACTCTGAAGGTACTTTTCAAAGAAGTCTGCTTCACAGTTCACTCTCTTGCATTGTGCTAAGTCAGAAGGTTACCAACCAATACATGAATACAAGTAAAAACAGTGTGGCACAGTACTGTCAGGTAAATAGGATAAATCCTGACTAAATTAAGTCAATGGCAAAATTCCCAGTGATTTCAATGAGGCCAGGATTTCACCCTTATCTTGTTGATCAAAACAATTCACTGTTCAGAAGGACCAGACTGCTGTGCCTGCCAAGAATTTCTTAATGCAACCTACCATGGTGAGTAGTAATTGTATATATGTCTATGACTACTCCTTTTTCATTCTACCAAGGCAAACTGTTGACTTGCCAAAAATATTACAACATAATCAAACAGCATCCACAACAAAGATCTTTCTTTCATCTTAGCAAAGAGCCAGATGTACCACAGCTCTCCTTAGTGTAACCTTACTACTGGTCTGCAAATAAATAATTATCACTCCCTCAATACCCGTTACCAACCACTGACGTTGATTCCTGCTGAAGTGGAATACCTGCATTAAAAAGGAATGGTTTGCACCAAGAAATTAAGTGGTTTCTTGGCTTGGCAATGTCGTGTTGCAGAAAGGTTCCTATTTTTCAGTGAACCACAAAACACATACTTGAAGGAATATCTTCTACGTAGCATGGACCCAAATTCAGAGTAGGCTAGCCATGAATAACTGAGCACTTCTTATATTTCTTCACAGGGCTTACAATCTACATCATAACTATGCTAACCAAAATGATCTAATGTATATGCAATTCAATAACCAAAGAGAATCAAGTTATCCACAGGAGAATCAATTTTACTCTAAACTAGAATAAAACTCTAGTTTTAATGTGCTGCGCAGACGACCAAAAATAAATGCTCCTTTTTGACATAGATACTAGTACTTCTAATTTGGAAATATTTGAGAACAACAAGCGTTTTTCCCTTGATAACTAATTAAATGAAATAATCAAGCAGAACTGGTTAATTTGTTCTCCTCAGACTGGGAAAGTACTGCAAAGCATCAGTTCCACCAATACAGTGGCTTTGTAGGGAAATGGCAGTTGTTTACTGCCACAGGCGTCACAAGAACCTATCTTAATTTCAGAAGGGCATTTAGGATGGAATCACAGGAGCATAGGAAAATTCTATCTATAACACAGGATACTGGCCCTTGCTCGATCTTAACCTCTTTAATTATCTCATCATATCTGCCTGGATTCTACTTTCCATTACTCCACAGAATTTCCTCCTTCTCAAAAACTTACGGTAGAACTTAATCAGACACAGGATATCTAACATAATTTATTTCACTAACTTTAATCTCCTGTGTAACTGTGAACTCCTGTCACATTATTGCCTGCTTTATCAATGACCTGATTTAAATGAGAATGTCAGTTTATAACTTCATTTAAGTATCCCTGAACAGCAGCCTAATGCCCCTAATAACTGCTCTGGTTACATGAAACCCTCTCCATTTTAGAGAAGATAGAAACCAAGAATTACTAATTCATATCTATTTAAATAGACTTTAAGATTGGCAGGAAACAGTCTGATCATCCAGCCAGACTTGACTCCAAAATGTTCTCCACAAATTCCTATATGTAACTCAAGCATCCATTTATTTCTAAGCTGCTTTCAAGAATGTCACCAGCAATTATTTTAACTTTAAAATCCCTCCGTTTTGACTGAAAAGTTTATTTGAAAAAAGTGCTAGAAGAAACACAAGCTTATCAGTACTCTGATACAGTTTTAAGATAATTGTGAAAGATTTCTCAAGGCAGCTATTAAATTTAATATAGTTCAGCACCACATAACTTACATTAAAAAAGGTTGTTCATAATATTTATTACCCTCTAGCTGCACTATTTCTGTTCAGCCATCCATTTGAATTGAGGCATCCTTCATCATCCACATACATCAGACCTTCTCTTTGATCTCTAATGGTAAATTTAAAGGCTGAGTAAATGTTCTTTGAAACACACAGTGTGGCACAGCTGCTTATTGTTACACAGAAGACAGTAGGTCATTAAAATTGAAACTTGATTAATACAGTGGAACATCCCCCTAATCATATCCCAACTTTGAAGTAATACCCCTTTTGGTGATATCTCTAATTTACAGTTAACTAGTTTTCTTCAAGTGGAATAACAGTCAAGCTTTGGTTAAGGTCAGAGTTAATAAAGTGCATCTTTCATCAAGAGACAGTGAGCTATTGGCAATGCACCCTGCTGTGGTATTTGCACTTATAATACACAGCAAATACCCAACAGATATGCAGCCTACCACGTTAATCACATGGAACTCATCAAACCTGTGGTTTTTACCAGTTTGCTGAAGGTTTTTGTAATCCTACAAGAAAGTACTTTAGTATTTTTTAGTTAACTACACGCTATTTTTCACTAGTGCTTTAGCAGCACTCTAATTAGCGGAGGCTGAGCTAAATTTTTGTCTCAAAGTGTAACTGAATCTAAACAAAACCTTTGGAATTCAACTTTATGTAGCTTTTCACTTTTGCTTGCCCCTTATGACCGCTGTGGTTCAGACAGTGACACAATTAGAAAAAAAGAAAGAACTATTGTAAAAACTTTTCAAATCTGCCAGTGTCATTTAGCATGTTCGATTTCATTACGTTTTCCAGCTCAAATACCAGACCAAAGTATTAGAGATGGGTGAATCTGAATAAACACGGAACAAGGAAAACATGAACTTATGGACCTCCACTTACTGCATCAACAATAGCTGAACTATCCATACCAGTTTCAGGAGTAGACTAATAGGTGACTGCTCAAAAGAATTGAACAGCCACAAACATGACTGATCTTCCAAAATGCTCTTGTTCTTTGAAGATTAAAAAGATCTGCAAGTTCACTACTGATGATGCACAACTTTGTAACAATTCAGGAAGATGTCATCCTTTTTCTTCCTAAGAAAAAGACATCAAGACTATGGGGGGGCAATTCATAAGGTGGCTACTGAGAAGCTTTACTTCATCCTGAGTTGGAGGTGATCACTCAAAAAAGAAAAAAAAAAAAAAAAGGAAACTGAAAGAGATTCTATGCCTCATTGTTCATTGCCTGCCAGTCATAACCCAAGACACTAGCTTAAAATGCCACTATTTTAATCTTAGGGTGATTTTCAAGGGTATGAACTACGCTTGCTGAGGCACAGGCTGTGTCCCATGCTCTTGAAAATGCAGTCTGGCCAACCACATCTACCTCCAAGTCCACTGATCCAACCACTAAGAGGCAGCGAAAACCGCCCTCTGTCACCAGATGTGTAATACATTCCCTGAAGTTCAAGAGCTCTCTCTCAAATTGGTATAGTTAACCTCTGGGAATTATTCTTTAATTGCAGCATAGTTTTCCACTGTAGCAAGAAAAAAAATGTATTGGGACAAACATCCCTAGCTCTCTGAAAGTCACGACCCGAGAAAATTTCAGCTAAATTGATTATAAGATTGTCATTTTAAGCTTTGTTATCATGTAGTTATGCATTTTTAAAGTAATCTTCTGGTATAGAATTTGTCATGCTTAGACTAAGACCCAAGGCAATTTCTGCTTCAAATGTTAAAGCCACCTTTTACCTACTAAAATTATAAGACCTTTAAAACTTTTCTGTTTGTTTGTTTCCAAAAAAGCATTGGGAACTTTTCTGAGTGGAACTCAAAACCAGCTGTACTTTGCAAGTAAAAACTTTCCAAGTGCCTGGTTCTCTGCAGATTTTTGGCAAATCTATTTGAAAAATTGAAAACTGGGGGCCGGAGCCAAAGCTTACTGAAGTGTATGGAAAAACTCCCATAGATTTCATCAGGATTTGGATTAGGCCCTAAAAAAGTCTGAAGTAATTGAAAAATCAGTTCTGCATGGACAAAATATGAAATTTTCACTAGGTTTAGATTTATTAGACTCTTTTATGGTAATATGGAAGAGTAAATACATTATAAGTGGTGTTAGTGATGTACATATCATTTTGCAACTGTTAATTCACCACAGAGTTCCACAGACTCATACATGTTACTTACACTACCTACATAGTAAAATGATGAAATCAATCCCACACAAACAAACACCTTTACTTCATTTTAGAAAGGCCTGAATGTTGAGACTATCCTAGCTCAAGTGTTTTGGTTTTTTCTGGTTTTTTTTTTTTTTGAGGACCAAACAAAATATGGACTGTTTCCCTTCAAGAGTTGTAAGCCAAATTCAGTGATAACACACAAAAAAAACAACCCTGCAAATAACTATCTCATTCTGGGCACGCTTGCTCAGAACAGTTTAGAATAATATAACACTAGCCATTTCAGCTAAGATGCATCTAATTTATGGCAGTGTAAGAGAAGAGTCAAGTTTACTCAACCTATCTAGATGTGCCAGAAAACAAAGAAAAGTAGCAAATGCAAAACAAATGGTTTGTGGTACCTGAAACAACAGCCACAACAACTCCTGATTTGTAAATGGTTGCATCTCTACTGACTAAATGATGCTGCTTCCAGTCAAAAGAAACGGAGTAAGCCATTAACCATGACATATTCTGGCTTGAGGTATATATCACATTAAAAGAAATACTTACAATCAAGAGAAATGTTGCACGCACATATATATAAAATTTTAAAAATTAAAAAAAGAAAAAAAATGGAACAGCTCCCAGAGAACTTGTTTTCAGCATTTTAAGAGAGATGAGGTGACTTGGAAATGATTTTCCAACACCTCCCCTTTCACCCCTCTGTAATATCTCTCCCCTAATACCTTTTTGTGAATGGATATACTTTGTTGTGGTTGTACTTAAAAAAATTTTGTGGTGGCCTTGTCTAGATAGGGACTGGAAAGGAAAAGTAACATCATCTAAACAGCAGAGCTAATTATGTTCTTCAGATGTCTACAGCTCATGCATGAATATTGAGGCACTTCATCATATAGGTTGTTCTTGAAACACCACAGGAAACTAAAACTTAAAGTAACCAAAGGAAACCTGTTAAGTGGAAATCCAAAGTACGACTGGTGGTATAAGACTGACTCCCCATTAATAGCACACCTTAAATAAAAGGATTAAGCTACATTATTAAAGTGTGATTTTATTTAAAAATAGATTACATCATTTGTTACAGCCTCTTAAAATAACTATATAGGTTTTACTTTTACTTTTTCACTTGCTACTATTGAGTCTTCTAAAACTGAAGGTCAGTGGCTGTATACTTTCTCCTTCAGCAATACTTTTTCCATAGTTTTGAACAATTAGATTATTAGTGCAGATTTTAGAAGTTTACTTCTGCTTGTGGTCTCTCAAGGAGTCAAACAATATAGCAAATAAAGCCCAGTGACAAGCACAATCATTACAGAAATTTCTTTCAACTGACAATTATTTTCACTAACAGCTTACCTCAACATTATGAATCATTTGTGACCACTTATACTTAAGTAGAACATATTAAAATTTAATGGATTTCAATACAAAGAGCCAGCAATAGGATTGTACACACCAAGGCACTAATGTGTTGATCCTAACTGTATTTAGATGAGGCAAGTTGGAAATGCAATGCTGCCAACTAAATTTCGTAAGTACAACAAATGAATGAATCCCAAATCTCAAGCAGGATTTCTTTTTTATTCATTATGCATGACATTTCTCTCTTTAAATTATTCATTTTTTTTTTTAATGTTATTGCTTTAGCCTTCTTAACCTTTGTATTCCTCCACTCTGTGGTTTTTGCCAGCTGTAATATCAATTGAGGAGGGGATATTTTCCTAACAACATAATAAAAATCTTTTCACAACCCTGCACACAAATGCGTTTTTCTACCCTTCCATCTTATTTTGTCCCTTTTCACAATACTGGAATCTTGGAATGTCCTGGGAGAAAAAAGAAAAGAAAAGAAAGAAAAGAGAAAGAGGAGAAGAGAAGAGAAGAGAAGAGAAGAGAAGAGAAGAGAAGAGAAGAGAAGAGAAGAGAAGAGAAGAGAAGGAAAAGTATTTCCTATCAATGCCTTCTTTTCAATTGAAAAAAAATCATTCAAGTTTTACCATTGCTTATGTAATCACAGAATCACTGTAAATTAACCACTTGGAGAACTATCATTTGAGTCCAGCAGGGTGATTAAATTTGACTGAATTCATTAAAATTGAAGAACATCTCAGACATTCTTCCTCACTCTCTTCCCATGTCTGATACTGAGATTTCCATTTTTAAATGAGTTCACCTGAACCATGCAGAATGCTATAAAAACAAGCTGCAAAGCAAACTGACTCACCACAATCTATTAATTTGTAGGCTGTGTTTTTACAGTAAAACACTTAAAAACAACTGTACGTAGGAGGTACGACACAAGACTGCAAGGCATATTTGAATTCTATTTATATACAGGTGTTACTGGCTCATGGCATGACCTTAGGAAAGTCACTTCTGTATAGCCCAATTTTCCTATAAACAGAAATAAATTACCAACATTGCTAAAACAATAGAAATACAAGTTTTAAAGAGTAAAGAAACTAACAATGGAGAGAAGTTACAAAGAGTCAAGGTTCACATCACAGAGCCAAACAATCAGTGTTTCTGGCTTCACTAAGCTGTTCTTAAGCTTTTCTTGAGCAACCACAAAATCTTGTTACTGTAATCACTCCCAAAATTCTCCCTAAGGATTTGCTACTCCCCTTCCTTTTCACTAAATCAGCTTTATGGGGCAAGGGACATATTTTAGTCTCAAAAAAAAGAACCCAAATAATTAGTTTAAAATGTTGGATGTATTACTCTTAGCTTATTTCTAGGCTTTTATATTAGGATAGAACTGGTCATCATGAACAGCCTATAAATTTCTGCGAAAATATTCTAAATGTGGAGAACTAGAAGTCACAATGCAGCACTGTATCATGTTCCATTATATACCATATAATTCCTCGTTATTAGTTGGCACGGCAGAATGTAACAGTAGTGCATGACAATGCTAAGAGCTGTAAGAATTACGGCAACTTCTTTATTCTTGTTATTGTTTTTATCATGTGGATTATCATCCACAATTAGCTGGAGACAAGAAAGTTACCTTCAAACTGGCACAACAGTTCAGCCGTGCAAAGCTGCACAAATAGGATACAGAAGTACACAATGATCACACATTTTTGGATTTAGTTTCCAATACACCTTTGTCAAACCTTGCTAAAAATCTCATTGCCTGATAGATCCATAGTAGTACCACAGGATTTTCTCTGCTTTGGGCCACACAGATTGACAGCTGACCAGGAAAAGGGTCTTCCTACCCTTTTACTGCTCAAGTGATGAAGTTACTTGCTCCAAATATCATGGTGAAAGAACTGTGCTTATGGTTGTGTGGACATTAAAGGGCACAGTACGGAGAAGGAAACCAGTGAAGCACAATGTAGAAACGTGAAAAGCAAAAACTAATTGAGGAAAAATAGAGAAACCAAACAAAGCAGAGCCATAAGCAGTAGCCTTACTAGAAGGAAAAACTACAAAGAGAAGATAAAAAAATATGCATTTTACCAAATGTTTGTTTGCTGGCAGTAAGAAAAGTATGGGAAGTTTGAAAAAACTTAAGCAGTGATGATAGATCTGGTTTGGTTTCAAAGCACGTAGTATATACCTTCCCACAGAGAAACCTTTACCTCCATATGGGAATCCCAGCTTCTACAGGCAAGAGAGGAAAAAAACTCCTTGTTAAAATGAAAACATACATAAACTTTTGAATCAGGTAAATATGTCTAAGTTTTGAGCACTTAAGAAAATGAAGGTTAACGAATGTGATACTTTAGTGACATACATAGTTAGACTTCATACATATATATATATATAAAATAAATAAATATAGCCAGCAAATATAACACAAATCTTGTGATCTTGTTTAAATGAAGAGTTCAGTCTTTTTTGTGTCATCTCATACATTAAAAAAATACTTTTTCACTCTTAGTAAACAACCTGCTTCCTGGGGGAATCAGTCTTTCAAGGTACTTTATTGATCACCCTCGATGATTTGAAGCTAGAAAGATGAGTTAGTTTTCACTGCAACAGTTAAAGTAAGTTAATGTTAAATTCATATTTAAGGGCTTGAGCCAACAAATCCATAGCAATGAATTGGCATGCAGTGTTTTAGAAATGTGCTTTAAGAGCCTCTCTGTACATTAAAGAAAAAAAGTCCTCAGCAAACTGAGGACTTTTTTTTCAGTGAGAAAAAGACACATTTAGTAAGGTTTAGAGCCCTGAGATCACAGATACTTACCATTGTTCTCTAGATACTTTAGTAAATGGTACTGTCTCATGAAATAATGGAAACAGGTGAGGAACACTATGAAAAGGATGGTAAGAGCCTGAATCTAGTTTGGTCAATGACAGTTTCTGCTGACCTCAGTGTACTACCAGTTCCTTAAATCAGTACTATCCCGTCTTCAGGCGTACAAAATCCTTGCAAGTACCCGCAACAAACTTTGTGAATAAAACTTTACTTTCACTTTTCCTTACATAGATTTATTAAGCATTGTTTAAAACCTTTATGAATACCAAATATATTTAAAGTAAATTAATAAAAAATATTTTAAAGCACTAACATAAGGGTTACAAAAGGGAAAAAAAGTAATTTAGTATTTTATTGCTACAGAAAACATATGGAAAATATCTTCAGCGAGAATCACACTTCAAAATGGATCATAGTCTTCTGTGGAGATAAATGACACTGGTTTTGTGTCACCTTTATGAGAAAAAAAATGTATATACTGGCAATTTTTATACACCCCTCTGTGCCAGGATGGGTGCTATCCAAAGCTGTCAATGCACTATGATCTCAGGTTTAAAATACTTAAGTTACAGGAAAAGTTTTCAAACAGTGGTCCATCTGCCTTCAGTCATTTTAAGAATGTCTGCTGGTAGTTGAAAAGCATTGTCTAGTCCTCAGTGCTGGCTTCTGTGCCCTCTTCGGGCTGCTAAATTACTTTAGAATAATGTTAAACTTCTCCAGGCAAAAAATATCACTGCAGTTGCTACTGAGATAACATTACTGTGACAGAAAGAAGACTAGAATCTCAGTACAAAAAAATGTTTTTTTCAGATCAAACATACCATCACCAGTCTGTCTTTACAGTACACTCTCTGTGTACTAAGAACTTTGTAGCAATGTTTATGTCTTTATATATATATATATATATAAAAATGAATATTGCTCTTCCAGGAACTGAAATCCACATGTTTTTCCAATTAGTCCTGACATTCTCCTCAAGTTTAGTAGCACGTAAACAGAGAGTTCCTTAAGGAATATGACACATTCTGTTGCATCCCAGTTTTCCAGCTCAGAACACAGCTTTGAAATCAGTAATATTCACTCACAGATACCACCACACACTTTTGAAAAGAGGTTGCTGTAAGCTTACACAAGACAAAAAAAGAAGTAGAAAACTTTTGTCTCACAGAGCATGACTTTTACTACACTCTGGGTGCATATATATATATTTATTATAATGTGGTGAAGAACATTGTCTTTAAAGTTAGCATTTACGCATTTATAATCTGAATGACAGAATTATGATTATACAAAGCAGAATTATAATCAAACTGGGTCTGGAGACTGAGACAGAGCAGAGAGTATAGCAGGGTATACTCCCTGCTACAGACATAAGGAAAAACATTACATTTGGGAAAACCAACAATAAAAATTGAAAATTGTTGGGGAAAAAAAAAAAAAAAAGACTGAAATAATTAAGCCACAATTAGTATAAAAGAAAGAGTTACAGAAGTTACAGAGTTCAGATAAACTTTGTCACTGATACTCTGGTTACATTAATCCCATTGCAACACAGAGGAGAAAACTAGATGGGCAGTCAGCTTGAATTCTAGCTCTACGTTTATATAAATCTTAAATATTACACTGACACAAAACTATTTGCAAATACTATTTCCTGGGAGCAAAATATTCCTGCTTTTCTTTATAATTTCCGTTCTCAAGGCTCAGTTGATCTGAGGAGAAAACAGTCTTCGGCAGTCCACAGATTTCAGTGACAGAGTTCTCAGGTTAAATAATAGTTTCTCTGCTGCTCCAGTGATATTCAACTACGTATACCCATAATACAGCTTAGGCAATACTGCAAGCAGAGCTCCAAGCAATCAGACTGACACCTAAATAAGTCCCCTAAAACAGCCACATCTGACACTGCTTAAGGTTTTCAAAGCAACCCTGCAAACACACAGGTATTATAAGAGACCTTTAAAAGCTACAGAATTAATTCACTGCAAGTAATCAGGACCTATGCTATAAATTCTCGCACCCATTAAGCTCCATCCATGACAAGCCGGGTGGTCTATTGCACCTTTTCCCAGCACTTCCCTGGCCCTGACCCACACTTTGGGTTGGCACCACTCCTAAGCCTCTCACTGTTCCTCTCATCCAACTGCTTACGCACGGCCAAAGGCAACACAGTACATGATAGAGCCTGATGTCACTTAAAGTTACCATCATATTTACCCAATGATTCTGATAACTTTCAATCCTCCTTATAAGAACATTTTACTTACTGGAAAACTATCACATCCCTCCTCAAGCTTCTCTTCCTTTTTCCCTCAGAAGAAACGAAAAGCAAAACTGTTTCAATCATTTATAACTTTTGTGCTCTTCTCTGAACTCTATTAATTAGTCTAAGATTTTTTTAAATTGCATTTACGCTGTAATTTCAACCATATCTTTCTTATGAAGAAAGAAATAATTGTACCTCCTCGTTAAAGTCAAATTACTATATCCCAGAGTTGGAATTCACCTTTAATAGGATCATATCACTGACTTTCATTCAGTTGCAGTTCTACTATAACCCCCAGCAGTCTATTCTATAGCAACAGTGCTTAAGGAATAATTTCTCAACTTTTATTTTGACTGATTCTTATTTGCTAGAGACCTTAACACTTGTCTTGACTAAACACCATCTTACTGACTTCAAATCCTTCCTCTCATTTATCAAGTAGTGCTTGAAACTACTTCTAGCTTCTTGCAAAACCACAATTTTAACATTCATGCTCCATATTCCATCACTAAAGCCATTAAAGAAAATAATAAACAAAACCAGACACAGCAGAAACCATGGCATAACTCTAACACATAATGTTGGATTCACTACAAATACTGATAACTATTTTCTGAAGGCATCTTTCAAATAGTTGGACACTTAAAGATAATCATCAGCTTTTCAATGTGGCTTCAGACAATTTCTCTAGATTGCAGGGTACACCATCTTGAACATATTAAACATAGCTTCTAGAAATCTAGCTTACTGTTATACTGCTGCAATGCCAGAAGGGCCCTGGGCACTTTTAAACCAATGTTAAAATGTTGGTTGCTACAGAAATAGGAGTTTCCACCATAAAGAAAAAGAACGGGCTTGAGAAAAAGTGGCAATGAACAAAATTCTCAAGCTAATGACAACTACACTACTGGACAATTACGGGAACATCTTTGGCTTGACTTGGAATTTAAACATACTTAAGAACCTTTCATTACATTAACAACCAACATTTAACTATAAATCCTCAGATATAAATTCAATTATCACTTTTCCAGGTGTAGTTCTACTTCATTCTCCTCTACCTATTCCTGTTCCCTTCTTCAAGGACTGGGAGGAGTTCCTCTATTTTATAAGAATTGTCAAAAAGCTCATTATTCAAGAGCATATAGTCATTTCATATACTGGTTTCCCTTTATAAGACATCATCCAGCTTCTTCCTAGTAGTAGACTGAACAGGTATTTTCAGCTGGAACCATGAGTGAGGGAAATTCCTTGGTTATGCCCACTGGTTGCACTGTTTTCACACTGAGGAGCAGTCTTGGGCAAATGAAATTATTTCTTTTAGGTGAATCTAACTGGGCAGATGAATCCCAGGAATGCACCCAAAGCCCCCCAGTTGGTACTGAAAGATCAGTACAGCAGACATGAACCGATCTAGTTCAAACCCCCTATGAAACACACAGGTAGATGACAGAAGTCATGTTGCCAGCCTTAATTACTTCAACCTCCATGACTGCCTCAAATGGACACTTTACTTAGAATCATAGAACTACAGAAGGTCCTGAGTTGGAAGGGACCCACAAGAATCATCAAGTTAAACTCCTGACCCTGCATATGACAACCTCACAGTTCACACCATGTGACTGAGGTTGTTACCCAGCCTGTTCATGAAAAACTGATTGGGTAATTCTAAAAATGAGTACAAGAAGGAAAAAAGAATCCACAGGAAATGAGCAGGTATTGTTCACAGGAAATGGCAGGGACAGCCCCTGGGCACAGAACCTCCCGGGCACAGAAACTGCCTCGGGGCAGCACCCGAAAGGCTTCCTCCATAGGGTGCTGGGCGGAGGGCTGGCAGGCGGGGCTGCTGCGGGTGGGGCTGTGGGCGGGGCTGCACACAGGGGCCCCCTCACCACCACGTCACAATGCCAGCACCCGGCAACGCAGTGGTCACAACGCCCCGGGCAGGATAAGAAGGAGCAGCCTCCCGTGGCCACTGCCAGAGCTGGCCCGGGGGCAGCCCCAACACATCCCAGAGGAAGCCCTTGAAGAGCTGGTGGAATTCCTTGGCAGGGGCTGAGCAAGGAGAAGAACACTGGAGGCTGGACGAGGCTGCTGGAGGTTCTCTGCTGCAAGGCTTATCTTTTGGATGGAAACCCTTGTCAGCTGGACAGCAGTGGTAAGACCAAGGGAATGACATCTGGAGGAGCACTGCAGAGCTCGCTGTCCTCATCCTCTGCAGAGCCAGAGGCAGCAGTGGTAAGAAATAGGATGCAGAGATGCTGCCAAGGGTCCCAGTGCTTTGGAGCAGCCACCGCTGTCCTCACAGGTATGGGAAAGATTCTTGCCCCCAAGGCGCACTCTCGGAAGTGAGGCCCCTTACCACGACTTCCTTGGCACATTTTGCCAACCTGCTTCAACAAATGTACCCAAAACCACATTCAGACGCTAACCTACTGAAACCACCAACCTAAAAGAACCCATCTAAACCATCCAGCCTGAAAGAATCTAAATAACCTATATCCAGTGACCTAAACCACGATAAAGTAAAAAAGCTCAACCAAATGACCAAAAACAACTTAAGACAACAACAACAACAAAAGAAAACATCCTAAACAAAAAAAAAAGCTTAGAACATCCCAGGTAAAACAATCAACCTAAAATACCAGCCCAAACCAACCAACTCAATAACCTCAACCAACCAACCCAAACCAGCCAACACTAACCACTCAGCCTTCAAGGACCAGCCTCTAACAATCACCGTCAAAATAACCTCCCTCAAAAAACCCCTAAAACCACCTAAACACCCTGAACCAACATACCTCAATCAAAAATCCAATACAGATTAAGACAACCTACCCTAAAAAACCTTTCTGAAAAAACACCAGCCAAACAGCCTAACAGAAACGAGGAAATCCAACCCATCTAAAACAAACACCACAAATCAACCTTCACAAAATGACATCAAACAACCTAAACCAAGCAGCCTAACAGAAACGTTAGACCACCAACCTATAGCAAACCCAACCAACCTTCAACAACCTAAACCAACAAGTTCTAAATGCCTTACGAACACACAACTTACAGGGAACCCAGAAATAACCTAGAAACAACCTCACACAGCATCAAACAACAAACCGCACAAAACAACCATAAAGCAAGTCATGGAAACAGAGATAAAACAACCAACTTAAACCAACATACAAACAAACAGCATCTAAAAAAACAAGGTAAAACAAACAAGCTGCAAAAATAAAAGAAGGGAGGAACATAGAGGATAGAAACAAGCTACAAAGAACTACACAGAACCTCATCAAAGGTCAAAAAGGCAACCCAACCCAACCAACTGTAAACAACCAAACCCAACCAACCAATCTCAAGCAACCAGCCTCAGCCAACCAGCCTCAAAACACCTAAGCCAACCTCCAGAACCTGAAAGAAGACACCTAGAACAAAAACCTAAACCAGATTCTAGTCCCCAACCCTAACGAACCTTCCTGAAACAACATCCACCAAACAGCCTCAAAAAAACAAGAACTACCGAAACACCTAAACCAAACAATAGAACTCGGCCTTCAAATGACACAAAACAACCCCAAGCCACCAATTAACCAACCTCAACCAAGCTAAACCAAACAAACCGAAATCCAGCAGCATAAGACAACCAACCCAAACCCAACTTCAACAACCCCAAAACAACCAAGCTTCAATGGCCTACGAAGAGACAACCTGCCAATGCTCCACCCCAAATAACCAGCCTCAAAACATACACCCTCAAACAACTAACAGAAACCCAGCTAAAGTAACCAACTCGAACCAACTGACCTAAAAACAACTCAAACAACATAAACCAAACAAACAAAAGCCATCCTGAACAAAAAGAGCTTAAAAAACCCCACCTAAAAGAACCAACCTTAACCCATCGGCCTCCAAGAAACAGCTTCTGACAAACACCCTCAAAACAACTTCCTCAAAAGAAACTTAAACCACCTAAACACCCTGAACCAAGATACCTCAATCAAAAATCTAAGCCAGACTAAGACAATCTACCCCAGAGAACCTTTCTGAAAAAAAAATCAACCAAATAGCCTAACAGAAACGAGGAAATCCAACCCATCTAAAACAAACAACACAAGTCAACTTTCACAAAATGACATCAAACCACCTACAACAACCAACTTGAAGTAACCAACCGAAACCAAGCCTAAACAGAAACCCAAAGCAAGGAAGGTTAGACCACCAATCTAAACCAAATGGAACCAGCCTTCAACAGCCTAAACTAACAAGGTTTAAATGCCTTATGAACACACAACCTACAAAGAACCTAGAAACAACCCCATACAGCATCAAACTACCAAACACAACAATTAATCAGAAAACAACTCATGTAAAGAACTCATGGAAACCCAGCCAAAGCAACCAACTTCAACCAACGTGCAAAGCAACAAGCTTCAAACAAGGTACAAAGAAAGAATCTACCAACAACCTACGTAGATCTTATTTCAGTGTAAAAAAAGCAACCAAATACAACTAGCCTTAAACAACCAGCCTCAAACAGCCAGCCAACCAACCTCAACCAACCAAGCAGCCTCAACCAACCTAAACCAAATGACCTAAGCCAGCCTAGAACAAACAACTTCAATCTAAACCAAGAGAGCCTCCACCAACCACCCGAAACAACCAACCCCAACCAAACAAACCTGAACCAAGAAACCCTAAACAAACCACCTCGAATCACAAACCTTCAACAACAAACCTTCAACAACCTACAAACCGTGTACAAACAATTGGAATGGAAAAGGATTAAGTTCAAAGTGCTCCTGACGGATAGAAATCCTACTTCGCTGTTCAGCGAACAGATGCATACCCCTCAGAGGAGATCAGAAGAACCACCAACCCCTACAAGTGCCCAAGGCACAAGCACTGGTAAGACCAATGGAATGACTTCTGGAGGAGCACTGCGGAGCTCGCTGTCTTCACCTCCTGCAGAGCCAGGGGCAGCAGTGGTAAGCAATAGGATACAGAGACGTTGCCGGGGGTCCCAGTGCTTCGGAGCAGCAACCTGCTGCCCTGATAGGTACAGGAAGGATTCTTGCCCTCAAGTTCAATCTGGCCAGAGGCATTTGGGCACTTTCAGAAGCCCATGAGATGACTCCAGGTTTAGTGGTAATAGGGCTTGGGCAGCTCCTGGGAGGCATGACCAGCCTGTGGGACAAGGAGCCAGGTCTGGCTCACATGCTCAGGGAACAGCCGATCGCCAGCATTGGGGTCAGGAAGGAATTTTTTCCCCCGGGGCAGATTGGCACTGGTCCTCGGGGGTTTTTTGCCTTCCTCTGCAGCATTGAGCATGACCACTTTGCAGAGCTCCTCTGAGCCCTTTTGGCTTGGTTCCTGCCTGCTGCTCAAGCACCAGGAAGACGGCCTCTCGTGCCCTGCAGCCAGGAGGAGGAAGCTTCTTGGAGTCCCAGGGTGGGTCCCAAGTGCTCTCCTAGGAATTCCTTCTTGTCCTCCATAGCATTGAGCGCAGCCAATGGCTCTCTCGGGCTTTCTTGCCCAGAGCAACGTTGCAGCAGGAGCCAGCTCTTCTCTTCCCTGGATTCCATTTCCCCAGGGGTTCTGGCTGCTGCAAAACAGACGGTGCTTGGAAGGGCTCCCAGCTTGCTGCACCCTCTGCATCTCCCACTTTTCAGCTCTCCCTGCGTGCAACACAGCACCGGGCAGGAACAAGAGCGCTTTTTATGCAGCCCTAGCCAAGTAGCATAGGAACCAAGAAAGTCTTCCAAGGGAAAAACTCTGCTTGTCATCGCTATATGCCATACTTTGGAAAATCCCTCACAGTATCACACAGCTCTTCTTCTTCTTCCTTATCTTCTTCTTATTATTTTTCTTTTTTGTCTTCTTCTTCTCCTTCCTCATCTTCCTCTTCCTCTTCTCCTTCCTCATCTTCTTCTTTTGTGTGTGGTCTGTCCCCAGCCTCATTCCTCACATTCTCCCTCTTCAGGACACAGAGACAGCTTGGCCTATATTGCTGCTGCTGTTCTTGCAGTTCTGTAACTTGCCTTTGCCAGCCTGCAAGGGATGTTTCTTCAAGGTAAACTGAAGAATGCATCAGCCTGCTCCTGGCTACACGTGGGCATTGTGTTAATGCTCATGAGCATCGGCTCTGTAAACAGAGTCAGTAAGTGACCTAGAATAATCTAAAATAAAATAAAATATAATCAAATCCTGTTTCCACTCGTATCCTTTGTGTTCTGTGCACTTGAAAATGTTTCTGGAGCTGAAAACCCCCTGCCATTTCATGTAAATAATATTCCCATCCTTATTTGACTCATGGTGAGCACATGGAAGAGAATACAATACATAGGATAGAATAGAAAATAATATAATAGTTATGCTGTGTTATGCCTTGAGTTCTGCACGACAAGTCCTCACAGAGCCCTGAGGGCTCCCTCCATCCAGGAGAGCCTCCCTCTGCAGGGCAGGGCCCAGGCACAGCCAGGGACAGAGGCAGAGATGGGACGGGCACACACACACCTACAACACGGCTCAGGCAGGGACCCAAGGTCCCAGGCTGAGCTGAGACACGTCCCCTGGGCTCTTGGCAATAGACCGTGGTGGTGGGCGGGGGTCCCAGGGGAGGCCGGTCCCAGACACAGGGGCCAAGGAGCACCTCTATGCACCTTCTCTCTGTTAGAGTACTGTTGTTCTCAGGCTCTTTTGTTTTAGCACGTTTTTTCATGAAAAAATGAGTGGGTAATTCTAAAAATGAGTACAAGAAGGAAAAAAGAATCCACAGGAAATGAGCAGGTATTGTTCACCTCAGAAAGATTCGAAAGCCCTTAGGTGAGGAGCATGGCTTGCTTCAGAATGAGGGCTTGATCTCGGAGCCTCACTAGTGTCAGAGCTATGAGGTTTTGCCACCCTCTGGAAACTCAACTCAACCAGACGAACAGAGAAGAGTTTCAAAAACTCTACTTCATACTTGCTCTTTGCCACTTTGTACAGATGGTCCAACTACCTTGAGACGATTCCCAGCTCTCACCCCATCACAAGGTACGTGCCTCCTTCCCACAACGGGACAGAGGCAATGCCTATGCTGGGATATGGTTATGGGTATTCAGTGCCTTCTGCCCTGAAATGTCATCACAGCTTTCCTCAGCATCTACTTCGGGGAAAGCAGGAGACAGGAAGAAGAATGGGATAGAATAGATCAGTTCAGATGGAAGGGCCCTGTAACCATCCCCTAGTCCAACCGCCTGACTGCTTCAGCACTCACCAGAAGTTAAAGCACGATACTAAGGATGTTGCCCAAATGCCTCTTCAACACTGACAGACGTGGGGCATCGACCACCTCTCCAGGAAGACTCTTCCAGGCTTTGACCACCTCTCAGCAAACAAATGGTTCCTCATGTCAAGGCTGAACCTCCCCTGATGGACACAGCTGAGAGCCATTCCCATGCTTCCTGGCACTGGGTACCAGGCAGAAGAGCTCAGCACCTCCCTCTCCACTTCCCCTCCTCAGGAACCCGGACACAGCACTCATGTTGCCCCTCCGCCTCCTTCTCTCCAAAGCAGACAGACCCAGGGGCCTCAGCTGCTCCCCACAGGACATGCCTTCCAGCCCCTTCCCCACCTTTGCTGCCCTCCTCGGGATGCATCCAAGTCATGGAAGAAAGTGCCATTTCAAATATTTAAACAGAAGGAACAGCAATTGGAGATGGGTAGCAACAAGCCAGGACAATACACCACTGTGTAAAAACATTAAACAGCAAAAAGAAAACCTTAGCACCATTTTCATTTACTGCTGCTAAGATCCACCTGTGCTTTTAAATGGAGAGAAATTTGAAAACTACATTAAGTAAAAACATTAGAAAACACTCTGTCTAGAACAAACTTTGCTATTCAGAAGACAGAAAGATTTTTTCTGTTACATGGTTGGCTCCAAGAGTGGTGCTACAGGCAGGGCTTTAGATTTTTTGATAATGGTTGGTTCTATAAGACACCAGTCCAGACAGTGTCACGCGGGAAGGTTTTATCTCGCAGGGGCAAAGGGATGCTGGAGCAGGAATTAGCTGGGCTCATTTCGAGAGCTTTAAACTAGGCTCGAAGAGGGATGGAGTTGTAGCTGGGCTTGTCCCAGTGGGGCAGCATTCTAAAACTGATGAGGGCTGGGTGGCCTCCTATGCCCCTAGGGAGAAATGGGTGTGCTCTGCTCGCTCCCTGAAATGCGTCTACACCAATGCGCGCAGCATGGGGAATAAGCAGGAGGAGTTAGAATCCTATGTTTGGTCGGGAGATTATGATCTGGTGGCAATTACAGAAACATGGTGGGACAGTTCACATGACTGGAATGTGGTCATGGATGGCTATGCCCTTTTCAGAAAAGACAGACTGGCCAGGCATGGTGGTGGAGTTGCTCTCTATGTGAGAGAGCAACTACAATGTACTAAATTCTGCCCAGGAGTGGATGATGAGCGAGTTGAGTGTATGGGTCAGGATCAAGGGGCAGGCTGGCAGGGGTGACACTGTTGTGGATGTCTGTTACAAGCCACCAGATCAGGCTGAGGAAGTTGATGAGGCCTTCTATGGGCAACTGAGAGTGGCCTCACAGTCACAGGCCCTGGTTGTTGTGGGTGATTTTAACTTCCCTGATGTTTGCTGGAAGGACCATTCAGGCAGCCAGCCACAGTCCAGGAGGTTCCTCCAGTGCATTGATGAGAACTTCCTCATGCAGATGGTGGAGGAGCCGACTAGGAGAGGTGCACTGCTGGATCTCATCCTCACTAACAAGGAGGGTCTGGTCAAAGCAGTAAAGGTTGAGGGCTGCCTGGGTTGCAGTGACCATGAGATGGTGGACTTCAGCATCTTGTATGGCAGGAACAGAATAGCAAGTAGAATTGCAACCCTGGACTTAAGCAGGGCTAACTTTGGCCTTTTCAAGCAATTGCTGGGGGAAATCCCATGGGCAAGACTGCTTGAAGGAAAAGGGGCCCAAGAGAGCTGGATTGCATTCAGAGGTTGCTTCTTCCACGCTCAGGATCAGAGCATCCCCACACGTAGGAAGTCAAGTAAGGGAGCCAGGAGGCCTGCGTGGTTGAATAGGGATCTGTTGGGTATGCTCAAGCAGAAGAGGAGAGTTTACAGGTCATGGAAGCAGGGGCTGGCCACTTGGGAAGAATATAAGGCTGCTGTTAGAGGATGCAGGAAGGCAGCTAGGATAGCCAAGGCCTCCTTAGAATTACAGCTGGTGAGAGGGGTCAAGGACAGCAAAAAGAACTTTTTCAAATACATAGCGGATAAAACTAATACCAGAGGCAATGTAGGCCCACTGATGAATGGGGTGGGTGCCCTGGTGGCAGAAGATACAGAGAAGGCAGAATTACTGAATGCCTTCTTTGTCTCTGTCTACTCTGCCGGAGGCTGTCCTGGGGAGCCATGTACCCCTGAGACCCTGGGTGAAGCCAGGTCAATGGAGGAGTTTGCTTTAGTCAATGAGGACTGGGTTAGGGAGCAATTAAATAGTCTGGACATCCATAAATCCATGGGTCCAGATGGGATGCATCTGCGGGTGCTGAGGGAGCTGGCTGAGGTCATTGCTGGACCGCTCTCCATCATCTTTGCCAAGTCTTGGGAAACGGGAGAGGTGCCCGAGGATTGGAGGAAAGCAAATGTCACTCCAGTCTTCAAAAAGGGCAAGAAGGAGGACCCAAGTAATTATAGATCGGTCAGCCTCACCTCTGTCCCTGGGAAAGTAATGGAACAGCTTATCCTTGGTGCCATCTCAAGGCATATCAGGGATAAGAGGGTTATTAGGGGCAGTCAGCATGGCTTTACCAAGGGTAAGTCATGCTTGACCAACCTCATAGCCTTTTATGAGAATGTAACAAGGTGGATGGATGATGGCAGAGTGGTGGATGTGGTCTACCTTGACTTCAGTAAAGCCTTTGACACAGTCTCCCACAGCATCCTAGTTGCTAAGTTGAGGAGGTGTGGTCTAGACAGTAGAGTAGTGAGGTGGGTTACAAACTGGCTTAAGGAGAGAAGCCAGAGAGTGGTAGTCAATGGTGCGGAGTCTAGTTGGAGGCCAGTATCTAGTGAGGTGCCTCAGGAGTCAGTACTGGGGCCAGTATTGTTCAATATATTCATTAACGATTTAGACGAGGGAATAGAGTGTACTATCAGCAAGTCTGCTGATGACACTAAGCTGGGAGGAGTGGCTGACACGCCAGAAGGCTGTGCTGCCATCCAACGAGACCTGGACAGGCTGGAGAGTTGGGCGGGGAATAACCTAATGAAATTTAACAAGGGAAAGTGTAGAGTCCTGCATCTGGGCAGGAACAACCCCAGGTTCCAGTACAGGTTGGGAAATTACATATTAGAGAGCAGTGTAGGGGAAAGGGACCTGGGGGTCCTGGTAAACAACAGGATGACCATGAGCCAGCACTGTGCCCCTGTGGCCACGAAGGCCAATGGCATCCTGGGGTGTATTAGAAGGGGGGTGGTTAGTAGATCAAGAGAGGTCCTCCTTCCCCTCTACTCTGCCCTGGTAAGACCACATCTGGAATATTGTGTCCAGTTCTGGGCCCCTCAGTTCCAGCAGGACAAGGAACTGCTGGAGAGGGTCCAGTGTAGGGCAACAAAGATGATTAAGGGAGTGGAGCACCCCTCTTATGAGGAAAGGCTGAGGGAGCCGGGTCTCTTTAGTTTGGAGAAGAGGAGACTGAGGGCTGACCTTATTAATGTTTATAAATATATAAAGGGTGAGTGCCACGAGGATGGAGCCAGGCTCTTCTCGGTGGCAAACAATGATAGGACAAGGGGTAATGGGATCAAGCTGGAACACAAGAGGTTCCACTTAAATTTGAGAAAAAACTTCTCAGTAAGGGTGACAGAGCACTGGAACAGGCTGCCCAGGGGGGTTATGGAGTCTCCTTCTCTGGAGACATTCAAGACCCACCTGGACATGTTCCTGTACGACCTCACCTAGGCGTTCCTGCTCCAGCAGGGGGATTGGACTAGATGATCTTTTGAGGTCCCTTCCAATCCCAAACATACTGTGATACTGTGATAAGATGATACCTCTAGTATCGAGCTGCTGTGACCCAGGGTCCTCAGCTGCTCCCCACAGGACATGCCTTCCAGCCCCTTCCCCACCTTTGCTGCCCTCCTCGGGATGCAATCAAGTCATGGAAGAAAGTGCCATTTCAAATATTTAAACAGAAGGAACAGCAATTGGAGATGGGTAGCAACAAGCCAGGGCAATACACTACTATGTAAAAACATTAAACAGCAAAAACAAAAACTTAGCACCATTTTCATTTACTGCTGCTAAGATCCACCTGTGCTTCTACATGGAGAGAAATTTGAAAACTACATTAAGTAAAAAAATTAGAAAACACTCTGTCTAGAGCAACCTTTGCTATTCAGAAGACAGAAAGATTCTTCGGTTACATGAGATGATACCTCTAGTATCGAGATGCTGTGACTACGTAAAAGATTAATACCATAGTGTTTCCTGTGAGGATCAGATCATGTTAGAGGCCTATTGAAAAACTATTCCCATAAAGCTTCCAGCTTAACTTACACATAAATATCTAGAAATTGGCTTCACAGAATCATAGAATGCCCTGAGTTGGAAGGGACCCACAAAGATTGAGTCCAACTCCTGACCCTGCATAGGAGAACCCCAAAATTCACACCACGTGCCTGAGTGCATAGTCCAGTCTCTTCTTGAACACTGCCAGGCTTGGGGCCGTGACACCTCCCTGGGAAGCCTGTTCCAGTGCTCCGCCACCCTCTGGGTAAAGAACCTTCTCCTAATGTCCAACTTGAATCTCCTCTGGCACATCTTCCTGCCATTGCCTCGGGTTCTGTCACTGGTCACCAGAGAGAAGAGAGCAGTGCCTGCCCCTCCTCCTCCCCTTGTGAGGAAGCTGGAGCTGCCATGAGCTCCAGGTGAGGCCACACCAGTGCAGAGCAGAGAGGGACAATCAACTCCTCACCTAAGGGCTTGTGAATCTTTGAGGTGAAAAATACCTGCTTATTTCCTGTGGATTCTTTTTTCCTTCTTGTACTCATTTTTAGAATTACCCACTCATTTTTTCATGAAAAAACGTGCTAAAACAAAAGAGCCTGAGAACAACAGTACTCTAACAGAGAGAAGGTGCATAGGGGTGCTCCTAGGCCTCAGTGTCTGGGACCGGCCTCCCCTGGGACCCCAGCCCACCGCCAGGAGCAGGCTGATGCATTCTTCAGTTTACCTTGAAGAAACATCCCTTGCAGGCTGGCAAAGGCAAGTTACAGAACTCAAGAACAGCAGCAGCAATATAGGCCAAGCTGTCCCTGTGTCCTGAAGAGGGAGAATGTGAGGAATGAGGATTGGGACAGACCACACACAAAAGAGGAAGATGAGGAAGGAGAAGGAGAAGAGGAAGAGGAAGATGAGGAAGAAGAAGAAGATAAGGAAGAAGAAGAGCTGTGTGGGAGATGCAGAGGGTGCAGCAAGCTGGGAGCCCTTCCAAGAACTGTCTGTTTTGCAGCAGCCAGAACCCCTGGGCAAATGGAATCCAGGGAAGAGAAGAGCTGGCTCCTGCTGCAAAGTTGCTCTGGACAAGAAAGCCCGAGAGAGCCATTGGCTGTGCTCAGTGCTACGGAGGACAAGAAGGAATTTCTAGGAGAACACTTGGGACCCAGCCTTGGACTCCAAGAAGCTTCCTCCTCCCGGCTGCAGGGCACGAGAGGCCGTCTTCCTGGTGCTTGAGCAGCAGGCAGGAACCAAGCCAAAAGGGCTCAGAGGAGCTCTGCAAAGTGGTCATGCTCAATGCTGCAGAGGAAGGCAAAAAACCCCCGGGGACCAGGGCCAATCTGCCCCGGGGGAAAATTCCTTCCTGACCCCAATGCTGGCGATCGGCTGTTCCCTGAGCATGTGAGCCAGACCTGGCTCCTTGTCCCATAGGCTGGTCGTGCCTCCCAGGAGCTGCCCAAGCCCTATTACCACTATACCCGGAATCATCTCATCTCATGGGCTTCTGCGAGTGCCCAAATGCCTCTGGCCAGATTGAACTTGAGGGCAAGAATCCTTCCTGTAGCTGTCAGGACAGCAGGGGCTGCTCCGAAGCACCAGGACCTCAGGCAGCATCTCTGTATCCTATTGCTTACCACTGCTGCCCCTGGCTCTGCAGGGGGTGAAGACAGCGAGCTCCGCAGTGCTCCTCCAGAAGTCAATCCCTTGGTCTTACCACTGCTTGTGCCTTGGGCACTTGTAGGGGTTGGTGGTTCTTCTGATCTCCTCTGAGGGGTATGCATCTGTTCGCTGAACAGCGAAGTAGGATTTCTATCCGTCAGGTGCACTTTGAACTTAGTCCTTTTCCATTCCGATTGTTTGTACACGGTTTGGAGGTTGTTGAAGGTTTGTTGTTGAAGGTTTGTAATTTGAGGTTGTTTGTTTAGGGTTTCTTGGCTCAGGCTTGGTTAGTTGGGGTGGTTGTTTCAGGTTGTTTAGTTTCGGGTGGTTGGTGGAGGCTCTTTTTGTTTCGATTGAAGTTGTTTGTTCTAGGCTGGCTTTGGTCATTTGGTTTAGGTTGGTTGAGGCTGGTTGGTTGGCTGTTTGAGGCTGGTTGTTTAAGGCTGGTTGTATTTGGTTGCTTTTTTGACACTGAATTAAGATCTACGTAGGTTGTTGGTAGATTCTTTGTTTCTACCTTGTTTGAAGCTTGTTGCTTTGTACGTTGGTTGAAGTTGGTTTGCATGAGTTCTTTACATGAGCTGTTTTCTGATTAATTGTTGTGGTTGGTTGTTTGATGCTGTATGAGGTTGTTTCTAGGTTCTTTGTAGGTTGTGTGTTCGTAAGGCATTTAAACCTTGTTGGTTTAGGCTGTTGAAGGCTGGTTCCGTTTGGTTTAGATTGGTGGTGTAACCTTCCTTGTTTTGGGTTTCTGTTTTAGCTTGGTTTAGGTTAGTTACTTCAAGTTGGTTGTTGTATGTGGTTTGATATAATTTTGTGAAGGTTGACTTGTGTTGTTTGTTTTAGGTGGGTTGGATTTCCTTGTTTCTTTTAGGTTGTTTGGTTGATGTTTTTTCAGAAAGGTTTTTGGGGTAGGTTGTCTTAGTCTGGCTTAGATTTTTGATTGAGGTATGTTGGTTCAGGGTGTTTAGGTGGTTAAGGTTTTTTTTGAGGAAGGTTGTTTGAGGGTGTTTGTCAGAAGCTGTTTCTTAGAGGCCGATGGGTTAAGGTTGGTTCTTTTAGGTGGGGTTTTTTAAGCTCTTTTTGTTCAGGATGGCTTTTGTTTGTTTGGTTTATGTTGTTTGAGTTGTTTTTAGGTCAGTTGGTTCGAGTTGGTTACTTTAGCTGGGTTCCTGTTAGTTGTTTGAGGGTGTATGTTTTGAGGCTGGTTATTTGGGGTGGGGCATTGGCAGGTTGTCTCTTCGTAGGCCATTGAAGCTTGGTTGTTTTGGGGTTGTTGAAGTTGGGTTTCGTTTGGTTGTCTTATGCTGCTGGGTTTAGGTTTGTTTGGTTTAGCTTGGTTGAGGTTGGTTAATTGGTGGCTTGGGGTTGTTTTGTGTCATTTGAAGGCCGAGTTCTATTGTTTGGTTTAGGTGTTTCGGTAGTTCTTGTTTTTTTGAGGCTGTTTGGTGGATGTTGTTTCAGGAAGGTTCGTTAGGGTTGGGGACTAGAATCTGGTTTAGGTTTTTGTTCTAGGTGTCTTCTTTCAGGTTCTGGAGGTTGGCTTAGGTGGTTTGAGGCTGGTTGGCTGAGGCTGGTTGCTTGAGATTGGTTGGTTTGTTGGGTTGGGTTGTTTACAGTTGGTTGGGTTGGCTTGCCTTTTTGACCTTTGATGAGGTTCTGTGTAGTTCTTTGTAGCTTATTTCTACCCTCTATGTTCCTCCCTTCTTTTATTTTTACAGTTCGTTTGTTTTACCTTGTTTTTTTAGACGCTACTTGTTTGTATGTTGGTTTAAGTTGGTTGTTTTATCTCTGTTTCCATGACTTGCTTTATGGTTGTTTTGTGCGGTTTGTTGTATGATGCTGTGTGAGGTTGTTTCTAGGTTATTTCTGGGTTCCTTGTAGGTTGTGTGTTCGTAAGGCATTTAGAACTTGTTGGTTTAGATTGTTGGAGGTTGGTTGAGTTTGGTATAGGTTGGTGGTCTAATGTTACTTGTTTTAGGTTTCTGTTAGGCTGCTTGGTTTAGGTTGTTTGATGTCATTTTGTGAAGGTTGACTTGTGTTGTTTGTTTTAGGTGGGTTAGATTTCCTCGTTTCTGTTACGCTGTTTGGCTGATGTTTTTTCAGAAAGCCAACCTCAACCAACCTAAACCAAATGACCTAAGCCAGCCTAGAACAAACAACTTCAATCTAAACCAAGAGAGCCTCCACCAACCACCCGAAACTAAACAACCTGAAACAACCATCCCAACTAAACAAGCCTGAACCAAGAAAACCTAAACAAACAACCTCAAACCACAACCCTTCAACAACCTCCAAACCGTGTACAAACAATCGGAATGGAAAAGAATTAAGTTCAAAGTGCTCCTGATGGATAGAAATCCTACTTCGCTGTTTAGCGAACAGATGCATACCCCTCAGAGGAGATCAGAAGAACCACCAACCCCTACAAGTGCCCAAGGCACAAGCAGTAGTAAGACCAAGGGATTGACTTCTGGAGGAGCACTGCGGAGCTCACTGTCTTCATCCCCTGCAGAGCCAGGGGCAGCAGTGGTAAGCAACAGGATACAGAGACGTTGCCAGGGGTCCCAGTGCTTCGGAGCAGCCCCTGCTGTCCTGACAGGCACAGGAAGGATTCTTGCCCTCAAGTTCAATCTGGCCAGAGGCATTTGGGCACTCGCAGAAGCCCATGAGATGAGATGACTCCAGGTTTAGTGGTAATAGGGCTTGGGCAGCTCCTGGGAGGCATGACCAGCCTATGGGACAAGGAGCCAGGTCTGGCTCACATGCTCAGGGAACAGCCGATCGCCAGCATTGGGGTCAGGAAGGAATTTTTTCCCCCGGGGCAGATTGGCCCTGGTCCCCGGGGGTTTTTTGCCTTCCTCTGCAGCATTGAGCATGACCACTTTGCAGAGCTCCTCTGAGCCCTTTTGGCTTGGTTCCTGCCTGCTGCTCAAGCACCAGGAAGACGGCCTCTCGTGCCCTGCAGCCGGGAGGAGGACGCTTCTTGGAGTCCCAGGGTGGGTCCCAAGTGCTCTCCTAGGAATTCCTTCTCGTGTTCCATAGCATTGAGCGCAGCCCCTGGCTCTCTTGGGCTTTCTTGCCCAGAGCAACTTTGCAGCAGGAGCCAGCTCTTCTCTTCCCTGGATTCCATTTGCCCAGGGGTTCTGGCTGCTGTAAAACAGATGGTGCTTGGAAGGGCTCCCAGCTTGCTGCACGCTCTGCATCTCCTACACAGCTCTTCTTCTTCCTTATCTTCTTCTCCTTCCTCATCATCCTCTTCCTCTTCTCCTTCCTCATCTTCTTCTTTTGTGTGTGGTCTGTCCCAATCCTCATTCCTCACATTCTCCCACTTCAGGATACAGGGACAGCTTGGCCTATATTGCTGCTGCTGTTCTTGCAGTTCTGTAACTTGCCTTTGCCAGCCTGCAAGGGATGTTTCTTCAAGGTAAACTGAAGAATGCATCAGCCTGCTCCTGGCTACACGTGGGCATTGTGTTAATGCTCATGAGCATCGGCTCTGTAAACAGAGTCAGTAAGTGACCTAGAATAATCTAAAATAAAATAAAATATAATCAAATCCTGTTTCCACTCATATCCTTTGTGTTCTGTGCTCTTGAAAATGTTTCTGGAGCTGAAAACCCCCTGCCATTTCATGTAAATAATACTCCCATCCTTATTTGACTCATGGTGAGCACATGGAAGAGAATACAATACATAGGATAGAATAGAAAAGAATAGAATAGTTATACTGTGTTATGCCTTGAGTTCTGCACGACAAGTCCTCACAGAGCCCTGAGGGCTCCCTCCATCCAGGAGAGCCTCCCTCTGCAGGGCAGGGCCCAGGCACAGCCAGGGACAGAGCCAGAGACGGGACGGGCACACACACACCTACAACACGGCTCAGGCAGGGACCCAAGGTCCCAGGCTGAGCTGAGACACATCCCCTGGGCCCTTGGCAGGAGATGTTGGCGGTGGGCGGGGGTCCCAGGGGAGGCCGGTCCCAGACACAGGGGCCAAGGAGCACCTCTATGAACCTTCTCTCTGTTAGAGTACTGTTGTTCTCAGGCTCTTTTGTTTTAGCACGTTTTTTTCATGAAAAAATGAGTGGGTAATTCTAAAAATGAGTACAAGAAGGAAAAAAGAATCCACAGGAAATGAGCAGGTATTGTTCACCTCAGAAAGATTCAAAAGCCCTTAGGTGAGGAAAATGGCTTGCTTCAGAATGAGGGCTTGATCTCGGAGCCTCACTAGTGTCAGAGCTATGAGGTTTTGCCACCCTCTGGAAACCCAACTCAACCAGACGAACAGAGAAGAGTTTCAAAAACTCTACTTCATACTTGCTTTTTGCCACTTTGTACAGATGGTCCAACTACCTTGAGGCGATTCCCAGCTCTCACCCCATCACAAGGTACGTGCCTCCTTCCCACAACGGGACAGAGGCAATGCCTATGCTGGGATATGGTTATGGGTATTCAGTGCCTTCTGCCCTGAAATGTCATCACAGCTTTCCTCAGCATCTGCTTCGGAGAAAGCAGGAGACAGGAAGAAGAATGGGATAGAATAGATCAGTTCAGATGGAAGGGCCCTGTAACCATCCCCTAGTCCAACCGCCTGACTGCTTCAGCACTCACCAGAAGTTAAAGCACGATACTAAGGATGTTGCCCAAATGCCTCTTCAACACTGACAGACGTGGGGCATCGACCACCTCTCCAGGAAGACTCCTCCAGGCTTTGACCACCTCTCAGCAAACAAATGGTTCCTCATGTCAAGGCTGAACCTCCCCTGATGGACACAGCTGAGAGCCATTCCCATGCTTCCTGGCACTGGGTACCAGGCAGAAGAGCTCAGCACCTCCCTCTCCACTTCCCCTCCTCAGGAACCTGGACACAGCACTCATGTTGCCCCTCCGCCTCCTTCTCTCCAAAGCAGACAGACCCAGGGTCCTCAGCTGCTCCCCACAGGACATGCCTTCCAGCCCCTTCTCCAGCTTTGCTGCCCTCCTCGGGATGCATCCAAGTCATGGAAGAAAGTGCCATTTCAAATATTTAAACAGAAGCAACAGCAATTGGAGATGGGTAGCAACAAGCCAGGGCAATACACTACTGTGTAAAAACATTAAAATGAAACAGCAAAAACAAAATCTTAGCACCATTTTCATTTACTGCGGCTAAGATCCACCTGTGCTTTTACATGCAGAGAAATTTGAAAACTACATTAAGTAAAAACATTAGAAAACACTCTGTCTAGAGCAACCTTTGCTATTCAGAAGACAGAAAGATTCTTCTGTTACATGAGTTGATACCTCTAGTATCGAGATGCTGTGACTACGTAAAAGATTAATAACATAGTGTTTCCTGTGAGGATCAGATCATGTCAGAGACCTATTGAAAAACTATTCCCATAAAACTTCTAGCTTACCTTACACATAAATATCTAGAAATTGGCTTAACAGAATCATAGAATGCCCTGAGTTGGAAGGGACCCACAAAGATTGAGTCCAACTCCTGACCCTGCATAGGAGAACCCCAAAATTCACACCACGTGCCTGAGTGCATAGTCCAGTCTCTTCTTCAACACTGTCAGCCTTGGGGCCGTGACACCTCCCTGGGGAGCCTGTTCCACTGCTCCACTACCCTCTGGGTAAAGAACCTTCTCCTAATGTTCAACTTGAATCTCCCCCGGCACATCTTCCTGCCATTGCCTCGGGTTCTGTCACTGGTCACCAGAGAGAAGAGAGCAGTGCCTGCCCCTCCTCCTCCCCTTGTGAGGAAGCTGGAGCTGCCATGAGCTCCAGGTGAGGCCACACCAGTGCAGAGCAGAGAGGGACAATCACCTCCCTCGCACGGCTGGCAATGCTGTGCTTGGTGCACCCAGGATGCGGTTGACTCTCTTGGCTGCCAGGGCACACTGCTGGCTCACGTTCCACTTGCTGTCCACCAAAACCCCCCGGTCTCTTCCTGCAGAGCTGCCCTCCAGCGTTTCATCCCCCAGTCTGCATGTACAGCCAGGGTCGCCGTGTCCCAGGTACTAAATCTGGTACTTGCTCTTGCTGAACTTCATGTGACTGGTGACTGCCCAGTTCTCTAACTCTTCAGATCCCTCTGCAGGAGAATCATCCCGTACAACTTCAGGCTCCAGAAAAGGAAAGGTACCGTTCCTGCGCTGGTGTACCTCACACTCCGATAACCAGGTAGCAAAAGGTAACCCTCTAGTGCACACCGGGGAGAGCTAATATCGTTAGTCTCTGGCCAGCTGACTCCTTTCTGCCAACACCCCAGACAGGAGTAAATGCATGAGGTTTGTCCTGGGAAACTCAATGGAAAAGGAGGCGTCAGAAAAATGCAGCAGCTCTGGCCACTGCATGGCCAACAAACAGCACAGACAGCCACCTAGGCTTCCTAAAACAGAAATCAACCTGAAAATGACACCAAACAACCTCAAATCACCAAATAGCCAACCTCAACCAAGCTATCCCAACAAACCTAAAACGAGCAACCAAAGACAACGAACCAATACCCAACTTCAACAGCCCCAAACCCATCAACATTCAATGGCCTACAAACACACAACCTGCATAAAACCTACCATCAAAGAAACAGCCAGCCTCAACAAAACACTCTAAAACAACTCACAGAAACCCGGCTAAAGCAACCAACTTAAACCACCACTCAAAACAACAACAAGCTCACAACAAGGCAGAAACAAACAACCTACACACAATGAATCTACTAATAACCTAATTAGAACCTAATTCCGTGTAAAAACACCAACCGAAAGCAACCAGCTGTAAAAAACCAGCCTCAACCAACCAACGAACCAACCTCAAACAACAGGCCTCAACCACCCTAAACCAGCCTGGAACAACCAACCTCACCAATCCCAAAGAAAAACAGCCTCCACAAAGCAACCTAAACCAAATAACTTCAAACAGCCTACCTCAAACAAACAAGCCTGAAAGAAGAAACCCTAAACAAACAACCTCCAACACTGAACATTCAACAACAAACCTCCAACTACCCACAAGTAGTGCACAAACAATCGGAATGGAAAAGGAGGTGTCAGGGCCACCCAGCAGCTGTGCCCAGTGCACGGCCACCCAACGGCAGGGACAGCCCCTGGACCTCCTGGGCACAGAAACTGCCTCGGGGCAGCACCCTAAAGGCTTCCTCCATAGGGTGCTGGGCGGAGGGCTGGCAGGCGGGGCTGCTGCGGGTGGGGCTGCGGGCGGGGCTGCACACAGGGGCCCCCTCACCACCACGTCACAATGCCAGCACCCGGCAACGCAGCGGTCACAACGCCCCGGGCAGGATAAGAAGGAGCAGCCTCCCGTGGCCACTGCCAGAGCTGGCCCGGGGGCAGCCCCAACACATCCCAGAGGAAGCCCTTGAAGAGCTGGTGGAATTCCTTGGCAGGGGCTGAGGGAGGAGAAGACTGGAGGCTGGACGAGGCTGCTGGAGGTTCTCTGCTGCAAGGCTTATCTTTTGGATGGAAACCCTTGTCAGCTGGACAGCAGTGGTAAGACCAAGGGAATGACATCTGGAGGAGCACTGCAGAGCTCGCTGTCCTCATCCTCTGCAGAGCCAGAGGCAGCAGTGGTAAGAAATAGGATGCAGAGATGCTGACAGGGGTCCCAGTGCTTTGAAGCAGCCACCGCTGTCCTCACAGGTATGGGAAAGATTCTTGCCCCCAAGGCGCACTCTCGGAAGTGAGGCCCCTTACCACGACTTCCTTGGCACATTTTGCCAACCTGCTTCAACAAATGTACCCAAAAACACATTCAGACGCTAACCTACTGAAACCACCAACCTAAAAGAACCCATCTAAACCATCCAGCCTGAAAGAATCTAAATAACCTATATCCAGTGACCTAAACCACGATAAAGCAAAAAAGCTCAACCAAATGACCTAAACCAACTTAAAACAAGAACAAAAGAAAACATCCTAAACAAAAAAAAAGAACCTTAGAACATCCAACGAAAAACAATCAACCTGAAATACCAGCCCAAACCAACCAACTCAATAACCTCAAGAAGAAATAACCTCAACCAACCAACCCAAACTAGCCAACACTAACCACTCAGCCTTCAAGAACCAGCCTCTAACAAACAACCTCAATACAACCTTCCTCAAAAAAAACCCTAAAACCACCTAAACACCCTGAACCAACATACCTCAGTCAAAAATCTAAGTCAGACTAGGACAACCTGCCCCAAAAAACCTTTCTGAAAAACCATCAGCCAAACAGTCTAACAGAAACGAGGAAATCCAGCCCACCTAAAACAAACAACACAAATCAGCCTTCACAAAATGACATCAAACAACCTAAACCAAGCAGCCTAACAGAAACCTAAAACAAGTAACGTTAGACCACCAACCTATACCAAACCCAACCAACCTTCAACAACCTAAACCAACAAGTTCTAAATGCCTTACGAACACACAACCTACAAAGAACCTAAAAGGAACCTAGACACAACCTCACACAGCATTGAACAACAACCGCACAAATCAACCCGAAAGCAACTCATGGAAACAGAGATAAAACAACCAACTTAAACCAACATACAAACAAACCACATCTAAAAAAAAACAAGGTAAAACAAACAAGCTGTAAAAATAAAAGAAGGGAGGAACATAGAAGATAGAAACAAGCTGCAAAGAACTACACAGAACCTCATCAAAGGTCAAAAAGGCAAGCCAACCCAACCAACTGTAAACAACCCAACCCAACAAACCAACCAATCTCAAGCAACCAGCCTCAGCCAACCAGCCTCAAACAGCCAACCTCAAACCACCTAAGCCAACCTCAAGAACCTGAAAGAAGACACCTAGAACAAAACCCTAAACCGAACTCTAGTAGCCAACCCTAATGAACCTTCCCGAAACAACAGCCACCAAAGAGCCTCAAAAAATCAAGAACTACCAAAATACCTAAACCAAACAATAGAACTCGGCCTTCAAATGACACCAAACAACCTCAAGCCACCAATTAACCAACCTCAACCAAGCTAAAGCAACAAACCGAAATCCAGCAGCATCAGACAACCAACCCAAACTCAACTTCAACAACCCCAAAACAACCAAGCTTCAATGGCCTACGAAGAGAAAACCTGCCAATGCCCCGTCTCAAACAACCAGCCTCAAAACATACACCCTCAAACAACTAACAGAAACCCAGCTAAAGCAACCAACTTGAACCAAATGACCTAAAAACAAACAACCTATTCCAACCAACCTAAATCTAGCTCAATACAAAGACAGCAACCAAAATGACATAAAGCAAAACCACTTTGAAAACACCCAACTTAAAATAATCTAAATAACCTTCATCCAATGACCTAAACCACAAGAAAGCAAAGCAGCTCAGCCAAATCACCTAAACAAACCTAAACCAACCAAACAAAAAACCATCCTGAACAAAAAGAGCTTAAAACACCTCACCTAAAAGAGCCAACCTAAAAGAACCAACCTTAACCCATCGGCCTCTAAGAAACAGCTTCTGACAAACACCCTCAAACAACCTTCCTCAAAAAAAAACTTAAACCACCTAAACACCCTGAACCAACATACCTCAATCAAAAATCTAAGCCAGACTAAGACAACCTACCCCAAAGAACCTTTCTGAAAAAAAAACATCAACCAAACAACCTAAAAGAAACAAGGAAATCCAATCCACCTAAAACAAACAACACAAGTCAACCTTCACAAAATAACATCAAACCACATACAACAACCAACTTGAAGTAACCAATCTAAACCAAGCTAAAACAGAAACCCAAAACAACTAAGGTTACACCACCAATCTAAACCAAACGGAACCAGTCTTCAACAGCCTAAACCAACAAGGTTTAAATGCCTTACGAACACACAGCCTACAAAGAACCTAGAGAGAACCTCTTACAGCATCAAACAACCAACCACAACAATTAATCAGAAAACAACTCATGTAAAGAACTCATGGAAACCCAGCCAAAGCAACCAACTTCAACCAACGTACAAAGCAACAAGCTTCAAACAAGGTAGAAAGAAAGAATCTACCAACAACCTAATTAGATCTTAATTCAGTGTAAAAAAGCAACCAAATACAACCAGCCTCAAACAGCCAACCAGCCAACCTCAACCAACCAACCAGCCTCAACCAACCTAAACCAAATGACCTAAGCCAGCCTAGAACAAACAAGTTCAATCTAAACCAAGAGAGCCTCCACCAATCACCCTAAACTAAACCTGAAACAACCATCCCAACTAAACAAGCCTGAACCAAGAAAACCTAAACAAACAACCTCAAACCACAAACCTTCAACAACAAACCTTCAACAACCTACAAACCGTGTACAAACAATTGGAATGGAAAAGGATTAAGTTCAAAGTGCTCCTGACGGATAGAAATCCTACTTCGCTGCTCAGCGAACAGATGCATACCCCTCAGAGGAGATCAGAAGAACCACCAACCCTTACAAGTGCACAAGGCACAAGCAGTGGTAAGACCAAGGGATTGACTTCTGGAGGAGCACTGCGGAGCTCGCTGTCTTCATCCCCTGCAGAGCCAGGGGCAGCAGTGGTAAGCAACAGGATACACAGACGTTGCCAGGGGTCCCAGTGCTTCGGAGCAGCCCCTGCTGTCCTGACAGGCACAGGAAGGATTCTTGCCCTCAAGTTCAATCTGGCCAGAGGCATTTGGGCACTCGCAGAAGTCCATGAGATGAGATGACTCCAGGTTTAGTGGTAATAGGGCTTGGGCAGCTCCTGGGAGGCATGACCAGCCTATGGGACAAGGAGCCAGGTCTGGCTCACATGCTCAGGGAACAGCCGATCGCCAGCATTGGGGTCAGGAAGGAATTTTCCCCCGGGGCAGATTGGCCCTGGTCCCCGGGGGTTTTTTGCCTTCCTCTGCAGCATTGAGCATGACCACTTTGCAGAGCTCCTCTGAGCCCTTTTGGCTTGGTTCCTGCCTGCTGCTCAAGCACCAGGAAGACGGCCTCTCGTGCCCTGCAGCCGGGAGGAGGACGCTTCTTGGAGTCCCAGGGTGGGTCCCAAGTGTTCTCCTAGGAATTCCTTCTTGTCCTCCGTAGCACTGAGCACAGCCAATGGCTCTCTCGGGCTTTCTTGCCCAGAGCAACTTTGCAGCAGGAGCCAGCTCTTCTCTTCCCTGGATTCCATTTGCCCAGGGGTTCTGGCTGCTGCAAAACAGACGGTGCTTGGAAGGGCTCCCAGCTTGCTGCACCCTCTGCATCTCCCACACAGCTCTTCTTCTTCCTTATCTTCTTCTTCTTCCTCATCTTCCTCTTCTCCTTCTCCTTCTTCATCTTCCTCTTTTGTGTGTGGTCTGTCCCAATCCTCATTCCTCACATTCTCCCTCTTCAGGACACAGGGACAGCTTGGCCTATATTGCTGCTGCTGTTCTTGAGTTCTGTAACTTGCCTTTGCCAGCCTGCAAGGGATGTTTCTTCAAGGTAAACTGAAGAATGCATCAGCCTGCTCCTGGCTACACATGGGCATTGTGTTAATGCTCATGAGCATCGGCTCTGTAAACAGAGTCAGTAAGTGACATAGAATAATCTAAAATACAATCAAATATAATCAAATCCTGTTTCCACTCGTATCCTTTGTGTTCTGTGCACTTGAAAATGCTTCTGGAGCTGAAAACCCCCTGGCATTTCACGTAAATAATATTCCCATCTGCATTTGACTCGTGGTGAGCACATGGAAGAGAATACAATGCATAGGATAGAATAGAAAAGAATAGAATAGTTATGCTGTGTTATGCCTTGAGTTCTGCACGACAAGTCCTCACAGAGCCCTGAGGGCTCCCTCCATCCAGGAGAGCCTCCCTCTGCAGGGCAGGGCCCAGGCACAGCCAGGGACAGAGCCAGAGACGGGACGGGCACACACACACCTACAACACGGCTCAGGCAGGGACCCAAGGTCCCAGGCTGAGCTGAGACACGTCCCCTGGGCCCTTGGCAGGAGACGGTGGCGGTGGGCGGGGGTCCCAGGGGAGGCCGGTCCCAGACACTGAGGCCTAGGAGCACCCCTATGCACCTTCTCTCTCTTAGAGTACTGTTGTTCTCAGGCTCTTTTGTTTTAGCACATTTTTTCATGAAAAATTGAGTGGGTAATTCTAAAAATGAGTACAAGAAGGAATAAAGAATCCACAGGAAATGAGCAGGTGTTGTTCACCTCAGAAAGATTCAAAAGCCGTTAGATGAGGAGCATGGCCTGCTTCAGAATGAGGGCTTGATCTCGGAGCCTCACTAGTGTCAGAGCTATGAGGTTTTGCCACCCTCTGGAAACCCAACTCAACCAGACGAACAGAGAAGAGTTTCAAAAACTCTACTTCATACTTGCTCTTTGCCACTTTGTACAGATGGTCCAACTACCTTGAGACGATTCCCAGCTCTCACCTCATCACAAGGTACGTGCCTCCTTCCCACAACGGGACAGAGGCAATGCCTGTGCTGGGATATGGTTATGGGTATTCAGTGCCTTCTGCCCTGAAATGTTACCACAGCTTTCCTCAGCATTTGCTTCTGGGAAAGCAGGAGACAGGAAGAAGAATGGGATAGAATAGATCAGTTCAGATGGAAGGGCCCTGTAACCATCCCCTAGTCCATCTGCTTGACTGCTTCAGCACTCACCAGAAGTTAAAGCACGGTACTAAGGATGTTGCCCAAATGCCTCTTCAACACTGACAGACGTGGGGCATCGACCACCTCTCCAGGAAGACTCCTCCAGGCTTTGACCACCTCTCAGCAAACAAATGGTTCCTCATGTCAAGGCTGAACCTCCCCTGATGGACACAGCTGAGAGCCATTCCCATGCTTCCTGGCACTGGGTACCAGGCAGAAGAGCTCAGCACCTCCCTCTCCACTTCCCCTCCTCAGGAACCTGGACACAGCACTCATGTTGCCCCTCCGCCTCCTTCTCTCCAAAGCAGACAGACCCAGGGTCCTCAGCTGCTCCCCACAGGACATGCCTTCCAGCCCCTTCCTCACCTTTGCTGCCCTCCTCGGGATGCATCCAAGTCATGCAAGAAAGTGCCATTTCAAATATTTAAACAGTAGCAACAGCAATTGGAGATGGGTAGCAACAAGCCAGGGCAATACACTACTGTGTAAAAACATTAAAATGAAACAGCAAAAACAAAAACTTAGCACCATTTTCATTTACTGCTGCTAAGATCCACCTGTGCTTTTACATGCAGAGAAATTTGAAAACTACATTAAGTAAAAACATTAGAAAACTCTCTGTCTAGAGCAACCTTTGCTATTCAGAAGACAGAAAGATTCTTCTGTTACATGAGTTGATACCTCTAGTATCGAGATGCTGTGACTACGTAAAAGATTAATAACATAGTGTTTCCTGTGAGGATCAGATCATGTCAGAGACCTATTGAAAAACTATTCCCATAAAACTTCTAGCTTAACTTACACATAAATATCTAGAAATTGGCTTAACAGAATCATAGAATGCCCTGAGTTGGAAGAGACCCACAAAGATTGAGTCCAACTCCTGACCCTGCATAGGAGAACCCCAAAATTCACACCACGTGCCTGAGTGCATAGTCCAGTCTCTTCTTCAACACTGTCAGCCTTGGGGCCGTGACACCTCCCTGGGGAGCCTGTTCCAGCGCTCCACTACCATCTGGGTAAAGAACCTTCTCCTAATGTCCAACTTGAATCTCCCCCGGCACATCTTCCTGCCATTGCCTCGGGTTCTGTCACTGGTCACCAGAGAGAAGAGAGCAGTGCCTGCCCCTCCTCCTCCCCTTGTGAGGAAGCTGGAGCTGCCATGAGCTCCAGGTGAGGCCACACCAGTGCAGAGCAGAGAGGGACAATCACCTCCCTCGCACGGCTGGCAATGCTGTGCTTGGTGCACCCAGGATGCGGTTGACCCTCTTGGCTGCCAGGGCACACTGCTGGCTCACGTTCCACTTGCTGTCCACCAAAACCCCCCCGGTCTCCTCCTGCAGAGCTGCCCTCCAGCGTTTCATCCCCCAGTCTGCATGTACAGCCAGGGTCGCCGTGTCCCAGGTACTAAATCTGGTACTTGCTCTTGCTGAACTTCATGTGACTGGTGACTGCCCAGTTCTCTAACTCTTCAGATCCCTCTGCAGGAGAATCATCCCGTACAACTTCAGGCTCCAGAAAAGGAAAGGTACCGTTCCTGCGCTGGTGTACCTCACACTCCGATAACCAGGTAGCAAAAGGTAACCCTCTAGTGCACACCGGGGAGAGCTAATATCGTTAGTCTCTGGCCAGCTGACTCCTTTCTGCCAAAACCCCAGACAGGAGTAAATGCATGAGGTTTGTCCTGGGAAACTCAATGGAAAAGGAGGCGTCAGAAAAATGCAGCAGCTCTGGCCACTGCATGGCCAACAAACAGCAGACACAGCCACCTAGGCTTCCTAAGACAGAAGTCAACCTGAAAATGATACCAAACAACCTCAAATCACCAAATAGCCAACCTCAACCAAGCTATCCCAACAAACCTAAAACGAGCAACCAAAGACAACGAACCAATACCCAACTTCAACAGCCCCAAACCCATCAACATTCAATGGCCTACAAACACACAACCTGCATAAAACCTACCATCAAAGAAACAGCCAGCCTCAACAAAACACTCTAAAACAACTCACAGAAACCCGGCTAAAGCAACCAACTTAAACCACCACTCAAAACAACAACAAGCTCACAACAAGGTAGAAACAAACAACCTACAAACAAAGAATCTACTAATAACCTAATTAGAACCTAATTCCGTGTAAAAAAAACAACCGAAAACAACCAGCTGTAAACAACCAGCCTCAACCAACCAACCAACCTCAAACAACAGGCCTCAACCACCCTAAACCAGCCTGGAACAACCAACCTCACCAATCCCAAAGAAAAACAGCCTCCACAAAGCAACCTAAACCAAATAACTTCAAACAGCCTACCTCAAACAAACAAGCCTGAAAGAAGAAACCCTAAACAAACAACCTCCAACACTGAACATTCAACAACAAACCTCCAACTACCCACAAGTAGTGCACAAACAATCGGAATGGACAAGGAGGTGTCAGGGCCACCCAGCAGCTGTGCCCAGTGCACGGCCACCCAACGGCAGGGACAGCCCCTGGACCTCCTGGGCACAGAAACTGCCTCGGGGCAGCACCCTAAAGGCTTCCTCCATAGGGTGCTGGGCGGAGGGCTGGCAGGCGGGGCTGCTGCGGGTGGGGCTGCGGGCGGGGCTGCACACAGGGGCCCCCTCACCACCACGTCACAATGCCAGCACCCGGCAACGCAGCGGTCACAACGCCCCGGGCAGGATAAGAAGGAGCAGCCTCCCGTGGCCACTGCCAGAGCTGGCCCGGGGGCAGCCCCAACACATCCCAGAGGAAGCCCTTGAAGAGCTGGTGGAATTCCTTGGCAGGGGCTGAGCAAGGAGAAGAACACTGGAGGCTGGACGAGGCTGTTGGAGGTTCTCTGCTGCAAGGCTTATCTTTTGGATGGAAACCCTTGTCAGCTGGACAGCAGTGGTAAGACCAAGGGAATGACATCTGGAGGAGCACTGCAGAGCTCGCTGTCCTCATCCTCTGCAGAGCCAGAGGCAGCAGTGGTAAGAAATAGGATGCAGAGATGCTGCCAAGGGTCCCAGTGCTTTGGAGCAGCCACCGCTGTCCTCACAGGTATGGGAAAGATTCTTGCCCCCAAGGCGCACTCTCGGAAGTGAGGCCCCTTACCACGACTTCCTTGGCACATTTTGCCAACCTGCTTCAACAAATGTACCCAAAAACACATTCAGACGCTAACCTACTGAAACCACCAACCTAAAAGAACCCATCTAAACCATCCAGCCTGAAAGAATCTAAATAACTTATATCCAGTGACCTAAACCACGATAAAGTAAAAAAGCTCAACCAAATGACCAAAAACAACTTAAGACAACAACAACAACAAAGAAAACATCCTAAACAAAAAAAAAAGCTTAGAACAATGAACCTAAAATACCAGCCCAAAACAACCAACTCAATAACCTCAACCAAAAATCACCTCAGCCAACCAACCCAAACCAGCCAACACTAACCACTCAGCCATCAAGAACCAGCCTCTAACAAACACGCTCAAAACATCCTTCCTCAAAAAAACCCTAAAACCACCTAAACACCCTGAACCAACATAACTCAACCAAAAATCTAATCCAGACTAAGACAACGTACCCCAAAAAACCTTTCTGAAAAACCATCAGCCAAACAGTCTAACAGAAACGAGGAAATCCAACCCACCTAAAACAAACAACACAAATCAGCCTTCACAAAATGACATCAAACAACCTAAACCAAGCAGCCTAACAGAAACCTAAAACAAGTAACGTTAGACCACCAACCTATACCAAACCCAACCAACCTTCAACAACCTAAACCAACAAGTTCTAAATGCCTTACGAACACACAACCTACAAAGAACCTAAAAGGAACCTAGACACAACCTCACACAGCATTGAACAACAACCGCACAAATCAACCCGAAAGCAACTCATGGAAACAGAGATAAAACAACCAACTTAAACCAACATACAAACAAACCATATCTAAAAAAAAACAAGGTAAAACAAACAAGCTGTAAAAATAAAAGAAGGGAGGAACATAGAAGATAGAAACAAGCTGCAAAGAACTACACAGAACCTCATCAAAGGTCAAAAAGGCAAGCCAACCCAACCAACTGTAAACAACCCAACCCAACAAACCAACCAATCTCAAGCAACCAGCCTCAGCCAACCAGCCTCAAACAGCCAACCTCAAACCACCTAAGCCAACCTCAAGAACCTGAAAGAAGACACCTAGAACAAAACCCTAAACCGAACTCTAGTAGCCAACCCTAATGAACCTTCCTGAAACAACAGCCACCAAAGAGCCTCAAAAAATCAAGAACTACCAAAATACCTAAACCAAACAATAGAACTCGGCCTTCAAATGACACCAAACAACCTCAAGCCACCAATTAACCAACCTCAACCAAGCTAAAGCAACAAACCGAAATCCAGCAGCATCAGACAACCAACCCAAACCCAACTTCAACAACCCCAAAACAACCAAGCTTCAATGGCCTACGAAGAGAAAACCTGCCAATGCCCCGTCTCAAACAACCAGCCTCAAAACATACACCCTCAAACAACTAACAGAAACCCAGCTAAAGCAACCAACTTGAACCAAATGACCTAAAAACAACTCAAACAACCTATTCCAACCAACCTAAACCTAGCTCAATAGAAACACACCAACCCAAATGACATAAAGCAAACCCACTTTGAAAACACCCAACTTAAAATAATCTAAATAACCTTCATCCAATGACCTAAACCACAAGAAAGCAAAGCAGCTCAGCCAAATCACCTAAACAAACCTAAACCAACCAAACAAAAACCATCCTGAACAAAAAGAGCTTAAAACACCTCACCTAAAAGAACCAACCTTAACCAATCAGCCTCCAAGAAACAGCCTCTGACAAACACCCTCAAACAACCTTCCTCAAAAAAAACCTTAACCACCTAAACACCCTGAACCAACATACCTCAATCAAAAATCTAAGCCAGACTAAGACAACCTACCCCAAAAACCTTTCTGAAAAAACATCAACCAAACAGCCTAACAGAAACAAGGAAATCCAACCCACCTAAAACAAACAACACAAGTCAACCTTCACAAAATAACATCAAACCACCCACAACAACCAACTTGAAGTAACCAACCTAAACCAAGCTAAAACAGAAACCCAAAACAACTAAGGTCAGACCACCAATCTAAACCAAACGGAACCAGCCTTCAACAGCCTAAACCAAAAAGGTTTAAATGCCTTACGAACACACAACCTAGAAAGAACCTAGAGAGAACCTCTTACAGCATCAAACAACCAACCACAACAATTAATCAGAAAACAACTCATGTAAAGAACTCATGGAAAACCAACCAAAGCAACCAACTTCAACCAACGTGCAAAGCAACAAGCTTCAAACAAGGTAGAAACAAAGAATCTACCAACAACCTAAGGATTAAGTTCAAAGTGCACCTGACGGATAGAAATCCTGCTTCGCTGCTCAGCGAACATATGCATACCCCTCAGAGGAGATCAGAAGAACCACCAAACCCTACAAGTGCCCAAGGCACAAGCAGTGGTAAGACCAAGGGATTGACTTCTGGAGGAGCACTGCGGAGCTCGCTGTCTTCATCCCCTGCAGAGCCAGGGGCAGCAGTGGTAAGCAATAGGATACAGAGACGTTGCCGGGGGTCCCAGTGCTTCGGAGCAGCCCCTGCTGTCCTGACAGGCACAGGAAGGATTCTTGCCCTCAAGTTCAATCTGGCCAGAGGCATTTGGGCACTCGCAGAAGCCCATGAGATGAGATGACTCCAGGTTTAGTGGTAATAGGGCTTGGGCAGCTCCTGGGAGGCATGACCAGCCTATGGGACAAGGAGCCAGGTCTGGCTCACATGCTCAGGGAACAGCCGATCGCCAGCATTGGGGTCAGGAAGGAATTTTTTCCCCCGGGGCAGATTGGCCCTGGTCCCCGGGGGTTTTTTACCTTCCTCTGCAGCATTGAGTATGACCACTTTGCAGAGCTCCTCTGAGCCCTTTTGGCTTGGTTCCTGCCTGCTGCTCAAGCACCAGGAAGACGGCCTCTCGTGCCCTGCAGCCGGGAGGAGGATGCTTCTTGGAGTCCCAGGGTGGGTCCCAAGTGTTCTCCTAGGAATTCCTTCTTGTCCTCCATAGCATTGAGCGCAGCCAATGGCTCTCCCGGGCTTTCTTGCCCAGAGCAACTTTGCAGCAGGAGCCAGCTCTTCTCTTCCCTGGATTCCATTTGCCCAGGGGTTCTGGCTGCTGCAAAACAACCGGTGCATGGAAGGGCTCCCAGCTTGCTGCACCCTCTGCATCTCCCACTTTTCAGCTCTCCCTGCGTGCAACACAGCACCGGGCAGGAACAAGAGCGCTTTTCATGCAGCCCTAGCCAAGCAGTATAGGAACCAAGAAAGTCTTCCAAGGCAAAAACTCTGCTTGTCATCGCCATATGCCATACTTTGGAAAATCCCTCACAGTATCACACAGCTCTTCTTCTTCTTCCTTATCTTCTTCTTATTCTTTTTCTTCTTCTTCTTCTTCTTCTCCTTCCTCATCTTCCTCTTCTCCTTCTCCTTCCTCATCTTCTTCTTTTGTGTGTGGTCTGTCCCCAGCCTCATTCCTCACATTCTCCCACTTCAGGACACAGGGACAGCTTGGCCTATATTTCTGCTGCTGTTCTTGCAGTTCTGTAACTTGCCTTTGCCAGCCTGCAAGGGATGTTTCTTCAAGGTAAACTGAAGAATGCATCAGCCTGCTCCTGGCTACACGTGGGCATTGTGTTAATGCTCATGAGCATCGGCTCTGTAAACAGAGTCAGTAAGTGACCTAGAATAATCTAAAATAAAATAAAATATAATCAAATCCTGTTTCCACTCATATCCTTTGTGTTCTGTGCTCTTGAAAATGTTTCTGGAGCTGAAAACCCCCTGCCATTTCATGTAAATAATACTCCCATCCTTATTTGACTCATGGTGAGCACATGGAAGAGAATACAATACATAGGATAGAATAGAAAAGAATAGAATAGTTATACTGTGTTATGCCTTGAGTTCTGCACGACAAGTCCTCACAGAGCCCTGAGGGCTCCCTCCATCCAGGAGAGCCTCCCTCTGCAGGGCAGGGCCCAGGCACAGCCAGGGACAGAGCCAGAGACGGGACGGGCACACACACACCTACAACACGGCTCAGGCAGGGACCCAAGGTCCCAGGCTGAGCTGAGACACGTCCCCTGGGCCCTTGGCAATAGACGGTGGCGGTGGGCGGGGGTCCCAGGGGAGGCCGGTTCCAGACACAGGGGCCAAGGAGCACCTCTATGAACCTTCTCTCTGTTAGAGTACTGTTGTTCTCAGGCTCTTTTGTTTTAGCACGTTTTTTCATGAAAAAATGAGTGGGTAATTCTAAAAATGAGTACAAGAAGGAAAAAAGAATCCACAGGAAATGAGCAGGTATTGTTCACCTCAGAAAGATTCAAAAGCCCTTAGGCGAGGAACATGGCTTGCTTCAGAATGAGGGCTTGATCTCGGAGCCTCACTAGTGTCAGAGCTATGAGGTTTTGCCACCCTCTGGAAACCCAACTCAACCAGACGAACAGAGAAGAGTTTCAAAAACTCTACTTCATACTTGCTTTTTGCCACTTTGTACAGATGGTCCAACTACCTTGAGACGATTCCCAGCTCTCACCCCATCACAAGGTACGTGCCTCCTTCCCACAACGGGACAGAGGCAATGCCTATGCTGGGATATGGTTATGGGTATTCAGTGCCTTCTGCCCTGAAATGTCACCACAGCTTTCCTCAGCATCTGCTTCGGAGAAAGCAGGAGACAGGAAGAAGAATGGGATAGAATAGATCAGTTCAGATGGAAGGGCCCTGTAACCATCCCCTAGTCCAACCGCCTGACTGCTTCAGCACTCACCAGAAGTTAAAGCATGGTACTAAGGATGTTGCCCAAATGCCTCTTCAACACTGACAGACGTGGGGCATCGACCACCTCTCCAGGAAGACTCCTCCAGGGTTTGACCACCTCTCAGCAAACAAATGGTTCCTCATGTCAAGGCTGAACCTCCCCTGATGGACACAGCTGAGAGCCATTCCCATGCTTCCTGGCACTGGGTACCAGGCAGAAGAGCTCAGCACCTCCCTCTCCACTTCCCCTCCTCAGGAACCTGGACACAGCACTCATGTTGCCCCTCCGCCTCCTTCTCTCCAAAGCAGACAGACCCAGGGTCCTCAGCTGCTCCCCACAGGACATGCCTTCCAGCCCCTTCTCCAGCTTTGCCGCCCTCCTCGGGATGCATCCAAGTCATGCAAGAAAGTGCCATTTCAAATATTTAAACAGAAGCAACAGCAATTGGAGATGGGTAGCAACAAGCCAGGGCAATACACTACTGTGTAAAAACATTAAAATTAAGCACCAAAACCAAAAACTTAGCACCATTTTCATTAACTGCTGCTAAGATCCACCTGTGCTTTTACATGGAGAGAAATTTGAAAACTACGTTAAGTAAAAACATTAGAAAACACACTGTCTAGAACAACGTTTGCTATTCAGAAGACAGAAAGATTCTTCTGTTACATGAGTTGATACCTCTAGTATCGAGATGCTGTGACTACGTAAAACCTTAATACCATAGTGTTTCCTGTGAGGATCAGATCATGTCAGAGACCTATTGAAAAACTATTCCCATAAAACTTCTAGCTTAATTTACACATAAATATCTAGAAATTGGCTTAACAGAATCATAGAATGCCCTGAGTTGGAAGAGACCCACAAAGATTGAATCCAACTCCTGACCCTGCACAGGAGAACCCCAAAATTCACACCACGTGCCTGAGTGCATAGTCCAGTCTCTTCTTGAACACTGCCAGGCTTGGGGCCGTGACACCTCCCTGGGGAGCCTGTTCCACTGCTCCACCACCCTCTGGGTAAAGAACCTTCTCCTAATGTCCAACTTGAATCTCCCCTGGCACATCTTCCTGCCATTGCCTCGGGTTCTGTCACTGGTCAGCAGAGAGAAGAGAGCAGTGCCTGCCCCTCCTCCTCCCCTTGTGAGGAAGCTGGAGCTGCCATGAGCTCCAGGTGAGGCCACACCAGTGCAGAGCAGAGAGGGACAATCACCTCCCTCGCCCGGCTGGCAATGCTGTGCTTGGTGCACCCAGGATGCGGTTGACCCTCTTGGCTGCCAGGGCACACTGCTGGCTCACGTTCCACTTGCTGTCCACCAAAACCCCCCGGTCTCTTCCTGCAGAGCTGCCCTCCAGCGTTTCATCCCCCAGTCTGCATGTACAGCCAGGGTCGCCGTGTCCCAGGTACTAAATCTGGTACTTGCTCTTGCTGAACTTCACGTGACTGGTGACTGCCCAGTTCTCTAACTCTTCAGATCCCTCTGCAGGAGAATCATCCCGTACAACTTCAGGCTCCAGAAAAGGAAAGGTACCGTTCCTGCGCTGGTGTACCTCACACTCCGATAACTAGGTAGCAAAAGGTAACCCTCTAGTGCACACCGGGGAGAGCTAATATCGTTAGTCTCTGGCCAGCTGACTCCTTTCTGCCAAAACCCCAGACAGGAGTAAATGCATGAGGTTTGTCCTGGGAAACTCAATGGAAAAGGAGGCGTCAGAAAAATGCAGCAGCTCTGGCCACTGCATGGCCAACAAACAGCAGACACAGCCACCTAGGCTTCCTAAAACAGAAATCAACCTGAAAATGACACAAAACAATCTCAAATCACCAAATAGCCAACCTCAACCAAGCTATCCCAACAAACCTAAAACGAGCAACCAAAGACAACCAATCAAAACCCAACTTCAACAGCCCCAAACCCATCAACATTCAATGGCCTACAAACACACAACCTGCATAAAACCTACCATCAAAGAAACAGCCAGCCTCAACAAAACACTCTAAAACAACTCACAGAAACCCGGCTAAAGCAACCAACTTAAACCACCACTCAAAACAACAACAAGCTCACAACAAGGTAGAAACAAACAACCTACAAACAAAGAATCTACTAATAACCTAATTAGAACCTAATTCCGTGTAAAAAAACCAACCGAAAACAACCAGCTGTAAACAACCAGCCTCAACCAACCAACCAACCTCAAACAACAGGCCTCAACCACCCTAAACCAGCCTGGAACAACCAACCTCACCAATCCCAAAGAAAAACAGCCTCCACAAAGCAACCTAAACCAAATAACTTGAAACAGCCTACCTCAAACAAACAAGCCTGAAAGAAGAAACCCTAAACAAACAACCTCCAACACTGAACACTCAACAACAAACCTCCAACTACCCACAAGTAGTGCACAAACAATCGGAATGGAAAAGGAGGTGTCAGGGCCACCCAGCAGCTGTGCCCAGTGCACGGCCACCCAACGGCAGGGACAGCCCCTGGACCTCCTGGGCACAGAAACTGCCTCGGGGCAGCACCCGAAAGGCTTCCTCCATAGGGTGCTGGGCGGAGGGCTGGCAGGCGGGGCTGCTGCGGGTGGGGCTGCGGGCAGGGCTGCACACAGGGGCCCCCTCACCACCACGTCACAATGCCAGCACCCGGCAACGCAGCGGTCACAACGCCCCGGGCAGGATAAGAAGGAGCAGCCTCCCGTGGCCACTGCCAGAGCTGGCCCGGGGGCAGCCCCAACACATCCCAGAGGAAGCCCTTGAAGAGCTGGTGGAATTCCTTGGCAAGGGCTGAGCAAGGAGAAGACTGGAGGCTGGACGAGGCTCCTGGAGGTTCTCTGCTGCAAGGCTTATCTTTTGGATGGAAACCCTTGTCAGCTGGACAGCAGTGCGAAGACCAAGGGAATGACATCTGGAGGAGCACTGCAGAGCTCGCTGTCCTCATCCTCTGCAGAGCCAGAGGCAGCAGTGGTAAGAAATAGGATGCAGAGATGCTGCCAAGGGTCCCAGTGCTTTGGAGCAGCCACCGCTGTCCTCACAGGTATGGGAAAGATTCTTGCCCCCAAGGCGCACTCTCGGAAGTGAGGCCCCTTACCACGACTTCCTTGGCACATTTTGCCAACCTGCTTCAACAAATGTACCCAAAAACACATTCAGACGCTAACCTACTGAAACCACCAACCTAAAAGAACCCATCTAAACCATCCAGCCTGAAAGAATCTAAATAACCTATATCCAGTGACCTAAACCACGATAAAGTAAAAAAGCTCAACCAAATGACCAAAAACAACTTAAGACAACAACAACAACAAAGAAAACATCCTAAACAAAAAAAAAAGCTTAGAACAATGAACCTAAAATACCAGCCCAAACCAACCAACTCAATAACCTCAACCAAAAATCACCTCAACCAACCAACCCAAACCAGCCAACACTAACCACTCAGCCTTCAAGAACCAGCCTCTAACAAACACGCTCAAAACATCCTTCCTCAAAAAAACCCTAAAACCACCTAAACACCCTGAACCAACATACCTCAACCAAAAATCTAATCCAGACTAAGACAACGTACCCCAAAAAACCTTTCTGAAAAACCATCAGCCAAACAGTCTAACAGAAACGAGGAAATCCAACCCACCTAAAACAAACAACACAAATCAGCCTTCACAAAATGACATCAAACAACCTAAACCAAGCAGCCTAACAGAAACCTAAAACAAGTAACGTTAGACCACCAACCTATACCAAACCCAACCAACCTTCAACAACCTAAACCAACAAGTTCTAAATGCCTTACGAACACACAACCTCCAAAGAACCTAAAAGGAACCTAGACACAACCTCACACAGCATTGAACAACAACCGCACAAATCAACCCGAAAGCAACTCATGGAAACAGAGATAAAACAACCAACTTAAACCAACATACAAACAAACAGCGTCTAAAAAAACAAGGTAAAACAAACAAGCTGTAAAAATAAAAGAAGGGAGGAACATAGAAGATAGAAACAAGCTGCAAAGAACTACACAGAACCTCATCAAAGGTCAAAAAGGCAAGCCAACCCAACCAACTGTAAACAACCCAACCCAACAAACCAACCAATCTCAAGCAACCAGCCTCAGCCAACCAGCCTCAAACAGCCAACCTCAAACCACCTAAGCCAACCTCAAGAACCTGAAAGAAGACACCTAGAACAAAACCCTAAACCGAACTCTAGTAGCCAACCCTAATGAACCTTCCCGAAACAATAGCCACCAAAGAGCCTCAAAAAATCAAGAACTACCAAAATACCTAAACCAAACAATAGAACTCGGCCTTCAAATGACACCAAACAACCTCAAGCCACCAATTAACCAACCTCAACCAAGCTAAAGCAACAAACCGAAATCCAGCAGCATCAGACAACCAACCCAAACCCAACTTCAACAACCCCAAAACAACCAAGCTTCAATGGCCTACGAAGAGAAAACCTGCCAATGCCCCGTCTCAAACAACCAGCCTCAAAACATACACCCTCAAACAACTAACAGAAACCCAGCTAAAGCAATCAACTTGAACCAAATGACCTAAAAACAACTCAAACAACCTATTCCAACCAACCTAAACCTAGCTCAATAGAAACACACCAACCCAAATGACATAAAGCAAACCCACTTTGAAAACACCCAACTTAAAATAATCTAAATAACCTTCATCCAATGACCTAAACCACAAGAAAGCAAAGCAGCTCAGCCAAATCACCTAAACAAACCTAAACCAACCAAACAAAAACCATCCTGAACAAAAAGAGCTTAAAACACCTCACCTAAAAGAACCAACCTTAACCAATCAGCCTCCAAGAAACAGCCTCTGACAAACACCCTCAAACAACCTTCCTCAAAAAAAACCTTAACCACCTAAACACCCTGAACCAACATACCTCAATCAAAAATCTAAGCCAGACTAAGACAACCTACCCCAAAAACCTTTCTGAAAAAACATCAACCAAACAGCCTAACAGAAACAAGGAAATCCAACCCACCTAAAACAAACAACACAAGTCAACCTTCACAAAATAACATCAAACCACCCACAACAACCAACTTGAAGTAACCAACCTAAACCAAGCTAAAACAGAAACCCAAAACAACTAAGGTCAGACCACCAATCTAAACCAAACGGAACCAGCCTTCAACAGCCTAAACCAACAAGGTTTAAATGCCTTACGAACACACAACCTAGAAAGAACCTAGAGAGAACCTCTTACAGCATCAAACAACCAACCACAACAATTAATCAGAAAACAACTCATGTAAAGAACTCATGGAAAACCAACCAAAGCAACCAACTTCAACCAACGTGCAAAGCAACAAGCTTCAAACAAGGTAGAAACAAAGAATCTACCAACAACCTAAGGATTAAGTTCAAAGTGCACCTGACGGATAGAAATCCTGCTTCGCTGCTCAGCGAACATATGCATACCCCTCAGAGGAGATCAGAAGAACCACCAAACCCTACAAGTGCCCAAGGCACAAGCAGTGGTAAGACCAAGGGATTGACTTCTGGAGGAGCACTGCGGAGCTCGCTGTCTTCATCCCTTGCAGAGCCAGGGGCAGCAGTGGTAAGCAATAGGATACAGAGACGTTGCCGGGGGTCCCAGTGCTTCGGAGCAGCCCCTGCTGTCCTGACAGGCACAGGAAGGATTCTTGCCCTCAAGTTCAATCTGGCCAGAGGCATTTGGGCACTCGCAGAAGCCCATGAGATGAGATGACTCCAGGTTTAGTGGTAATAGGGCTTGGGCAGCTCCTGGGAGGCATGACCAGCCTATGGGACAAGGAGCCAGGTCTGGCTCACATGCTCAGGGAACAGCCGATCGCCAGCATTGGGGTCAGGAAGGAATTTTTTCCCCCGGGGCAGATTGGCCCTGGTCCCCGGGGGTTTTTTGCCTTCCTCTGCAGCATTGAGCATGACCACTTTGCAGAGCTCCTCTGAGCCCTTTTGGCTTGGTTCCTGCCTGCTGCTCAAGCACCAGGAAGACGGCCTCTCGTGCCCTGCAGCCGGGAGGAGGATGCTTCTTGGAGTCCCAGGGTGGGTCCCAAGTGTTCTCCTAGGAATTCCTTCTTGTCCTCCATAGCATTGAGCGCAGCCAATGGCTCTCCCGGGCTTTCTTGCCCAGAGCAACTTTGCAGCAGGAGCCAGCTCTTCTCTTCCCTGGATTCCATTTGCCCAGGGGTTCTGGCTGCTGCAAAACAACCGGTGCATGGAAGGGCTCCCAGCTTGCTGCACCCTCTGCATCTCCCACTTTTCAGCTCTCCCTGCGTGCAACACAGCACCGGGCAGGAACAAGAGCGCTTTTCATGCAGCCCTAGCCAAGTAGTATAGGAACCAAGAAAGTCTTCCAAGGCAAAAACTCTGCTTGTCATCGCCATATGCCATACTTTGGAAAATCCCTCACAGTATCACAAAGCTCTTCTTCTTCTTCCTTATCTTCTTCTTATTCTTTTTCTTCTTCTTCTTCTTCTTCTCCTTCCTCATCTTCCTCTTCTCCTTCTCCTTCCTCATCTTCTTCTTTTGTGTGTGGTCTGTCCCCAGCCTCATTCCTCACATTCTCCCACTTCAGGACACAGGGACAGCTTGGCCTATATTTCTGCTGCTGTTCTTGCAGTTCTGTAACTTGCCTTTGCCAGCCTGCAAGGGATGTTTCTTCAAGGTAAACTGAAGAATGCATCAGCCTGCTCCTGGCTACACGTGGGCATTGTGTTAATGCTCATGAGCATCGGCTCTGTAAACAGAGTCAGTAAGTGACCTAGAATAATCTAAAATAAAATAAAATATAATCAAATCCTGTTTCCACTCATATCCTTTGTGTTCTGTGCTCTTGAAAATGTTTCTGGAGCTGAAAACCCCCTGCCATTTCATGTAAATAATACTCCCATCCTTATTTGACTCATGGTGAGCACATGGAAGAGAATACAATACATAGGATAGAATAGAAAAGAATAGAATAGTTATACTGTGTTATGCCTTGAGTTCTGCACGACAAGTCCTCACAGAGCCCTGAGGGCTCCCTCCATCCAGGAGAGCCTCCCTCTGCAGGGCAGGGCCCAGGCACAGCCAGGGACAGAGGCAGAGACGGGACGGCCACACACACACCTACAACACGGCTCAGGCAGGGACCCAAGGTCCCAGGCTGAGCTGAGACACGTCCCCTGGGCCCTTGGCAATAGACGGTGGCGGTGGGCGGGGGTCCCAGGGGAGGCCGGTTCCAGACACAGGGGCCAAGGAGCACCTCTATGAACCTTCTCTCTGTTAGAGTACTGTTGTTCTCAGGCTCTTTTGTTTTAGCACGTTTTTTCATGAAAAAATGAGTGGGTAATTCTAAAAATGAGTACAAGAAGGAAAAAAGAATCCACAGGAAATGAGCAGGTATTGTTCACCTCAGAAAGATTCAAAAGCCCTTAGGCGAGGAACATGGCTTGCTTCAGAATGAGGGCTTGATCTCGGAGCCTCACTAGTGTCAGAGCTATGAGGTTTTGCCACCCTCTGGAAACCCAACTCAACCAGACGAACAGAGAAGAGTTTCAAAAACTCTACTTCATACTTGCTTTTTGCCACTTTGTACAGATGGTCCAACTACCTTGAGACGATTCCCAGCTCTCACCCCATCACAAGGTACGTGCCTCCTTCCCACAACGGGACAGAGGCAATGCCTATGCTGGGATATGGTTATGGGTATTCAGTGCCTTCTGCCCTGAAATGTCACCACAGCTTTCCTCAGCATCTGCTTCGGAGAAAGCAGGAGACAGGAAGAAGAATGGGATAGAATAGATCAGTTCAGATGGAAGGGCCCTGTAACCATCCCCTAGTCCAACCGCCTGACTGCTTCAGCACTCACCAGAAGTTAAAGCATGGTACTAAGGATGTTGCCCAAATGCCTCTTCAACACTGACAGACGTGGGGCATCGACCACCTCTCCAGGAAGACTCCTCCAGGGTTTGACCACCTCTCAGCAAACAAATGGTTCCTCATGTCAAGGCTGAACCTCCCCTGATGGACACAGCTGAGAGCCATTCCCATGCTTCCTGGCACTGGGTACCAGGCAGAAGAGCTCAGCACCTCCCTCTCCACTTCCCCTCCTCAGGAACCTGGACACAGCACTCATGTTGCCCCTCCGCCTCCTTCTCTCCAAAGCAGACAGACCCAGGGTCCTCAGCTGCTCCCCACAGGACATGCCTTCCAGCCCCTTCCCCACCTTTGCTGCCCTCCTCGGGATGCATCCAAGTCATGGAAGAAAGTGCCATTTCAAATATTTAAACAGAAGCAACAGCAATTGGAGATGGGTAGCAACAAGCCAGGGCAATACACTACTGTGTAAAAACATTAAAATTAAGCACCAAAAACAAAAACTTAGCACCATTTTCATTTACTGCTGCTAAGATCCACCTGTGCTTTTATATGGAGAGAAATTTAAAAACTACGTTAAGTAAAAACATTAGAAAACACTCTGTCTAGAGCAACCTTTGCTATTCAGAAGACAGAAAGATTCTTCTGTTACATGAGTTGATACCTCTAGTATCGAGATGCTGTGACTACGTAAAACCTTAATACCATAGTGTTTCCTGTGAGGATCAGATCATGTCAGAGACCTATTGAAAAACTATTCCCATAAAACTTCTAGCTTAATTTACACATAAATATCTAGAAATTGGCTTAACAGAATCATAGAATGCCCTGAGTTGGAAGAGACCCACAAAGATTGAATCCAACTCCTGACCCTGCACAGGAGAACCCCAAAATTCACACCACGTGCCTGAGTGCATAGTCCAGTCTCTTCTTGAACACTGCCAGGCTTGGGGCCGTGACACCTCCCTGGTGAGCCTGTTCCACTGCTCCACCACCCTCTGGGTAAAGAACCTTCTCCTAATGTCCAACTTGAATCTCCCCCGGCACATCTTCCTGCCATTGCCTCGGGTTCTGTCACTGGTCACCAGAGAGAAGAGAGCAGTGCCTGCCCCTCCTCCTCCCCTTGTGAGGAAGCTGGAGCTGCCATGAGCTCCAGGTGAGGCCACACCAGTGCAGAGCAGAGAGGGACAATCACCTCCCTCGCCCGGCTGGCAATGCTGTGCTTGGTGCACCCAGGATGCGGTTGACCCTCTTGGCTGCCAGGGCACACTGCTGGCTCACGTTCCACTTGCTGTCCACCAAAACCCCCCGGTCTCTTCCTGCAGAGCTGCCCTCCAGCGTTTCATCCCCCAGTCTGCATGTACAGCCAGGGTCGCCATGTCCCAGGTACTAAATCTGGTACTTGCTCTTGCTGAACTTCATGTGACTGGTGACTGCCCAGTTCTCTAACTCTTCAGATCCCTCTGCAGGAGAATCATCCCGTACAACTTCAGGCTCCAGAAAAGGAAAGGTACCGTTCCTGCGCTGGTGTACCTCACACTCCGATAACTAGGTAGCAAAAGGTAACCCTCTAGTGCACACCGGGGAGAGCTAATATCGTTAGTCTCTGGCCAGCTGACTCCTTTCTGCCAAAACCCCAGACAGGAGTAAATGCATGAGGTTTGTCCTGGGAAACTCAATGGAAAAGGAGGCGTCAGAAAAATGCAGCAGCTCTGGCCACTGCATGGCAAACAAACAGCACAGATAGCCACCTAGGCTTCCTAAGACAGAAGTCAACCTGAAAATGACACCAAACAACCTCAAATCACCAAATAGCCAACCTCAACCAAGCTATCCCAAGAAACCTAAAACAAGCAACCAAAGACAACCAACCAAAACCCAACTTCAACAGCCCCAAACCCATCAACATTCAATGGCCTACAAACACACAACCTGCATAAAACCTACCATCAAAGCAACAGCCAGCCTCAACAAAACACTCTAAAACAACTCACAGAAACCCGGCTAAAGCAACCAACTTAAACCACCACTCAAAACAACAACAACCTCACAACAAGGTAGAAACAAACAACCTACAAACAACGTACACACAAAGAATCTACTAATAACCTAATTAGAACCTAATTAGAACCTAATTCCGTGTAAAAAAAACAACCGAAAACAACCAGCTGTAAACAACCAGCCTCAACCAACCAACCAACCTCAAACAACAGGCCTCAACCACCCTAAACCAGCCTGGAACAACCAACCTCACCAATCTCAAAGAAAAACAGCCTCCACAAAGCAACCTAAACCAAATAACTTGAAACAGCCTACCTCAAACAAACAAGCCTGAAAGAAGAAACCCTAAACAAACAACCTCCAACACTGAACATTCAACAACAAACCTCCAACTACCCACAATTAGTGCACAAACAATCGGAATGGACAAGGAGGTGTCAGGGCCACCCAGCAGCTGTGCCCAGTGCACGGCCACCCAACGGCAGGGACAGCCCCTGGACCTCCTGGGCACAGAAACTGCCTCGGGGCAGCACCCTAAAGGCTTCCTCCATAGGGTGCTGGGCGGAGGGCTGGCAGGCGGGGCTGCTGCGGGTGGGGCTGCGGGCGGGGCTGCACACAGGGGCCCCCTCACCACCACGTCACAATGCCAGCACCCGGCAACGCAGCGGTCACAACGCCCCGGGCAGGATAAGAAGGAGCAGCCTCCCGTGGCCACTGCCAGAGCTGGCCCGGGGGCAGCCCCAACACATCCCAGAGGAAGCCCTTGAAGAGCTGGTGGAATTCCTTGGCAGGGGCTGAGGCAGGAGAAGACTGGAGGCTGGACGAGGCTGCTGGAGGTTCTCTGCTGCAAGGCTTATCTTTTGGATGGAAACCCTTGTCAGCTGGACAGCAGTGCGAAGACCAAGTGAATGACATCTGGAGGAGCACTGCAGACCTCGCTGTCCTCATCCTCTGCAGAGGTAAGAAATAGGATGCAGAGATGCTGCCAGGGGTCCCAGTGCTTTGGAGCAGCCACCGCTGTCCTCACAGGTATGGGAAAGATTCTTGCCCCCAAGGCGCACTCTCGGAAGTGAAGCCCCTTACCACGACTTCCTTGGCACATTTTGCCAACCTGCTTCAACAAATGTACCCAAAACCACATTCAGACGCTAACCTACTGAAACCACCAACCTAAAAGAACCAATCTAAACCATCCAGCCTGAAAGAATCTAAATAACCTATATCCAGTGACCTAAACCACGATAAAGCAAAAAAGCTCAACCAAATGACCTAAACCAACTTAAAACAACAACAACAACAACAGAAAACATCCTAAACAAAAAAAAAAAGCTTAGAACATCCAACGAAAAACAATCAACCTGAAATACAAGCCCAAACCAACCAACTCAATAACCTCAATCAGAAATCACCTCAACCAACCAACCCAAACCAGCCAACACTAACCACTTAGCTGTCAAGAACCAGCCTCTAACAAACACCCTCAAAACAACCTTCCTCAAAAAAAAACCCTAAAACTACCTAAACACCCTGAACCAACATACCTCAATCAAAAATCTAAACCAGACTAGGACAACCTGCCCCAAAGAACCTTTCTGAAAAACCATCAGCCAAACAGTCTAACAGAAACGAGGAAATCCAACCCACCTAAAACAAACAACACAAATCAGCCTTCACAAAATGACATGAAACTACCTAAACCAAGCAGCCTAACAGAAACCTAAAACAAGTAACGTTAGACCACCAACCTATACCAAACCCAACCAACCTTCAACAACCTAAACCAACAAGTTCTAAATGCCTTACGAACACACAACCTCCAAAGAACCTAAAAGGAACCTAGACACAACCTCACACAGCATTGAACAACAACCGCACAAATCAACCCGAAAGCAACTCATGGAAACAGAGATAAAACAACCAACTTAAACCAACATACAAACAAACAGCATCTAAAAAAAAACAAGGTAAAACAAACAAGCTGTAAAAATAAAAGAAGGGAGGAACATAGAGGATAGAAACAAGCTGCAAATAACTACACAGAACCTCATCAAAGGTCAAAAAGGCAAGCCAACCCAACCAACTGTAAACAACCCAACAAACCAACCAATCTCAAGCAACCAGCCTCAGCCAACCAGCCTCAAACAGCCAACCTCAAGAACCTGAAAGAAGACACCTAGAACAAAACCCTAAACCGAACTCTAGTAGCCAACCCTAATGAACCTTCCCGAAACAACAGCCACCAAAGAGCCTCAAAAAATCAAGAACTACCAAAATACCTAAACCAAACAATAGAACTCGGCCTTCAAATGACACCAAACAACCTCAAGCCACCAATTAACCAACCTCAACCAAGCTAAAGCAACAAACCAAAATCCAGCAGCATAAGACAACCAACCCAAACCCAACTTCAACAACCCCAAAACAACCAAGCTTCAATGGCCTACAAAGAGAAAACCTGCCAATGCCCCGTCTCAAACAACCAGCCTCAAAACATACACCCTCAAACAACTAACAGAAACCCAGCTAAAGCAACCAACTTGAACCAAATGATCCAAAAACAACTCAAACAACCTATTCCAACCAACCTAAACCTAGCTCAATAGAAACACACCAACCCAAATGACATAAAGCAAACCCACTTTGAAAACACCCAACTTAAAATAATCTAAATAACCTTCATCCAATGACCTAAACCACAAGAAAGCAAAGCAGCTCAGCCAAATCACCTAAACAAACCTAAACCAACCAAACAAAAACCATCCTGAACAAAAAGAGCTTAAAACACCTCACCTAAAAGAGCCAACCTAAAAGAACCAACCTTAACCCATCGGCCTCTAAGAAACAGCTTCTGACAAACACCCTCAAACAACCTTCCTCAAAAAAAAAAACTTAAACCACCTAAACACCCTGAACCAACATACCTCAATCAAAAATCTAAGCCAGACTAAGACAACCTACCCCAAAGAACCTTTCTGAAAAAAAAAAACATCAACCAAACAACCTAACAGAAACAAGGAAATCCAACCCACCTAAACCAAACAACACAAGTCAACCTTCACAAAATAACATCAAACCACATACAACAAACAACTTGAAGTAACCAACCTAAACCAAGCTAAAACAGAAACCCCAAACAACTAAGGTTACACCACCTATCTAAACCAAACGGAACCAGCCTTCAACAGCCTAAACCAACAAGGTTTAAATGCCTTACGAACACACAACCTACAAAGAACCTAGAAACAACCTCATACAGCATCAAACAACCAACCACAACAATTAATCAGAAAACAACTCATGTAAAGAACTCATGGAAACCCAGACAAAGCAACCAACTTCAACCAACGTACAAAGCAACAAGCTTCAAACAAGGTAGAAAGAAAGAATCTACCAACAACCTAATTAGATCTTAATTCAGTGTAAAAAAAGCAACCAAATACAACCAGCCTTAAATAGCCAACCAGCCAACCTCAACCAACCAACCAGTCTCAACCAACCTAAACCAAATGACCTAAGCCAGCCTAGAACAAACAACTTCAATCTAAACCAAAAGAGCCTCCACCAACCACCCTAAACTAAACAACCAACCCCAACCAAACAAGCCTGAACCAAGAAACCCTAAACAAACAACCTCGAATCACAAACCTTCAACAACAAACCTTCAACAACCTTCAAACCGTGTACAAACAATTGGAATGGAAAAGGATTAAGTTCAAAGTGCACCTGACGGATAGAAATCCTACTTCGCTGTTCAGCGAACAGATGCATACCCCTCAGAGGAGATCAGAAGAACCACCAAACCCTACAAGTGCCCAAGGCACAAGCAGTGGTAAGAGCAAGAGATTGACTTCTGGAGGAGCACTGCGGAGCTCGCTGTCTTCATCCCCTGCAGAGCCAGGGGCAGCAGTGGTAAGCAACAGGATACAGAGACGTTGCCAGGGATCCCAGTGCTTCGGAGCAGCCCCTGCTGTCCTGACAGGCACAGGAAGGATTCTTGCCCTCAAGTTCAATCTGGCCACAGGTATTTGGGCACTCGCAGAAGCCCATGAGATGAGATGACTCCGGGTTTAGTGGTAATAGGGCTTGGGCAGTTCCTGGGAGGCACGACCAGCCTATGGGACAAGGAGCCAGGTCTGGCTCACATGCTCAGGGAACAGCCGATCGCCAGCATTGGGGTCAGGAAGGAATTTTCCCCCGGGGCAGATTGGCCCTGGTCCCCGGGGGTTTTTTGCCTTCCTCTGCAGCATTGAGCATGACCACTTTGCAGAGCTCCTCTGAGCCCTTTTGGCTTGGTTCCTGCCTGCTGCTCAAGCACCAGGAAGACGGCCTCTTGTGCCCTGCAGCCGGGAGGAGGAAGCTTCCTGGAGTCCAAGGCTGGGTCCCAAGTGTTCCCCTAGGAATTCCTTCTCGTCTTCCATAGCATTGAGCGCAGCCCCTGGCTCTCTTGGGCTTTCTTGCCCAGAGCAACTTTGCAGCAGGAGCCAGCTCTTCTCTTCCCTGGATTCCATTTGCCCAGGGGTTCTGGCTGCTGCAAAACAGACGGTGCTTGGAAGGGCTCCCAGCTTGCTGCACCCTCTGGATCTCCCACACAGCTCTTCTTCTTTCTTATCTTCTTCTTCTCCTTCCTCATCTTCCTCTTCCTCTTCTCCTTCTCCTTCCTCATCTTCTTCTTTTGTGTGTGGTCTGTCCCCAGCCTCATTCCTCACATTCTCCCACTTCAGGACACAGGGACAGCTTGGCCTATATTGCTGCTGCTGTTCTTGCAGTTCTGTAACTTGCCTTTGCCAGCCTGCAAGGGATGTTTCTTCAAGGTAAACTGAAGAATGCATCAGCCTGCTCCTGGCTACACGTGGGCATTGTGTTAATGCTCATGAGCATCGGCTCTGTAAACAGAGTCAGTAAGTGACCTAGAATAATCTAAAATAAAATAAAATATAATCAAATCCTGTTTCCACTCATATCCTTTGTGTTCTGTGCACTTGAAAATGTTTCTGGAGCTGAAAACCCCCTGCCATTTCATGTAAATAATATTCCCATCTGCATTTGACTCATGGTGAGCACACGGAAGAGAATACAATGCATAGGATAGAATAGAAAAGAATAGAATAGTTATGCTGTGTTATGCCTTGAGTTCTGCACGACAAGTCCTCACAGAGCCCTGAGGGCTCCCTCCATCCAGGAGAGCCTCCCTCTGCAGGGCAGGGCCCAGGCACAGCCAGGGACAGAGGCAGAGACGGGACGGCCACACACACACCTACAACACGGCTCAGGCAGGGACCCAAGGTCCCAGGCTGAGCTGAGACACATCCCCTGGGCCCTTGGCAGGAGACAGTGGTGGTGGGTGGGGGTACCAGGGGAGGCCGTCCCGGACACTGGGTACCAGGCAGAAGAGCTCAGCACCTCCCTCTCCACTTCCCCTCCTCAGGTGTTTCAAGTATAGCTAAAACAGTTAGTGTTGCTACACCAGGTCTCAAACAGCGCCTTACAGGTACTTAATTTTTCACTATTCATCATGTAAAATGGTCATCTTGGTCCCACATACCATCAATACATGGCTAACAGCCCAGAGTCAAGTATCTTATGTTTGACTTGGAATGTACCTCCTCCTTGTATTATTTTTATTTGAGAGGTAGTATAAGTGTCCATCTGTACCACAAGGGTAAAAATATTTCTAGTACACATCACTCATGAATTCTTGGTGTTATTTTGGCCCCATGTAAGAGAAAAAAAAACCAAAAAAACAAAAAAAACAGGCTTAGCAATATTAAGAATTTTAATCTTTATATATGCAATATGGAGAGCATGACCAGACTGCTTTCCCAAGGTCCTTCAACAAGATCAGGGCTTCTAATTTGTTTACAATTTTTCAAAATTTTACTCTTTTCCTAACAGAATTAATCATACTCAAATTGAATAGTCCCCTGAACACAATAACACTATCCAATTGAACAGGGAGAAGTGAACTTCCTTATTAAATCAGTCTGACATATTAGCTTAGGTGGAAAAAGATGAACTGCAGCTATTTACACCTTTTCAAAATTCTTAGAAGGAAAAAGAATGCCTATATAATATTTTCCAAGTTCAACACATATTTTAGTCTTGCAAAGGAATACAAACAAAAGTTTGTAAAACTAATTTGACACTTATTCTGGCTCACTTTTTCATATGATAATCAGTCTGCTTCCAGATATGGGCATAGTGTAGCACTAAACAAAAGTTATGTATATATGGTTCCTACCATTGCATAGTCTGTAGCCATTTTACATTCTCATAACCAGGACTTCTGAGTTGCTGAAACATTGCACAGGCCGTTCAGATTATATTAACCAGGAATTATTCTTCACAATGTAAGAAAATACAGAAAATCAAGATACTGGCCTAACATAACTCCAAACTTTATCAAAAACAATACCCATGAAGACAAAATAAGTAACCTCCCAATTTTAAGCATGAAGTGTGTATACAATACATACTCTTCCCTACAGACGTGAAGGCTGTTGTAGGTGAAGGATGTCATTGAGGCCAAAGACCATAGTGATATTATGTGGTTTAGGAGACTATGAAGCTGAATGAACATCCAATCAAATTCAGAGTAGGAAGCTTGGAAAAAAAAAAAAAACCAACCTGTTTCCAAGTTAGCAGAAGTACATGATGTTTATTAAGAGACTGTCTTTCTCACTAGAGAAAAAACATCACGAAGAAAATGTCTTGCAACAGTACTCTGCAGAAAAGTGTGGCTTTGTTCCAACTGTTACTAAAAAGTAGGAATGTAGAAAAGAATGCAAATAAAATTTCTTTAAAAAATGGTAACTCCATGACATTCATTAAAATCATTGTGCACTCTGAAGTCTCCACATTCCTCTTCCAAAAGATAAATATTAATTCAACACCTGCTTAGTTTCATCTTTACTTTCATGCTTTCTGTGAGCTACCACCCAGCCAACTAGTCCTTCCTAAAGTTGCAGATTTTTTATTCTGTGTTATCAGTACTTCATATTTAGTCATACAGATATGCCCTAAAGCAAATAATGCTACCATAATCATTTATCTATCAAGAAAGTAGGACTTTTCACTACTCAAGTTTCCATCACGTTAGAAAAAAGCACATGTATACATTCAATTGAAAAGTGTAAAGAAATAAGTGATAAGACATTTATAGCATAAAGATGACCATCTGGGGTTCATTTACTACTACATTACTACACATGTGCTGTAAGAACAGCCATAAGCGATCAAACTGAATTAGAAATTAGATTTAAAATTATCTTATTACCTAACTCATTCTATTGGTCAGCAACACAACCAGTGAAAAACAAACTTCTAGTACAATGAAATGTGCACAATTTTTAATTTTAATGCACAAATACATATTTTCAATTATGAACATGTACTTCTTGTCTTACCTGGCATGACAGCAGCTTGCTGAGTGGCTGAGTCTGTGCTTAAGGAAAGGCGGCCACCTTTGGCCAATCTATCGCAGAAGACTGTGATGTTCTTCTTCAGTCTGCTGGTATCTTTGGGCATGCACAACTCGCTGCTGAGATTCAGGGCCTGTTCCTTAGAGCTCTTTGACAAGCAAGTTCTTAACAAATAAGAAATGGCAGCATCCACAGCTTCTTCCCAACCCTGCATTAAAGAAAAGAAAATTAAACAAAATTAGGTGAACCGTAATATGGTATAGCATAATAAAAACAAAGTACCAAATCAAGGACTAAGAATTTTCAAATTATACAGATACATAAATATAATTTGGAGGTGAATGACTGTCATGAATACCCAGTCCTTCAGCTTCTACAAGCAAAAACTGGATAGAAAATTTAAAAAATAAAACAAATAAAACAACAACAAGCCAACAACAACAAAACACACAACCACACTAAACAAACTCTTTCCAATATTAAAATTGACAGACAAATATCATTTCAATAATAATATATGGACAGTATGTGACATAGCAGTTCAATTCAGTAGTTTTTTTAATAACTAAAACCCAGAAGTTCCTGGATGTGACATTTAGAATTAAGAACAGAACTGAGATGTAAATACAAATATAATATGTTTCCAGCATAATGTTATAGAATATATGTCAAAGCCAGGAAAAAAAATAAGGTATCCAACCATACATTCTTCGGAATCACTAAGATTCTGACAATATCCCCATAGCATGGAACACCACAATTGCAACTCAAAGCTGCAGTTATTCAGTATCCATTTATTAAGTTACGATACCCACAGCATTAGCACAGGTGTGTCAGTGCTCTGATGAGCTGAGACTTAGATTTCTAACAGCACAGTATCAAGCTATAAACTCTTATGAGAATCACAGAATAGTCTGGGTTGGAAGGGACCTTCAAAAGTCACCCAGTCCAACTGTCCTGCAATAAGCAGTGACATCTTCAACCAGATCAGGTTACAGAAGACCAGCTTAGCAATCAGTTCAAACAAGCAGCTACCTACGGAAAAGCTTTTAGGATAAAAAGCTATATTCAGTGTCATAAACAGTTAATGTATTTCCACAAAATGAAGTGTTTACTCTTGCACATAACACTCTGTAAAAACAAGTTTCTTTTAATGTGGCACCTTAAAAAGCACCTTTAAAAGTTAGTTTCAAGTTTGCAATTTGTATCAGGGTTTTCCGTGACACAAACAAATCAAGATGCTCCTTTAAGTAGGAAATCTGTCGAGCAGAAGTCTTATTATTTGTGACAAGGTTATTAGGTTAATATGTAAAATCTAATATATGGCATTTATCTAATTTATGCAGTGTGCAATACAGAATTGACTCTTCTTGACACACTTTGTAATCTTAAATTACACTCTGTGATGTGACTGTGATTAATCCAAAGTGTCTATAATTAATGAACCTGTAAGACAACCACAAAGCCTGCTCATGCCTTTTCATTACAATCTTACAGAGCTTGGACAGTTAGCAACTCATCTGAAGGGTTTTGTGGTCTGCTAACTTTGGGAGTCGTAACATCTCTTAGCATTCAGCTACCTGTAAGCAAGTTTTACATATCTGATGCCTACACATACAGGGAAGTAATGTTCAATCTCTGCAGTATTAGTGGCCTGCTTTCTCAACAACCCTGATTAGTTCGAACTTACTTTGGCAACAGTCTTTATTGACTTGAGAAGTTTTGAGGCTATGGTCTGGAACCACCCAGCTCTATCAGCTGCTAAGCTAACAGAAAGTAACACCAAGGTTGTTCTTTATGTGGTGATTACTCACGCAGAATGAAAAAAGAAAAGTCAAGTATCCAGTTGTACTTAATACAACCCCAGAGTCTTCTAGTCTTTAAGCTCCTTCTCGTGGTGCATTCTACTTGACTGAAAGTGCTCAGAGGAACAGCAAAATCACATACCTATACAAATTTCCGTGGCTGAGTAAGTGTAACATTTGAAACAATGACAGCGACAACCCCGTTGGAGTCCACTGTCAAGCAAACAAGGTTTGTGAACTTCTTTTATTAGATACATATGGCTTTTGTGAAGGCTAGGGTAGTACTTTCAACACAGAGGAGCAAAGGCCACCTTTCCCAACCTTTTAGCTTCCTAAGAACAGGTTCAGGACAGACACTTACTAGCAGCCAAGCACAACAGCGAGATCACACAGTCACAGGCACTACATCCTAGTCCAACCATACACCATTCTTAATAGTGTCCTGAAAATGTGATGTTTGTATGCAAAACATTGAAATAGAGGAACAGGATCAACTAGTGGGGTTTTCTTAGTCAACATTTGCCTTTCCTGATTTCAGAACAATAATATTAACCTACTGCCTCACCTGAATTTCCCTCCCAAAAACATGTAAATTGGAAAAATTATGCCAGTCAACCAATGCTGTGGTAGCTTAACATTTGTCAATTGTTTTAGAAAAAGTCCATTGGAGTGTAATCCATCCACTGACCTGTGATGGTGACAGGAAATAATCCATCCCACAGCCAATTTAAAGAGGTTAATGAGCTGGTAAATGCTGTCTGCATTCCCACATACTGGGCAATGAAACTTAATATGTACAAAGCATCAAAAAAACAGTGAAACCAGGCGCTTCTAATTATACTACAAATCATGAAAAGCAAGACAACATAAACATAAGAATCTTGAGTTTCACTACAAGACAAAGAAACACGTGATTAACTGGTGTCAGCATACAGTAGCTGAGAAGCTGGCCAATATATCCCTTCAAATAAGATATAAAAAAGCAGGCAAAAGGAGCATTTAAATAACGAGACTGAAATACAAGCTAACAAAAGTCAGGAAATTAAAAGTGGCTAGTATTCTGGCCTTGGCTCGCATAGGTATGTTTTACTTTGTACCATAACCTTAACATTTTCCAACCCTTGTTCTTGTATTTCATTTCCATGTAAAAGTGGTTTCTCAGTAGACCATAAAACTATCTTCTCCAATTCAAGGACTGTTGACCTAGTAAGCATGGTAAAATCCAAAGCAGCCTTTATGATCAGTGAAAGAGTACACAAAATCTACCTCTACGTGAAAAAAAATCTTGATGGAAATCTGTTGAGGTGATTTCATACAACTAAGAATTAATGGCTGCCAATAAGGTTGTATTTGTCAGCAATTTTTATTGGTGCAAGGGGAGAATTGAAGGAACAGGAAAAATTCTTCACCCTTTACTTATTAAAATAAAAAGCTAAAAGGTGTTTGAAGCAGAAGGTGTTCCAGTGTATAGCACACACTGAAGAATGATTCTACAGTCATAGCTGTAATATTCACTAATGGCTTTCTGTGTAGTGTTCTGCATATTTGAGGTCTGAAAGGAACACCTTCAGCAAGAGTGTGATACCAGTAATCCATCATTCTATGTCCAGCAAGCATTGCCATAACTGCCACAACAAACCTGAGTCAAGACTCACAGAAAGATGTATTACTAAACCATGCAAATTCTTCATATCAACTGTATCAGCTGAAATAGATACGAAAAATAATTAATTCACTTATTTAACTTTTTCACTGAGAAAGGCTTAGCTTAATATTTTACATGTATATATTAGTATTTTTCTCTTGTAGGTAATAGGAAGAGATTGGCACTTTCTTTTGAGAAAATTGTATACACTGCAGAGTCTGAAGACCAAATGTAGATTTGTGATACTAGCAGGCCTAAGGCGTAGTAGTACATATCACTTATATTCCATATATATTATCATTAATGTTCCTCAGATGTTACAGCTTATCTGAGTGTGACTATGATTATACATTTAGTCTCATTTTGGCATAGGTTTAATCTAGAGTATCTAACTTTTAGGAATATTTTTAGGTTCTACCATTTGCCAAACAAGAAGAAACCTCCAAAATTATGTTCCTTGCAGGCTAAATGACTAACCAACTGTTACTTTAAAACTCTAGACAATAAAACTCATCCAGTATGTGAGATGCTGCAGATAAATTGTCAGGCTGTAGAAAAGGCATTGATCCTCTGACACAACATGCAGGTAGGGAATGTGGTTCTAGTGAAGCTGGAGGTCAGGCCCTGTTAGGAGACACAGCACTGTGGCCCTGCTGCTTGGCTGCAAGACTCCACTCCGCAAGAGCGATCAATAGACAAGGTCAACTAGACACACACACAGAGGCGGGATCCGAGACAAGGATTTCAATACAGTCTTTAAGATGTATAGGACATGTATGGAGAAGCATGAGATAGGGCCTTTTATCAGATTTTACAAGTTTACTCATGTAGTTTAGCTTATTAACATATTTATACTGTATAACGACCCACAAGCATTTTCTTTGGTTTTTAGATTCCACTTGTCTCCACCAACAGCATAATTCGTAAATCACTGGAAGTTAATGAAGTGTAAGATGAAGTATTGGTTAAGCTAAGTTGCTGCTACTGAGGTCCAGTCAAAATCTGATCTAGCTGCACAGCACAGACATTTACAGCGGCTGGTTTCCATTGCAAACACATGAACAAGAAAAAGTACCAAGTCCAGTTTCTAAAGACACTAAAGTGATTTCACTTGGAAAACACCAAGAATCTAACAGCCTCTGCTGCAAACATCACACTGGAATTTCTGGGAGAAACAGAGGTTTTTGCCTCGTGTTTCCCCTCAGAACAAGGGTTGAACTGCTTCCAACACAGACAAGATCTAGTAACTATGAGAGATGCTCAAGTAGATAATAATACAGCACATTCTCTCACATCACTTTAAACAAAACACACACAAAAAAGTAGGATATTTTACCTAAATGTTTCACCATGTGCACGTTCCATGCAAAATAAAGCCATTTGTTGCTTTAACCTGAAAAAATTCAACAGGTTTTAACAATTTTTAAGCTGTACTTACACAGGTAATGGATAAACTGAAAGTCTACTTTTCTCCATATTGTTTAATATTAGACTTTACTAAAAGTTCTTCTGAAACCTTGAAGGTTTTGAACACACATCTAGATAGCCAAGTCAAGCCCCATCTAACTGATAAACTCTATAGACAGATCAATTTGACTAATCATTGAAGCAGTGGACAATCAAATCTATGATTTGCAAGGATACCCTATAGGATTATCTTAAATATATAAAGGGTACATAAAACCCAGGTAAATATTTTTTAAAATATTATCAAGACTTTTGAAGTTATGACACTACTAAAAATCATCAACTTTTACCTGGACCATATTATAGCAACTAGTCATACAGGTATGCTGCTTTGTAGAAACAGCCTGATAAGTACTTCTTTCTTAAACCCTTATTCTGAAAAGTTTAAAAAGTATCATTATATTGAGTACGTTTATTTGCAAAAGACCTTTGCTAGAGCAATCTTTGTGAATTATATTTTGTTCTGTGAGAAAAACCTGTAATAGATCTAAATAATACATAGATTTACTTTCAGATAGTTCTTGGGCTTTAAAAAGAATACACATAAGCAAAGAAACAATGCAACTGGGAGTCAGAAAGGAGCCTTGGGATGTGTTGAGAATGAAAGCTCAGATTTTATGACACAGCATTTCCTTTCTTTTAGTACTCTGCAATTGTCATAAATTCACATAATGCACCAGAGCTGAAATCCTACAAAGGATTTGAACCCAAAATGCCCAAGACAGAAGTAAGCCAAAGCACGGAAACTGAACATGCAGGGGCTTTCGTGAAGTTTGAAATTTTAACTAGTTCACTACATTGCACCATAACACAAGTAAAAGTACCATTTAGGTTTGTAATTTTAACCATAAGACCACAATGACTTTTATTCTATTTTAATACAGACTACCACAGAAACCCAATTTTGCCAAGCTTAAGAGATGAACAAAAAGTTTTCTTTGAATGTAAACCCTAGTTCACTTTGTGATGCTTATTGTAAGTATATAATAGGTCAGTAGAATTAACTATTGTACCACTCAGACTGATGGAAACATCCTTGTGATATGAAAGTAAAACAAGACAAAGCAAATGTGTAAATGCCAGCCACATAAAAGACATTATTTAGCTTGAAAATTAAACCTACAAAGTTTTAAAAGAGACAAAGCTAATGATTTAGTCTGCAAACAAAAAAAAAACATTGTTCTAAATGCCACAAGAAGATTGTTTTGACTGTAGTTGAGAGGTGAATGTTGTCTCTTGAAAGTGTGCTTACATTAAATACATAGACGGGACTGGAAGTTACTGAAATCTTCGCCATGCCTTTGACTCTGGTTAAAGAGTTTCAAGCAGAAGTATTTGCCCCCAAGTCCAACAACAAAGACTTTCAGAACCAATTCCATTCTTGTATTAGGTAATGCAGAAAGGCAGCAACTTCTCAACGAATGCTTGCTGATGATATAAGCCCACTACAACACAGTATTATTCTAAAATGGTTAGATGTTCTCATGGCTCTTTCTCCATTAGGCCATTTAGTCTTGCTTTAATTAAATCTGTCAGTTCCTTTTAGCAAGTCAGACAGAGTGGCTTGTGATCATCAGGGAAAAAAAATCTTTAACATTTCACAAGACCCATAAAAGCCAGAAAAAGTAGAATTAAAATAGCTACTTCAATGTGCATGATACTGTTCATATCCCTAAACTGCCAGAATACTGACTCCTATTCAGGACCAGAACCTAGAGGTGCAGAAGTAGCTCTAAGCAATCACTGTAGTAAGCTGAAATTCATCCCAGTAACAACATCAGCTGCAACGCATCTAGAACACCTCAAGCCACCATGCTATGATCTTTTCTTTCCACAAAATTGCCCAGTTAGCTACATCAACACAGCATAACAATTTGGCTTATTGTCAAATAATGATCAGAGAACATAAAGAAGAACATCTTAAAGTAAATTGAAATATGTAAAAATATTTCTCAGAGCTCACTGAAAAGTAGATAGTTGCGAATGGACAGTTCATGCCAGCAGCATTGCAAGTCTTCTGTACATTGCAAAATATGTTAACAGGATTTGGACTCGGGATGCTTACCTACTCCATACAAATTACAAGGGATAAAAGACAAATGCAAAAAACAGAGAAGTAAAAGGTAACAAAAAAAAAAAGGTAGAAAATATTTTCAAGCTACATCAGATACTAAAATTTTAATGAATGCTCTCACATTTTGCGGTAGTAGAATGGAAATATTAGCTTTAGAAAAAATGCTTTATAAGTTGTTGGGTTTTTTTGAAGTGTCACAGATAAACTTGTCATTTCTGCACAGCTGTGCTGTAACTGCCAGTGACAACAGAAACAGCAACGTTATCTGTTCAATGTAGAAATATTTATTTAGTAGAAACTCCACCAGCATAAACAACTTTCTCCAAGAACTTCCCATTTTGAGTCCTGCTTGGTAAAGATATTCACATATATTGACATTCTATGGCAACTTCACCTGACAGAAATCTGTATGACAGATTCTTTCCTGAAAAGTACACTTGCCATTTAAAAGTTTGTTCTTTCTGTGGTATTTTTGTCCTCACACAATTCACAAACTACTGGACACTTCTGCACTAAATATAAGACAAATAGTTTTTGGAGGATTCTGTTCTATGGACATCAAACTTAAATCAAGATTTGCCAAAACCTCTTTCTATAATGTCTTCAGGTATGGAAAGAAAACTGACAATGCATATGGCTTAGAAATCAAAATAACGTTTCTGACGCTGTCTTACAGGATATGCAGTATTTGTCTTCTAAGAATGGTGCTCCTAAACTAATATTTTACCACATAATGTAGAAGAAGAGTATTAAAGTAGTGGGTGTTTCAGGAATCTAGCAAAACAAGCATTACTAAGCAAAGGTTCTGAAAGCTGTGTTCCATCATGATGACGACCTTTATCATTCAATATTTTCATGTATTTTCCAAGTCCGACTCAGAAGAAAGTCCCGCTCACAGAAACAAAATATGATTATTAGCAGTTGTAGGGTTTTGTGTATTAATGAAACAACAGACAACAATTAGAGAGTGCATCACCTGTAAGAAAACAGAACTCCTCCAGGTGGGGATCATAGTAAAAATATTTCTACAACTGTCTAACTGTTCCACGCTTTTGAGTTTAGTAATTTACTCTCAGGAAAATGCATGTTTCACCAAAACATATCAGGATGACTATAGATGGTGGCTCTTCCACTCAAATTTAATTAATCCCTGATTATTTTAGCCAAATTTCCAAATGGGCTACGTCCTTTAGGATCAGATGTTTTTCATTTGCACAGAAAAACTTTCAAAATTAGGTTAGAATTAGGTCAGAATTAGACTAGAATTAAATCAGTAGTTTTCTTCTTGACACGTAACGTATCTATATTGCCCAACTCTTCTCCCAAGTTGTCTCATATATCAAAATTGGAGCAATACAGAATGTATTCTAACACCTGGTTTTTATCATTTTATTTCTGGACAACATTGCAGATCTTTAAGGCAGAGTGGGTGAGAGGTAGGGAAGAGGGCATGTTTTTCAATAGATAAATTCTAACCACCTAATTGTACAATTATTCCACTAGTAATGCTTGTTTGTTGTCATACAAATACATCCTGTCTGGAATAGTGAAAGTTCACACATATCATGGGTTTCTGTAGAAGCCATTAGCGAATCCTGAATTTTTGAGGGTTTTTTTGCCACTTTAATTTTCTTTCTAACTTGACTTCTTACAACCATTGATCCTTTTCTGGAAAATGATGAAAGAAAGTCTTGTATGCACTACATGAATGGAGCAGTTTGGCTTCCTAGTTGCCAGCTTCAGAGGTTTATTGTTTTGATTTTTAGCACTGAAATCATCTAACACTTCATCTTTCTTTTCCTCAAGAACTTTTCACCAGCTACCAAGGAAAACTGAGGTGCTGTTTGGATTTTGCAGATGCTGTCAAAGCTGTCTGCAGGCATGCAAACACATCAGGACTCATGCATCTTGCTGAAGAATGCTATACATCCAACACTGAGTCTGCCATAAATGAGGTCTATAACTTCCACGAGGTTCAGCAAGATACTTTTTGATACCGGGAAGAAAAATCAGACCTTGTTGTACTTGGTCTGGAGAAAAAAAGTCGAGAAAACATATACTAAAAAAAGCTTTTTGAGATATCTCACTGCATCTCAGCCCACATTCTATTTTCATATCAGTGACACTTGGGGAGGAACTTTCCTACTCTTAGTACAATATCCTTCACTAGATTACCAACATAAGATGCTATGAAAGCCTGACAAATGAGTTTGTGTTTCCAAACGCTGTGAAATATGGAACCATACACACTCAAATATTTTAGCTCTGAAAAAAACAAAAACACAAAACCACACACACAACTTGGCAAAAAAATGATTCTGTATTTAAATTCTCACAGTACTTTTGATCTAGTCACCAGTAACTTTAAACTCAGCTCTATTGCTTCAAACTGTGGAATTTCTATTCTCCCAAAATGCACAGGTGAGGACAACGAGGATAGTGGCAAACCGGACTTGCACCTTTACTTAGGTAGCCAATTTTCAAACTTGTGCGGGAATCACTGGTTTTTTGCTTGAGCCAATAGCTTGGGCAAAGATAATGAACTCCTCCACTGTTTGTACAGCCTTGTCTTATGACCAAATGCCTATTTTACTTTTGAGGTATCAAAACCATATTTTGGCTACATCTAACTCTTGCTTCATTGAAAAAGCCAGAATGTGGCAGAACTGAATTATGCATTCTTTATGTTCTTTTAATTTTATCTGTCCTAACCTATTGTAAAGTGAGTCTATCACCATCTGTGCAGATTAGAGAATACTGATATATCATTCTTAATCTAGGAGTTAAGACTAAGTATCTTACCATTAACTGAAAGCAAAAACTTCCATCTGAAAAAATACCTACTCTGCAAATCATAGTGAAAAACTAGTGAGTTGTTTTCTGGGATCTTTTAACAAGATGAAAGATTCACATGACTTCTTTTCCCACTACATAGCAATAACTTTGTAAATTCTAGTAGACAGATTATACAACAAAACAATGTGTGAACAATAGCTATAGGTTATCTAATAATGATCAAAAAATGTTACATTATGATTGCAATTTAGAACCAAGAACAACTATCCATAAACAAAAAGCAGTAATACCAGAACTGGTTCCCCCAGTTTCTTTTCCTGGTTTGGTGATTAGATCTTCATTTACCCTCTCGGAAACATTTCTGACTGCCAGATCTGAGGGAAATTCTGAATTTAGCTGCACATCATTAAGTCATATCTTCAAGATAAACAGAGAGCTTCATAAAATTATTGGGAGTATCTCTATCTTATTTTCTCAGAAAATGCCATGATACATGGTTGGCTTTTTCTAAATCAAATACTAACGTAGCGTTACAGTACTTAAAAGTGTTGTAGCTTTAAACTGATGTAAGACAATTAGAAAATAAAACCAACAGTAAATATGCAACTTTTTCGTCCATAAACCCTGTCCTGTGATGTAATATAAAGGCAAAATACTAATAATGCCAAAACTGATAATTTTTTCAGTATATAAGTAATTTCAGTGGAATTTTACAACGAATCATAAATCAGATAATATTTCTAAAACACTAGTACAATACTTTTCAATACATAGCAGAAGTCTGCATATCCTTCAATTAGGACACAATATCAAGGGAATTCTCCACTGACAATCAGCTTCTTTAAAAGAAACAACTCAAAAGAAATAATCACTGATTATATATATTGAGTGTTAAGATCTTTTGGTGAACAACATTGCCATAATCACTGTAATGCATCACTCTTGTCATTAAGCAGTTTAGATGACAACTGATCTGAACTTCTGGTATGCAGCACATATTCAGTAATTACCACTAGACTAAAGTATTTTAGCTTCTCTTTGTACTTGAACTAGATAGATTATGCTCCCTAACAAAGAGAAAGTTTAGAGGTCCCCATCACAATATTACATGGAGACAGATGTCTGATAACAGAGGGTTATTTAATCTGTCAAACAAAGGGTATGTCTCGTGGGACAACTGCAATACTTTGTAGGATATCCAAGTTAGTTTTAAAGGAGGTGATATATGCTGGAGGCAAACTAATCACAGCACAACACAGTTCTGCCTTGACTGATTTACACCAAGAAATAAGATCCCTGAGTAAGCTTCTGCTCACAACAGAGACAGCCCACAGAAGATTAACTTCAGTGTCTCCAATACTGGCAGAATAAATAAGGTGATAGCTCAAGTTAAATTTATTATCAAAACATTAAAAAAAAAATACATCTAGGCAACAGATATGTCAGATTCTCCATTAGCATGAAGTTCATACCAAGGCTGAATGCTTGTTCTGAGCTTGATACGAGTGCCAGGGAATCAATTAAACAAAATAAGAACACAATAATTATTTCTGTCCTTAGAATTTTACAATTCATAATGAACATCAAAACCCATTTATGTATGATTTTGTTTAAATATATTTTGTGGCATCTCGAAGAGAAAGAGAAAGCTGTTTTTGAGAAGCAGTACTATTACCAGCCACCAGAAGTAAGTTTCTTAAAAAGAGAAAAATCTTATGTCCTCTTCTTACCAGCCATTACAAGAACAAATTGGAAAATACAATTGGGCATAGCTTCTTCTGCTAGTCTTTTGAAGTGGGAAGCAACAGATAAAGATATATTCATTTTTCATTAATACACCAAAGTTTAAACAGACCACTAGGCCTTTCATTCTCAGACCAACAAAACACTGACACTTTTCTACCCACAGAATTCACTGTGAAGAATCACACCAATTCGGTGACAGGTGAAGATCAGTAGGTAGTTGTGTAACGTGCTTCCAACTTGCTATGTCTGCCATAGCCCACTGCCTTCTCAGTAAATACAATTAAGTGCAGGAAGACAATGATTCGCAAACATTTAAAGGAACCATGATAGTGCTTAAAGCAGTGGCGAGACCACCACTTCACTCATCAAATTCTCTCTTTCACCCAAATTACTTACTACAAACAAAAGTAAAGTAGAAATGGTTACACATCAATTTGTAGTAACTTAATGGTGTTACAACCATGTCCTCTCCATCTACTCTAGTTGTCTCTGTTGTCCTCCAGTCCTCTTGAGAGCAGGCGAGCAGGCATAGCACAGAGCAAAAGAGTTTAACTTCCATATCAAAACATAAAATCAAAGAAGGCTGGTATTTGAGCCACACTCTTACTTCTCTTCTTCTCCAGCAGGGTCACATATACTTTCCTGAGCAAAGGTCATTGACAGGATACAGGTACCACTATTCCATTTTTAACCTCTCCCTCATACTGGACCTTTGTTACCCAGGGAAGAGTGGGAATCTCATTCCTTCATCCCGTCTTTCCCTCATTTGTCAATACTATGATGCTTTGAGCCAAAACTAAACTTAGCATTGAGGCTGACTTTTTTTTTTTTTTTTTTTTTTGTTAAAAAATGATGGTTTTCACCAGGAAAAACCTAAAGCTCCTTCCTTTTATTTCGGTGGTTAGAAGTTTAAAACCCACTGCCTTCCCCCACACACACTTTTACTGGACTTAGATGTTTGACTGCAACAGAATAGCCTTTCTGAATGGTTCTGTTGCATGGCCTTGATTTAAACAGGAGGAAGATTTGTTTGATACTGTTGATTTTTGAAAAAGGATAGTCAACATCACTTAATGTATTTTTCCCAGCTGGGAAAAAAAGGCAACAAATTTCATGTGCTTCTCCCTCTAAGACTACTTATTTTAAGATGTATTATTCACCTTGTTCATAGAAAGAAGAAGGTGGGGAGTGGGATAATCTATCTTCTATAAACTTGTCTGTTCACAGAAATAAAGAATACAACTGTATGGAAAACTGATTCCAAGTTACAAGTTGTCACTGTCCATTGCCTTATGGTGGTTTTGAATTTGGTTGGTTGGTTTCGTTTGTTTTGTTTAAGAAATTTTCAAAGTATTTACAAAATACCAAAAGCTAATTCATACTGGCTTACGGCAAACAATAAAATATAAAATGTTTCAGCATATTTAAAAATATTTCGGTCTGTTACACAGTTGGAGCTTTGCATTTAAAAAGTGGTTAAAACAACAAGGATAGTACAGAAAATATAAGACACAAAAAACTAATTCCAGATGTATTTTACTATGATTAAGACCTAGGTTGGATTATACTCTAACTAATTACAAGAATTAGTGAAAAATGACAATTTCCAATAAACTGTAAGAATAAGGCTCAAAAATTACTCTCACCAAAGATGTAATTATTAGCTCAAAGCTTCAATAGCACTATACATTAATGGAAAAATTCAATTAAAAGTTTGCTACTGTCAGTCTTGACAGAATTAAGCCTCCTGGAATTACAGAAATAACCTTATCTTTAATCTTGAGAACTTTCACTCAGTAAAGGATTCTTCCCACAAAAGCTTATTTTCTACATTACTTAAGAACTCTACATTAAAACCCATCTGCTATCATACATAAAACCTAGCGTGCTATCTAGTCTTTCCCAGGTGACTGATCTTTTCTTTTTCTGGTGATTTACATTCAGATCATTATCTTACAGAAAGCACAGACACTTTTGATTGTAACTCCTATGACTCTTACTAGGCACTTCATTATTTTCTTCTGACACCACCTCTTTCTCATCATTGCCTTAAAGTATATTTTTCTACTTTATCTAATCAACACTGCAAAGCAGCAAATTTATATTCACTAACTTAAGTTAATAACAGTAGATCACAGAGTCACTTAAAGATATGCATTTCACCCTCAGGCACTTTTTCCTTCCAAGTTACAACTTCAATAAGAAATTAAGATCGAACACAGACATTTACTTGGTTGGTACGATTCCAAACATTAACATAAGGAGATGAAAATGTACTTCCTCAATACCATTTTATTGCTGTTACTGCTAACTACAGTATCACAAATGTGACTATACCAAGAAAGAGATGATGCTGAGCAATGAAGCATCTGTATGTCGTTATTTGGTAACATCACGAGAACTATGAAAGTATTTATTCTTCAGTAAAGTTACTATTGGTGGCTATACTAGTGATGGCCTTCCCTCAGTCCTAAAGTTAGAATGTTAGTATTGACAGACATTTTTCCCTTTGTAATATCTTAAACAAAGAAAGCATTAATAGCTTAATGATCAGACATACAAGCCATCAGCCAGTCCAGATGCCATGCAACCATTTTATCAAAACCATCCTGTGTAGCATGAACCCTTTGAACCCTTTAAATTAGCCTGGACCAATTCTCTCCCTTCTCAAAAGGATTTTCTATTGTAAATATACATTTTATCACAAACCTGGTATTTTTCAAGTATCTTTTTCAATCTAGATAATGCAGCTTGATAAATTATAATCACTGAAAAACATCCTTTAAAATGTTCCTTGCTTTTTTCATTTTTCTGACTTCATAGTACTTCAAATTGTTGCCACTACTTGTTATAAGCTAATAACGAATACTTTAGTCCTGCAGAACAGTCACCAACTCTCCAGAAATAAAGTGAATCACATTAAAAAAAAAAAATCTGATACATCACTAATATTATTACAGTGATCATGGATTCATTAGTCTCCAAAAGCACTCTAATATAGTTTTGTACCATATATTTCAAGAGACAGCAAAACACAGGACTCAAAACCAGTATACATTTTAAATATAGTTTGCATGGAGCTGTAACACTATGTTCTGAAATACTAACAATATATACTTTTATATATTGAATACAGGTTTCACTTTAGTCCCACAGTTACAAAGTACATTGGGACAAAACTGCATTTAATTTCCACGTGAATAAAATCGACTATTATTCCATTTTAGCATCACTTTCTTAATAGTTTCATCAGCAGAAGTATTAGCTCATTTGTCACACTGGTCAAAAGCAGAGACCCAAGAGTCCTCATTCAATTGCTGGTGTTATAATACACTGTACATAATTCATTAAAGAATCACTGAAAAAGGGGAATGTCCCTGTATTTTCACTATTAAACTAGAGCAAACCTTTTAGTCAGTTTAATCAAATCAATACTATTTAGGTGCTAGTTAGAAGTTTACTGCTGGAAATAAAATACAATGCCAAATATATGTTATCCCCAGAAAATATGTAAGTTTGCACTATTACTTCACTGTATCTTTGTAGACATGAAAAACAAACTTCACATGTTCTTATACAAAAGTTTTCAGCAACACAAACCATTAAGCAGTCTGAGATAAAAATTGGTGACAATGGGAACACAAAACATCACTTCTGTAATTGCTAAATATCTAACTGGAGTGATTGCCGGGTCTAGAAAACAAGATGCAATCTGTCCTAAATGGAATCCATGTATGAAAATAATGTTAATGTTATGGTCAGAGAAGCATTTCTTTTTATGGTAACAGTATATTCTAAACATTTCCCTCCTATTAAAAAAAACATTTCCATAGTTTTAATGCTCACAAGGCAGAATGTGTTCTTGAGATGTAGACTGCATCTAAACTGTCTTCTAACACATTCTCTCCAAATAAAAACACAAGAAACCATTGTGCAGAATTGTTTGAAGAGTAAATAAAAATTCTTCAGAGTACTTTCTTTCACCAGCGTTCCACTCAACTGCCTGCAAGGAAACCTGAACGCCAGCTAGGAGCTTCTGTCTGTAAATATCATTGGTATGTCAGAAGATTTCCCCCTTCCCTGCCTAAATTTCTCCTTCAATTACATTCAGATTTCTGTGGTACCATAACAACTTCAATATGGCACGTTTTTCAGTATGTTGTAAAGGTTTCATTTCCATTTCCACCTCCAGTTATTGTTGGTTTACATTTTTCATCTTGGCTGCTCTGCAGGATGTACATCCTTACAATATTTATGAGAGGTCTCGCAGCATTAACATGGAATATTGGTAACTATCAAAACCACATCGAAATATATCCTGAAGTGATATCCTGTATTATAAGACATGGAACAGATTTCACCATGTTTTATCAAAACATGTGTCAAAGCAATGCAATTCCTGACGGCAAAATAAAAGTGAGTCATACAAAAAATGGTTGTTTGGGCTTTTATGAGATTCATATGAACTTTCAGTTCCATTCATGGGAATGCATACTCCTCAGTTGTGAAGCTTGATTTTTCAAGTTTAAATGAGGAAAAATTCCAAACAAATCTCAACAAAACTGCTTTGCTTTTCCTGCTATGGGTGGAAATCATGTGAAATGCCAAAACACTTTCCCCTCAAGGGCAGAAATTTAGTATGATCTTAGATTCACTTGGAACCCAGCACAAGCTTTCTACATGGCCACAAACCATTCTAAGAATTTCTGGTATGTACCAAAATCTGGATGCCCTGTACATTGTGAAAACCCTGTGCAGAACATGAAAATTAAAATTAACATTAGTGTATACTTAGATAATTCTTATTTTTCATTCTGTGGAAGTCATTTGCGAAAGGTTATGCAGTACACTTTAGAGTTCAGATACTTAAAAGAAACTTCTGAGACATATTAATGTCAGAGTTTATTTCTCTCCTAATTGTGGCACACTATCTTGAAGTCCTTTCTTCTAGAACCCAGTAAAAAGGCTGGACTTGAAACTAATTGGAGATCAACTCTGGTTGTTTTAAGTTTAGAAGACTCCTTAATTCAGCTAAAGCAGTGTTTAGCAAGGAGAGACTTTCTTAACAGACCATTCTTCAAATTTTGCACACAGTCTCACATCATCACACTCACTAAATCAGAACAGAATTTGCAAGATACCTATACAGTGCAGGGCTATCTAGAGCATGGTTTGGAGAACACAAATACATTATCTATTAATTGTTTGGTTTTTTTAATAACTTTCATCCATTATATAAACTGATGTGCAAACACTTAAGACAAAGTATGGGAAATGCTTAATAGATTAAATATACTATAGTGCTGTGTGTACATGTCTATATTTTATAGTTCTATTGGAGTGTGTGCATGTGAGCACACATGAGCATGACATAGCATTTATATCATAGTCTTTAAAAAAAATGGGCTATTCTATTTCTGCTAATAACTGGACAGAAGCTAAACCCAGCTAAACTTATGTAAGACACTCCTACTTGCCTTGCTAAGGATGGATTAAGCAGAAGTTAACTGGTATCACCCATGTCTTTGAATAAAACATTCTATAATCTACTTCTTTACCACTTTCTTGTGAAGTCAATGTAGTTTGCATCAAACACCAACCTCATAATGCTACTAAATCGCTTCAAAGGACAGTCTTCAACAAAGTACATGGGGAAATAGGTAGATTGAAGCACTTACAGTTCTGTCAATGAGCATTTTTCAAGCGGCTCTTACAGATTCTTACCAGCTCTTGTGTATCTTCTGCTAATGGCAAAAACGTTGCCTCCAGAATAGCAACTTGATCAGCACTGAGCTTCTGCCACAGGCTAATCAGCGTAATCACCAGATGGGTGGCACTTTTCAACTTTGTTAGTGCCCGGAACATGTTGGCTTGATTTTCTTCTGCTGCATCTGCTAGAGCTATTACCTGCAAAAATTACAAACGTCTGTTAAGTACAATTTTACCATCCACAAACACTCAACACTGAAATTAACTTTGGCACACTCTTGTTTTCCTTTAGAAGATCCTGAAGAATTCTGTTTTCCATAAACACAGATCACAGAGTATTACATGAGTTATCATTTACATAGATTTTTATTTTGCACACCCAAGGATATTTCAAATCCATATGGCAACAGGATTAATCTACCTAGTACAATTAGTGTAGAAAGAATGCTGTTTAGAGCATATTCTTAAGGCATTCCTGAAATTGATCCCCATCATATCACATATTACATTATAACAAGCTAACTTGCAGGTTTATGCCACGTAAGACACTAATCACTGTATGACCAGTAGGCCTACTCTCTTAATTAAAACCAACACATTTATTTTATGGAACTAAAAATGCAGTATATAATTATTTCCAAATGAACATAACTGCCATCTGTTATTTTATTAACTCTTGGGTCTCTCCATGTCTTGCACTACTTGCTTCAACTTTTATGCCAAAACATAAAGAGTATGGATCATGTATAAGAAGGCAATACCACTTTAACCACCAGACGTTATGAAAGAATTTTCAAAATAAAATAAAATGGCAGATTCAGTTCCTGTAAGGTGGTAAGACAGTTTTATTGAGTACTTCAAGATGCTGAAAAACAAAAGCTATTATATTATATTCTACTCAGTTCAGATATAACTTGTCATTGTATATAATGTTGTCCACACACAACATATTTTGGAAAATATTACTATAGATGCCTTCTTCCTTGAAATACAATGTTTAGACGTCTTATATTACTGGTGAAAAGTGAAGATGACAGAGATTTTGATATGCAACTGCTATCATTTAAACACGACAATAAGAGATTTTCCATGGTGTTTGCACTCAATTACTTCAGCTAAAAGAAAGGAACAAAGGTCAGGGGTTTATCCTGGCAGAGCCCAACCTACAAGACCTGTTCTGTTGAATGCCACTACATCTTCATGTTGACCCAATAATACCTGGCTTACAGCAGGGCTGATTATCTTCACTGTCATTTAAATCAACACAAAGCATCTCCCTCAGCCACTTTCTCCTTCTGTTTATTTATCTTCAAGATGAGGTAATGGGTGCTTGACTGGAGTTGTGAAAAGCCTCACAGAAATGCAGTTACACTGTAATTAGTATTACAACAGAATTTACAGAGCAAAACTTGCAGAACTTGATCCATTAACAATTGGCAACAGCAGGAAAATGAAAATACTATATGATGCATCTTCAGGCGGGAAACAAAGCCAACCAGCTGTTAGCATTTGGTGGAGGAAAACTATTTTTAATCTGCAATACTGGCATTAGAGATGTGTGTGTGTTCCTTCCAAGCTCCCATGTGACTGGGAAGATAAAGAAAACAGAATTTTAGGGAACTATAAATATGAAACATTTCAAACAAAACGTGTTAATAGCTTTTGTTTTAGATTTTAAAATGCAACGTTTCCAAATAAAATGAAGAACCCACAGGACACTCATGAGTCCAAATACTACATAGATCAGAGCCAACTAACAAAACACACACATACACACACACACACAAAAAAAGAGCGCCCAGCTAATCATGCAAAGAAGAAGTCAGAAATCAATCCCAACTAGTGGAAACCAGTATGACATACTTTTGTTAGAGGAGAGTAACAGTTATCACAGACATGTCACTTGATGTAATCGTGCTCGCATTCCGTTTGGTCAGACCAAAGCCCTGATGTTCTTCATACCTCATGTTCTGCACAAGGGGGAGTTCCCTACTGCAGTTACTTTCCAACAGTTTTGGGTGACAAAGCTACATGACAAACACAACCTTACATAGTACCCAACCCACATCAGTTGCATCTGACCACTATAACCAGTAACTGTATGCACTACACAGCCTCATCTTTCTGAGGAGACAAGCAACAACAGCAGACAAGTTCTCCTCAGTCTAATAGCACCCTTCAAATATCTAATCACCCTTCCTGTCCAATATGCATTTGAGAACTCTGGGAAGAAAAATATGCTAATATGAATTTAACACGCTGATGACATTCATCATTATGGTTCCTATAATATCGTTACTGGATGGCATAGTGCAATGGATAAATTCAGAATTCCTGGAATTTGGAATAAAGGCAAGCTAGATGTATCTGATTATGGATAATGCTCAGTTAATAGCATTTATACTGAAGAAGCAAGAAAATGCAGTTGCACTTGTTGCACTTGTGTGATCACGACCCGAACCCCACTTACGCAACAAAGGTGAAGGACACTGTGTAGACTGATTAATGAATTCCCAGGTTGTCTTCTCACTCTGTGCTATATTTCAACTTACATTGTACTGTATACTTCAGCAGCATAAAAGAGAAGTAACTGGCATGGCCTTTTACGTTAAGGATCTTGCATGTCAGAATGGGCTTTCTTTCCATTTTATAGCCATGAACAAAGGAGATACTCACCCTTTCACAGGCTACAGATGTAAAACAAATATCCCAGTATTCCCAAACAATACCTAATGTACCGAGCCTATAAGCTATTTTGAAAGCAGTTTCATAAAAAATGGCAAAAAAAGTACAACTGGTAAAAGAGTTTGGCACAAAATTCTACAGTTCTGAAAGCACAATAATACAAACAACTAGTAGATCAGTAATAGGCCTAAGTTTCTAAAGGAGAGGTGCAGGTCACTGAAACATATAGCAATTAAATCTTTACATGACTGCATATACACAAGTTCTACTTTACACTTGCAGAGAAACCAAAGAGGGAAGAAACCATTTCTAAGTACCAATTATTCTGTCAATAGATGAAGAAGTGATCTAATATAGCTTTCTGAGATCTGGAATATCCAGAACAATACAATATGAATTACCATACAATAATAAAGGCACACAGAGTCATTGGAGTTTTTAAAAAAGCCTCTAACACAGACTGAAAAAAATGTTGTAAAAACCGCACCCTTTGAGATACGCTGAGAACTGAAAGCCAAAGCAACACAGAAAGCAGCTGGGACTAAAGATACTTTGACAATACACGGTTTCACAGTAAATACTTAATATGAGGGGAAAAATATATATTTTTTAAAAAAAAAGGAGATCTTTCCATACAAAGGAAAATTACACTAAATATCACCCAGGACATCAGCTATAAATTTTAGTAGCATTCTGGGGTTTTTCATTCAAACACTTGCAGAGTTTAAGGATTAATAAGTACTAAAACCATGACATTTGCATTTTTAATTATTTTTATTTTCACCTGAACATTACCTGTAACTGTATTTTACAATAGTTGAGGAGAATAAAGAATCCATACTCTTTGCAAACTGCGATCCTTAGATTCAGTCATGGTTTCTCCGTAATTTCTCAACTGTATCTGCAATTCTCTCAGTAAATGTTCAATGTGCTCAGCTAAAATCTATTTTATCATCTTTCTAAACAGATCTATCCCTGTCTCACTTTTTCACAGGGCAGGTGGAAAAATACATTGCAAGTGGCAGCCTCAACTGTAGCTTAGATGCAAAGATTTTAGACATATTTTTACAACTGATCAAGGTCCGCTTTTCATTTATATTCTCTTTTGTTTAAATGTTTCTGACCAAATTCTTGTTCTGTTCCAATACACGAACCTACAGCAAAGTACAGGCAGTTGTTAATGAAGGTATGTTGTAAAAAGAAAAGAAAGAAGAATCATTCTCTAAATTAAGAACACAGTTAAGATTTTTACTAAATTTCACAGTTGCAAAGGTAGAGCTGAAATCCAGAAGTATTTTTATAATCTTGAGAACTTCACTCCTTAACACTGTTGCCAGGATTTGAGTGCAATAATTTCCAAGCATGGAGCATTTCTCATGTTTTCGGCCTTGAGCATTCAAGTATAATGATTTCTCTCCATGCTTTCTTCATTGCTAAGTAGACCTTATAAGACATCATGCATTTGAAAACTGTAAACTAACGGTGATTCAAGATTTACTAGTAAATTTGAAGTATCTTCATTTTTAGCAGAAATTAAGTTTGAAGAGAGCAGAAGTTTGACATTTAAGGATTACAGAATCTCTTTACAATTCATCCCTCCTTTAAGTAGGAGTAAGTCTTCTATTGAGTATGTGTTCCAATATGGAAAATAACATAGAAATGTAATTATTCTGAAGTGGACACAGCGATGATGAATTATCAAAACTATTATGTACTCCACAGTAAGTTTATCCATAATCAAAGCCTTTATACTTGGTTTCAAAATAGCCATTCAGCACACAATTATACACACAAAAAGAGAGATCACAAGCTCACAGGTCTTTTTCTGCAATCATTCTTATCTTAATATGGAATAATTTATTGCAAGGTACTTAACTGATCCAACTTCTTCCAACTATTTTTAAACAAAATTACATCTTCATAGACCGGGATTTTAATGTATGTAAAGCAGGGGGAAAAAAAGAGCGCTGAGAAAAGCTAGGATTACTGCTTGTTCATTCCTATTGCAACAGGACATTTAGTTCTACTCTACTTCACCCTTTCCCAATTCAGTCGCTAAATCATTACATTTTTATTGTGGTTTTAAGAAGTCTCCATCACATATCCTAGTTCACACAGAACATGTAAGCATTTAAAGTCAAACATTTTTTCCTCACAAGACACTTTTTTTACCTTGCATACATGGCATGCAGCCCCATACAAAAGCTAAGACACCAGCAAAGCAAACCTTTAAAACAGGTAAGACAAGTGATACTATCAATTTAATTAACAAAATCCTGAATCATCTCTTATTCTGGGACTAAACATTTTTTATTTTTTTAGCAAGCAATACTCGAAAGTAGTTCACAAAGTAACAAAACAGCGATTAGCAGCCAGATTCCCTGTGCAGACCATCTACCTCCACAACCATTGTGCACACAACTTTTGACAGGTGACTAAAGCTTTATGGAATGCAGGCGAAGATATCCATGTCAGAGAGTGATCTTTATCAAACATTCCGTCACCAGAAAGAACAACCATGTCACTCCTGCTCTTCTAAAAGCTGCAGCATTCCCATAGCACTGCGATGGGTGCCTGAGAGTGGATGTGGGGATTAAGTACCTCAGGCCACAATTATCTGACCTCTGTAAGAACGCCTTGGCTAGTGCTAACCATGACGACAGTTTTAAAAAAAGCTGTGGCATAGACCCACCGTGATGACAATAAAGCATTGATTCACTAGACACCAAATACTCAGCTTCCAAGTGAAGCCCAACATGACCTCGGATCTGACAAGATAGTGGAGACAAAAGATGTCGCAGCAGGACGACCCATGCTTTATCTGGATGCATCCAGCTACCTCCTGAAATTCTATTGCCTCGCTTGATGAATGTGAAATTATTGATCATCACAGGCAATTACTAGAGCAATCTGTGCGTCTGCAAACTAAACCAACCAGATTAAGGAAATACTCAAATTGACAAGGGAACTTGCATGTTTTTTTCTTCTGTGTTATCTCCATGACAGAATGATCATTAACAGCTCTACTGCACCTTTCTAAATTGGAATTTGCCATGAAGCAGTACCATCTACAAGCACAGCACAGGTTAAGATGGCAGTCAACTTAAACGCTCTGTAAGAGCCAAATGCCTGTACTGTTTAAATTCAGAACCCTCTTTTGAGTCTTCACATATATCAAAGCTGTCTTATCTCAACAAACCAAAGTGATAGTGTTTTACTATAATGGAGAGTCACGCTGCATTGTTTATTTCATTTTACAAACTAATAATGATTTTAATATGAAAATCTTCTGGGATAAAGGAACTATCATTTCAGCTACAAAGAGATGTAGATAAAAAAACAAGCTATTCCTTTGTCTTCACAAGTCTCTCTTCTCCCAGCTTTTATCTATACCACTATACTCTAACTAGAACTTTATTAAATTACTGCAAAATATTTAGTGGGTTCAGAACCTGGGTACCCAAAGTACTGATCATTAATACACTTAAACCCACATTAAAACCCTGAAAGATCAATGTCACCCTGCTCTGTAGGCAATTCTGTTTTGTCTGAACTAAGTATTGAAACAAGCTATGCCAGTAAAATCCAAGCATGAAGACCAGCTGGTTAGCTCTATTTTAAACGGGTACAATCTAATTAAAGGAAGCATATTCATATTCGTCTAAGTCTAAACCTGCAGCTCTTCATAAGTATAAATCAATTTTGAATTTTTCTTCTGCCTTAGCAATACTTATTTAGTGGTAAGTTTGCTTGTTTGCATCACTGTTGCCAGTTTACTGGTTTTATCTAAAGACATCTTGGTGTTTCATACCGCTGACTCTCATTATCTGAGCTTCCTTGTTTAAATCCACAGCAACAGAAACAAAGAATTCCTATTGTTCGTGGTGTTCCATCTGTGATAAGAACTACAGTTACCATTATTTTAACTTGATTAATCTACTTTTCTCTATTTGCTTGTTTGTTTGTTGTTTTAGTTTTTGTTTGTTGTTGGTGGTGTTTTTTAAGGGGTTTATAGCATTTTTATATGCCTGATAAATTAGTATCATCAATAGGAAGAATACATAGAACAAAGTTTACTAAATATGTGACACCTGACCTCTTGATAGCCTGTCCTCAAGTAATACTGCAGCCAGGTTTACAAGTGAATAACTTTTTGTTATTTGGTACAACTATTAAATACCAAGATGAGGAAAAAAATATTCTTGAAGGAAGGCTACAAACATATTCCAAAATGCATAGGTTTCTTATAAAATCCAAATTTAAAAGCAGAGTTATAAAATTAGTAGCTTATCTGAATGAAATAACATCTGTTAGAAATGACACAAAACCCAAGAAGTCAGTGAGTTACTATGAATCCTTTGCTTACCCCTTCAAAACAAAAGTTCCATTTAAGCAAAGGATGTACTAAACAACACACAGATATGTCACAGAATCTCTCATAGTCAATGAACATTGAAGACAGAGTTTCACTGTGAAGCTGCGGTTGAATTGGCCGCAACATATAAAAAAAAAAAAATACCGCCAAACGTTAGCTAAATGGAGATACAGAGGTGGAGAGCTTAGTTTGTATCACCAAATATATGGTATTGTGTAACAATGGCTAAAAAAAACTTACAGCAAATGAACAAATTTTAAAAGTTGGAGTTGCATGCTGTGTGTATTAAAATAAGCCATGAACTTAAACAGTTTAAAAACTAACAAGGGCCTCATTTTGCAAATTTCTAATTGTATTTCAAACAAAAGGAGTCTGTGGATGACCAGGAAATCAAGAGACACACATTGGATCCTACTCTGCAAACATTTACATACAGCGAAGCTCAATGGGCAGAATTAAGGATTTGCTAACTTCAGGGGAAACATTGCACCAATTCAGTAAGGGCAAGAATTCATCCTATTGAAGACCACCACTCTCAGTGTGACCAGTCATATGCACCTAGAGGGGGGAAAAAGCATTTGCAGCATGTTAGATGTTAGGCAAAGAGTGTAGTTTTAGAAGCCTAGAATAAACCCACAAATCATTGCTTCCCAGAAAGTACACAGTAAAACACATCTCCTAAATCAGGTTCATCTCCTATTTATATTTTATTATAATAATGAAGAAGAATATTGACAGAAGTATCTTAAAAAGGTCAGGAAATGCAAATCCAACTAACGCATAATATATTTTTCCACCTATGTAGATGAAAACAGAGCCAGTCTGGCAAATTCTCTTCTAACACCTTTAACAATAAAAGTATCAATATCAAACAAATCAGCAAGACAGTCAAGACAGTGAAGTACTATACTAAATTCCAAGCCATGAAAATTGCCCACCTAATTCCCCATTCAGGTTGAGCTATCATCTAATTTTAAGTTATTAAAAAACATTGTGGTTGCTAACACAGTGCCTGGGAGTAACAGTAAGAATAAGAATGTTTAAATTAAAATAATAAACTCTGGAAACAAATTCCAAATACATCAATCAAAGAAAATGGATGGCAGGCTAATTAGAAGCTCAAACTTAACTACAACACTGATTTCAGGACATCCTTCATTAAAATTACTTTTCTATTTTGGGACACTTTATGGAGTTTCTCTATTAATAGTAAAATCTTGAGAACACGTGCCAGTACATTTGGAAATAAAATGGGCTTCTCAGGTCAAAGTGCAAAGGTCACATAATATATTAAATCCTTGCTTGAATACTTCGAAGTACAAGTTCTCCTTTTAATTTTTTTCCTGAAAGAGACATAACCATTTCAAAACAGAGGAACATCATGATGAAAAGCAGATTTCATAAAACCCAGTCAAAAACAGTCTGCATAAAACTTGAGGAGAATTCAGCAAAAAAAATATTGGAGTTCACCAGATTTTACTGGATTTACTAGCAAAGAAAGATGGTTTCAAAAGTGTCATTTAATGCAAGTAAAACCTCATTGTTGATGCAAGGTGCCACAGCAGTAAGTTTCAGAGCAAGCAGACTCCTGTGTTCCTCCTCCACAGACGAAGTACAGCACAGGCCATAATAATGCTTGCTCCCCAAACAATACCCAGCAAATAACCTTTGCAAACTTGAGCTGCAGCCTACTTCGTATGACATTAAACTTCTATGCCAACAGTTACTGCCATACAAGTGTGATTACTTTCAGTGATGCAGATTTCATTGTATGGGGGTATGAGAAGTACTGATAGATCAAAAATATCCTACTGACAAGTCACACAGCAGGTGGACTTAACCTAATAATGAAGAAACAAAGAGCTTACAGGACCCTTCACCTATAGAAAAGTGAACAAAAAAAAGGAACTACCTGAAGTAACATTACAGTGTATCCAATGGCAACTCTTCAGGTGTTGATCAAAAGAACACGGATTTTTAGGTCACCGGATTCATTCTGCTACACATAATGGCAAATGATGCTCATTCTGCACACCTGCAACTGCACCATCTAACTTTGTTCTCTCAAGCTGACAAATTAAGAACATTCCCACCTGAAATACTCTGCTAATTCACAAGCACAAAGCTCACAGGAACAAAATCAAGTGCAGTTTTCTTTACATGTACACCTGCCTTAGCCAACCAATAAACTCAGGCAATGCATTCTGCCAGTTAAGCCTATGAGTTAGAACTTATGCAGAAATAAAAAAATAAAACTAAAATAAGCAAATGTTTGTCCCCCAAATTGGTTCATCCTATGTTCAAAATAAGATGAGCTGCAAAACTAGTAATTATTTTACTGTTTAAAAATTACTGTATCACAGTATTATTCTGATTAAGTATGTCTCACCTTAGGCTATGGATTGGTGTCCAGTAAAGTAAACACCAATATTATATGTACATGTACATATTTACAGGACTGAGGCTTTATTATTAATCATAACATACTATGTTGTTCTCCTGCTGCACTTTTTTACATATCTAAAGCTATATGGCCTTCTAACATTAATTTAAAAATACATTATTTAATGATGCACTTACAATCTCTTAGCCTTTGAGAAATGTACTGAAAAAAAGAGTTCAAAATCAGCATCATAGGCAAAAGTCCTTCAACCAAATATGACTTTTCCCTGCTTTCAGTAGGGCAACTGCTAACTCCATTCATAACCCACACGTTGTTCTTTTCCTTAAAATCAATTAAAACAAAGAAGAGCTAACAAACTAATTAAAGAAACTCCTTCCCATATGTTTAGCACCAATTCTCTACTGAAGGAACAGCTGTGTGGCAAACTCTCCAGTTTTTGAGATAAACACATTTCTGACCTAGCCTCACCACCTGTGTACCCTGGTATGCTGTCAGAAAAGCAAGACAGTTCAGGCCAACCTAGAGGCCAACCTAGAGTTAAAGGGGGAACAATCGCTCACCTTCAAAAAGGCTTTGGAGCCACAGTCAACAAGATCCAAAGTTCAATTCAACTCTACTTCCTAGAAGACAGTCTTTCTTTCCATGAAGGAAAAAAGCGTTCAACAGCCTACCATACCATCAAATGCACAAGAATTAATGCATTTATATCACAGCCTTCCATGCAAACATCTCAATCCTTGACTTTTCTTTTATTCTAACAGGCAGCTGAGTCTATAGAGGAGATGGCACAAGATATGTAAGGTCTTTTTCAGGTCCTGCTGACCTAGACTAAGATCCCCACTGGGGCTGCTAGAAGGAGGGGAGCAGAAGAAAGAGATAGGAAGTGTCAGGTATGCTTCAGTGTCTGAAATGTGATCATTAACCTTGGAAATTTCTCTGTTTTAAATCTAGAAATAACTCCTCATTGTCTGAGCAGAAGTTTATGGATTTGGATTATTAAATAATACCCTCAATTACGGAGAGAGGAAAGACCTTGTTTTTCAACGCTAATATATAACCACATGCATACACATCGCACTAAATTAGTAACAAATGCTCTTACTGATTTTGGCTGAGATAGGCTTTCTGATAAGACAAGTTTCTCCTTTCAAAAATAGCTCAATTTAAACATTTGTATTGCTCCCCTGATGTAATACAGCTGAAGTTCATGCCGGGGTTCAGTAAAATCTAATAGTTTTAACTTAGTTTGAACCATTACTGGTCATAACAAAATGTATTGAAAAGGGTACTTATGTTTGCTTTATTCTATTGCATCAAAGTTAGGAAAACACATCTGGGTAGCGTACATTCTAGCCACACTGTAGATCAACAATCCAGATAAACGTTTTGTCTGGAGGGATGACTAAATAAGTTGGCCAAATATCAGAAGAAATTCACTTTGATGTTTCAAGTTGGTGGAGCTCAGAAACACGACCTAAATTTACGGTAACATCCTCTAATAGAGTAGCAACCATCTCTTCCTTAAGCATCTGCTAAGAAAAAATAATTCATTATGAATGATGGCAGAATTAAATATGAATAAAATGGCAGGAATCTAAGGAAAAACATTTGTCTATTTTCACTCATATTCATTAATTGTTCATATTCAACCTTTTTCAGGACCATCTCCAGTGCTTGCCTCCACTGTTACCAAAAGGGACTTGGAGTCTGCTTCGTAGCCCATAGATGGCATTTGAGGTTTACATTGCAGGTATGTGTGGCTGAACTCAGACTGCATCGACAGGTTCTGTGTAAGCATTTCCCTCAGAGGGATGCTGAGCCACATGTCAAAAATTAATGATGAAAATATATAAAAATAGATAAAACCTCACATCGGGTGTAGAACAAACTTACTGAGCTCCATCAGTCACGGACAGCTGGCAGGTTCCTTAAATGATTGGACTGGAGAGAATTACTGAGTACCATTCCTTTGGGAAGTAGTACTGAAGAAAAGCCACTGTGCAGTGAGAAAATGAACCCACCATTATGTTCTTTTCTAAATGGAAAATTTCTAGGGGAAAATATAAAAGAAAAAATATTTCCCAAAATAAATAATTCCATTGCAAAGCTTACCGGTAAAGGAACTGGACAAAGCGTCTGCTGCCCTTACAGAGCAAAGAAACCATGAAGAACCAGGAAGATACGCAGCCTTCCATTTTTTTTTGGTGCAAATACAAGAACACAGATGTTTAAAACAGAGTGAGCTCCCCAAAAACAAATTCTAAGATGAGGTGACCAGTTTCCCTTAATTTCCTTGATAAACTACAGAGGGATTGTTGCATATTTTTTTTAAACCACAGAAGCTATCTAACTTTCAGTGCCTTTGTCTCCATAAGACCCTTCTTACTGTCCTTAACAGTTATAAAAGTTGGAGTACACTGCAAATTTTAATCGTTACAGTATCACCTGTCCTTAATACAGCATTTGTAGGCAAGAGCTAGTGATCATCTCTTAAGTACTAATGAAACAGGCTAAGAATAATTTTTTGCAATACATATGCCTATGAATGGCATTTTTTCCCACTGTTCACAGTACCTCAAGACTCAAGCAAAAATACAGAGAACAAGCTATTTCATGTGATCATAATGTTTTTTTTTCACGTTTCCATTAAAACTGAAGTACTGAATTCAAGGGAAAATTCTGAAAAATAGCAACTTAACGCTGCATTGAGCATTGAAGGATCTTGTTTGAAGTTTTTATATTTACAAATTAACAAAGCATAGTAAATAATTTTATCATTTATATATTGGTAACTTCCTACACAGACATAACTTGTTAATTCCACAGGAGGAACATTTCTAGCCTTTCACTGTCATTTGGAGCTATTTCCATCACTTCCTACAAGGAAGTAATTCAGTTAAAGGCACCGGTTCTTTGTCACATCACAGTCAAGGATAACTATGTACACACTTGAGGTTTCCTTAACCAGCACTTTGACTTCCTCTGTACATACTCAGTTGACAAAGCTTTATCTACCGCTTTACAGCAACTGTACTACATTACAGTCTGCGTATCACTTGTCTGATTAGCGTTCCTCATCCCAGAAGAATGACTGAACTCCCAACATACAGAGGCATGGTATGTGAAGTAGTTTCAACAATACACAAAAAACCTGCACCTCTAAGTTACGCTTTTCTGAAATCTCACTCTTATTCAAAAGTATACATGAAGAAAGCAGTCATCATTGCTTTATTCCGTAGTAAAAAATAAAGCTATCCCCAAGACTGTCAGGTCATTTAGCACTACTCTAAACCTGTAACAGCCACTTAAGGCGAGAGAATAGCATCACACCACTTACCAGCCCTCCCTGTCTTGGACATTGGACACACACCTCAAATAATTCCTTGGGATCACAAACAAAGCTATCCATGATATACTTAGGTTCCATTTTCCACAACTCCTGCTTGACAATTCATGTCCTATAAATAACTACAGAAGTCCACCCTCCCTCCCTTTATCCACTTCTCATCAATGCACCCCTAAAGGACAATAGGTTTCTTGATGTGTGTACACAATCAAGGCATGAATTCTCAGTCAGGTCTTCACCTGGCAGCAAAAGCATAATGTCCAGAGGAAACTGAAAAAGGAGACTGGGAATAACTGAGCAGTTCAAAGCATGTTACATACTGGTATTCACCAAAAATTTCTCCCGCATAGTAGCACAATACTAAAGACACAAATTTCCCACCACTTTCCTTTAATGTGAATAATAGCATGTTTAAAATCTACAAAAGCAGCCAAGAAAGTGGTCCAATCTAAATTAACCACAGACATTTTAGTTCCCTTAAGAACAAAATTTTAGTACCTTTGGTTTTGGATTCATGATCTACACAGCTCAAAAGTTAACTAATTCTGGCTATAAGGAAACTAAAGCTTTACTTAGAAACTGTTAAGAATATTTCTTTCCTCATTGAAACAAGCCATTCCAACCTAAGTCAATATATCACATGCTTTATTTTAAAACAAAGTAATGTTTGAAAGAAATCAACAAAACCCCCAAACAAACAAGTATCCTTTATTTGGGGGACAGGTGGTTAAAGCAAGAAAGAAAGGATCAATGTGAGAGTTGTTTGGACCCTTGGGTGCCTATCCACAGAAAACAAAATTCCCCTGCTTCAACTGATACATGAACAAGGTCAGCATGTGAACACCATACCATATTAAAGTTATTTTAAATTGTTTTCCATTTTCTGTGCCACAGATAGGACATCTTCACAATATCAAAAAAGCTACAGGTAAACAGTATTTTGTGATGGAAGCGAGTGATTTTAGAATACTGCAAAAATCTTCATTTTTGTTTGAACCTGAAGTTTTATAGCAGTCAACAGTACACTGAATTCACATAGCAAGCAAGTTTTGAAACAGAACACTGTACATTGTAGCCTCAAGTAAAATATACATCTATACTACTCCAAAAGTATTAACAAGTAACACTTAAAAACTACACTTTAGAACACACCTCACATGCCTCTGGTAACTGAGGGTCACAGTGCTTATGTGCCAAGTTATACACAAATAGCTTATATGCTCATTAGAAAGTTATTGCTTCAGGAAGTTTCGATGATGTGGTTAACATTAGGGTAAGATGCCACACAAGTCTGGAAAATAAAAATCATTGTATCCTGCAGTCATCTTTTGTAATATGCCCTGAGCACTGTACAAGTAATTAATTTTAAGTAAATTTCTTAAATACAGTTTATGCAGGTCAAGCTTCAAGTCTCTTTTTTTTTTTTCACAAACCTAAAAACATGGATTTTCGCTACACTGTTCTTCTATAGTAAATCTGTTAAAAATGAAATACTGACCAATTATAAAAAATAAAATTGGCTGTACGTTTTAATAAAGCCAGACATTTTCCTTAAGTCAAAGAAAGCTTTGTCATTGACTTCAGCATAACTGAGATTTTACATTTTCAAATGCAAAATGTAAACAAGTTGGTAAAATACATTTCCTCCAATACATAATCCTAATTCTTAACCACAAAATCATATATAATATCATATAAATATATTAAATATATATAACTCTTAATCTATAATTAAATTCCTATATAGCAGTTTTCTGAGTGTGGACAAAACATTCAACCACTATGATTCATAAAAATATTAACAGAAACAGAAAAACTGAAACTGCCCTAAACTTCAGCAGAGAGTTAATCCAATATAATAATTCACTAGACAAAAAGTAGCTCCATATTAAATGAAAAAATTCTTTTCCCCGAAGTTAATATTTAGCATTTTCAACATTTGAAGATCACTACCCTTATCAGGAGTTATTATCAGAGTACTGATGGACAAAATCCCTTTCAAAATGGCAAGCGGGTACTTCTGTCAGTAATTATCCCTGCTAATTGGAAACTGCTCTCTTTCATTTAGTCTTTTCTAGTGAGTGCTTCTCTTATCTGTTTTTCTCCATGTGGTATCAGCCAGTGCCTCACTCCATTCCTCTGCTGCTTCATTTAAGTCTTACCCCTCCATAATCACTTGTTTTCTTTCCAAATATCTTCCAATTTTCAACATGTTTCAACTGGGTATTTCTCAACTTATTTCTTTATTATCAGTCTATGAAAATATTTCAAAGTTTGTTGTTTGGTCACTTGATATAACTTCTAATGGTAGATGAGTTAGGAGCATACCTTATGTTTGACAGGACATCAAGATACTCTTTTCTTTCAGCTTTAATGACAATGCCTCACAGATGACATATGAACAGATTTTACAAAAAGCTGTTAAAAATCCATCTACAGCTCTTTGAAAAGCAGTGCAGTTTTAGCCCCCTCTCCTTTATCTTCTGGTACCCCTGTTCTTTTATGGTGACTTTGCAAAACAATACCCATAACAAACAGTAGAAATGGGAAGGAAACTATGCAGAATTAACAACAATGGTAGTTATAAAAAGGAATCCTGGAATCCTTAACACATAGCTTTTTCCTTAAACACTACATAATAAAAATCAATAGCATATAATCAATTAGGACTTTGGTAGAAACTCAACATAAATTATTTGAATAATTTAAACTAAACATATAAATAAAGGATTATAATAAAAATGTCATATCTTTCCATAAATTTGTATGAACTATTATTTCTTATATTATACTCCTACGTAACTTTCTAACACAATTCCATTTCAGCCATTCCATCACTTTACCCAAGATTCATGTCAGGCCAACATCCTCACACTTGCCTCAGTCTTCCTTTATTTCATTTGAACACCAGCTTTACCCAGTTCTCTGGAACCACCCTCCTTTGTCACTTCTTACTAATCTCACCTGTACAGGGAATTGTTCGGCCAAACCTTTAAAATTCTTATATATAAACCAAACTGACGATTTTAAAAGGTTTATAATAATGTTTAATATTTTCCTTAGTGACTACTAGAAACTATTAGACCATTTAATCAAAATTCAACTTTTTCCTTTAAATCAGTGAAGAATATATATTTGACATTTCCGCTTCTTGAAGTTACTATGTTATAACAGCTGAGGAAAAAAAAATATCAATAAGGTAACACTCATAATGGAAAAAAATAAGTGTCTAATATGAACGCACCAGTCTCAGGTAACTGGAACTTCTTTCTCAGATTCTTGAAGATTTAAATGCAAAATAATATTTTAGCACCTTTGTTTGCAGAATGGCTGCCGCATACTGACCCTTACACACACATTTCAAAACCCATCAGAAGAAAGCTGAAGATATACTATTAACTAATTAACTTAAATAGGCAAGGGATCAAGCCAGTTTCTTCCCTATTGTGCTGTGGTCTTTTATCCCTATCTTCTGTTCTCAATCTGACCGATACTGCTTCAAGACACATAAATACCTCTGCAGGAAAGAAAACCCACACCTGCACTAAACTTACTCTTAGAGCTTTTCCTTTAATGTGTGTCACAAATGTAATTACAACTGAAATAGTTGTTGATAATTTTCTCATTTCTATTTCCTTCCATTCCTCTCTGCTTCAAGAACATCTGATGCCACAAATTTGATAAACAAGATATCAGCCCATTTGCTTTAAGTTAACACCAAAAAGTCATACGCAACTAATTTTTAAAATAGGTCAGTTTAAATAAACAGAAAATTATGATTTCATTAGCAGTGTGTTCTCAGATTTCATGCCATGAGAAAACCATCTTATTATGTATACAGATACTTTAGTACATAAACACTTTGTAAAATGCACTTGAAAGCACCGGCGGCATTTATTACTATAATACTGATGTGCTTCTCAATTTGCTACAATATCATAGAATCATTTTGGTTGGAAGAGACCCTTAGGATCATCAAGTCCAAACATAACCTAACATAAACACTAAACCACGTCCCTAAGAGCCTCATCTATACACCTTTTAAACACCTCCAGGGATGGTGATTCCACCACTTCCCTGGGCAGCCTGTTCCAGTGCTTCACAATCCTTTCCATGAAGAAACTTTTCATAATAGCCAACCTGAACTTTCCCTGGTGCAACTTGAGGCCGTTTCCTCTTGTCCTATCACTCACTACTTGGGAGAAGAGACCAACACGTTCCATGCTACAACCTCCTTTCAGGTAGTCGTAGACAGCGATAAGGTCTCCCCTCAGCCTCCTTTTCTCCAGGCTGAACAGCCCCAGTTCCCTCAGCTGCTCCTTATCAGACTTGTGCTCCAGACCCCTCACCAGCTTCGTTGCCCTTCTCTGAGCTCTCTCCAGCACCTCAATGTCTTTCTTGTAGTGAGGGGCCCAAAACTGAACACAGGATTCTCGAGGTGGGACCTCACCAATGCCAAGTACAGTGGGACAATCACTTCTCTAGTCCTACTGGCCACACTATTCCTGATACAAGCCAGGATGCTGTTGGCCTTTTTGACCACCTGGGCACACTGCTGGCTCATGTTCAGTCTGCTGTCAAATAAAGTCTTGGGTGGCTGTAATTGAACTTCCTACTATATTTTACGTTATTCAAACTTCTGATTATATTACAAAAGCTTCATGTAACCCGGAAGCATGCAGGCAGTTATGTTCCACAGTAATGCAGCATCACTCAATAGTTGTTTGCTTCTTTGGAAGATCAGATTTTGCTTATTATCTATGGCCCTGTAAAACTGGCCAGGACACCGCTGTTACTCAGGTTTTGTCATGGGAGTTATGATTTGCAGGATTCAATCACTAAGTGTTCCTGGATTCTATTCTCCACAGCTAGGGAGAATACTTGGTAGGATATTTATAGAATAGGATATTTTGAGAGTGAGACAATATGTATATTCAACTCTATATATGGAGAATATGTATATCCTATACATAATACAGAAAACGATATTTTTAGGGACACATTTTCACTGCTGAAAACCATTCTCTCAAGAAAGTAATTAACATTTAATTTAAGCAATTGTCAGGCAAAAATTCTCTGTCTGGTCCTATTCCTAGGCATTTTTAGGAGCCAAACAAGTAAAGAGCTTTCCTTTATAACCCATTACAACTACTTCTATTGATGTTCCAAGTAATTGGTGATTGACAACAGGGACCAGTATACCTGTCAAAACAAATACATTCCACATATTACCTGAACAAGATCCCCATAATTAAAAGGCTAATACATTAACCCATGGTGCCATGTACTGTGCGGGTAGCAAGAAAAGCTTATGCTTTTGTTATGTCTTCATCACTTTCTTTCTAACTTTATTCTGACTGCTTGGCAGATCATGAAATTATTTTAATGTAGAAATGCCCAATTTTAAAAATCATTTGGGCTCTTTAATCTTTTTCTGTCATATACTGGTTTAGTTCAAGAAGTAACAGAAAAATCAAGAGCAGTAAACTCCCATCACTTTTTTCCTATCACTGCTAGGAACACTGTAGCCTGAACTTTTTCTCATTCTAACACAACTTGTAATGGCTTTAGAATGCATTAGTTGAATGGTCTTTAATTTGAATCATTAATCTGCCTAATTTTTAACTCTGGTTTGTTATATTTTGTAACTCTTAGACAAGGTCTTCTATTAATAAAATGTATACTGCAATTTTGCTTAAGCTCAGTGAATTATACTATAGCGTCAAGGCTTAAGGGCAGTTTTATGACTTCATTTCCCTAAGTGGTATCAGGTCATTATCAAAAATTTTGCATACAAGCTTAATTAAAACATGACAGCAAACAAAGAACGGCTTGATTTAAAATGCAAATAAAAAATGTACCCAAAGTATAAAGCACAAAATGTACACCACTACAGGCTGTGCTAAAGTACAACTCCTAATCAGATTATTTAAATGTGCAGCAAAGAAATCTTTTGCAAATAGGTCAGCATCCATACAACTCCTTCAAAAAAGCTGTGATCACACAGGGCAATTTTACAAGCAGTGGTCCCCTAGGCTCATGCAGTTCATGTGAATGGCAAATACATTCCTAACAGCGTAAGATGACCTTTATTGTTTCTAACTGGGTTTCTATGTCTTCTTTAAGACAGTGAAAATTCTGTCTCATTAAACTGAGATAATTTTTTACAGCCACCTGGTTCTGATGAACAGGAATACATCCACGTCAGAAACGCTAGTGAACTTCAAATTGTGCATTGTGCACTTTGACCTCTGAAGTCAAATGTACATGCAAGTAAAGCCTTGAAATGGTTCAAGAAAGTAATTCCTACCGGTGCATATTAAAATGCAAATTGCAGGAGATTAGCGTAATAACTTACAATTGGTGAACTTAAAATAATTTCCTTCTAATCCTCACTTAATTTAAAACCAAATATTTAAATAAACAGACTCTTTATCAACAATTTTCCCCATTAACATTTTTCCCCTTAACACCTATACTATTTTTCTACTGTGTTGATTTTATGGTATTTTCCCTTCAATGGAAATTAAGCAAGGTTTGCCCCTGTACTACCAATGAATCAGAATACGTTTTGGCCGAGTTCTCTACACATTTAGCTGCCTTCACACTTTCAGAACAAACTTTACTACCTTTTTTTTAATCTTTATCCTAGCTAAAGAATTTGATTTAGTAGAAATGTTACAAGCTCTTTGAATCTCAGGTGGAGAAGAACTTAATGTCACAGGGCACATTTTCCTCTTTGTCCCAGTTAGCACTATTAAGACCTTAAAGAGTGTTTTAACAAGTATATTCTTGATTCTGCATCTTTATCCTCACTTGTGAACAAGCTCTGCTCCCCATGGAAACAAACAATAAAAGACTAACTTGACATCTTTAACAAAGACTCTGTCCTTCAAAGACACTGGGGTGAAGGAGCAATTTAATTAAGATAGGAGAAGAAGCTGCCAATCAAATTTTAAAACACCATTCATTAGATGGGTTAATAGATAAAAAGAGTGCCACAATTTCTGGAATCCAATCTCTGTCACTGCTGCGAGCAATACCTCACTGAACATGAATTGCTAAAAGGATTGACATACTATATTTTGGGGGAGGGAAGGGTTAGAAATGTTCACATATTCCAGTGAATCATGCTGCCATAATGCTTGCAAAGTAACTCTGGTGCATTCCCCTTGGGCAAACACCTGTTTACGAATTGGGACATATCATTAAAAGTGACTTCACCTTCTTTTATGCTCCATGCCAAATTCAGTGCAACTCATTTGGGTTATGCCAGATCAGCATTCCATTCCCATGTTCTGGACAATTAATCGCAACCTTTAGTTTGACTACTTATCTAAAGTGTTTAAAACAGTGCCTGAAAACAGGGAAAGAGACAGAGACAGCTTTCAGATTTTCCACTAAAGAGTGGCCACTAGCTTAGTTAACACAAACACAGCCTCAAAACCCACGAATGAATGAGGCAAATTATTAACACAAAGCGTACAACAGCACTTCTCATTTATTCATTGATGATGTCATACAAATTTACAGAGGAATCTTTCTTAAATACCAAAAGATAAACAAACACGTGAGCACACAGTAGGGAAAACATTCTACTCTGAAAATTACTCAAAGGACTAAAAAAAGCCTTTGTCATCAACAGCATTTTTGCTAGATTCAGGTATGCAAATTTTTTTGCAGAGATTTGTATCTTGCATGTTTTGCTGAAAATTTTCAACCAATTCTAGGAAATAATTAAAAAGTAAAGTGACAAGGTATCTATTCCTTTGAATTTTCTCATTGAAATTCACATGCGCAAAATCAGAAAGCTACATCAGTAATATATAGGTTACTTAAGCCCCATAGATTGATGTTCAAATGAATGAAATCTCTTCCAATAATTTCAAAGGATATGAATACTCTAGACAGCTGAGAGTTCATTGCTATTTTAGGTAACTAAATAAGGTGTAAGAACCTAGAGTAGAGTATGTAAATCTGAAAGTGTAAAGACTGGTACTTTTAATATAAAAAAGTATTCCCCATCTGACATTTATTACCATGCATTCTCATTTCTATTATTGCCATCAGTCACCTCTTCTTCTGATCGTGCTGTATTACTGTAGATAACAATGATTAGAAATAATGCTATTGATGGAACATTACAAACAGACACTGTTTTAGTTGTAATGGACCACATCCTAGTTACTAGGCAGGTGTTTGCTTTCTGCTAAAACACAGTAACTGTACACCATCTCAGCCAAAATGGGGCAAACTTCCTACACTGCTTGCTCCGGTATGAGCGGCTTCAAAGCAGCAAAGCCAGCTCTGTGCAAGCTTCCCTACCAATTTGCCCTACCTGTCTCCACCATCCTCATAAGCACAGTGCGCTCTGCCTTGAACCTGCTGGACCACCTCACACAGAGCCTGTGAGATGCACCACACCACACGAAGCCCCCAGGATCTCAACATGCTCTAGAGGACATCTGAGACACATGCTGGCATACTGTCCCCACAAGCTATTTTTGAGGAAGCGATGTAGCCTCTCCTTAAACGCAATATGGACACAGGGTCTGTAACTGCATATTCCACCCCTAGCACAGTGGTCCTTGAGTAATTCTGAGCGAAACAAAATTAACTTCAAAGCCCATGACAACCAAACAGAAGGCACAGGCTTCCCAAAATACCTCTAACAGGCTAGACTGGTCCTTTTTCTGGTGCTAGATATTAAAACATAAGATATAAAGGCACTAGGCTAGTGCTTTTCTCAAGTTTTGTGGGGTACTCAAGCATGGCCCTATACACAGATCTCATGAGTAACTGCTGTTTTTTATATCCTCATATAAAAATAAAATAAAATAAAAAAATAAATAAAATAAAATAAAATAAAATAAAATAAAATAAAATAAAATAAAATAAAAACGTAAGAATGTAAGTACAGATGTCACAAGATTCTCTAGCCACTACCTGAACAGATCAGTCAGGTGCAAGTCAGTTCTAGCCCAGAAATTTTACTGTGGTGTTTTAAGCACTGTGCTAACCCAGCAAGCTTGGACATAGCACTTCACACTACAACTTCAGAATGGCAGCACAACTAGAATTAACTCATATCTGCCTGTAATAAATATATAGGTGTACCCTACAAAAGGAGAATTTTCAGAATAATATCTGGTACTGAGACAATATTGTTACACAGCCAAAGATCTTGCCCAATAGATGTATCATTGGAACATAAAATATATATGACTGCAATCTTAATTTTAGCTCACATCTCATAATTATTACTAGAGGAAGAAAGTGGCTCGGTGTTGAAAAACAAGTGTTTCAGCTCTGGGATCAACCCTCTGCCATCAAATCCTCATGCACTAAATAACTACAATAAAATCTCACAGCTCAGTCTCAAATGACAGATCAAAACTACAATGTAAATTATCCAAAAAAGAACTCTGTTCCACCACATTTCTGCCAAATTTTATAACATATTAGATCTAAACAACAGAAAGTATAATATCCAACTTGGATGATGTACAGCTATGTCTCCATCTGGCCATGGAGGCACGGCTGTCCCACCTGTTTTATTACGAACACTTCATTCACACGTAAAACATCTGAAACATCCTAGAAATCAAACTGAATTTATGTTGCTAGAGGGATTCTATAGGGTTTTTTTAACCTCTGTGTTTCATATACATATGGATATACACAAGTATATATTTGCAAACACTATACATACTACACACTTTATAAATATCCCAGAATCACAGAACGTTAGGGATTGGAAGGGACCTCGAAAGATCATCCAGTCCAATCCTCCTGACGGAGCAGGAACACCTAGATGAGGTTACACAGGAAGGCGTCCAGGCTGGTTTTGAATGTCTCCAGAGTAGGAGACTCCACAACCTCCCTGGGCAGCCTGTTCCAGTGCTCTGGCACCCTCACTGAGAAGAAGTTTCATCTCATATTTAAGTGGAACCTCCTGTGTTCCAGTTTGTACTCATTGCCACTTGTCCTATCATTGGTTGTCACCAAGAAGAGCCTGGCTCCATCCTCGTGACACTCATGCTTTACATATTTATAAATATAAACATATAAACAGTCTCCTCTTCTCCAAGCTAAAGAGACCCAGCTCCCTCAGCCTTTCCCCATACAAGAGATGCTCCACTCCCTTAAACATCTTCGTTGCCCTGCGCTGGACTCTCTCCAGCAGTTCCCTGTCCTTCTGGAACTGAGGGGTCCAGAACTGGACACAATATTCCAGATGTGGTCTCATCAGGGCAGAGTAGAGGGGAAGGAGAACCTCTCTCGACCTACTAACCACCCCCATTCTAATACACCCCAAGATGCCATTGGCCTTCCTGGCCACAAGGGCACAGTGCTGGCTCATGCTCATCCTGCTGTCTACCAGGACCCCCAGGTCCCTTTCCCCTATGTTGCTCTCTAATAGGTCATTCCCCAACTTATACTGGAACCTGGGGTTGCTCCTGCCCAGATGCGATACTCTACGCATATCAGCTATATAAAATAAGTATGAGGAATCTATGCGTTTCCTATTCACTTCAACAAAATTGTCATGAAATTAAGTAAAAAAATAACAATTTCCAGATTTTTTTTTCTTTCTCATTTTCCTATTTAACAGGGCATATCGCCTACGCTAAACAGAATTGGGCTTTTTCAAAAAGAACCAAAGCAGTGTCATAATACAGACTTTTCAGAACTGAACTGTAGCATAATGCAACTAATACGCATAGAGCACTCTCTCTTAGGACCAGTATTCTGCTGCCAGAACAAGGGAGGCCAACTTACTCAGCTGACCTCCCATCCTGAGAGGTATTAGGACTCCTCCTCAAACTACCGAGTCTCAATCCTGGCATAACTCCAGCACTGCACTCATTTCATAAATGTGCTTTCAGAGCCAAGACATCTGCGTACTTCAGTGACATGCAAGTTATAAAAGGAGTGTTTATATCCAACTTCAGCATAATGTGAAAGTTTAGCAGCCACAAGACAGCTTTATACAGTGACTGGACGTTACTTAAAGGCTTCATTGTACTTCCAATGACAGTACTCAGCAAAATAGCTAGAACTCTATAAATTAATTACACTTTCTTCTAATAATTACTAAACTCTCCTGGGTTTAGAAATAAGATGGTCTAAGCATCAGAAAACATGGCAGGAGGCCCAAAGACTGATTTAATAGTTATCCCTACTGACCAGTACTTCCCATTATCATTGTTCACTGCGGGAAACAAGAAAGTAAGCTTCGAATCACACAAAATGCAGCACTGCAGCTGCTGAGCTGAGTGGTTTTAGGGGTGTGTTATGTCCCAAGGGCCAGTTCTCTGATGGGGTAACCTGACAGGACTGAACCTCTTTCATGTCCGTGAATCCTATTTCTGATGTGGCATTTGAACCTTTGTTTCTGTTCTCTCCCAGTTCAGTCTTCCTACATGTATCATTCACTTCAGTAAACTCAAAGTAGCAAACAACACGTACGTTCAAATATTTTCCCAGTGGTTTGAAAGGAATGAAAAGAGTATTTTCAAATATCTGTCTAGCTCTTTCAGACAATAACAGTACATACTGCTTTCCTACAAGAATTTATTAGTTGTATTCCAAATAAAGTTGGACACACAGAAAGCAACTTATAAAATGCATTATTACAGTGTTTTTAAAAAGCTACTGCTATGAGCTGAGAGCACAAATATGTTTTATCATCATTCATCATCATCTGAGTGGAAAAAACACAACTGCTAACAGAGATACCTAGATAGATACCACATTGGGAAAGGAATGCATGAGTAAGGATGGAAGAAAACATCTGAAAAAAACCCCACCATTTGTACTTAATCTTCCATGGAAAATGTTCCAACATTCCCATAAGAACCATGTCCACTCTGCTTGTTACTTTCATCTAACATTCCTGCTCTCATTTGCTAAAAATTCTCATTTTAAATTCTTAAATATGTAATTTATTAAAATCTACAGTGAAATGTATAGGATTACACCTTTAAATAAGTGAAGAATAAAGTGCTGTCAGCACTTTAGTAATTTGATAGAATAATCTACGTAATTTTTGCTGACTATAAGTTATTTTACATTTTAGTATTATCAATCATACTTTCCTACTTTTGCTTTTCCTTTAAAGCTTTTAAGGCCGGATATACTGGGATTTTGACTCACTTTCAGCAATAAGAAGAAAAGCAGAAGCTTGCAGTACCAGTTTGGAAAGGTTTACAGATGCTTTATTTCCTCAGAATAGCTAGAAAGCACATTCCTCTTCTCCCTTTCACCCTACAGATTCCCACTGCCGCTTGCATCTTCCCATGACTTTCTATACACATACCCCAAATTCCCTGTCTGGTGGCTTTCACGCTCCCCTGCATAAATTTCCTTTCACTGCACACATTCCCTCGCAGTCCAGAATTAACATATGTCCAATATACCACTTTATCTCCTTAACCATTTACATTCTTGTAGACAAATATCTGAAGGGATAAAACAGGCTCAATAAAACCATTTTAGACAGATTGGGATTTCATCATGTTTATCAGGTAACATATGCTTCGAAAAAAATCAAGATTTTGATCATAATTGTTAGGAAAGTTTGTCAGCAAACATTGTCAAATAAATAATTTTTTTTCAGGTGGTTTACAAATTAATAAAGATTTGGTAGGTCTCAATTTTTTTTCTTTGCTTCACTGGTTGTCAGGCAAGATTGTAAACTCCGTCTTTTTCACAAACAATGGAATAAAGTCCCCATCTTAAAAGTGTAACTCAGCTCCACCTTAATTGCAAAGCTACAACTGGCTCCATAAAATGTTTTATGCCCTTTCTAGATACATCTAGTGCTAAGTGTAAATAAATTCAGAATTCTTTGAGAATACAATATTTAAATACAGTACACAAAGCTGCTTCTGTGGAGCTAGGGTCAATACTCAATACATTACGTTTTCTGAGACAGCTCTACTGCCTCCTTTTCATAAAGCCCCACTTGTAGAGGGGGAAAAAATGCATTTTCCTGTCAAAGAGCTCATCTGCTAGCACTGCAATGAATACAACATTTTTAACTACAAGATGAATGTAGTGTGAAATGAACACAGGTATCTATGATCCTCCCAGCTTTAACTGTAGTTGTGTTATGAATATTTAAATAAACATCTGGATTCCCTTTAGAATTTAGCTGGGAAGGGAATGCTATGTTGAGAATAGTGGTTGGGAACAAGGTTTCAGACCTCTTTCTAATGCAAGAAATTATTTGTTACATGGTTTCTGTATCAATAATGAATACAAAAACATACCTACGCAACAGCTTGAAAAATATAATTAATGAAGTAATGCGGATTTTAACATTTTAGTTTTTCAAAATATTTGGCAATTTAAATTTTCTATGTAAACGCATAGTATTAAAACTTTGCAGTAGAATTTTCAAAACTATTTAATTTTCAAGCCATTTAATTTTGTGGGGTTTGAGTTTTGAAATGCTCATGCTGTCAATATGGGACAATACAAAGTCATTTAAAGAACAAAAATATGAAGAGTGAAAAATAATAATTCAAGTGAGACATTCATTTAGCTTAATTTCAAAATGTTACCTTCCAATTTTCTCCTTTAGTCTTAGGAAATACAAATCAGTTTAAATTGCAACATGAACAAGAAATCTTTACATATGTTGCATCTAGAAAGTGTTTGAATAAAACATTCTGACAACTACAAATATTTCCAAAAACCTGGAAACTGGCTAATGCTAGTGACAGGCTAATTTTTGTGACTCAGCATTTTTGATGGAAAAATACTTTGTCAAAAAAAGCTAAATAACTGCAGGAAAGAGACATAACGAACTTCAGAATAATGAATAATGCTACAGGTGTAGGGAAAACATGAAAAATGCAAAAGGCTAGTTAAATGTGGCAGAAGAAAGCATTCAAATTAAAAGCAAGAAAAAGGGACATATATGCAGCATTCACGATACCAGAAAGAAGTGGCTCCTGGACATGTAGATTTGTATGTCAAAAGACACAGAATTAAAATAAAATTGTAGAAAAAATACAACAAAAGTAAAAAAAAAAAAATACTTCCAATTGAGGCTCAAAATATTGTAATAACTATTATTTTCAGATGATGACCTGTGCTATGAAACCACTCAAAAGTATCCTTAAGTATGCTTTTAACATAACAATAAACTTGAGCCAGAATAATACATTCAATACAGAACTAGCAATAGCTTTAAAAACAGTGGTTGTGGAGTGCAGTTTCTCCTACTATATCACCCATAATGCTCTGTAGTATAGCCCCGGTACACTTGCCTTTTGCTCCAATTAAACAAACAAAAACAAACCCCACACAAACCATAACAAGCCCCCAGCAAAGCTCAAGTACTCCCAAATCTCTTCACAGGCCACCTTAGTTCAGTTCTAGCAGCACGCAACTGCTTCCTCATCATTTATTAACAATCCTCACAAAGACTTTTTTGCACTTCTGAGTGGAATATCGATTACCACATTGGAAATCTGATTCTTGTGTTTAACTCAACATCTTTCTTCATCAGTCTTCTACTACTGAAACATCCCATAAGCTTGTAATGTGAAATTTGTGAAGATACAGAGAATTCTACTCTCTTATGGCTACAGGTTTATGACTTGACCACTAAAATCAAACAGCGGTTTAAATGGATGGTGGAACAGGAGTTACATGTGGACCTTAAGCTACATTGTAAGGAATACTCAACACCACTGGAAGAAAGCATCCCATAAGCAAAACGATGCTATGCTGTCAATCAAGCTTCTATATTTAGAGGATTCATTTCACAGATTAATCTGCTGCTCTGTTATTTTTTCTAATGTTATACAAAGCCATAAGCCTCCAACTGTAGAGTACCTTTGACTCAAAATGTGCAAGCCAACCTGGAAGAAATATAACTATTGAAACATACTAAAATGCACAGTGAAATTTCAATGCCAAAACAATATTCGTTCCTGTTCCTGGACGTTTTCCACCTTTTTGTACCTATCAGTGAAATAGTCATTTTTTATTTCAAGAGGAATTGCAAAATCAAATACCTGGACAAAGATCTCAAAGAGGATTATCAATTACAATAAATGTATCAGAGCAATAAAAAAGGTACTTAAAAAAATAGTATTTCAAACATTAATATGGAGCACAGTTAGCAAAAATCTTAAAAAATATGTTTTAATAGAAGTACATAATTGAAAAACTGAAAGAAGAAAGAAAGGTAGATGCAGAAAGAATTTCCTAAGATGATAACAATTCTTCATTTTACTCAATATGATTAAAGCAAGATTAAAACAATGTCTTAAGAAAGAAGTCCTCTTATTACACTACCATGCATTCATTGCATGCATTCATCATACCAATAGCATTCATGGCTTACATTGCACTTTTAGTGCACACATTAGTACCATTTATACACTAAAATGCAGTAACTTCAGATTGTAAAAGCTGTCATAGTAAAACTGAAAAGAGATTCAGATCCTACAGTACCAGATCTCATAGAATATTCACTGGATCACAGTGCCTACAATGCAACTAATTACATATTATATATAAATACTAAACATCTAAGTGCCTGCTGCACCTAATTATTCGTTTTCAACTGCTGTGCTATCAGTTGGAAGTACGCAAGGAAAATATGTCCCTCGGTATATTAAACTTGAAAAAAAAAAAAAAGAGAAATTGCTTACAGAATGAACACAGAATTATATACTTAGCTGGTAAATTCCCTTGCTGTTATTTGGTATCTGCTAAAAACATATTGGTAAGGTTTGTATGCAATCAGTTTGTGTTACACTAATAAGTCTGAACCTTCCTGGAGCTGGGAATAATTAATATTTTATCACCTGCCATATTTTTAAGTTATTTATCTCTAGCATAATGTTGTTATGATGTAGTTACTAATTATATAAAATTACTTTTAAAAGTAAACACTAATTTTCATTGAGTTAAGTAGTACCTAAAAACCATCTCATTTACTCTTCTTCATTCTAATTTTACACCTGTATCGATTCTGACTGAAGACCATGACACACTGAGGAGTTTGTGACCCACACACAGGTCAACTGCCCAGGTCCAGGGCAGTGCTCTGCTGCACACCCAGAGTGGCCCTGCAGACATGGGTTCTGCAGCACAAATCCCTTGACCACAGGACAAATGCAACCAATGCACTGTAGCAGAGGAAACCGTAGGCAGTTCCACCTTTACACCAACAATCACGCCATTTGCGTGGCCTTGCCTTTACCCGAAAGTGCAGCAAGGTCTCCTGAGAACACTGTTCCTTTTTCATTGTATAAACGATAAAGCATTGTTTCCTTGTTTTCCTAGAAAATGCTTTAACAGCTTGACTGACCAAAAGGAAGAATCTCTTCTACAGATGGTGCCTGCACAGCACGCTGCACACAGCTTGGAGGTGCATTTGATGCCATACACCTGGGGCTCTCAGCACAGAATCATAGAATCATTTCAGTTGGAAGAGACCCTCAGGATCATAGAGTCCAACCACAACCTGACTCTAAACCATGTCCCTAAGAACCTCATCTAAATGCTTTTTAAACGCCTCCAGGGATGGTGACTCCATCACTTCTCTGGGCAGCCTGTTCCAATGACTGACAATCCTTTCTGTGAAGAATTTTTTCCTAATATCCAATCTAAACCTCCTCTAGCGCAACTTCAGGTCATTTCCTCTTGTCCTATCACTTGCTACCTGGGAGAGGAGACAAACACCCTCCATGCTGCAACCTCCTATCAGGTAGTTGTAGACAGCGATACAGTCTCCCCTCAGCATCTAAAGGGACATAAGATCACATGTGCTTCTTACAGTGTTAGCTCCAGTGGACCCACACTGTGAATGACACCTCACACAGTCTGCGTGCCTTTCTTACTGGGGTTGTAACTGACAGCAGCTTCCAGTGCAGAAATCATCTCACACCTGTATTCTCTTCTCCTACTGCCGGCTCATCACACTGCAGCTCGCAAGCCCATGGCAACTTGGGGCACCACAGTAGCTCCTGCTGCTCATTGAAGACTCAAAACCAGATCAGGAAGGCACCTAATTGATGATGCATATCTTTACAGAGGACCCTTTATAGTGGGATTAAAGCACTGCACTAGAAAGTGTGATACAAGGTCCCAACCCTCCTTAATTCCTATTAAGTTCCCTAATCATCATGATGAAAAGATCCTGGGATGGGACCCTCCAAAGTTGGACCCAAATGGAGAAGGGAATGCAATCTGTATCATGCCAGAAAATAAAGAATACAAACTGCAAACCAGAAAGAAGAAATATTTTATCATCCACTGAGCTGTTTGGCTATGGCATATCCTACTCTGGCCAGACTAAATTATTTTCCCATAATTGTCCTATTCAGTGAAATGCATTCAGATGTATCTACTCTTATGAAGGTCCAATACTGCAAAAGATACTGTAAAAAAACCCACCTTTTTTTCCCTTCATATGATGGCTATTTTCAGGTAAATGAGGGAAAAAATACATCAAGGGGGGGTTTCACTGTTTTCTGGACCATTTCGTTGAAGACTCTTCCCTGCTTTTTGCAAGCAAAGAGGTTCATCCTATACCGGTTTAATTAGGATTTTGATCAATTATTTGAAAGTTAATTGTTATAGTTGGCTGACATTATATATGTGCATACTGCAATTAATGAAGACAAAATATTTTAGGCACTCACTCTACTGAAATATATTTCTGAAAATCGACATAAACATGTTAGACAATGAAGCAAAGTCTACTCTGTAAAAGCCAATGTAAAATCAAAGCAGACCTGAATATATAAGCTCTCACTGAAAATAGTAACACACATTTCCTACACTAAAATCTACTAACCACTTCTGATATAAAATTTTACTACAATGAAGACATGATAACGCTGCTGTAAAGAACTGAGTTTTCTCTGCCCCATTTTCATTTAAGCTCAGAAAAGTCAGTGTTTTATAAGTTTATAAGCTCTAGCATGCACATTTCCTTGTCAGGGAAACAGAGAAAAAAATCTCCATATATACAAAACAAGTACCTTTCAGAACACCCAAAGCCTCTTAAAGAATGCTAGCCTATTTATTCTCCAAAAGGCTGAGCAAATCTTATCCCCAACCCCAATAAAGACCAAAGTACAACCATGACTCTTGGAATAAGCACACAAAACCAGAAATACTCAACCTCCCTCACCATCATTGTTTTTCTTTTAAACTTTTGTTTTCTATCCCTTTGGTATACTCTTCCTTGACTATTAAATCCATGCGTTTTGTGCCTCAAACTGTCTCCCTTATTCTATCTTATTTATCACCTTCAAATCTTGAGACTCTTTGCCATCCCTCACATCATTTTTTTCAGAACTGTAGGAGTCAGTTTGCTTGATCTGTGAGCTTCCCCTTCCTCAGACAACACTCCCAACTTTGCCCAGGCTCTCCCTGTCTCCAAAGATAAAAATCCAAAGAAATATGGTTTCACAGATGCCAGCCATTTCTCCTTCATGACACATCCACCTTAAAGCAAGGGATTTTTATTTTTATTTTTTTTTTTTTAAGTATTCATGCCAGGAAGAGATTGTTTCATTGTTTATACAGCTGTTTTAAAAAATGAAAACATTTGAAAAAAAAAAACATTCTTCAAACTTTTAATTTTATTTCCTTGTGAATCCACATCCTAAGTATTCAGGAACTAAGATTTGTTTTAAAATTAAGCCTCATTCATTTGTCTAGAGATTTCAATTTCTTACGGCCTGGATTCTCAGACTAGTGAACGGAGAAGTTCATTTTTTTTCAGAGATAAAAAATGAAACATTACATTTTTACCTAACTAGACCAGGCCCAAATCATTCAGTCAATAAACAGATTATCATTGAATTTGATATACATTGGGCTGGGCCTATGGCCCATGAAAAAAGTTCCTGTACTTAATACTAAAGAAGTAAACATTAAAGCTTTTTTTGTACTAGCATTAGGCAGACCTTTAGTAATCTTAACCATGCTGAGTTGTTGGCTTTAGTACACACTTAAATCAGTTCTACACACAACAATTTACATTAACAAAATCATACCCATAGGATCATACATGTGGACCAAAATGCCAGACTATTTTATTTGAAGTCTGTTTTTAATTCTGTTCTTGTTATTTTTGTAATGTAATGGTTTTAGTTATTTGGCTCTTCTAAAAACATTAGCTATCAGGAAAACAAAGATATAATACAAGAACTAAAAATAAACCAGTTCTCATACACATTCTGCCTTTCACAATTTGGTTTATAGGTCTACAGTACATTTACGATTCTCATTGCGTTGCAAGGATGAATGGGGAACAAAGTCTGAGTAGTATCAATAAGGTGCTGTTGTTCACTCTGTCTTGTCACTAAATGTGAAATGGGATCTGAACCACAGCACAAGTCGCTGTACAAAGACTCTTCACACAAGATTAGCACTGCAGAATTCAGCATAATGTTGGCATTGCTAATGGGATGAAACTAGAACAGTATGAATAATACATTACATGCACCAATCAATGTTACACTGTAATGGACTGATGGAAAATAAATACTCTTCATGAAAACCAAGGAAGAATTTTCAAACACAAATATTTTATGATTATTCATTTATTATCTTTACTAGATGAAAAGAATCAACTGTGACAAAAGTGTAAAAGCAGCATAAATGTTGCTTTATCTTTACCAAATATTTATTAAGGCTTTGAAGCATGACTAGCTTCTGTACTTCCTGGGTTTTATTTCCCCTCCACCCTCCTTTCCCCTCCCAATCAGGACACACAAAATCTAAACACCCACTCCTCTTTTAAATAATTTCTAAGCCTCTATAAATCGATTATCTGGATTTTTAAACTAAAATAAAGTAATATGTGTAAAAATAATTTGTCTCATTTTGTCTGAAAGTTCCAGATTCTGTTCCTCTCTTCAGTTTGTCGTCTTACTTATCTTTTCTTCCAAGTACAACCTGTACTGACTTCCTCCACATCCCAGTCTTCCTAAACTCTTATTTCCTGACCCAACAGCAACAGCCATTCACACACAAGTAGCTCCCCTGAGTGAAGACTCATCTTTTTTCTCAGTCACACTAGCAACTATATGTAGAGGTTGCTTTCCTACACAATACTTGACAATTGTCTGCACCCACCTCTCCTCTAGGCTTCACAAAGCCATTCAAGGCTCTGATCTCCTTCCCTACTGCCCCACAAACTCCATGAACAGTCAGACTCTGTGCACATCATAAATACCTCCTGCCAGTTGCAGTACCCAGGAAAGCAAAAATGACGGCTGCAAAGGGTCTGGTATCACGATGACAAAGACAGCTCTGTATTCCAGGGCCCTGAATCTCTCCTCTCTCTCTCTCTCTGCATACAGTTCATGTGCTATAGTCAGTCCAGGGGCATATAGTTTGTATCATCATTCAACCAAAAAAAAAAACGGGCACATCATGTTCTCTTCAAGTTATCACTACATCTTTTCCTTATGTCAAAAAAACCTCAGACATTGTAGCTACTACCTGAACATTCTTCCCACTTGCTGCATTTTTGAAACCTTCATTCTACTACGTACACAAAGTGGCTCTCAAAGCCTAATGACTTCTTCATATATTAATTTCAGAACCAACCTACTGACTCCCATCATGGTAATTATCAAGGCATAATTATCATCCCAAACTCTTCTCAAACCAAAGGGCTTTTATGACTACGTTCAGGTTCATTTATTATTATTAAACCTTCACAATGACACCTCTATCACAGCCATCTGCAAACTCTGCAAGTTCTTCAAATTGTGATTTCAGATCTACCAGTGGTCTTCCTACATAAGGCAACCAGCAACCAAAAATACAATTAAAAACTACCTACACAGAAATTTCAGACAGCTGGTAGGTATATCCCTGGGCCTGCTAGAAGGCAAAGTCAAGAGGATGTTTCCTGACTGCTGTCAGGGCCAATTTAAAATATCCATTTTTATAGGATTAAAGTAATGCTTCTGTAAAACAATAAGCTGCTGTTTGTCTAAATTTGAATCACTTTATTTTCCATCTTTCCTTTTTTCCAGCTTCCAAACAGCAGGGGGAAAAATAAATAGATAGATAGATAGATAACAGTGTGAAGGTACCCATAATGTTTGGTTGTTGTGGTTTTTGTTTTTTTTTACAAAAAGACACAAATACTGTATTATCTGGTACAATATTTGAGGTAATTACTGGTATCGCCTGCAGAGAAGGGTTCCAAATTAAGTGTGGCCACACTCTGCTACCACAAAAGAAATGTTAAGATAAGGAATACTGTAGGGCAGACCTCAAACTGGTCACTGCCACATGTCCCACACTATTCAGAGAGCATTTTAAACTTTTCTACATGATCCTTGTGGCCTGTATTTGTTGACCACTTTTTCTTTAATTTACCAGGACTAACAATGTGCTCTGTAAAATGAAGCATCACTTTCACAAGAATAATGGCCGTTCCAACAACCACATTTTCTCATTAGTGAGTGACTCTTAAATGTATTCCCCTTTGTCTTCTTGTAAATAAAGTCTTTACAAAGCTGAGGCAAGAAAAATACATGAGCTTCACACCGTTCTTGCTCTGTTAAGATTTTCTGGTATGGGAAAGGTCAGTAAAATAATTCCCTTCAGACTACAGACTGAGACAGATCCAAAAATTTAAACAAAAAACAGTATTAGAGGAGCCAATAAATGAACCCAGAATCATCTTATTGTGCAACAGCTTTCCTAAATCCCTCCATGTTCATATCACTCTGACCTCCATTCTTGCCCAAGGATGTTAGATTTGTTAAACTCAAAACTTGGTTAGGATTTGGTGTATTGAAATGGCAAGATCTTCAGGAAAAAAGTTTATTCTGTTCTTGCACAGCATCCAATACACTGGGTGCCTTAAGCCCTATTGGAGTCTAGAGGTACTCCAGAAACTGAGAGTTACTTCCACTGCATTAAAGGTCTTGACCAAAACGAAACCCAGGCATTTTCAACTTAAACTTTCTTTTACTGCCATCTGAGAGATTTAAGGAAGAAAATCATTCAGCATATATCAGAGTTTGTTACCACCAGCTGCTAGAGCAAGAGGACATGAGGAATTTGGGGAACTGTTGGTTGCAGCAGACTGCAATGTTGGGATGATCTCCTAAAAGTCTGCTCTGATTTCTCCTCAGCCAGCCATCCCTACCCCTTCAGCATGGCAACATTAGCTTCTCCATAGGTTACTTCTCTCATTGCGCCCTGGAGAACCATCCACATCTAACCAGTGAGGAGGAGGAAGGAGGGACTAGTGAACCAAGCAATACTCTGTATTTCTACTGGGCAAAGGTGTCAAGAAGGGCGACTTGTGCCAAAAGAGAAAGAGATGGACTGAAGGACGGGAGGTCATACTGTGGGGATGATGGGTCTCCAGTGCCTATAAACAACTGGATGGGGATCCCAGACTCACTCATCCTCAGATTCTCATTTCTCCTGTTCATGTTGATTAATGAGCTGAGAATGAACTTGTCTGGGAACGTTTCCTACTTTAACTTTGGCAGTGCAAGGCATTTTGAAACCCAGGATCAGGAGGACCAGGGGATCAGGCTGCAACCCAAACAGTGAAAACATAACCCTGCTTAGGGCTCTAAATCCACATTCTGACATGGGAACAACACTAGAACTATTAGTAAAAATGTATGGCTTGATTCAAATTATATAAATTTTAACAGATGGGTAAAGGAAAACTACATTCCTTTGAGATTTCTTAAGAAATATTTTACATATCCATTTTAATTTTCAATCTCTAAATATACACATATTCACTTTTTTCTTAGCTAAATATGTAGCCCATACACTCAGTGTGTTTTAAGATTAAATTTCCTCTTTTCAGCTGCTGAAAACTACTACTGGCTTTACTGTTATAAAAACCCCATACTTCTAGGTGGTCTCTTCACTATTCTTTTATATTGCTAATATCCAGGAAAGCTATGCCTGTATGAAGAAAAATATCTTAAAGTTTTGTGTCTAGACATGCAGATATACAAGGAACATGCAAGAATCCTTTTGCATCATTGGGAATTTTCCCCAAGATTAAACTAGAAAACTGACTCAAATTGTATACATTATCCAGAACCCAGTATTTGCACACTACTCTTACTTACATTTTGGAGCATCAAGGTAACTCTACAATCATTTCATTTAAAGTAAGGCTTCAAAGAGCTAAGGGACATTTTTGCATGTTATGGTGAAAAAAAGAACAACAACAAAAAAAGAGGCTTGCTGACATCTAAACAACCAAGCAGGAGGTGGAGAAAAAAATTACTAGCTTAAATTATAAAAGGCAGAGGAGTCTAATAGCTTAAGCATGGGGAAGAAGGCAAAAATCCTAAATTGTAATCTCAACTCTTCCACCAGTTTGCAGTCCAGCGTCAGATAAATTACTAACCAGTAGCATTTAGCTAACTAGAATTCAAAATTCTGCTTCTGTTTACCAGGGATGTTTGAGAGATCTTAGATTTCACTTATTTACTATATATTAACACTTCTTGAATGATTATTTCCCTAATAAATTCTACCAAGGTCTCAGAGTTGCAGAAGGAAACACCTCCAGAAATAACTAAACCATAATCTCCTTGTACGGTTCCTCCACAATTTATCTGGTATTTTATTAATTATAAGCTCCTTATCTAAGTTCTTCCTTTTTCAAAGCATACGAGCTCTTGAAAGGAAAGCTAAACATATTTACAAAATTTGTCTTTTGCTGCACTCTGCTGGAACAACTCTTTTTTCAACTGAAATCAACATTGTTCCTTATGCAACACAAAAGTTAACAAAAGAGAAAGGCAAAACTCCAGAAATCCTATTTCCCATAGTCTTTTGAAGCACATGTATTTTTCAAAACAGAACTTAAACATTTCAATCCATATTTAGTTGACCTAATAAAGTGGCCTATTTTCAAAGACAGAGCACCTGCAACAGTCCTTAATAGAACAGGATTGAAGAGGGCTCTCTACTGCTCAGAATAAAACAACAAATTAAGTGCTTCAGTAAGGCAGTGAAAAGCCTCTTGAAACACAGATTGGAAGAGTCCAAACTTGCATGCATCATTTTAACTATCCTTCACCTGATAAACATGGTATTAAAAAAACCAAAACACACATGCACAGAAACCAACTGCCCTACGTTTGATCCAAAAATATGAAAAAAATTAAGAGACAACATGGGTTATTATAACATTCACATAAAATGAGACAAGACTTTGAATATCTTAAAAAAATTACTACCATTTATTGGACATTTTATGGAATTTAATAAATTTACAGTCCCATTTGTTTCATCGAAAATTAAAGAAACTTACCTGGGCTAGAGAACAGTTTGTGTCAACAGTGAGAGCTATTAATTCCCGTGATAATTCATTCTGGCTGAGGATCTGCTCCACAATCACCCAAACATGCTACACAAATTACATGCAACCTCTTACTAGAAAAATGCACCTGTGATCAAAATAGGGTTATGACTTTCTTCTTTCCTTCCCCCCCCACCCTCAGAGAGTAAACTCCTTTGCAGTAGCCATAAACTTTCCCCCTCAACAAAACAAACCAACCAAACAAACAAAATCTGGAGGCGAAGTAAATAACACAGATGGAACCGAACAGAAATGTCACAGGCTTATTCTAGCAGTCTTCTGAGGGCAACGAAGAAAAGCATTCGCTCAGACCTGCCTTGGGAGTTGCAAATACAGATGTTGGCAACAGCTCCAGAACACAAAGTTTTTACTAATACCTGCTAAAATTGTATTTGGGCAATTTTGCTTGGAAAGAAAATTAAGGAATGACGCTTCTTAATGCTTTGTAATCCACATAAGTCTCAAAAACTCTTCTCAGGGAAGGGCTTCCACAGAATTATTTTCTTTTTTTTCCAAAGAACAACAGGGCCTCTTAGACAGTCATTGCCTCTACAGACTGCCTTGTTGAATTCAAAACCAAGAATAAATACAGTCGATAATCAACAAATGGTTCAAACCCTCATACGAATTGTGAAGTAATGGTTTCAGACCTTATTAATATAGAATACATAAACAGTGACACAGGAAACAAAGCATGAAAAGAATTTTTCAGAAAAACTATCTACTTTAAAGGTTGAAGTACTTAGCCTAAAACTGGTCAGGCCAACTGGTATCTCTATGCACTGTTGGCATTCCTGCCAGAACCACTCTCAAATAAGTTTAATAGAACACATATCAGAAATTAAAACTGGTTTTCATAGGAACAAATTTATACACTAGAGGTCAAATGTTTCTCTGTTCCATAGATGGATTTCCCACAGAAGAAAAAAAAAAAACACATGAGCAAGATAAAGACTTATATCAACATGTTTTTCTCCATTTGTCTCTGGTGCCTTTGTTAAAAACAAAGGGTCAGTGATACCACAAGAATAAATATAAATGGAGATTTGTACTTTGAACTGTAACAATGCTAGTCTGCAATTTTTAATGCATAATGTAATGAAATATATAAGAAGAACGGGTAAATGAACTTTTTGGAGACACTGGGCTTCCAAAAGCAAATGAACAGCACTGGCAATGATTTAAGAACTAGGTAAGGAGAGTAGTAGTTAAGTACTGGGTAGGAATGAAGGCAGATGGACAAATCTGTTGTAGACAAGCTTCTACTACTGTGGATCTCAGAAAAAGAAAAAAAATAAAAATAAAGAAAAAAATAAAAGAGGAATTTAATCAGGGTAAATCAGGGTATCCTTACATATGACAGGGAATTTCACATCATGGAATTCTAACTAATTGCAACTATAGACTACAATATTTTCACATGCACTCTTATGCAAAGGAAAAATAGTGAAAGAAAAAGCAAAATAAAATGCAAAACTACAATCCAGTAGAAGTGAATAAAATACTGAAGATTAAGCCAAACTGCAAGCTGTTCATAAAGACTGCAGTTTATAATTTCTGCATAGAATTAGAAAACAAAACCAAAGGTAAAAAGGAGAAATGGTCTTTAAATTTGTTAGAAAAGACAATTCAATAGGATGTTCTAATGAATTATATTCCTCGTGATTCTAATCAAACAACACAGACTTCTTCCAAAAAGGAGTTAAAAATCTGAAAGACATCTATTAGCAGCCAACAAGTAATCTCATTCATATTTTTTTCCACAATAAAAAAAAGAATTTGAGTGTATCAGTTGCTCATTAAAACTAAAAGGAATAAACATATCTAGAAGACATAGAATGTACTGAAACACAACAGTCTTTTTGAAAATACTTATTTTAACACAGACTTTCAATTGCCTCTTGGAATGTAACAGACAACTAATGCACAACGAAATGCTTATTAAGGAGAAATGAACAAAATAAGGAACATGCAAAAGGTTTACTTTTCCACCAAAGCGTGGAATTTTCTCAAAACTCTGAAACCCCATTCAAACTAGAACAGAGGCAAAGGCTACTGTTTTCTTTAACATGACAAATCTAATTAGCTAGCAAATATTTAACCAATAGCTAGAGGTTGCTCTTTAAGTACTAAATAATGAGAGGTAATTGAGGTAGCAAAGGCAAAAGGTTACTAATTTAGGGCATTTCTATGGTGTAGTGTTTAAATTATAGGTTTTATACAAAACGCATGGGCCAATGCACAAGAAAAAAAATCCAATTTTAACGGAATGCAGAACAAATTAACATTTTAACATTATAATACTACTCAGTTGTATAATGGGATTTTGCTAAGTGTCACAGAACAGAAAATAAAAGTAACACTCTAAGGTATGCTTGTTAACCTCTTCAAGCTAAATATATTATGAGCCTACCGACAGCTGTAAATAGATACATTGTAACATGAAAGACTCTGAATTCAAAGGCCTTTAATAGGTGTTGCTTTTTCTAAGAAGATTGGCTTTAGGAGTATAAACAATGAACAAGATAAAAATTATGTTACCCATGCCGAATACTTTCACATTTCCTAAAGGGAAATTGAATTATTCCTTTAAAAATATCATTCAAAAAAATCCAGTTCCTGTGATGTGATATCTTTTTCTCCACTTCTCCTGCCCATGTTACAGGAATTTAGCCTCAGAAGTGTAGTCTTCAGTACCCATGTATAATGTCTGCTAGGTTGACCAAAAGGCTTTTTGGGAAAACATGGATTACAGCTGCTATGGCCAAAACCTGACACTTCAACATTTCAGTGTCCTGGTCATCCATTCAACAAGGGACTCAAGCAAACACTTGATTTTAAGATGTCTAAATAATAACAAGGCTGTATCCGTAACAAATTGCCTCTATTAAACCAAGAAAATGGCAGCCACGAAACTTTGTCAAAGAACTCAAGGCAAGCAAAATGGGGAGAACATGATATTTAATAAAGCCTTAAAATAAATACCTCTGTAGTTATGATACTCCTCATTACTGTCTTCTTCCTGCCTGACTTCTGAACTCCTCTGCTCCTTACACCAACTTTTCCTCCATTAACCACCTTTTTCCTTTTCATAGTGGTTTAAATTATCCACAACAGAATAATTAAAGGCTTCACAAAGTAGAAATACCTACTCTGTGGAAGTTAGTAGTTAAGCACAACTGAAACATAAGAGAGCTGTTGAGATGCCAACTGGCAAGAAGAAACGGAGAAGAAAGTTCTTTTCCCTTTTGTTTTTGTCAATTTACAGGCTTAACCAACAGTTTAGCTCCAACATAAACTGTACCTTTTATTAAAAAGATCTAAATTGGGAGAATGACCACACAAGTTACATTTTTCCTCAGAGAGGTAGTGGCTAGAACAGCAGCTCTGAGCTGACTGAAAGGAACACACACACAAAGAAACAGTTTGGGGTTTTTTTTAATAAAGTGTCTATACTTTTCTTTTTCAGAAATCCATAGTTCACTACTATACTGCCCCTGGTAAGTAATACCAACCAGAATCCTAATTCAACTGATCAGAAGTGTGCAAGAAGTAGGTAAGCAGTATTAGATGTACTGGATAGAGCAGGGGACTAATGACGTGAAGTCAATTCCCACTTCTGACATTGGTCTATAATGGTCTATACAAGTCGTTTTGGGCCAGCCACCATCAGTGACTAAATTAAATGTCACACCTGTAAGTGTATCCAAGATCAACAGAACAGTGATTTAGATGCTCATTCTCTACAGGTTAATGGAAATAAGTCATTGCAGGGATTGATGTAAAATGGTTTTAGATTGAGTGAGCAGACAAAATAGCTTGGTTTTGCTGAGTTTACAGTAAAGATACAACAGCAACCAAATCCACTTCAGTACCAAACTCACACCAAGATCTACAAGCATTAGATGAGTAAATAATCTAGTTAATTTGGCCGTCAAATATTTATTTCTCAGCAGTTTTGGGGTTTTTGGTTTTGGTTTGTTATTTTGTTTTGTGGGGTTTTGTGTGTATGTGTTTTGGTTTGGGGATTTTTTTAGGGAGGAGGGAGGTCTTTTTCTTTTGTGTCAAATCAGAGTTTGGCATAAAATGCTATTAAATTACATGACTTATGTAGCTCTTCTCCTTATTATTTAGTTGTTTGTATAATTAACATATAAGTTGACACAAACCCAAGCACATCACTGAATCTGAGTACCAAAGTTTCTGGAATATTTAATCAGCATGCAGTTGAAATCAACATACACCTGCCATCCAATCACAATGCAAAAATCACAATAAATCATACATCAAATAAATCAGTATCACTTATCCTAAGTTTACACCAGAAAATTATCTACTTCAAAGTTATTTCAGCTACCCAAAGGCACAGCACCCATGTACACACTGGAAAACAAGTACAGTAGCCACCCAAAAGCAAACTATTAAAATTACATCAGAAGCCATCAAAAATATTCAGACTAATGTATGCAGAAATGAACTGAAAATAATATTAATTTAATATTAATTTAATTCATCACAGCTGGACTCAATTTAAATAAACTATTTCACAAAGATCATGTATTCAAACTCGCAAAGTAATCATTGTATCTTCCAATACATATGCTCACTAGTTGTTCTCAGTTGTATAGTTTTTATGCCTCAAATGCTTTTGCACTGCATAATTATAGGGCTGATATAGGAACCTTTCTAGGGAGTATGAAATAGCAGTGTTTTCCATACTTCTATGAAGACGGTATCAATTTTTTATTCAAGTTTTGATAACACTACTGCATAGCACTTCCTCTCTTGCCTATGGAGTACATTTCTCCAATGAAAGGGCCTGCCAATGATTTATGCTTCAGCACAGGCATCTGATATTTCAGATTATCAGATATGACATTTCTCTCAAAGAAATAAGACTTAGCAGTATTCCTTTCTTTGTGGAATTGTAGCCAACTGGCTCCATTTTCACTCATTCAAATGCACACAGGTTCTTTCAGTCCCTATAGAAATCCTCCATATATGGTCTGGTGAGCTCATGTTAGGCTGAGGATACAAGATCTACTCCTACAAAGGAATATTATTTTTTCCCTTTCAAAAAGGCACCAGCCAATGAAACTAATGTCACAAGAAGTGTCAAAGAACATTTACATCAGAAGAAGTAACACAAATCACTTGCTGCCAATGCCTTTATGCACCAGAGGGTACAATCTGCTGGTATCCCTGAGGACTGAATCAAAGCTTGGGGTATAATAGGGCAGGTCACACTGGTGCAACAGCTTTAAAGTGGGAACAGCACCAAGAGTGGAGTGAGAAAAATAAAAAGAGGGGAAAAGAAAAAAAAGTCATACCTCTGGTCCACTAGTGATTTGCACGGAGCAGCGGGTGTTCAACCTAGCTGTTAACAGGCTCGAGGGGAGTAATTCCATAGATAGGCCTGTACGATGCAGCACAGTGTAGCTGAAACCCTCCTTTGGTGGAAAATGTGACAGGTCAGACTGAATGCAGCACAGCAGACCCTAGCTGAGGCACTTTTTGCCATATCTACACATATATGGACATTTTACGCCCAATCTCTTCCTCTTGTGATGGCTGCATTGTTTCCAGCTTTCACGTGCATCTAACTCCCTCCACAAAATACCTTAACGAAGAAGAGCAATTTTACCTATTTGTCCCACGAGCTGGCTGACCTGCAGACTGCCCCACACTGAAGCAAGTAATTGCTACCACAGACCAAAATACAGAAGAGTTGTGCCAGCAATTTTAATATATGCTTCCTAAGCACAGCTAGCTACTTTCAGACATTTTTGGAACACATCTTCTAATAAAAAAGGGGCTTTGATGACATTGTAAGTGTTCCACTGTTAAAGCTAAATAAGTCTTAGAGAAACAGAAACATAACACTATTTGAACACTAGTAAAATAGAGAATTTTAATTATATGTAATAGCCAGTAAGCTACTTTCAGTGGCTACGAAAAAACTACATTTAGTAGAAAGAGCAATAAAACAAGAGAAGTTAAATATAACTCCTCCAAAGAACAGCATATTTATTCAAGCCAAAAAGAGCTAATTTATACTATGGGTGTAGTTCTCACTGACATTATCTGGGGAAAATGACTATTACAGGAGCGGGTGTGATATATAGCCTCTGAGTCATGCATGATAAACCCTAATGGTTTTGCTTTGAGGTAAAAGTCATTACTAATCAAGCAATGAATCATTCCCAAAACGTTGAGTTCCTGAGGCCATGTGTGTCAAAAGTAGGATCCTGGAGAGAATACTCAATCATTAATGATCACTTTAGAGATTTTTATCAACCAATTAATAAGCAAGGAAGAGAGCTAAGGGGCTTGAACAAAGAGTTAATGGACCTTTAACGACATTCCATGTGTTTTAGTGAATAGAACACAATGAGGTTTATTTGCCACTGACCAGAAACCACCAAAGATCTAAGTGCTCCATGCATTGGAAGTATTAAAATAATGCAAAGAACAGCACCTATGTTTTCAAAATATCAGAAAATTACAGTTTATTTATATAATTGTAATGCTCATACTTATTTGATGTTAGACCTATGTAGTAGATTATTGAACAGAAATAAAAAGCCTAGCTTCCTAAATAAGTAGATGGACATGAGGTAAGGAGAGAAACGGGAAGATGTGTTCTTCTTTAGTATATAAGGTACTGGACCTGTTGTTCAACTATCATGGAAGTAAAATTCTGGCTCTTAAGGCATACTATTCTAAAAGACATTCAGGAAAAATTCTGAAAACTAAAATGAAGATATGATGAACTATGTGTATGTACAGATACATATGCACACACACATGTACACAAAAATACATGCTTTTATGCCACTGCATATAAACTACCTACATGTAAGGAGGGCAAAGATATTTGCCTTCGATATACTCTTCATCTTTGTGCTATCGTAACCGTGGAAATATCCAAAAAAATTACTCCACCTAACAGCCTGAAACCACTGAGTATTACTAACCTCCAGTATTTCCAGTTCACTAAAACAAACAAAAAAACTCCACCTGACTATAGGGAAGTCAGTTTAGTCACATGAGTCGGCAAACAAGGCCCAGAAATAAGAGATCCAAAAATCAAATGGGAGTGTGTCATTTGACAGCTGGGGGAATCTTATTCTGAGAGTAGATAAAAGAGAAAACAAATAAATAGAGGCAGAGGAGAGATCATGCTTCCTTTCAAAAGGCAGTGACAAGATCCAAATCTCTTGCTGAAGCAATGAAATTAACTCAGAAACTTCCAATCAGGGTGGCTCTGTTTTCCAAACGGCTGTAATTTTCATGCTGTCTAACAACAAAATGCATGTGCATATGCACATTTAAAAATTCTAATTTACTCTAAGTGTCAGATAATACACATATCTTCAGTACTGGAGAAATTCCATATCAAGATCTGGACAAAGCTGGAAATGCTGTCACCAGTTTGAATCAACTGGACTCCAGGAAACTCTGAGCAAGACTGATACCAGATACAAGTTTGAAGCTAGAGCGCATGCCTACAGACCAAAAGACAGAAAACACCTGCAATTCTGCTCATCACAGCACCCAATAGGACAGCAAAAGGTTAGCACGGATGTGCAGAGGAGAGTGCAGGCAATCACAGAATCATTCATTCCACTTTAGCTGAAAGACACGAGACTGTGAACCACCTCCAACTGGGAGCAATGTAACTACATGAGGGCAGGGTTATGAAGAAGGTGCATTAGTGTGGGTTTTGTTCAACTTTGGCACAGGTGCAAAGCTTCTAGATGGCATCACATTCACATCTAGCTGGTGCTGAATGCAGGCAAAGCAGACAATGTCCTCAGGCACAAAGGTAAGCCCCTTAAACACTGAGCCAGAACGGCGCATCTTCTAAATCAGGATCTCTGGAATAATGGCGGTTTAAAACAGGTAAGGATCTATTCTGAAACTGATCAAAAATGTTAGACAAGAAGGACAAAATATGCTTACATTTCAATATTTGTCAACTGTTAATTGGAATATTGGTTTTCACCTGAAGTGCCAAAATTTCAGAGAGGAAATCGTATGATTCGGAAGATACAGTTCAGAGTCAACTAGTTATGTCCATCTTGAGAAACACTTACAACCAAAACTAAATACTATAAAATGGACAAAAACTGGGACGCTATTTTAATGCTTAAAATACTGCTTGACAAGGTTTCAACACTCTTGCTTGATCACAAACCACAAAAAAAAGAGAAAATTCCTCACAATTGTCTTGTTAAGTAAGATGTGCTCAAAGGGATTCTAACTCAGTTCCTTTAAGTTCTGTCCAAAATTCAGATTAATTACACATTCTGCTGAAACCTCAAGAAGCATAAATATTTAGTGCACTTCCCATGGCCTCCTAAATTATGTTCATGGATACAAAAGTTTTGCTTTTTCTCCATACATTTAGCTTTGAAAGTTTATTGTATCATAGCTTACTCTTTTTGGAGGCTTTTCCAAAAAAACATTTAGTTAACACTTTAACATGAGCTGAATGTTCTTTCTGTGTGTGTATTTTAGAGTAAACTTAAACAAAGCTGCAACTCAGATCCTACATGCTTCAATGAAGTGTTGCTCTAATTTTTTTTCTTTATTTGAGAAAAAGAATACTACAAAGCTAGCCTTAGATTTTATTATTTAAATTGCAACTTTCAAGACTAGAATAGATCCTGTCATGCAGTATGGCTACTCAATGTCACTCTGAAAATAACATGGGATTAAAGGGCTCCAAAAGGATCAAACCAGTTGCAATAAAATCATCCATAAACAATGAACAAATGTAAGGACATGTAAATACCAATCCTGTGCTGTGGAATGAAACGGTGGGCCAGTCCTAAGTTTTAGCAGCTGGTATTAATTCATAGCACATTTGCTTAAATTCCATCTCAAAACCAACATGGTTCATCTTTCTGTTTAAATTAGGCTATAGCAAAGAAATAGTTGTGCAATGAAGTTCATAAAGTTCTGAAAATATTAGCAGCATCTTTCTTCAAAACTGCCATTTGAAAAAGAAATGGCAACTCCTATGATATTACTAACTAAAAGAAGCAGTGCATTCGTTTAGAGACATTTGACTTCCAAATCCTTCACAAAACTCATCTCTTTCTCCAGAAGTCCCTACTGAATGCCTGAGATTCCCAAGTAACATCCAGGGCTGTATATGTGAGAGACAGCTCAGATCACAGACCACAGAGCAAGTGGGAACCCTTTGGTAGGGAACAGACTGCCTTAGCTTTTTGAATTATTAAATTCCTATAACACCTCATATGCAGATAAAGCTTTCTCAGTCATAGGCAACAATTTCCTACACAGTTTACTGCCATGTAAAGAATTAAAATGCATCCTCCTGATGGAACTGACTTCTTTATTCTAAATGAGGAGTTGTGATATCTCTACCTGAAAGCAATTTTGCTTGTTGACCACTTCTAACAGACTGATGGTGAAATGCTACACTTTCCAGTGCTGCTAGCTATATGAACAAGATAAACAATACAGGAATGTTGAAAGGAGAACAGATGAGGAAGAATACACTGAAAAAAACCCTGTAGGAACTGTGTTCCTATGCCCTGTAAACAGTAACCTATGAGCACCCCTTGAAATCAGAAAGATTATTTGAATACTTTTCCCCTTGTTTTAGGCAGAGACTTTATATGAAAAATTCATATCTGCATGAATCTCTTCAAGCTGCAATTCATACGCAGAACTCACGAGATGCAAGAACAAGACCATCCAAGATTAATACACACCATATACTACAGGGAGTAGAATGAACTGGACAACTTGTAGTTGTTTACTGACAAAGATCTGAAAATTACATTGTAAGTCACTTTATTGCTGCTTACAGCCATGTATTTCTGCAAAACAGGCTATTCAGTAATAACATGAGTAAGATGACCATGACAGAACAGCTGAATTAGGAGAAAATAGAGGGAATAAACTTCCAGCATTTGCTAGTTCTAGCAGTGCTCTTTAGAAAAGTGTGTTATGTACTCTTCCTAATGGCAAGATACTCTCAAATTTACCTAAAATATACCTAAAAAAAAAAAAAAAAAAAGGCTAGAATGTATCACCAATTCACCAATCAAAAATAAAGACCCACTGTGGTAGAACACATAGTTATTAAGCCTAGGTGTCTAAGGCTATGCATGTGCTGACCATTTTGTCAGACTTGTTCTGGCGGTCAATCCCTAGTAAGTGTTGTTGTGACCACACAAAGTTTTATGGTGACATGAAGATCCAGAAATCATTAATTTCCTCTAGGTATTTTTTAAATTAGCAGACTGGGAAGGGAGAGACAGTATTTCTGCTGAGACAGGGGACATCATCTATCTTCCCTGGTTAGGTGGCTGCTGCCAGTCAGCACTAGTACACAGGGGTGCTGGGGCAATGAGTAACAGCTGAGATGTCAGTATTAGAAACCTCAAGCAAGTCAGTGGTATTACAGGGTGGGGGTGAAGAAGCCTCAGTACATGGGGAAACCTGAAGAACTGTGCATCAAAGAATAGGAAGTGAGCTATGCTTACTACATATGATGGAAGTGTGGGGGTATAGGACTGATCTGTTTGCTTCATGGTTTGTCTTAATTTTGCTACCTTTTATTGTAATACCATGCAAGGCAAAATTGATTGCTTTGTCATTACATTTTTTTGTAAACTTGAACTGCTCAATCTTGTCTCAGATTCATGTTTTAAGTACTTAAGAGTGGTTAAGCAACAGTTAGTGTCCTAGGAGAACTCCAGCCCACAATTCCAAGCTCATCCTTCCTCCTCTGTCCCTAAAAGAACATAACTGCAGCATTCTTCTAACCACGGTTACAGGGTTAAATACAGCTTACTAGACACAGCTAGTATTGCTTAGATTCACTAGGATAAAATCCATGGGAGTTGAAATAAGAAATTGAACGACCTGGTTTTTATGACACTTAATTCCAGCTCATACCTGGAAACCCAAATATATATGTCAAGAGTTGATGCATGAAAACTATAATTCCAGCACAAGCACCTGCAGCTCCTGCCATATTATGATTTTTTTTCTAATGTGACAGAAAATACATTGTAGAGATTAAAGATCATTAAACTACACGTTCAAGCAATAACATGTCTCTAGTAAGTGTGCATTATACAGAATACATGCTGTTTACAACAGCTACCATAAAAATTGCTGCAATCTCATTTCATATTTGAAGTCCTTTAAACTACAAAACATCTATGCAATCTCAACTACTGTTCGATTGCTTTTAAATTTATTTAATTAAATACCTTTTTTAGAACAAGAGCTAGTAGCACCTCCAATTGCATTGGCAATTTTTTAAACAGAGATCAATAAATTAATTCATAGGCACATGAATAGCATCTATTGCAAATTTATTTTTCCATTATTTTTATAGTACCTTCCTACAAATCAGTCCCAAACATCATAAGAACAACATTTTTTTTTCTAATATACAAGGCTACTATGTATATAGCAGCTTTTCCTTTCCTTCCAAAAGAGAACACCTGATGTCACTATTTGTTAACTGTAGGTAATACTCACCCAACTCTATTTAGACTTATAATATTACTTCAGAAAGATAAATTCTAGCAGAAAAGACTAAACAGGACTATAAAACCAAAAGTTAGCTTTTCATCATTGCACACACTGATGCCTGCTTATACATTTCTCCCTCATTGTGAAGATGAGAGTAAGGCTAAAGTGTCCTTATAATAAATCCATTAGTAATTATATTGTAGCACTAAATACATCCTGCCTTGTTGGTAATGTACAAAGACTACAACAAAAATTTACTTCATGCATAGAAATGTTTTTTACCAGAGGATCAAATGGAGCTTGATTAAATTTCCCTGGTTTGGCATCTGTAAGTTTGACACACATTGTACATGTACTACATATCACATATCACACAAACACAACTTTTACTTGAATATCTGAAAATTGATATTTACAGTCTACTTCAGTCATAAAATTCAAATCAGTTCAGCTGTTCATGAAAATTTGCAAGTGGGCAAAGAAACTGTACAGAATAAGTTTAAAGTAGGTATGTGTCACACCTAGGCAATGAAACTACAGGAGTTGAATATTCACTATTATTTTATTTGCATTTAAAAGGCTATTCACATAAAGGTTATATATCTGCTGTATAACTGTTCTGATGCAGGGAAATAAGGGAAAAAATAGGAGGAACCATTATACTCCCGTGGATTTGGAAAGATTATACCATCATAGCTTCAATTTTAAAAAAATCTTAATCTATAATAGTTATTTTATTAAGAATATAACTCATATAGAGCCCAAGTCCTGGAGATTCTGGGTTAAAAAGAACAATAAAATCACATACGCATACTAGAGTGGAAATTCCTCCCTGTTCTAGATTAAGGGATATGCAATACACTATAAAACTAAATCATATACATTTCCCTTCTGACTACAAAACTCAGTATAAAAAGTAACAAATCCTTTCTTTGTACATAACAACTACTTTGGTGAAAAAACAAGTGGATAAACCAATCCAAATTTTTCTTTTTTTCATTTTAAAAATATTTAACATAAGGGAGGAGATGAGATTCTCAGATAATGGTGAGAGAATAAATGTCTATTTATTTTCTAACAGAGTATTTTATTGTGGGATTTATCATATCTATTTTATTACAAAAGACCTCAAAATTCTACATCACATATTCAAGTTTCAATCCAAATTCCACTAAAGCAAATAAGAGTCATTCCACTAAAAGTCTATGAGGTGTGGATCATCATTCTCCATGGAATGCATTCTGCATTAGGAAAACTACTAAACACAAACATGGTGCTCAGAACAGACAACTTTGCAAACGGAAAAATAGAGATAACATGTTTGAACAATTCTTCTGAAAAGCAACATTCTCAAAAATACAAACATATTAATTCCAATGTCAGAAACGCCACACGCTTAAAAGACTTTTTGGAGTGAGATTTTGCACTGTCCACATTTATCCAGCCTCATTATTTCTTTAATGAAAACACATGTACCATATTTTGAATACTTCAACTATTTGCATTCGATGTACTTGTTCAAATAAAGAGAGACGATGATACTGAATTAAAGAAAACAAGGTCGTCTTTAAAATAGGAAATGCATCATCAAGTAATTTCATTTCACTCACATAGCAAAGAGACAATATTAAATCCTACCACAGCTCTCACTTTCAAAACAACATATGCAGCAGTGGAGTCTCTATGATAATTACTATTTTACTATACTTTTGTTCGTACTAACAATAACATTTCTTTGTTGCAAGGGGATTCACATGAACAAAATAAAATTACAATGGAAATGTACCAAGAAAAGTGTGAGTTTGCCTAAAGTTTTAACAAATGTAGAAAACGTAAGCATTTGTTCTCTGGAAATAAATCTTTTTGCTCATTCTCCTTTCAACTACACCAATTCTAATTAAAAAAACTTACAATAGTAATTCTTAAGAAAATCACCAATCTAATTTTGGTTTGAAGTACCTTATAAAATAAGCTTCTGTGATACACATCTATTTAAGCTACCTGATTTTTGTCATATTCTCAGAACTCATCTTTCAATTCAATGGCATAAGAAAACTGTCAGGCACATCCCAGTTGCATTTAAGTTTAAAGGCAACAATTGTACACAGCAAAAGCAGACTCAAGAGACTCACTCTTGTTTATCGTTATGGCTTATTTAGTCACGCCATTTCAAACTGTTAAGGAATTGTCCATCAATCACAGTACCCAGTATTTCCTAAAATAACCAGAAGATCCCCACTTTCAAATTTCAACCATCTCATAGTTAATTCATTCACAGTAAAGACTGAAATAAAAGCAAGGCTGACTCATGTACAATTAAAAAATTAAAGGCAGTTTTCTCCAATTTAGGAAAATGTTTTCCTAGAGCAAACAGTAAGGGAAAAAAAAATTAATTCTTTAATACCTTTGGTTTTTTTAGTTGTTGTGATATACAACAGCACATATAGGTAAGTCTTTTTTTCAGCAAGGAATCTAATTGTAAGTCAGCTTCTCTAACAAGGCATGTTAGAAAGCAAAATCAGATCCTCCAACAGAAAAGCACAAACCACACAAAGTAACATCTTAGACAGGGTTATTCTAAAGCAATGCAGGGCTGAGGCAGGAAAACGAAGAAAAATGGTTTTATTCCTTGTGTACTTCTTCTAGTACAGGGATGGTTTAGGAATGAATTTTTTTTAAAGTGTTATTCTCCTGCAGCTATCACATTCTGATATGATTAGAACACAAAATCTCCACGAGGAAGGACATGGTCAGCCTCAGACAATTCTGTTGTGAATGTTACATCAGCCAAACGATTCCACTAGTTTACAGTGTACCATAAAATATTTACACAAGCTATGAACTATAAAATATTTTCACATGAACTATAAAATATTTACACAATCAACATCAGTTAGGAAAGAATGATGTGCTGTCAAGCTGGTGCGACCCAGGAGTAAAGACTTTGTGGTTGCAGATTAAATAAAACTATTGCAAATCATCTGGAAATTTACAGGGAATATTAGGTTAAACAAATTACAGCTTCCTGGTCGCTTGGACAGTAAATGTAACCAGGAAAGCACAGCTTATGTGCTTTAAGCTAAATTTTACCAACAACATAAAGAAAGGCTGGGCTCAAAATCAAACTGTACTGACCTCTCTGAAAGTTCCTTCTAGCAAGGTGTCCAGATGTTGAAGAGGAGCAGGAGTTTTGTCTTTGAATCGTGTCAGCAATCGCCGCTCAATAGCTCGAAACTGTACAGCCCTTTCAGATAACAGCTCCTGAAATTTTTCAGCATTCAGACGTAGCTGCAATTTAAGGGTTTTCAAGAATCCAGGTTAAGGGTCATATGGACATATACATTATGTATGCACATTCCAAATGAAATCAGAGAATGACATTTTGGTGAGAGTGTGCCTTATGTCATTTATACCAGTTTCATATTTTACACTCCTCATGAGGCTTATTAAAATTTTCCAGAATTAACATTTTCCACTGAAATAAAAACTAATTGTCAACAGCCACAATAATCTATGAGAATGCATATCTCATCAAGAAGCCTAATAATAAGTATGAAATTCCACCACCAGGATCTCAAGGCTTCTATTTGACTTGATATTCATTGCAGTGTAAAGTAAATGGTTATTCCCTTAAGTATGAATAGAAGTACTAAATTCTGCATATCACGATTGTCTTTTTATGAAGTGAAATTCTTTTTCCTTTTATATATTCAGATCAGCTATGGCAATAAACTTCCTTGAAGCGTTCACGAAACTTTGAACAACGCTGTACATCAAATGCCCATGTAATAAGAATTCTTTTTTATCTTTTAATTACCTTACCATTTTCCAGCACACACCTCTAACACAACAATCAATAAATAAGTCTTTCAAAAAGCTGGGACTCCTCTGAACGGCTGACATGCTGCAACTAGCAGACATTATCAGAAGACACATCAAGACACACAGCTTTCCAGATGTGAGTATTATGACACATCCATTTCAAAGGTCCCCAAAATGAGCAGAAAAAATAAGTTTCCTAAGTTTACGAAACATATTCTATTTAAAAATAAGTAAACATACTATTCTGACAGTACCTGGTTATGAAAGACATTTCAGGGAAGCTCAGAAAAAAAAGAAACACTATGCTGCTTTTCTGAAACTAGGAGGAAAAAAGGGACATCTCAGTCAACATTCTCCCAAGCCATCAAAAAATAGTGTGTTGAAACTAATAGGGATGGGAGCATATGGATCCCCTTGATAGACCATTTGATACTTTTTAGAGCATACAATTATTGTAAAATTTCAGAAACTTCAAAATAGCCAGCTACAACATAATTAGATTCTAAATTAGCATTCTAGCAATCACACCAACATTTCAAACTTAAATGTATTTAAGCTTGTGACACAATCTAATGAAGCCTATGTTTAAGGTATTTCTACAATACCAGTCATTTAAAAAACAAACAAACAAACTAACTAACTAAACTTTTTGAATTTCAAATAAATTGAAAGACTAACAGAATAACTACCCATGACCTTGAGAGACAGACCTGGATGTAAGCTGACTCTTTAAAAAAATCCCAGATAAAATATAAATATATAAATATAAAATAACCCAAATAGAACTTGCATCTTCCTATGTGGTGATGGCTCCACCTCACAGAAAATTTGGCAGCATGGAAGAATATCCAATTGTATTTCTCACTCTTAGATATATGTGGTGTTGCTTTTGCCCATTACACAAGTTTAATAGGAATTTTCAAATAGCTCTTCTCTCCTTTACTATACAGTTGAGGAGAGAAGGAGCACATGTATTTTTTTTAGCTATTTCTACAAGCTAGCTGAACTATTGGACATTTTTAATTGTCACCTGCACAACTAAACAGGAAGAAGGAATTACATTTATTTTATAGCTGGTCTGGTAAGCTTTTTTGAGCTTCCAATGCTACTTCTACAAGGGCAGGCAGGTTTTTTTTTAAATCTGAAGAGACTTTACACGTATTTGCAATGATGATACAGAAAGAAAAACTGCTTCTGGCTTCATTATAATGAATAGAAGAGTAAAATAGCCTAAAACTAAGGACAAATTGTAGAAACAATTTTACAATTAACATAACGCTAGTGAATGAAGAACCCATGGCTTCTGTATAAGCAGTGAGCAGAAGGGCAAATACTAGTACCATAATTTGTATTGTGTGCAGACTGCACAGTAGGTACTTGCGCTCTGCTAATCACAAGGGCTGTTTCAGAGGCAAGGCATACTCCACATGTTAAAAACTAAATTATTCTTTTTACAGCACCATCTTAGCTGCAACTTTCTATTTTCTGAAAGCCCGATGCCTGTGATAGCTATAGTTACAATCCGATCAATCTCAGTACTAACATACAAATGATTTTTAAACTAGCAGAACATTAATGATATACAATTGATGTATCATACCTCAAAATGTTGATCAATTAGTTCAAAATACTCTTGCAGGGGAATTGAACCAGAAAAGGTACATGCAAAATCTTTGCAGTTTTGCTTCTTGAAATGTTCTTCGAGTCGAAGTATGAGCTCTTTTGTTATCAGCCAAAGGTCCTCTAAGTGATCACTCTGGATCCTATATCGTTCTTTGTAAACAAGAACAAATGCATGACTAATAAACACACATGCAAAGTGACATGCATTCTCTACACACCATAGTTTAGATAAGACACAAATTTAACTTGCTAACTGTATTGGAAATCTATATGAGATTTGCATAAGAGATATACATTCACTAGTGTTAAATAAATACTTGTATTTTATTGATTTCAGTCCTAAATACTCTCTATCTTTAACTTTAACAAGCAATTTTGTAGCACAAAAGGAAAATATTTATTGCTTCAGTACTACTTACTTTAGAGTATGGGCCTGTTCATGAGGAATAAAAACCAAGAACTACCATAATAAGGAAACAAGAGAATTACTAGATGATATCAAGTCATAACAACAGGCTGTCTGCAATTCTCTGCCATAACACAACCTTAATGAGCTTTTCCGAGGGTTGGAGGCAGAAAAAGGCTCAGTTCACTTTGGACCATGACAGAAGCACAACATCCTAAGCATCTGATAACAGTGATAACAAACCAACTCCAATCCACCTTAAGTCTTGAATGTCTTGGAAACAGCTATTGAGTTCTTAGATAATACACTCAATATAATTTTTATTACACCGTCACTTCCTCGGATACCTTCTAGTAGGAAAAGTATTACTCTAACTAGTTACAGACGACAAAAACATCCAGATTAGATAGTGCTGTGTGTCACTCCAGATACAGCCAATATTAGTACATGGTGATTTTTATTCATCCACACACTATGGCTTTGTAAAAAAGGCTAAGTGTAGAAATGGAAGTCTTCATAGAAACTTAAGTGAAAAAAATAAATTATGTTATAGCCAGCATTTTCTGTCCCAGTAAATTCATTTAATTTATCACATTTTAGTGAATTTCAAATTATCAAGCTAGTGGGATGAGATTTTATTTCTGCTGTTTGTAGTCCACATTTATACAATATTCTCTTCTGTTTCCAGGAAATCAGAAACAAGTAAATGTTGAGAGGACAACATTATAGAAAATCATAGCAGGTTTTTTTTTTTCCAGATAAACACTTTCAAACAACAGTTCCTTATTTCTTTTCATTACTCATCTACCAATACCTTATGCAAAATGACAGATAAAAATGCAGCTATGAGGAAAAAGAGTTGCTGGAGTTTGACATAAAATAATTCTTTTTTTGCCCTTGTGAACAACGTTAACAGTAAATCAAATTAAACAGAATTCTTTAGAACTTGAACGCACTTACTTAAAATTTTCTCAACATTAGTAATTCAAGATTGTTTGACATTAGCACTGGCATCATTCCCAGGTTACGTATTTCACTGAACAGCAAATGACAAATTCTGTTTACAGTGTAACAGGAAAGAAGCAAGTTTTATTTAAAATCATGCCTGTTAAAGAAAAGAACACCATCTGCTAAAGATAACATTTAACCTAATATCCATTTTTTAAACACTCACAATGTAATGGCTGGACTTAGTTGGATGTATCGCCATACTTTGCCGTAAGTGATTTTTTCCTTGAGGGAAATCAGCTCAGATGTTTTGAAGCTAAATTAACAGTCAGTCCATTGATAACTGACATATCTAATACATTAATGGTTTAAAAAGGATAAAACTAATTTCCTCCAAAATGCATGTTTAGTTTCCATACATTGTTGGTCAATGCAAACACAATTTAATTTTACCATGGCCTGAGTAGAGAGCATTGCAGTAATCTGCTTTACATCATCTTCCAGCTCTCAAAGAAGACACATTAGATTTAGAAACTACAAAATTGAGAATCTTTAGTTGTACTAAACACATGCTTTAAACAGCAATACAATGAAAAAAATTAGTGCTTTTTTGTAACAGCTAACCAACTTGTGTTAGCTTTTTGTTAAAATAAGCTCTGTAACAGAAAATTAGAACAGATTTTCAGAAAATTCTCAAACAAAAAACAAGAAGTCTGAGAAGCACCAATAGGTTACTGTGCCAGTTTTGTTTGGAGTAGAGTTAATTTTCTTCGTAGTAGCCACTACGGGGCTATGGTTTGGATTTGTGCTGAAAACAGTCTTGATACCACAGGGATGTTGTAGTTACTGCTTCCACAGAGTCAAGGTCTTTTCCAATTCTCGGACTACCCCATCAATGTGTGAACTGGAGGTGCACAAGAACCTGGGAGGGGACACAGCTGGGACCAGCTGACCCTAACTGACCAAAGGGATATTCCATACCATATGATGTCTTGCTCAGTAAAAAAAGCTGGGAAAAGAGGAAGAATGCAGGGGATGTTGGAAGTGATGGCATTTGCTTTCCCAAGTAACGGTTACACATTATGGAGCCTGGCTTTCCTGGAGATGGCTGAACACCTGCCTGCCAATGGGAAGTAGTGAATGAATCCCTTGCTTTGTTTTACCTATGAAACTGTCTTTATCTCAACCCACAAGTTTTCTCACTTTTACCCTGCCAATTCTCTCCCCCATCCAACTGTGGGGTAGTAAGTGACTGCGTAGTGCTTAGTTGTTTGCTGGGGTTAAACCACAACATGGGTTACAATGACTTTTGACACTACAACAGGTTGTCCAACCAGCACAACCTGTATGATTACCCTGCCAGCAGGTTCTCTGAAGGAAGTCTAGAAGATTTAGTCTACTTCTCAGTTAGGAAGCCCGTATCAACAAAAAACAAACAAACAAAAACCACAGCAACAATGTAAAAAACAAACAAAAAACACACACATGAACCCAAACAAACAAACAAAACCCAAAGAAACAAACAAAAAAACCCAGCCACAATTAGAAGTCAAGTCTTCTTGATATTATGATTAAAATAATGTTTTAAAACATTTCAAGGAAAAAACAACCGACCAAACAAACAAAACCACCACCTTAAAACTTTAACCTACATTGGGCAAGCTTCTTTTTAATATGAGTTAACTGTCAAAATGAACTTCAGGATGGGTTTCTTTGCAACAGTCCTCTTGACAGTCTGAAGTAACAACTTCAACTACTACACTGTTCAAAATGGATTAGCTAATACAACTAAAAACACATGTCAAAATAGATATCATTCATATTTGCAGTTTCAGCAGTGAAACCCAACTGTAACCTGTAGACTTTCATTCCTACATGTAGTTCTTCCCATTCAGAACTCAAGGTCCATTTGATAAGTGATATAGAAAAAGTTGTCTTCTTCAATTGTCAAAGATTAACTCCTTGCAAGGAAAACCAGAAATAAGGACTGATGAGTCCCAATGAACTTTTTTGTTTCTGAAACACCATTACTGCCAGTCACTATTTACCAACACATACAATTTCCTTTTTGAAGAACAATTCCACAATTATAATGTTACATAAGCAGTTTTACAAAATATAAGTTATATAGCAGAAGGAGGACATAATTTGATCTGCATTCATTAGTTCCATATAACATCTGTCCACTCAAGTACAACCATTTTAGTATCTTGAAATTTTACCAAACAATGCTTTTGTATTATGGATACTCTATTACATTTTTTCCAAACAGGTTTTCCTTAGGTAACATTTCAAATAAGCAACCCCCTCCTAAGAAATTCTGTACCCAACCCAATCCAATGCATGAAGAGGACGCTGGAAACAGGCTGCTAACATAGAAGGTGGCATCACACAACTTGTTTGTTTTCTAAAGTAAGGATTCCCAGACACAAGAAATGAGTAGTCACACTAAGAGAAACAGATATTTTGAATCTCCTTTGTAAAGTGAACTTCACAAGTAAAGCAGTGTGGGAAAGTTTATAGTAAGACTGCAAGTGTCATTCCTAGCTAGTGAATAAACAAACCTGAGAGGAAAAGCTTGAGGGTCTGGGGTGGGGGAATTAAAAGTTATAGCCTCACTAGAAGCTAAAATACATTCATTACATAGACACAAATTTGTCCCTTGCACAGCATCAAATTTAGCAACTATGCAAAACAAAGTCCAAATGAAAGATTTAAAATGTAATCTAGAAAAAAGTTAATTATAAATCCTATAAATTCTTTAGTTTTTAGAATCTACCATTGCATGTCTAGTTAGTTTAAACTGTTCAAGATCTACTATTTAAACACATATTAAAAACAAACTAACAATAAAACAGCATGCAAATAATGTGTACACAAAGCAATACAAATAAATTTGAACCTTAGAAATGTAAAGTGAATCTTGGTACAATGAAAGTTACTCTCCAGATGGTTTCTGTTTTTAACACAGTTGATTACACTAGAAAATATATTAAATATTATCTCATAGCCCACAGCTGACGCCACCAATATTTATATAACCCATCATGAATACTGATTTTTGAAAACAGTGAGGCAGATTATTTTTGTGTTGAAAGAATTTCACATCAACAAACTAGGTTCTGATTTCTCACTTAAAACAGTTTTCATAAAGCATTCACAGAGTGTTCTATTTGAACTCTATGCAATGCACAATAGGTACGCTAGCTTTTCAATTTGTTAGTCTGCTGTATTAAAAGAAGACTTTGTGCCCTGTTGGCATGGAAAATGCTAAACACCATTCAATTGGTCTGGTTCCAATGCACATGCCAAGAAAGAGTTTAGTAAGTGAAGCAGTTGTACAGGGCAAGATCATAAACTCTCCAAAATGAAGAGAATCGATCCCAAACTCACAGGTGGTCAGAACATGACTACTTAATTCACTAACTGCCCTATACAAGAGAAACTGGACCAGGTAACTGTATATCTACACACATGTTCATACATTCTGTAAACATAATAGGAAGGTTATTGGATCCATAATCCTATACTTAGAAAGACATATAGGCATCTAAAGATACAGACAGGCATTTACTTCGAGGCAGGAAAGCAAGCAAGTAGGGTCTAGACAATGCCTAATTGAAGTCAAGGATTACTGAAAGTCAGTGGAGAGTTAGAAACCTGCTTTTTAATCCCTTCCAAAATTTCAGTAGATTACTACTTCTAAACACAGGTGTTGAAATACCTTTGAGGAAAATAGGGGTTTTTCTATTATTATAATGACAGTGTCAACTCATGAAGAAAAAAAATGCTAAAAACCTAAAGAAAATCCAGTTTCTTCAGAGAACTGTCACTGTAGTGTACTATATTATGAGTATGATTTTTTGTTTTGTTATAAAATGTTGTGCCTTCACTAGTAACATTATTAGATACTTGAGAAAGGATACGAATCAGTTATTAACACTTTGAAACTCCTGTGTTAGTTCTCATACCGTGATTATCCTTCTTTTATGATCCACGTTCTCATTCCTTACATATATTAACTGATGATGAGGCTGCTTTTACATGTACACTAATAGAACTTACGTGATGTTTTTGAAGCAAGAAGAGTAGTTTTTGAACCAGTTAAAAACTGAAATCCCAGAGCATTTGCCTGGTCATCCCCAGATGGATCGACAAAGTCTGAAAGAGAAAATTAAATACGGTTTTCTATAGTCTGATACCACTACTCAACAAACCTCAAGCCACAGACAGGAATACATCAACCTTCGCATGAGTAATTTAGGAAAGGCAATCTGATGAGACTGCTTCTCTTCTTAAGGCTCAGAAGTTCACAACATCAGCAGTAGCTGGGTGTACCCTCCCTCCATTCAGAGGTGGAAGCTTAGCAACACACTACAGATTACTTTGAGGTTCAGTCTCTGTCATCTAAAAAGAATTCTGATTAGTGTACAGCCCAAAGACAACCACCTTTTAACAAATGCAAGGTCAACTTTAATTCAGGTATTTATGCAAAAATAATGTGGAAATTCAAATGAAAATGTTTAAGCACCCTCTGTTTTCAGTTTTCAGCACACAGCACACCACCTAGCTTGCTAAAACTAGCTACTCTGCAAAGTCCATGCAAATCCATCATTCTTTTCATTCCATGTAGTGGATGATACCAGCTTAAATGGCTCAGTTTTAGAGTACTGTATTTTACAAACTACTGCATGTCACCTCTCCTCCCAAACTTCCTCTAAAAATAAGGCAAAATGGGAAGCAGAAGAGACATAACTTTTATTGATTACTCCAAGAATCCAAAGTTCCTTCACTGATCATATCATAAAAGTGGGATGAACAGAAATCAGATTTTAATACCTTCCTCTGGAACACATTAGGCCTATGCTTTGTGCTACATTTTCAACAACGCATCCATAGGTTAAAAAAATAATAATGATAATGCTCTATTTCAAAAACATGTCTAAACAGAAATTCATACGTTTATTATTGCTTAGCCATAATGGAACCCTATGAGTAAAACCCAAAAATGTAGACCTTTGGAAAAAAAATTATTTGTTTCAAGTAAGTATTACATAGCACACACATTTGAGAGGAATTACATATTTACTCTCAAAGTGAAGAAAATCATACTACCAGAAAAATATAACCATGCCCACTTCACTGCTCTCAGACAAATGTACTATAAAAGCATTTCAAAAAAGAGATGCAGCTCTACCTTAAAAATATCATATTAAAGTTGTTGGTCCGCACAGCTTTCAGAAAACTGTTCCAGAACTTTTGGCCTCTGAAGTTCAGAAACTTAATCACTGCCAGACTGAGCTTATTCACAATCACTTTATAGCCCTGTTTATTCATTTCTTCTTGTGCTAATAAGATCATGTAGATCAATGATACAGACACAAAATATTTACTGAAGGCAACTGTATTCCATTTTTTTGCCTGTGCTTTATTAAGCTAAATTATTTTGTTTATTTTAATTCTCCTCTTCAAATCCCTAGATAATGTTCATAGCCTTTTTCTACACTTTTGAGCTTGAATTAACTTTTATTTAATACCATCAATGAGCACTCAGTGTGCTGATGCACAGTAACATGATATTAGTTTCCTGTGTGGCAACATTTTGTCTAATGCATACTCAGTTCTTTTTTGTTTGCTTATGATTGTATCATATTGTACCACAGAGTATTCCTGTGGTAACTTTTACCTCCTCAATCTCTTGCCAATTATGAGCACATAATTACAGCAGAAACTATTTTGATAGCATTACACTTTATAGTACCCAAATTCATTCTTCTTTTTCTGGTCCTAAATGGCACCTTAACCATCTTTCATACTATTTCAATATTCTCCTGAATATAAAATGTAGATCAGGTTTGTGCATCAGAAAATATCTCTAAGTACACATTTTTCTTAGTCCAAGAAAACTAATGAAACAATTAAATAAGATCAGCTCCAAAATGATATGTCAAGAACTTCACAAACCTTCCCCCAAAGCAACTGTATCCCTTACATACAAGATTTACCACTCTTTATTTGCTCCGCTTATCTTTTTTTAAATAAATGCCCATGTTTTCCCAATTACAACACCATTGATGTGATTTTATGTAAAATGATTTTCTGGATACATCAAAATTTGATCTATACCATGTCCTCTGTGTAAAGAAATCTGCAGTATTGCCAGAGACAGATATACTAGCCCAGATGGCCTATTATTGAAATATTATGCCATCATTTCTTTTAAAATATACTTTTTAAACATTTTAACATTAGCTTTGTTAAGTACCTCATTACTTTGGACAGACAAGCGATTCCTGTGGAAGTTACTGACACATCACCTATTATGGATAAAATCAAAGACTTACCTGGAAAAATGGTGAGAAAACTGATGGGAGGTTTATTGGTATCAATCGTTAGCTTGTGGTTTGCTGCTTTTGAAGGTTGAGCTGGAAAGCAAACTAACCGCAAAGGCAGTCTGAAGTTACACTGTGCAACATTCAGTACTCCTAAAATGAAAGAACAGAGATTCATCTTTTGTATCCATCTCCTGAATACAAGATACTTCATATTGCTGTCCTCAAAGAGGTATAACAAGATACTTTTAACACAAGTAAGAAATACATTAAAACAAAACTACATAAAACTAGATTTTTGTTAAATTTTCTACTTAAAATAACTTGAAATTTGAATATTTTTAATTACCTTTTCAACTGAATGGGAAAGCAAGAGTTACTAGCCATTCCACTGCATACCTGTATTTACACCAATTACCATGCAATAAAGATCAACATTTCATTTAATACTAGACAAACAATTCTACTTAAATATAGACTATACCTGTGTGATTACTCCTGATACTTTTAAACAAAATTGAAGCATGTACGTTTTCATCAGGAATATCACAAACTAAATCCTTTTTAATAAGAACACTTTTACTCTTTTTTTATACCCTTAAATAACATCTATGCAACCTTCATATAATCAGTCAGAGGCTTTGGCTTAGAAAAAAAATGTATCTAACAGAGATTATTACCCAAAAGTATGTGAAATTTTATCTTTCAACTCATTGCATCATAATAAAACAGAACTGTAGAACAAACTGCATCCTACCTTTGGTACTGGGATCTAATATAATATGCAATTTTATCAGAATGGTGCAAGAGGAAAGAGGAAGTTTTAACACTAACATTAGGAAATATGTTTAGTAGAATGAGTACAATATTTGCTCAAATTGAAACATTGTTTAAAATTGCTAGCAAGTCAGAAATTGCCAGTATGTTTTATGTGAAAGGCAAAAAGGGCTAGTTGCTATGAAATACAGAGTTCTTGCACAGTTGGGCAGCCAGATTATCGGTTTTTTGAGGAGGATTTTCTGATGAAGCAACTAACAGGGAAACCTTGTTTTGTTTGAATACAGCCACCACTACAGGCACCAATACTCATCTCATTGAGAACAGTATTGATGTCACAGCAGCAATTACTCATTCTCTCCCAAATAATCCATGAAAGTCAAACACTAACTCCAACACCCACCTCAGCAGAATTTAACAGAGTACATTTTTAGAGAGAATAGAGTAAATTACTGTCATGGATTATATGGAGACAGAAAAGTCATGAAAAGTTATCAGTCATGTAAGCTTAGCAGGTTAGTATAAAAATAGACCTCAACCAGTCAACAGGGATCCAAGCAACCTTTTTTGCTCACAACTTTGTTGCTTGGTGGATCCCTTCAAGTGAAAAATTATTTCTAATACTCATATCAGGGGAAAAATGTTACTAGAAGGCTCAGATCCATCCCTCTCATTGTCAATTCAATAGCTCTTTTGGCTGGCAGATAATGCCTTCAAGTAAGTACTCTGCAGCAGCTTGTGAAAAAAACCCAAATCACTGTAAAACAAGCAGAAAGCCCATTTTGAGGACAGGTCCTGAAAACTAGGATATCTCTGGATTCCAAGGAAAATTCCTGAAAAAATACTTGACAATAAACCTATGACCTTTCGGAATGATTCACTCAACCGTATCTTCATCATCTGATGGGAAAATTAAAATACTTTCTTGATGACAACAAAACACAAACATCTTATTATTGCACTTAAACACAAAGACTTGTCAATAGGAAAAAATTAGTGACAAAACTAGCCAAAAATATTTTGAAATATTCTTATTTAAACCAAGATGTTTTTCTTCTTGTTTCAAACCAGCTTTTCCTAGATAGCCTTTTCTCAGTCTGCCTCATTATAAACATAATTTTTCAAAGTTCAAATAAAAACTAAATCAAATAGTATCTGACTTTGGGAGAGGGCAGGGGATATTTATAGCTCATAAGTCAAAAACAACTATATATTAGAAGCAAACCAAAAAGCTCCAACAAAATCTATCACTACAGTGAAAAACTCTTGCTGGGAAATGTTTTCAGAATATTTCAGAATTTTAAATGGTAGTAAAGAAACACAAAGCAGCAGCAAAGTGTGGAGGCCAGAACTTCCTCAGTGCTTTGGTGTTACACCCAGCAACACATCTCCATCTAGACTGGTGATACATTGCACAATATACAATTTTAGCACTGTAATAAAGAAAAAATGTGATAACATTTCAGATCCTCTTCTAATTGAGACATAACAGAAATTTTGTAACATTATTGTGTAAGTTACTACTATTTAAAGGCATACTATGCACTTATCTGATAAAAGTAATAAAACAGTTACATGCACTGAAGATTTTACTTCCAAATTGTTCATTCATCCATCTTAATTATATACATACATATATATACATGTATGTAATTAAAAACATTAAAGCTCAGATCTCTGATTTAGGATATTAAATATTCAGATAATTTATACTTTTTCTGGTATTGATGTCCTTAAACTTAACTAATCCAGTGCAACTCACAGTAACCCAAGTAAATTTTGTCCCAGATAATTCTATCTGTTTACTGTGCTTCACAGTACTCTCTTCAACATCAAGTTTTCATCTTGAGTAGAAATTTCTTAAAACAAACTCCAAATCTTCATTTTTAGAATGTTACCCTTTCAAATTAAATACACTTATTTTATATAGCTTACTGATATATTTACTCTATTTTTTAATAATTTTAAAAATCACTTTGTATAGCAGATATCTGCCACATGGTGATAGCTATTCTTGCCAAGAATAGTATTCTATTGAGATGGTTCAAGCATCTGTTTCCTGTATGGCACCTTAAGGTCCCCTGAAATATCCAGAAACCAGAAAGGGGGAGAATCATTAACACAGCTATCTAGTCTATTACTTCAATTAGTATGCTCGTAAGAGCATATGTATTGAAAAGCAAGACTCAAATATGTATACATCTATATGTATACATTTGTTTAGGAAAACGGCAAAACTGAAAACACCCTTTCAGTTCTCTAAATCTATGACAAGCAACTTTTTCCCCCTTCCCAAAATGTGAGGGAATGTGTGTTCAATATATATTTTTTAAGTTAGTGAAATATCTCCTACAAGGACTGTATTTTTTCAACATATGTACACAACTACATTGTAAAATTACCCTTCTCTCTTTTTAGTCTTCCTATAAATAACCTAGCTTTCCAGTCTTGTTTTGTTTTTCAATTGTACCTTTCGCAAATATCTACCACAATCACAGCTAGGTTTTGTGCTGCTGGTATTCTCAGTTAGAAAGCAGCCTTTTAGCCTTGAATAAGATGTTTCCAAAAAGAACTGGAATGAAGAGATGTTAAATGACTTAATTCCCAGAGCTACTCAGTCCAAACAGTATGGCATTAGCTACAAATCCTTAATAGCTGTTTCAGTTGCACCAAAAAAACCTACAATTTAGCTGCCTAAATACTTGCTGAAACTCGAAAAAAAAAAACCTAAAAATATGGTAAAGAACATATAATTGTGTTTTCCATTTCCAATCTCAATTGACAAGGTACTTATTACCTTGCAAAATTTCTATTACATATGAGAAAATGCAATATACATCAGGCTGAGGGAGCTGGGTTTCTTTAGTTTGGAGGAGACTGTAGGGTGACCTTATTAATGTTTACAAATATAAAAAGGGTGAGTATCACGAGGACGAAACCAGGCTTTTCTCAGTGACAACCAATGGTAAGACAAGGGGTAATGGGTTCAAACTGGAACACAAGGGGTTTCACTTAAATTTGAGAAGAAACTTCTTCTCAGTGAGGGTGACAGAGCTCTGGAACAGGCTGCCCAGGTGGGTTGTGGAGTCTCCTCTGGAGACATTCAAAACCCACCTGGACACCTTCCTGTGTAACCTCATCTAGGTGTTCCTGCTCCAGCAGGGGGTTGGACTAGATGATCTTTTGAGGTCCTTTCCAATCCCTAACGTTCTGTGACTCTTTGATTCTGTGTATCACCAAGATATCTTTACTACTTTCTATTTTTCCACATGAGCAATTGTCTTTTTATGTCTAAGCCTCATTTACTTTCAATTTTCTCAGATATCCACCTCTTCATAGCATCAAATCAAGGATGATAATAATAACTTATAGAAATAATAAGTAAAACCACAGGTCCCTTCCAAATCTGCTTTATTCAGCATATGCTGTCACTCTGAAACCATTCTATCTTTGCACTTTCCATTTACTCACCTTCAGGATTGAACTCTGCCATATAACCAGCAATGGGACAAAAAAAAAAAAAAAAAGAAGAATACATAAGATGCTAGTCAAGATAAAAGGGAAAAGTAGTAACAGGTTTTAAAGAACTTAAGCCACATTTGCTAAGTAGACAATGCATAAAGACGTAATACTAGCCAAAGCCCAGACATGAGACCACATTCATCAATAGTGCAATCTCATCCAACTGAGTGACTCATTAACCTTCAGCTGTATGAATCCCACAGAGATACACTGAAGACTGATTTGGCCACAAATCTGGATAGCTTAAAAAACAAAAGAGGAAAAAGTCCCTATTCAGACAAATTTAAGTTACAAGGGCACTTGATTTTTGTTTACTAGCATATTATACTTAAGAATTTTATTGCCTTGTACAAGTAACACTGCTATTTGTATGTAATTGAACAGAATTATCCCAGCTTAATAATTTAAATGAATATCCAAAAATTTAGCAAGGCCTTAATTATGCTTTTGTATTTAGAAGTTTTCCAACTTCTACTGTTAAAGGTAAGTTTCTAAAATTTCTTCTACAGTTCCTCCCAACCTAATATCTAAAATATAAGTGTAAGCTTAACTAGCATCACCTGAAAGAAATAATACATTAATTTGCTGGTGAGAAATACCCTTTAAATTTGATACTCTGGTCTTGCAAAGCAAAATAACAGAAGCAAAACAAAAAGCAAGCTTTCAAAATCAGAGGATCCAAGATACTCAAAAGTATACTGCCTATATGGTTGTACCACAAAACGTGTCTAAAGCCCCATCACTAAGCTGGACAGTTATGAAAGTACTGCATCTCATTCACAAGGAACAAGCAGGGTCATCGCACAAAGGGACTGAAGTTGTGTAGGCTGTTTGTGTGGGCTCTCCAGAAAAAGGGAGGAGCATCCTTCTCTCCCTCATCCTCTGCACATACCTGCAAGACTCATCTAAAGAGGGTAAGATTTCTTTAAAAATACGAGTTTAAGTTTTGGCTAGAAATAAACATTTCTATCATCACACAGACTATCAACATAAACACAATGGTTCAAGTGAGAAGTGATGTGAAGTAAAAGCTTAAATAAAAGTGTCTACACAGGATAAGGTACTCAAGACCACCACCCTTCACAGAAGCCCTAACTCCACATGCATGTCTTTGATGCCAGTCCGCTCCATGTCACCCTTCCATTTGTGTTGGCACAGGCCTGTGTTTGCACAGTGAAACAAATCAGCAAATCTGGCTGAGAAATAACTGTTGATTGTGTGAGCACAACAGGGGAGGAGGTGCAGAAGCAAAGCCAAGCAGTGAGAAGAACAGACAGTTTAAACTGGTTTATGCTGCATTTAACTTAACATGGAAGCCCTGCCTAAACACAGTTTCTCAGTAGCCTGACAAATTCACAGGGCTGTGTGCAGAAAACTGAGCTAATCAGTCATCGGTTATGGATAGCAGGGTAAATTTACATGTTCTATCACTAGGGTTGTTAGGGCATAATAAACCAGAATGACTTAGTTTCTATTACTTTGGATTACTTCATTTGTTTAAAATGAGTATGTTCACTTGTTAAAAGGGAAATGAGGAATAATCACACCCAATGCTTATTCAAATCTCCTCCTCTGTGGCAAGGCAGTTATTGTCACATTTGTTGGCAGCCCAGAAGGCTGAATAGTCATAAAGATGTAATTAACTTCTCACTTGAGGAGCTGGTCCCTTAAAAGGCAGCACAGAAGTGAATTGATAGGATAGGGTGGGAAAGCTTGTACAGCTGCTTCCCCTGCCATGAGCACATGATTTTACCTCTTCAAAACCAATTAGGTAACTTAACGATGCTATATAAAATATTCACTAAAACTGAAGACTAGACTCTGATGGACATTATTTCTTTAATTAATGCTGCCTGTAATGTATTTCAAAGAAAATTTTATAAGAAATATGTAAAGAAAAAGACTTCAAAAAAGGCAAAACAAGTTGAAATCTCCAGTGGCTTACCTGTTGGTGTATTATATGAAACCACACAATTTCCTTCAAGTTCTGATGGAGCACAATTCCCCTTCAAAAAGACAGACAGGACCACAGTTTCAGATGCATCTGGTTCTAAAAACAATACAAAATTAAATCAAATAATAGGAGCATCCAAATGAAAGCAACATATTTTCTAGTGTTTTGGGAAACATTCTACTAAACTATGATAGTTGTTTCCATCAGTTCACATTTATCAAATCACTGGATATGCTTTCAAACATTCTCAGAAAAAAAGTAACATGACACAGATGTAACGGTACTATAATAATTTACCTAGATCATCCAAGAAGAACTGATCACAGGTCACTGCTAATGGAGCTTGTACACATACTACCAGGTTTGGTTTCTGTGCAGTCACTCTGCTCTGTATTGTTACCTAAAACAAGTGACATAGAGGAGTATTTAAAGGAACCAAGAAATTGATCACTGTATAACAAAAAACAAACATAACCAGCAAAAAGATATTAAAAACTTGTAAAAAGCAATTCAGCAACAATGTTTCAGAATCCAAAATTTCAACTTTAAAACCAGTATTTTCCTTTTACAATTCTTATTTACTTACAGCCAATAATAAAACACAATAACTTGAAAGGCTACAAAAAACTGAGGGGATTTCTCATGTTCTTCGTCATTTTAACCTAAGACAAGCTAATGTTGAAGTGTTAATTAAAATGTTAATATTTTCCAAGTGTCACATGCATTTGTTCTAATGTAAATAACATGTTACCTCTTTCAGGTGACATTAAATTAAAAAAAAAAAAGCTAACCAAAGAAATTACTTCCTTTAACTGCAAAGACAAACTCACAGTTTTCTGAATAACTTCAGAGTCAAGTTCTATTTGATTGTTCACTGCAAACAAATTCTAAAATTCAATATATAGGATTACCCAGCACAACTGCAACACTAGGTTATGAGAGCTAACCTAACCATAAACCTGGAATGACTCTGGCTGCTTCTATTGTAGGCACTTGTTTCTCTGCAAAAAGGAATGGATATCAAAAGAATGTCCTTAGCTCAGATCCTAAATGAAAGTATAGTCACGATCGAAATCTGAATGTGGTCTGCATATACGTAGACCATATCCGCTATCTATTATCATCTGGTTTGTATTGTTGGTCTACCAAGAAGCTCACAGCCAGGTTAAATCAGTTTAGGAAAATATTATTAGTTATAAAATTACTCAAGTGTTAGGAAGTTTGACTGCCTTATGAGAATTAACATCAACATTTGTTTTGGCTTAACCATACATTTAGGCTGTAAACAAGTCCTCAGACCATCCATCGCTCTTAATGCTACCAAGGAAAGATTGTGTCTAACTCAAGTAGATGCACATACATCAGGTAAACTTCGCCCCATTTTCTGAAGCCAGAATCTCAATAAGATGAACAATGAACACGGAAACAATAGCCTTACAGATGCTATGCCAGTTAAATGAACTAAAAACATGCAGATATGAGACTGCACACTTCAGAATTTATAATTAAGACAGTGACAGTTAAAGTTACAGGCAAATGCTACTTCAGTGCATTTCTCAGTTATGTTTGGCTTTGTGGTGCACATAGGAGCCTGAAGTGAATAATTCTCTTATCCAGAACCTTTTGTCAAAAGTACCTGATTTTATTAAAACTCTTCAGACAGGCCTGTCACTGGTGCATAATTAAATTTAAAAATTAAGTTTTTAATAGAAAAGTAAGTGTCACAAATTATGGAGGTTTGATTTAGAACACAATGCACTCCCTGCAGATTTTTTTGGTACAATGATCACCATTACGATGCCAAATAATATTCACTGGTAACATTACCTACTTTGCAGAAGACATGTAAGGTAGGCATTTACACACTGGTTGCAGTTGTACAACTCAAGAAAATATTTAATTTTAACATTTATCCCATTTGTTCTCAACTTGTCCAAATTCAGTGGTTAAGTTCAAATTACTCTGACAGGAGCCATAACATGCAACCACCATGTACAAGTATTTCTTACTTTCACAGGAACCAATGCTTATAACTTTGTAAATATTAAAGAGTTTAATCCATTAATCAAAAGGACTTTTCCATCAACTGCAATTAATTAGAATGGAGACATATGAAGATCAGTTAATTGAACTTTTCACAGGAAAAAATATTCTGGAAAGAACCAAATGCATGATAACACCTACACTTACTATTTTTGTTTTATTAGAAGGTATAGGATCTCTAAACAAGAAAATGGAAAAGAAAGATTACCAACTCTATAAAAACCTCCATAGTCATTTTAAAGTGTTTGTCATTGATCTTACAATAGCAATGAGCAGATGAGGGAGAACAACGGAAGTTACCCAAGTTTCCAACACTGAAATCATAAACATTCTCCAAAACTTGAATTTGGCAACTATGAACACAATACTTTCCTCTGTAATAACTCACTTACACAATATATTGGCTCCAATGTAAACTAAAAGCTGATCAATTCATAACTTTCTCTGGAGGTAACTTAAAATTTACATTACGTATTTTGAGGTACCCTAATTTTCACAAGCAGCCTGATTCAAAGTCCAATGTCATTCATCTGAACTGCATTGAGCAAAACTGTCACAGACTTTATTAGGATTAAGATTTTACCCTGTATCATTTTAGCATTTAAAAATGCAGGTAAATTTGTTGGACTGAGTACAACTAAACCACAGTAGTGTAATGGAATCTGGTTCAACAAATAGTCCGGTTACCCGCTGAACTTTTCTCTCAGAATGGAGGGTTCTCAAAAATAAGGTTCCACTGATATTCCTAAAAGATACTCTCAAACTCAGAAATGAAAATCATTATCCTTTTTAGGCAATACTACGGAGAAACTCCACTTGCACACATATGCATGTGCACACACACATTTTCTTTAGAATCACTTAAAGGCAGCAGCTCTTATGGAGGACTGCAATGATGTCAATTTTCAAGTTAGATTTTTCTAGCTTTTTTTTTTTCACTAGCAAAAGCGGTGAAAGTCTTTTTACAAAAGAAAGTCTATTTTTGTTTATTGACAACTAAAAAGGCAGCTGGAGATAATAAACTTCACATTTTGAGTAACCAGATATTTATTCCCTTTGAAATGCATTGGAAAAATCATTCTTATAACTTTGGAAACAACTTCCATCCTAATCATGTTTTTGTGTCTGCTTCTTGATAAGCCTATCAAACTCCAATCACTTTCCAACTTTGGTAGAAGGCTTGCTAGAATGACACCTTGTTATATTAAGGAGGAAAAAAAATTACATACATATTGCATTTCAAACATTACTCATTTTCATGATCGAAGTGAAATATACAGAAAGTGACAGGTCTGTTTAAATTTGCCACCACTAATTTTGAATGCTACTGTTTGAGTTAGGCACAGTACCTTTACTGTCACTGATGGTACTGCCTCTGCTTTTACCTCACTGTCAATGGCTTGCTGTGAAGAAAAAGATGAAAACAGAGTAAATTCAATATGATGAATGAGTGGACACAATGCAACAGTACTTTCCTACCATCAACTTGGTAAACAGGGAATTAACAGTAAAGGACTTATCATTCCTATGACAGATTAAAATACACAAAATACATTTCTGAGTTCCTTCTGAAAATGTAAAGCCTCTGCTTGAAATTCCCTGTAAAAAGGATAGCAAAAGGTCATGAATGTTGGGTACATAAGAAACTAATACACTTTGATGTATATATGAAAATTTGAAAATGCTTTGTTTGGCACACTACTTTCCACTGTATATTTATTTAAATTCTGGAAATACCTTCTGTTATTCAGCAGGGAAAGGTGACTTCCAATCTGCTAACATATTGTATACGTACCATAGTTTGTACTATAAAATCACTACACACTATCTTATAATCAGAAATATATTTTGAACTTCAAAAGAAAATTATAGCAGATATCTTGCTAATTCTGCTAATTTCTTTTTCAACAGGCAATTCCACCTAATTCTAAATCAATCCTGACCTTGCAGTCTATTTCAATATCTTATTTTGTGCTTATATTTCATTTTGTAATAGGTCAGTCCCTACAGTTTAAAAAAAAAGTTCCTGTTTGTTTAAACTATATTATATTAAGGAAACACTTCACTTCTGCTATAATAGCAAATTACTGACTTGAACTTACACCTTCTCATAATAAAAGAGTAAATTAAGAATAACCTGATGTCCTCCACCCACCCTCCTTTTCATCCCAACATGCCAGTATAAGGTCACATCTGCAAAGTTCCCAAGAAGTCAGAAAGTTGGTAGGCTCTCTGGTTCTAGAAATAGGCCTTTCCTTTGTACACTGTGTATCTTTTTCGGTTGAAAAAGTGTAGCTACTTTCATACTAGCTTGCCATGCCCACTGTCTCTGGTGACCAGCAGTTGACCCTGAAGCCATAGCAGGGGTGCAAAGAGATTGATCCTCACCTTATTCAGCTTTCAGAAATCAGCTGGACTTCCTGGATCAGAGGCCAGACACAAGAGGTGGTGTCAAATAACCAGAATGGTTCTCCACTTGCTTACCTAATCCATTTTAACACACCTATATCCTCTTTGCTTTTACCACACACATAGCAATTTAAATCTTTTCACAAATGCTGAAGTAGTATCTGCAAGCCTGTAGTTTCCAAGATCACTGCAGAAGCCCTAAAATTGTTCCTACATTTCCTGAGTTAATCCTTTCGCATAAACTGTAATATTTTTGCTTTCTAGATGGCTACTGAAGGAATTTCCAGCAGAGCCTACCACACAGGTAACTGACATATACAGACAGCCTTGGAAAATAAAGATTCAAGGCTGTGGTTCAGCTGATACTGAGTTACTTACATGAAACAGACCATTTGCACCTGGAAGGTTGAGCAAATGAGCAAAGCAGCATTAGAGCATCCTATGGATCTAGCAGTTCTAAGTGTGGTGAACAGATTACTGCACCATGACACACTGTCCTTTTTTCCACAGACAAACGCTAGGACATTAGCACGCATTATGAAGAGGTCTCTTTTTTAAAGAATAATAGTAATAGCAGTAATAATAATAACAGAGTTTAAATAAATATATCAAATATATAGCTAAAAATATTAAAAAGCAGCTCCTTGTATATTTTTTAAACAGTAAGTAGCCCTCAAAATCAGTTTTGCAGAAATTAGTGGGCAGAAATGACTAATTACAGATGTTCTAGTGCAATGAGTATTTTCTGAAGTGTTAAAGTGAAAAGTTTTGAGACGCTATTAGCTCTCTTGCGTTTTAATTTGAATTGATTTTTATAAAGTACATAGGCATACAAGATGAATAAACTAATTCGGTTGCAATGATGCCTTGCCAAAGAAAGATTATTTCTTATAATGCATGGTTTGTATATTCTATCTTTAAACTATCCACAGGGTGACACTTCTACTGTTTCCCTCATATTATTAACTGCTCAGCATTACAAATGATTCTAAGTTCTCTTTCACTTAAGTTTGCTTAGCCAAGAATCTAAAGGTCCCTAGACAGAAAATATTAAATAATTTTAATAATTCTAATTAAAGTCATTAACAGAAATGCATTCTAATTGATGGATAACTGGGGGCTATGCAGAAGCTCAGTCCCACAAATATAAATAGGCAATAATCACTATCCACGATTAACTATTATTTACTCATGTATGAAATCAATGTTTTCAGAGTGATTTCCTTTTTATACAGGTACATACAGATTCTGCATCCAAATCAGGTGAAACTTCTGCTGTAACAATTAACTTTCTGTGTTTTTCAGATTTGGGTAAAATATCTAAAAAAAAAAAAAAAAAAAAAAAGAAGTAAATCAACTCTCCTTTAGCAAACATGAGGCTATGTTTCTAAAAATAACACAATATCAACAACATCAAGTTTCAAACTTACATCATTACACCTACTAGTGTGCAGGAAAAAATAACAATTTATATGATTCTTGACCAAAGAAACTTCCCAATTTTATAAGATTTCTACAGCCAACCTAAAACTGGACCTCATTCTGGATTTCTGATTCATGTATGGAAAAGGACTTAGATGCCTTCTATAACAAGATTTCACACCTACTATCCATGATCTTCAGAGATTGTATGGAATTGTTAAACTTCTGTCTTCACATGCATATGCTAAGACACCTATAAGAAATAACCATCTCCAAAATACACACTGCACATCTCATGGATCTTTCACGTAAATAATTTGATAATGAATACAACAGACACCGAAAGATTCAGTGACTAATAGTGTAAAATTAAAATAGATCTTAAAAATTCCTGTGCGTAAGAAGGTATACAAAAGTTTTATGTACAGAACATTATACGGCACTTGGTTACAATATACTACCTGATGTTTTCCAGGACTGTCAACATACAAAGGAAAGAATGCTACGAACTCATATATACTCATGACATAAAACCTTATACCGATTCACAAATGTACAAAGGCTGAAAGGATTAAAAACTAGGCACTTAAAGACCATGAGAAATTACATAATCTCCTCTTAAGAGTCCAGAAGTCCAGCTCTACGGAATTTGCAATTATCTGAAAGACCCTTTTATTTCTTACTACTAAACGCATCAGAAAACAAAGAAAAACCCAAACAGGAAATGCATAGTTCCTAAGGTAACAAACAGTAAAAGACTTAATGCAAAGGGGAAATTAACATATTAGCTGAATAACTGAGAGCATGAGCACGTTCAGAAAGCTGCAAGAATTGTATTACACATAGGGTCCTGAAAATGACCCAGAACTAGTAGGCAGCACATTATCTCTTTGTAAGAAGAAAATACAGAAGACAGAAAATCCATTTTCTTTTGCTCAGAGAAATATACCTTCCTTTACTACAAGAACAAGGCAAAACAAAACACATTCCTCCAATACCACCTACCAAAGAAGCCTATGCCTGCTTCATAACTGCCACAATTGCACACAACTGGTTCTGACAACCACACACATCTCAGTACAACCCATTCCACTGCCACAGATAAGAAAAGATCTTTTTCTATCCCTTCTTAACCAACTCTCTTCAGGTTCCTTCTTCAAGCAAACTATGACGCAAGTTCTGTCATACAGTCATTTTTCTGTTAGAAATACAACAGAGATCACAACCAAAGTTTACATACAAGCATTGGCTTTTTGTTACTACTAAACTGAGCCAAAACACCTACGTTTAACCACTTATGTCATTCCGACTGATGCAACTAACAGTAGATTTAAGTTAGTATAATCGTTATGATTTTAAAATATTTCATCAGTTCATAATGTAAATCCATATTCTTCAAAATGTATAAAACAGCTTAAGTTCAACAGTTTAATGGACAGAAATACAAATGGAAATAACTACTCTAAGGTGGTTTTTTTTATATGATGACCTAATTCTAAATACCTTCCATGTTTGGAAGTCAAAATGAAACAAAGAAAAATTATTTCCATATAAGGGTAGATATTTTCAAAACAACACAAGCTCTTACTGCACAAATGTGAATTCAAAAGACAGAAAAGTCGACGGCTCATTTTAAAGGTCATGCTTAGGACTAACTTAATGGTGACCAATGTTCAAAAGTGCTTTGTATTCAACTAGACATGATTAGCAGGTATTTTAAGATTTAGCTAAAGTTCTAACAAAAAGGCCAAAATGAAACAAAGCCAAAACATCCAAAACTGAAAGGCATTCTTCATAAGTAAAATGTTCTGTTGTAAAAAAGGTTTTCTCAAAAATTTTATATCCAGATAAAGCCAAACACAACATCATTGGAGCAACTCTCGACAATGTAAAGAGCATTCATAAAAACTCATGTGAAAACACTACTGTAACACTTCAGATTAGGAAGATTGAGGAAGAAAAAAAAATTAAGAGGAAGAGAGAATAGGGAAAAGATCAATAATATTCATAGTATACTTGACAAGTCATACTAGACAGTTACTAGAAAAGTTATAAAGGACAGCTATGTTTCCTTTCTCTCTCTTTAGATCTTCCACACATATGCTAAAACTGAGAAGATGCTTCATTTCAAATGGATTTATTCCTTTCATCATGCTTTTCTTTCCTTTGGTTACAATAGCCATACAAAATTGTCAAATACTTATTAGAAAATGCTGAAGGGTAAAAAAAAAAAAATCAATGGAATTTAACCACATCTATGTGCTTAAATAGTCAATCATTAAATTTGTAAAATAAAAAATAAAAAAAAACCACAAAAAAACACAACTAAACAAACAAAAAAATAAAACACCACCTTTTATCAGTCTGTCATAATAATGTACAAAGTTATATGCAATTACAAAACAAAAATTAGGAATTTTTGAGTTGTAGAATCAAGCTCACAGCTACACATAAATAATTTCTTCTTTTCTAGGGATTTCAACTGTGAGCTCTTTTGCTCTGTTTTTCACACAAAAAGTCATGACTATTTCTTTAATGCATTTTAAGAATTTGCCAACTATCATCAGGAAAAGATTTTAATTGGTTCTTTCTATTTGTCTAAGATTTTTCCGTAGTTTCCAGTAAAATCACATGCTTGCAATTCCCTATGCAAGTCAGATACACTGTTTAAAAATTCAGTTATGAAAACACAAACTCTGAAGGATCTCTGTAGAAATGATGTGCCCTTACTTGATCAAAACCAATCCAAGTTATTAGCAATGTATGTAAATTCCAGAATTTATCATGATTAGTTATTTGGGCTTTGATATCTCTCACTATGTTCTTCAAATACAATCACTTTTGAAAGAAATTAAAGCAACAGAAAAGTTGCTTTAACAAAAGTCATTCTTTGTTAATTGCATAACTTAAGCCATTCGTAATAATAAAACAGAATTTGGCAATACTTTTGCTCTCTCTGCAGCCAAAGTTTAGCAGACTGTTGCTGGGAAATTCCTTAAGTTATCTTGCCTTTGGGTAGTATGTGGACTGTCAGTTTTTTCTCTGAACGCTTGCACTAGTGAGAATTATCTGCACCCTGGTGTGAAAGGAATGAGGAAAGGCTGAGGGAGCTGGGTCTCTTTAGCTTGGAGAAGAGGAGACTGAGGGGTGACCTCATTAATGTTTACTTATATATAAAGGGTGAGTGTCACAAGGATGAAGCCAGGCTCTTCTCAGTGACAACCAATGATAGGAAAAGGGGTAATGGGTACAAACTGGAACACAAAAGGTTCCACTTAAATTTGAGAAGAAACTTCTTCTCAGTGAGGGTGACAGAGCACTGGAACAGGCTGCCTAGGGGGGTTGTGGAGTCTCCTACTCTGGAGACATTCAAAACCAGCCTGGACGGCTTCCTGTGTAACCTCATCTGGGTGTTCCTGCTCCGGCAGGGGGATTGGACTAGATGATCTTTTGAGGTCCCTTCCAATCCCTAATATTCTGTGATTTCCCGCAGAAATGTAATTATGGTTAAAGTATGAAAATAAAAGTGCTAAAAGGAAATTCAGGTGGTTAAAAGTATGTTCAACTGTAGAAAAGGGAGAAGTATACCTTGTGCTTTTGTGGCCTCCTTGATGCTTTTCTGCAGCTTTTTCATTTCAGCATCGAATTCTTCATAGTTTATTTCCCTAGAATCAACTCTAGGAGCCTGGAAGACTGAAGGATCAGTTCCAAGGTAGGAACACTGAAGATGACCATCGTCACTGAGAGTGACTATAACACCCTTCAAGCCTCTGCATTAAAAAAAAAAAAAAGTTAATTGAGGAACTGAGACGAATCACAAAAGCAATAACATTGAATCTATGCTGCTTTTACTGCTCCATCTACAAATATAACAGAACTTGCTGTTGTTAGTTAGATTATTTGATCAACAGAAAACAAAAATATTTATTCTTTAATTCAGATGTGATTATTAATATTACTCCCATTTATTGCATTTACACCTAAGAACCAATCTGTGCTCGACAGATGACTAAAACATCACCCAAGTATCTCAGAATCTGTATAATCAAGACAGGTAATGGAAAGTGTCAGAACAAACAAGCTGAGTAGACAGCATAGTTGTAACCTTTTACTCAAAAATTGTTACTTAAGTTTTTCGAAGTATGGATATTTAGGCTGGTATTCAGGAGGAAGACTTAGCTAAATGGAACACCAAGGGAAGGGAAAGGATGCAACAGAAGAAACCACTAATGGATGGAATGTGTTCACAGTGAAGACAGCAGCAGGACTTTGATGGTTTCAGTAGCTGTCGTAACCCATTTCTTTGCCTGCTACTGCAGCTACTGTGCTGGCTTCAAACCTTGGCTGGCTCTTCCTTGCAGCATCTTTCCAAAAGGTATCCACGTGGATCCATAACATTCCCCTTACACAGCGCTGGATCAATACAAATGAGTAGTTTATTAGCTACATTATAGTCTCTTTTCCCTCAAGGGAACAATACTTCATTGAACTTACTCTTACAAAAATCTCACCATTTTGTTTATCTGATCATGTATGATGCAAATGCGAGATGTAGGAAAGTATTTAACAAATTATGAGACAACAGGGAGTACTGCAAACATTTTGCTTAACCTGAAGAATTCCTAAACAGAGGAACTGATCAGTAAAGAAAGACTAGCAATAGATGTTAACAGCAAAAGTTAGGAGAAAGCTTAACTTCCAGTTTATTTTTTAAAATGCTTACTCTTAATTAAATTAAAAGCTTTTATTTATTTTCATAATCACGAGGTGACACAGTCATACCAATAATTTGCTCTTATTCCATACTTTTATAGCAGACATTGCCTTTGCATCAAATACAACTGCCATATAAAGCGGAGACAGATCAAATTTAATTCTTAGATATAGGACTTAAATTTTTATAAGAAAGCCTAGCACACTATCCCACTAATCAAAGCCACATAAAACACTTCATTTGTCTAAGTGTTCAAGCTATAATTTATAAAGAATTAACAAAAAATCCTTTAACTTACATATGCTGACACCTTTCAAGTGCCTGCTCTAGCATAATCCTCACTAAAAGCCAGATATCTATATGAAAAAATGGAATTCTCTTCTGGTTTCCTATGTAGTCTTGTAGTATGGCTCCAGTATACACAGATGGAAAAACCTCATTCCAAAATTTTCCAGGGTAACAGTAATTACAAAGTCAAAGAGGTGTCACAAATTAATTTTGATAACCGATGGTCCAATTGGATGATCCAAAATGCCTTTTTACAGAATGCTAAGACCACAATTGGAGTGTTGGCTTCACAACTGTAATCAAATATTCTGGAAAAACTATGCTGTAACTGAGATAATCTCAACTCTGTACAGTTACATTATAACTGCATACAGAAATGAAGACTCCACTGGGCAGTATCCAAATAAGTAGTTTCTGCAGACAAGTTTGAGCATTCTCTTTCTATGGGAAGTAATTTTTACTCAGTGAATGAAATAAATCTCCTGGTTGAACTACAAATGTATGGAAACTGGTTGGGGTTTCTTTTGGACAATTGGTATCCCCAGCTAGCCCTTTGCTGCAGGTGGAACACGCAAATCTGAACCGCCTTCTGAAACGGAACACACATAATAGGCCTCAAAACACGCAGTTCCCCTTATATATCCTATAAGCTCATCTCAAACAGAAATAGTCATCTCTTTTGGGACTCCTCTTCCTATTGCCACAGAAGAGCTTCCAGCCACCACTGTAATTTTGAACATATATTAACATTCACTACAAAAACTAAGCAAACTGTAATAGGAAGCTCTATTCCTGAGCACCATAAGGCTGGAGATGCCAAGTCTCCCCCAACAAATACTTTAAGAAAGTAGAAGACTTAATACTGATTTTCAGCTTACATGTCCAGTACCTGTGTTAGCAGCCCTCCTGTGAATGTGACAGCCTGTTTGTGACCTGAGAGCTTGGAGTTCACATCTGTTCTTTCTGGCAAATTGTAAACTCTCGACCCAAAGTGAGAGGCAGTGGAACTAAGCATGAGTCCTTGCTTCCTCTGGCTGCTGGAATATTTATTACCACCTATAGTTGGTTTCCTTGCTCAGGACTGGGTCTGTTGTTAGAATTGTTATACATGCAGAATTGTTCATCCTAGTTTTCTACATCCAAAAATATCTGTACAACACACATCTGTGCTACGTTTACAGAATTCTGGATGGCACATGGAACAAACACATTGGGCTAATGCAAGGAAACAGACTATTCTGAATACTTGGGCCATAATGCAGTCTTGGTAGGCTATGCAAATAACACCTAATGCAGAGGACTTTGCTTAATGCTTGACAAATGTTTGCAAAGAACCTCGCCATACTGGCCATGGGCACAGCAAAGCCTTTAAAAAAGGGTATTGTTGAAGGAGATGCTACCATGCTACCCAATACACTGCCCCACGCTTTGCTATTTAGTTACAGCAAATAATGAAGTCACCAAAAAAAAAAATGGGACAAGACAAACTGCATCATGAACTTGCTCCACAACTGGATAAAGAAAACTGATAGCTGAAAACAAAACAATTTCTAAAATTCTCCAGTAATGCTTTGGATCATCTTAAAATTTCTTTCCTGAGGCTACGAGTCTCTTAAGCTAAGAAGGGAAGATCCATGAAGACATCTGAATGTAAATGAAAAGGGCATGAAGAAATATAGCTACACTGTTCGCAATAAATCTTTGATGATATACTACTGAAGTATAATACATTCAAAAGTGGTTTGTAAATCCAGTCCTTCCTACACACCTTTAAGCTGACAATCATCTGCAGGTAATGAATCTATCAAATGAAATCAACTAAAATCAATGAGATTATTTTCCTTTCTAAATTGTGCTTTTCTTAACTTCTGAGTTTATGTCAGCATTACAGAATGCACACTCAAAAACTTCATCTTAAAATAAAACTAACTTTCCTGTTAGCCATGACATTCTTTAAGCATGCACTATCTCAGAGATAAAAGCACTGGTTTAAGAAAGCAGCATTACAAATGACACTTTTCCTTTACTTCAGTTACTGTTCTGCTGGGCCCTCAGAAAATTGTTCAATATGAAAAATATACAAAGATAAAAAAGCTTTTTTCAGTAATCTTTCCTTGTTAAAGCTGTCCATGAATTTGTACATCAATAGAAACAGTAAAGAAAATATGGGTAACCAGTTATAACATACGATTTTTAATACATTAATTTCTCTGTTGGAATGTCTGTCAGCCAGTCAGGACTGCCATATTTTCTCAAGCTTTTATAACAGAGGGAGGGGGAGCATATTTAACAGTTTTATAGTAGTTTCCCCGCAGCTACTGCACTCATACAATATCCCTGCAAATATCGTTACTTCATTTGGCACATTTTGCACACAATCTGGAATTTCAATTACTTGTTAAATTTCTTTTATTGTAAACTATTTTTTTTTTCTATATATCACACAATAGTCAAAGTAATAGCAAATCCAAGGGGATATTTCAACAGTGAGGAACTCAAAGTATGAAACAAATTATTCTGGTATCTAAAATAACTTTACAGTACAAAGCAACTCCCACACACATATGGTAATAATTTGAAAAACTATCTTTTATTGGATTCTGGATAATAATAACAGCATATGTTTTTGTGGGTCTTCTCTTACTAAACAAATTGCTCACAACATAATTCTTGAAGAAATTAAAATGCTTTGCATGTTTCTAGTTATTTAATACCAAACTGATCACTCAAACAGTTGACTTAGAAGTTGAATCTGTAATTTTGAGTTCCATTTGAATGACACAAGCTAAGCCTTGGACAACTCTCAGGACAAGGTCTGATTATTGACACCGTTTACAGCCTTAATTATTTATATTTATAATAGCACATAAAACTTCTACCTCAATTGCAAAAACAGTTTTAATGGACATTACTTATACCAATCATTTTAGAAAACAAGATGCTCTGCAATACTACTGAAAATGTACTATTTATAAACTAATAAACTAGGAAATTAATTCCTGAACTGTGCTCAAGTATTTTGGATCAAATTCTCTCCTCATTTTATCATCCCCTAAAATAATTACGTGCAAGAGCATAACTACAATAGCACTTTTAGTTTACTGCCTTTGAAAACTAAAATTGTTCTAAGTTTCACTACCATTTCAATGTCATTTTAGCTGTTACTGTGTGAAGCACTTGATGAAATGCTAAAGGAAGATCAGACTAGGAGTGATAAACTATAAGCATTTCTAACATGAACTAATGGGATTGAAAGTCAAAAGTCCATTAAACACACACTTCAAAATCAGACCTTCAGCTGAATATTTAAAGTATACCTGGTGAAACTCAGTGTCAGCTACCACCAATTTTTACGTGGCTTTGGGTATCTGTGGAGCACCTTCATGTTCCTTTGAAAATCTCTTCCTCATTATAAAAACCTTTACTCAAACTTACATCAAAAGTAATATGTGCATGTGTAAGACTTCCTCGTTCTGCTATTACACATGAAAACTGACAATCTGTTTGCTCTCAGAAACTAGAATTCTTTTAAGCCTATTTATCTTAGGTATTTAACACACTTTGCACCCTCTGCAGAGGGCATGCAAACATAATATAAATATAGTGTTCAACTATAATTTTACAACAATATGTAATTATATTGAATATCATTAAGCAGTATATAATTTATGCTGTTGCTTTACAGAAAAGCATTCTTCATCTTTCTATTTGTGTGATAGTTTAATATTGTTGATCTTAATGAATACCAGACACAAATCTAGTTTAAAAAAAATTATTAAGTACATGTAAGAGGAAAAGGGAAAGGAAACATGGTTTCATCTTGATAATCTATGAAAAAGCAGTTGAAAAAAGGGAAAGGGAAAGAGAAGTTATAACTAGAACAACAGGCCAACACCTATCCCCTCTTATAAGCACTGAAATCCACTGAGAGTCAGAACCTGAATTTGGCCAAAGCATTACCATTTTGAATGCCTGAAGGGTTCTCTAGCTTCCAGGTCTTATACAGTACTTCCACTCTCTACTTAGGACTGAAGACATTTTCACTAGCACCTTGGTGACACCTCACAGCACAACAGCAAACTAGTGCCTTACTGCACAACACCTTCAGACAAGTCTTTAGCTTGAGTAGTTTTCTCTTTGAAAGAGACTCTGCCTAATAGGCCAAATGCCATCCAGTGACCACAGCAGAAGGAGCATCTTCCAACAAAAAACAACATGGGAAAAAAAAAAAGAAAAAAGCAATGGAAATCGTCTGGTTTTACTGCCAAGTTAAAATCAAATAGTACTCATGAAAGTTTGGGTCAGAGGTCTTTTCTGCCAGATCACTACTGCCACCTGCAGGGAGCACCAGAAGGCTTGTGAGGAGCTTTAGGAGTGCCCCCAAAGCTACCAGGTCACACTAAATCAAGCAGAACGGTGGGTTTTTTGGTTGGTTGGTTGGGTTTTTGTCATTTGTTTGAGGTTTTTTGGGGGTGTTGGTGAGGGTTTTTTGTGGTTTTGTTTTGGTTTTTAGCAGGGTTAGCATGACAGCTTGACAGTTTAAAGGAATACTAAACAGGTTAAAACTTAACAACGCACATAGAGGGACAGATATTTATGCACGGCACCATCTTCTGGTTCCTTCAGGAAGGAAACACACTGGTGTAGACAGGCTAGACATGCGATTTAAGTTCATGCTACAAATTACATATAAAATTATTTTTCATCTGAAATATTAACCAACTTAGTTTCTTGTTGTTTTAAATATAAAATAAAAACCATTTCAAAAGCAGTAAACGTTTTATTAAAAATAGCAAGCTATACAAAATGCAGATTTAAATGAAAATTAGCATTTATCACAAAGTAGAATAAAACCAGAATATTTAGAGGGATGACACAGGCCTCCAGAAATATATTATCTTGCTTTAAGCAAAAAATGTGAAGAGCTCTGAAGTAGACTATATTCAAGGAAAAGTCATAACTTCCACATTACATTCATTATTATCACAGTTCAATATCTAAGACAATTAGTGGCATTACCTGAATTGAAAATGAATGTGAGAACTGATAAGAAAACCTGTTTACTTTAAATGAGAGTGCAGCCTCTAGTTCAGAGCTCCACATAATAAGAAACAAGAGAAATTACATTGTGATTTTATTTATGATAGCACCAGTGTTAGTAGTAGGAAAGAAATTAAAACCAACTGTGACAAACGTAAATTATCTCCATGCTTCACTCTCTCTCTTAGAGCTACAGCAACAAGTACATATTTCTTCATTTGCACCTCCTTTGCCTCAACTCAAAAACCTGGTTCAAGGTCATACTCCCTCACTGGCACACAGTTATATCGCAGCTTCCAAAGCCTCAAAGGCTGTATGTACCAAAAAGTATAATAGCTGCTATGGCGTCATGAACAGAGGATCTGGAGGGCCTTCAAAGTTTATCCTTCATCTGAACCTTCTCTTCCCCCACATCAAGAGAACAGAGTTAGACTCCATTTCACTCCAGGCAAGCTGGAGAGGCCCCCAGCATCTCTGCTTCCAACAATAAAGAGATGCAAGGTGCTATGATAACATCTACACTCTACTAAGGTTTAGACAAAGCTTATTCTTAACTGTTGGCTTCATATAAGCTATTATAATATTAGACAGTACACGAGGAAAATTAAGACTGCCCACAGACTACAAAACGGCTAACAGGAATAACCATGATGTGTCTTTACCACAGGTTTATTCTGAAAGGATTGACTATTACGTAACTTGAAAAACACTCAAGTTAATCTCAATCTCTTTCTCCTCACAGTTTGACAGTGATGTGCCTAAAAGCTTCAAAATTCACCAGCATTTCAAGCAGGAAAAAGTGCATACACTATTACTTTTAACAGTACTTATCATTGGCCTTTCACCCTGTCTGAAGGGCAAAGCTGCTCTTTAAAAGCATTTCTGGTGCCTTGCACTGCTAGCAGGCTCTCGTCTACCAAGCTTAACATAAATGTCCCGCCTGATAATCCTTGTAAGAAAAAAAATGTCATTCATGTTAACAGCATAATAATCAAGACATTCAAAATCAACAGTTTTAGATTGCTCATAATAACTGTTTTTCAAACAAGATGTCTTGCACATCCAGACTAGTGACACAATACAGCCATAAACTCCAGCCTACTGCTCAATACCCAACTTCAAGACTTAGTCCAGAACCTGATACAGTTATATTCTACTCTGGCAGAACATGAACAGCCACAGATAAATTGTAGGTTAACAGAAAAAACCCTATGGTATTTGTTTAAAAGCAAGTATTTTATTTTAAATACTAGAGGAGGAGTTACTTGCCTTCTTGTTCTTGAGCAGTTAGAATTTTCTCTTTTAATGCCTTCTCTAGAACCATGAGGGCAGGAATATTTTAAATGTTATTTTAAAGTAAGTTGAAACTCTTACAAAACCGTATGACCGTAAAAAGAAAGCTTTTTGAAAAAGCAAGTAAGTGGCATGCAATAAAATTAGGAGAACTCACAATATGGACATGTGCTTAATATTATACAGTAAATACCATTTGAAACAACTTGTTAGAAAGCCCCGTCATGAATCACAGTATATGCTGGACATAGTATTTGGCACATCTGTGTCTTTCGCAGGATCAGAATCCTAAATGTTCATATTTTGTGGGTAGGCTTACAGACACTAAAATTATCTCTTCAAAAGACCTTTAAAAGAGTAATATTTTGTACTGTCATCTCTTAACAATCCAGTGGCAATTTAGTGATGAAAAACAAAACTATCTTTTTCTTTTCTTAAAACATTTTTTTAAGTGCAAGTATGTTTAAGTATAAAGATTCCAGAATTCTCTGCATTTAACTTCACAGATTAGGCAACATTCTCACAGAACACTCAAATAAAAATTTATATACGTGCATGTATATAACTGAGCAGTTTATACTGTGCGTCATAACTGGCATTGCTTCTATTACAGTACTATGATACAGAAAAAGGAAAAATGTTTCAATAAACTATAAAGTTTGATTCCTGCAGTTTTCTTTCCATAAAACTGTGTAATAAGTGCTAAGTTTTGCCGGTTTTATATGTAAGTTTTGCCATTTTTATATGGTGATTCTTTAACAGTTGCAGTAGCTGTGGTGATGTCAGTTATAATAAGGAATAACAGATGGGCTGGAATGAAGAACAAAGTATTTTCAAGCATCTGGATAACTAAAAAATTCAATGAGAGGGGTTTTATTTTGACTCCACCCACTATTACCCATATGTGAGTGCACTTTTACACCTTATATACTTAATTCAACTACAACATTTCTTCATATTTCTTCCAGTTAAATTCAGTTCCTGTTGCCCTTCTACTGTTTGGGGAGCCCAGCTACACAAAGTACGTTCATGAACCACCCAATCTATTATGATTCTGTGCCAGAACACAAGTTTTCGTTTCAAGTCCATTTTTGGACCAGAGCAATATTTTGTCACTTGCAAAGTGATCGCAGATTTTCATTTTCTTCAAAAAACATTGGAAGGTAAAACTTCACAAAGTACATTTTCAGCCAATGGATATACACCAGAATTCTGAACTCTAATCTTTTGATTCATGTTCCCCGTTTAAATTAAACTGACCAGTCTGTGCTGCTACACACGAGTTCAAATCTGGGAATTAATCCTTTGTCAAAACAAAGAATTTAAACACTAGCTTACGTTCTCTTCTTTATAGAGACAGGTTACTGAATCAGAGAGTTATATATAAACTTATTCAGACAAAGTGCCACAAAGTTACAAGCATGTTAACTATGTCTGGCTCAAGCTATTTCTCACGCATAGAAGATAAGTCTTGGTTCTGCAAAGCCAGTGAACAACAGTCTCCACGGTCTTTTTACGTCATTATACAAATAAGTATAAAAAACCACACATTTCTTACTAGTCATTGTAATATTATGAAATGCTAACAACTAAAAAAAAATCCAAAACTAGTATTGTATTAAGCTTTTTTCTAGAAGGTGAGAAAAGTTATTGTCTCCATGGATGTATGCTCCAACAACTGTAAAATTCTTAATTGTTTGGTGTTGGTGTAAAGACAGGATTGGTTTTAAATGCAATAAATGCAATACATGTCTCTTTCAGTATTGTGTTCCCCTTCCAAATGCAAACCGATTATCAACCCTGAAGTGTAGCAGCACGTATCACCTGGCTTGTGCTTAACATGCACTGGAGGTGGCATACAGACAATCCGTGTTAACCAAAGTCACCCAAGCAATACTCCTCAGCCTTGCAGTCAAGCTGCAGACTAATGGGAGACACTGGATGGGAACAGAGTATTGGAATACACAGTAAGATACAAAGCCATGAAAACTACCCAACCCTTCTCCACATACTCTTTTGAACCTATGGCTAAAGCATCAGTAATTTTTTTGCAGGCGTTCATTGTTGCTGGTATGGTCATCAAATAGCCAAGAGCAACAACAACACTGACAGTTCAAAGGTGACACATCAGACTATCAAGGCAAAAAACCTTCTCACTTTGATCTGTAAGTATGCTTATGTGGATATCTCTGGTTAGAAAGAATGAATGCCACATGCCTGTAGTAGTATATGGCAAAACAGAAAAGTCAGAGACAGGTAACCAAGAAATGAGTATGTACATGCAAAACAGGCTGGAAATTACTAGATAATTAAGCAACACTGTACAGATCTTTTTACAGTACTCACCTGTTATGCATGTTACACATCCTTTTATTAGAAAAGATGGAAGAAAAAAGGAAAGAGGCATCTAGGAGTAAAATGATAACTCAGCACATAGCAAGAGACTATTGTTTCAGTAAATTAGAAGTCATTGTCTCCAAAACTAACTTGTAGGTATTAAAAAATATTGCAAAATACTTTCTTACAATGCACCTGTGTAACTATAACACAAGTGGAGATTTTCCAAGAGATAGGAAAGTTCAGTTGCCATGGCTATCAACATCACATAGGACAATACAAATATTCAAACACTAATCAATATGATTACATAGAAAATTCATTTTCAGTACCTTCATTAGTCAGCCTCTGCTCCTTTATTATTTCTGCAAGAGGAAGAAGGACTCATACAAGAACACTAGAAATTTTAGAGCTACCATATTACTTTGTCTTACAAGCAGTAAGAAAATTGGACGCTACTACAGCATCTCAATTCAATCATTTGAAGTGATTCAGTAAGCTGCAGTATTTCCTGCATCTCAGCCTACACAACACAACTTTGAATTTATTACTTTAAGTCTTTGATTCAGTAGAATACATAATCAAATACATAACAACATAAGACAAAATACGAACACAAATAGCCTATGGGAATGTGGCTTTAATAGATGGCTGATAAATACATTACTATGTGATACAGTCTTAATGGGCTGGTGATTCACAACACTGATGTTACGAGTTCAGGCGTGACCCCTATAGTCTGCAATGATCATACTTGGAGAAGCAATTAAAAACATTATTTAAGTAATTTTCAAATATCACAGTCAGCTGTAGTGCTAGCAATTAACAGAAAAAATAACTTTGTGATTGAAAACTGAGCAAAACAGAATCAGTGGTGAAGACATGGAACCCTGGGATATTTTTATGGGAGCATTCCTCAGTTTAAACCTAGGCAGACTTAAAGTTCATGAGGAGTTGAAGTGCGGATAAAGCTTACTAAGTGTGCCTGCTTGCCATTTTGAACATATAAAGTCTACTTTTATTTCCTGGCTTTTCAACAGTTACTTGTTTATTAAAAAAAAAAATCTCAAATAATGAAAACCTATTCACAAGCTAAAAGTTTGGGTGCTGGAAATTTAATATTTTAAGAAGCTCAGAAATTCTTACTCTTTAAAGGTGACAAATTACTTCTGGACAAAAAAAATCTTTCCAGACTGTTTTATATTTCCTCTTCAGAAAACATGCTGTTCCATTACCAAGTAAAATGATATTTATCTGACAAATAAATGAAAGTCAAAGCAAATATTCCAGTAACTTTCACCAACTTGTCCATACCTGTCAATCCCTTGTAATAAAAGAAACTTCACATTTTACAGAGCATACACATCATTTCACATCATTTTGTGGGTTATTTGCTTCAAAAATCTTTCTTCCATGAAGAACAGTCCTCCTGCTCACAGATATAGTAGTTCACATAAATACTTACAAAATAAGGTTCCCATATTCTAATTCCTAGATGTAGCTCCTACAAAGCAAGAGACACCACATATGCGAAGCATCTCATTACCTATAAACAAGCACTACAGGTGGGGATAATTTTTTTTCTTTTGAGCATTTCTAATCAAATTCCAATGTGGCTGAAGGTGAAAATATCCTTCATTTAAACATGAAGTTTGCTAATAAACTGGTGCCTAAATTAAAAAGTCCCCAATACATTAAGTAGAGAAGGAAGAATTCTCTTTCCCAGCCTCAGAGAAGGCTGGTTTGCTGTTAGAAATGTGCCTGCTGATAAATTCCACATGAAATCAGCATTTTTTTGCCATATAGATATGATCAGACTTCATTTCTTGATGGATAGGCAAAAGCACAAAGAACCAAAATGGGCAAAATGACATATTGACTCAAAAAAAAACAGGTATCTGAAGAAGTTTGCAGTCTATTTCAATTTAAATGAAAAAAATGGCAGGCTACCTTTTAGCATCCACAGGCTTATCAGATATAACTTAAAGGCTGCATAGAAACAAAATCAAGCAGTAAAATTAAGACTAGTGAACTTTAAAAATGTTCAGAAGAAACAAAGTCCCTGACTGAAAGGCTTCACGCTTTCCTCCTGCAAAAAGAGATTTGTGACTTGAAAGTGATCAAAACAGAAATCTCCTTCCTGAGACCACATCTAAACTGAATGCTCTATATGGTTTTAACTCAACCCACAGCAGCATTTTGGGTGTTTGTGACGGAAACATCCCTGAGGCTATGAACACAAGCTATTTTGCTTCAGACTGAATGCACGTTAACATAATGTTCTAGTTTCAGGCCAGCCAGGTCAGAGTAATACTTAATGTAATCAATCAGCAATTAAAACACCGTACTCTTAGGAACAGCTTTGACAAGTGAGTTAGTGTCAAATAAATAGAAAAGTAGTTGTCTAAGTATTTTAATCTACTCCAATGACCTTTTATGGTCAAACACATGGAGATGGGATAATCAGGCACAGAAAAACAAATACAACTTGTGACAGGCCCTTAAAAAGTGACTTTCTGCTACTTTCTGAATAAGCTATTTCAGATGATTCAGACAAACATAACCCAACTTTTTGGTCATTTGCCCTTCCTTACAGGCTCAAATCCCTGCCAACGGGAAAAAGATGACTTTTATATGAGGTGCTCTATCAAACGAGAATTCTATGCTCCTATGAGCTTGCTTCCCACACCTGAACTAGGGAAGGGAGAATAGGGAGGAGGGGAAATGGGGGAGGGTGGGGCACAGCAGAGAGAGAAAAACCTAACACATCTCAAGAAGCATCAAAAAGTGACAAATTAATAGAACTGATAATCCATGAAGGTAAGAGATACAGTTCATTAATTTCCTTCACAAAGGAGATGTGGAAGTACATGGAAAGTCTTGGAGGAGAGGTCTCTGGTGAAAAAGAAAAATGAAAACTGAAGGGCAATAAAAAAAGACAATAGACTTTGAAGTCAATGCTAAGAAGATATTTAAATATTTATGGTGAATACCAAGCAAACACTGGTGCTCAAAATTACCATTTTAACACTGAAAATTTGAGGGGAATAGGAAGTCTTTTAATTCCTTTCTGTAACTTTTCAGATTTTGGCTGTTCTAACTGCAGCATATGGACAGTTTCTCTTCAAACCACTCTAGATGGAGTGGGTTTGGGATTTTTTTTTGCTTAGGTTGGGGTTTTAAAATCAACTCAGGCAGAATATCTAAACCATTTTCTTCAAGAGTTTCAGCTTCAGTGAAAATGCTTTTGCACAGCCATAACTTTAAGGATGACAACACAGGGTATGCAAAAATGTATAATAACTGTTCAAGCAGGCTTATCCATGGGAAAGTGAATTTGGGCTGAAACAAAATCTTAAGCAGTTTAATCCAAATTGGTAATGTAAGTGGTTATACCTCTGAAGCAGTTCATGCAGTGTTAAGCATGTAGGAGTCCTCTTGACATTAAAACAATGTCATAAACAGCTAGTTACTACACATTAACAGAACCAGAATTTAAACTTCTAACAAAATAACGGACAAACTTCTATAACAATGATTAGAACTGAACTTCCAGTTCAGTGACCTTAGTTATAGAGATCTCCAGGTAAAACCAAAAATAAGATAAGCTCTCAAATTTTTGCCTGTAGTTTAAGCTTCTGATCACAAGCTTTTATAGGGAATTTTCAGCTTCCTGACAGAGAACACCCAGGTTTTAATAGAAGGCAAAAAAAGTGTAGTTCAACAGCTTAAAAATATATCACTTGTAGAGTGCAGAGACATCCGTAACATGTTATAAGTAACAACTTATCTTTGATTCTATTTTTCCTTGTGTGTTTCTGAGAATGTGATGGAAATAAAGCAGTTTATGCTAGAATTCAATCCCAAATGTTGTAGTGTGTTATTATCATTATTTACATACTGGTATTGCAACAGGGAAATACTGTATTTCACATTATTGTAAAAGGAAAAAATCAATTCATAAAGAATAAGGAGGTGCACACACTAGAAACACAAGTTACTTAGCTGGAATTCTCCAAAGCACTTGAGCAGTCAATCTTAGAAGTAGACCAGCAAGATTATAGGATAAAGTATACAACTGCCTTTGCGAGGAAATCACTACTCCTGCCCCAAGGGATTTACACGGAATAGCTTGTAATAATGCTTTTCTTATCCAGCAAGCCAGAGCCTTACATTAGAAATAACAGACATTATGCCAACAAGAAAATACAGATGAATGTATATTATCTGTAGAGACAAACACTTTCAGAATGGTCCATTTAATTTGTAAGTATTATTGGAATAAAAGTGGAAAGGATGTGAAAGTAATTAATTGACATAGATCGTATTTAAGACACTTCAGTCTCTTGGCAGTGTAAGATTAACAACTCTATGCTTATTAAAGTACTTAATATTATTTATGTTACAGTAGTGCCCAGAGGCCCCAACTGAGACTGAGGCCACTCTTGAATGGAGTATTAGAAAATCATTATCGCATTGACTCACAAAGAACCCTGTTTCAAATCATTTTTTTAAAGAACAAACATATATTTTGTTTAAGCCAAATGACTACCGCTATAAGCTTTACAACAGTTTTTGCAATTTAGCTCATCTTTAATGTCAAAAAGAAGTACAAGCATATGGCGTATTTTTAAATGGAAAGACAGAAGCACAGCTCTGAAAGACATAAGCCCTACACTTCTCCCTATCTCTCAGGCCATTGGGTCTAGACACACAGATGTTCTTTCATTTATTAGTACCTGTATAAAGAGGTTTGTGTAACTAGATTGCTGTCTCTCCACGCTCTACAGAACAAAACCCCAAACCAAACCCTAGCATTAGCAGTTCTGTGGGAATTCTGAATTTAACTAGCAAAATTATCTGGGACACATTAGGCTCCCAAAATTCTCACTAAGATCAAACTATTGAGTGTTAAAGTTCACAGCGAACAGGCAGAATCTGCATAAACTTCTTCGAGGCATTATTGAAACAGATGGTTTAATAATATGTTTAAAAAAAAAGGTATATACAAATGTTAGTATAATCTGCTGTTGTAAAAATCAATGTCTTTTCCAATTTTTTTCTGACACAAATATTTTGTCCAAACTTCTAAACCTGTACTGTCATATCCTGTATAATTAACTTTTGGTTTATACTAACTGGCCCACTGAGACTATTTGTTATATTTTACTTGTAAGACCTGTTGGATAAAAGCCAGCAGAACTCTCTCCAGAGAGTAAAAATAAAATTTAAATTATTAAAAAATCATTAGGTAACCATTAGCACCAAACAAAACACAAACATCTCTCAAATTACTCTGCACAAGTCAGTAAAGCTAGTTACATGTTGCATTTTCATCTATTACGAGATCAAACACACAACATGACCAAGTATTCAACAAACTAGTGTATGTTAGCACAAAAGCCACATGCCTGCCAGGGACCAGAAGGAATTTACCTGAAAAGGACAATCCTACTGCATCCAGTATGGTCACAGGCACTGGGCAGCCAGCACCTACCACAGCTCTGGTGGCACAAAGTACAGGCATAAACTGGATTGGAAAAACACTTGCTGAACTTTTCTGTAGTTTTCTTATCTGGGTGACAGACTCAGCAGAAGTTATTAATATGCCATTTCTCTACACTCCATTCCCTACCCAACCAGGTTTCTCCTGACCTGTCTCATGTGTATCTTACAAAGGGTTTTGGTCTGTTGCAGTGCAAGCCTGAGCAATTCAAATGGTTCTTTAATTTCCACAGTTTAACATTGGAGTTGAATAATCTGTTCCAACAAATTATCCCTGGAATTCATATGCTCTTAAATACTTAATGAAGAACAGATTTTCGGTGAGATTCCCTATCTGCCTGTCTCAAGGAAGGATCTTACCAGATTGCAAAGCTTCTCTTTCCATTCTTTAAAAGAAGAAACTACTCCACTGAAGGTACAAGACCACAGGTTCTACCTTCACTCAAGAAATCTAAAGCACAGTACAGCAACTCTAATATTCTTCTAGAATTAACGGTACGCCCATTAATGAAATTAATATTTTACAAAATAAAGAAAAAACACTTTGAATTTTCCTTTTACAAGTTACCCTATTTATTACATGCCTCAGAATTGTTTGTTAAGAACTACAAGCAAATTTCACAACTGGAAATGAATCTGAAAAAAAGTAAACTTTAATAAGTTACTTACTGTAAATTTGCTACTTTCACTGATACAGGAATGTGAGGAAGTTGAGTTGCCCATTTCAGTGTAACATCTTGATAAACATTCAAAATTTTATTATGGTTTCCAACTAGAGTGTTTATTGTTCCTTCTTTCACTGTTAAAGATATAAAACAAGTTTTAGCACAAAAGATTTTCAAAAGCCAGTACTTTTCTTTGAGGCTTATATCATTACAATATTTTTTCTTTTCCTTTCAAGACACTAATTGTTATAAATTAATGTAGTATAATTATAGTATTAACATTTCTGAAAGTTACATTGACAGTAACCAAGGATATACATGATTAATTATGGATAACAATTTCAATTGCATGCTACATAATACATGCCACAAATTAGTACACTTCTAGCCAGCCTTGTCTGGCAATTTAAAACACAACTAAGACTCATAATTGCCATATTAGTATGCCAGGATAGGTACGACAAAATACACAGAGGTTAAATATCAGCTGCTCATGCTTAGTCTTCATTAATTCATTGACCTGTGAATACTGATTAAAGGTGTATGCATGTATGGATTTTATTTATAGCATAAATAAATCAGAAAGTATAAAATGTGAAGATTGTTAAGATCAAAGACTAAAATTATATTTTAAGTCTAAAATAAGACAAAGAGCCAAAAATTTATCAGATAGTTTTTGAAACATTAATATAGAAAAAGTATTAAGAATCTGGAGTTCTATAGTGGCTTCCAACAAAGCTGGTTGTTTCATCTCCTAACAGTAAACTTCATTTGTTTTTTTTTTTAACTGTCAGTAAATGACAGAAGGTTCTCAAGCACTAGTTTACTCTTTTAAAATCTCTCATTCTTCCATGTCCGTTGCTTGGGTAGCCTGGGCAAACTTACTCAAACACTAGACAATTAGCTCAATTTGGTGATGAGAAAATATCTATTTAGATTCTAAAATTATGACACTTCACACTAAGTAACATTTGAAAATAAATCTGCTTCAACCAAAAAGAGAGCTCCATTTCCACAGATTTTCTACAAGTCAACAGCTTATTCAGAAAAAAATATATTTATTCAGTGGAAATAAATATTCTTAGCTGTAAAAGTAACCAAGCTAAAATTAAGTTGAATTTTCCTTTTACAAACCTGAACAATAAGGAATGAAGCAACTTGGACTGTAATCAAGCTTTTTCATGAATCGAATTTGCCCATTATCCTTCAGGCAAAAGAAGTTTCTCTCACCAAGCACAAAAACAGAAGAAACTGCTTGATTAAAGGAGACAACACATATATCCAGTGCTTGTTCTCCGATGTTTAAAACCCAATCCACCTTCAAAAGAAAAAATATGCTCCAGAGACCAGTTGACAGCTGCATATTGGAGACAAAACTTATAGAGAAGGCTTAGAACTCATAAAATTACGTGAATATCGTTAACATAGATAGAAAAGCAAAATCAAGGTCTTTTTTTGAATGAGAAAACATTGGTTATCCTCTTATGTTGAAGGCAGTTGATAACTTTCCTTATTGTGACTAAAGTAGCAAAAACATCCTCCATTTCTTGAAATAGTTGTGAATTGATGGCTACACAGTTCACTTAAGTATATTTAAATTTTAAAATACACATCCCATTCAAAATGAAAACACTTTATACTTTAACCATTAAATCTAAGAACAGAGTATCAGAATCATTTAAATCTGCCTCTTTACATGTCCTCAGATATTAAGGGCAAGGTTAGAGAGCAAAAGGTGATAACTTATTCTACCAATACATGCAAATGGAAAAATAGACAACATTTTAGGTGTGTAAGCCAATACTCACGTTTTCAGTCACTAAGGTACAGCCTTCAGTCAGAAGGATGTTTGTGTATATGACAGCTTGTCTACTTTTCCACCTACATACATTGATATAATAAGCAACTACTTAGAAATCCCGCCATGCCTATATCCTTACATCTTTAAACAATACTACTGCTTATTGATACTTTTCATTGGTTTGTTATTCCAGCTCCTCTGAGAAATTTCAACTAATTCACATATGCAAAAATTGCTTTTGACTACTGCCAAGCTGGTTGAACAGAAATTCAGAATTTCTAAAGTCAAAAACACCAACTGTCAGCAAATTGCAAGTTCAACTGTCAGCGCTTCTTATATGAACAGCATCAATCATTTTGCTTAAAGAAACATAGAATGTGTTAGTAAACATACTGGTATATCTGACATATGATGCTGTAAGTGGCATCTTAAAAGCCAAAGGGAAAAAAAAGCTAAGCTTATTACATTCATCTCCACATATGCTTCTCAGTTTAGATTTTTTAAAATGTATATAATTTGCAGCATATCTGATGAAGCTTCCGAATTTCTTATTTAAAAACTATGTATACTCCTAATTCCAAATGTGAGATTCTGACTGACAGTTTGAAAAAGTTCTATGATTAGCCGCTGCAAGGAAAATGTTCTCCCTATATTTTACTGTTATATATGAAATATGCTGAATCTAGCATTTTACATAGTATATTTAGCAGACAAGCAATTCTACTGCAGGACCACAGAGAATGAAAATCTCTTTTTCTGAATAGGAGGCAGCTCAAATATTAAACAGCTTAGTCACAGGGACATCCTGAAGACCACTGAATCCACAGGATTTTGACAAAAATAGCCGAGGATACTGCCTAGTTATGGAAATATTTTTCACTGCTGAGTTTTCTCAAAACAGCAAGGATTCCCCAGGTAGCATGAGGTTAATTTTGTAAGTCCAACACAAAGTCACAAATGGACTGAAATTAAAAACATGAGCAATATTTGAGGTGTACCTATTAATCTGTTTTACCACAGTTTAGATTTTATTACAAGACTGCCTTAGAAATAGGTATTTCCAGTATATGATTCTCTTCCCCCCCACTCCCTTAGAACAACAGTGAGTTTGAAGGTCCAACCATAAACAACTGAAGCCCAAGGAAAACTTAATAGAAAACTACTGGAGTCTTTCCATTGCCTTTAATGGCAATTGGATCAGGTCCTTTGTCAGCAGACAAAGTTTCCATTCGTTACTTAGCATTGGTCTTCGTAACATGTATGCAGTGCACCATACAGGTTATGTAAAATAAACAGGTTTTACCGCAAGTCTTTTTCCAGAACTAAGTTTTTGCTGTTCTGTTTCTTGTCTTTCATCAGCATCTGTCGCAAATGCCAACACTTGGTACCTGTTATAGGAGGTTTTAAAAAGTAAAAAAGTAATATATATCTTTGTAGTTAATATTCTTACATTAAGTAAAAAATGAAATATAATTATCGTATTATGAGTATACATACAAAGAACAGCCTAAAAGGATTGTTAGAAAGCCTACTGCAAGACAACTATCACCAGCAAAGTTGAAATAATAAATATCACTGTAGGATAACAACTAAGTGTAAAGATGGGAATTAAAATAAACATTTCTATTCAGATGTTAAAATAAATTCAACAGCTAAATATATTAGAGGACAGAAATCTAGACCCCAAAGAAGATAGAAGCAAGAAACCAATATATTTTCAAATGGTGAAATTAGGATTATAATAAAACAAACATTTCTGTTCTTATTAAAATTTAAGAAAACCTCCTAAACTACCCTGTAATACAATCTGCTATATCTAATAGTTATACTCTCAAGCATATCCATTAAGTAGATTAAGTGGTTCCAATCCAAGAGATAACAGTAAACTGGCACCAGCAGGTGGCACATCTGCTTCAAATTTATTTGGAAAACAAGAAAAACATGGGAGGATTCTGGGTTTCTTTGTACATCTGTTACTATTATTTTGTAACTGCTAACCAACCATACTAGGAAAAATTGGCAATCAAGACATTAGAACAAGAGATGTGGCCAGCAGGACTAGGGAAGCGACCGTTTCCCTGTACTCGGCACTGGTGAGGCCACAACTCGAATCCTGTGTTCAGTTTTGGGCCCCTCACTACAAGAAATTCATTGAGGTGATGGAGAGAGCTCAAAGGAAGCAACGAAGCTGGTGAGGGGTCTGGAGCACAAGTCTGATGAGGAGCAGCTGAGGGAACTGGGGCTGTTCATCCTGGAGAAAAGGAGGCTGAGGGGAGATGATATTGGTGTCTACAACTACCTGAAAGGAGGTTGTAGCATGGAGGGTGTTGGTCTCTTCTCCCAAGTAGCAAGCAATAGGACAAGAGCAAATGGCCTCAAGTTGCATCAGGGGAGGTTTAGATTGGATATTGGGAAAAATTTATTCATAGAAAGAGTCAGGCACTGGAACGGTCTGCTCTGTGAAGCAGTTGAGTCGCCATCCCCAGAAATGTTTAAAAGTGTGTAGATGAGGTGCTTTGGGACATGGTTTAGTGCTAGAGTCAGGTTAATGGTTGGACTCTGTGATCTTGAGGGTGTCTTCCAATCAAAATGATTCTATGATTCCATGGTCAGTCTTGGTTATCCATGAAGATTCACCAGCTCTCCTGGGCCCTTCTGCCCTGAAGGGCAGTCTCTCACAGGATCCTGCCTGTCAGTTCCTTGGACAAGCCCAAGTCTGTTCTCTTGAAATCTACTGTCTTTAGCCCACTGCTTCCACTGCTTATCTTCCTCCCTTCTCTCAGTATCTTAATCTATATCACCTCTTGGTCACTGCAGCCAGTGTCTGTAACACCTAATGGCAGATGCTGACCATTGCTTCTCCAAACATTTCTTCTTTCTGAGTCATGGATTCAGCAACACATCTTCCATAGCCAGGCTGTCTAGCACCTGTATCAAAAGGTTTTCCCTAATGCACCTCAGAAACTTTCCATCTTGCTGAGGTCCATTATGTTGCCCTCCCAGCAGACATTAGTCTCCCCTGAGAACAAGGGCCTGCACTTGGGAAACTTCTTGTTGAAAAAAAGGCTTCAGAGCAGATATCCACCACAATATCTCCTTCCTCAGGCATCCATCTGATTTTAAACAGATGGATGCTTGAAAAACTCTCAACATGGTGGTTCCATAAGAGAGCCCCATGTACTCAAGGTGCTCCTCCATGGTGAACACAAATCCCCCCCCTTGCCTGTCTTTTCTTCTTGAAGAGCCCCCACCCATTCCACTTTTAAGGTGTTATGAAAGCATCATCCCCCCTTTGTGCACTTGACCCTTATCCCCTATACCATCACTTACATGACGGATTTAGCACCTGTCCCTCAGTCAAGGAGGTTAACAAGCCTCCTCTGCCACTTTGTCAGGTGGATTCCATCTCTCCTCACCCAGCCCCCATTCCTCTGAGAGGATCCTATGATCACAAAAGCCAAAGCCCTGTTTCAAATATCTTCTGAAAACTGAACAGATTCATCAGACTAGTAACTATTTGCATCAAAGTTAAAATCCAGTTGAAACAACTGGAAGGAACATTTGGCTAAAGCAGTAGAGGGCAGGCAACATAAAGCACAGATTAGACTGAACTGAAGCAGGGAAAAACCTGGCATTTGCAGGACAACATGATATGCCTTGATAAGCTTAATACATTTATACAAATAAAATGGGACCATAAAGTCCTCAGGTCACACAGTATGCTTTCTTCTATGACTGTACAGACACAGTAATCACTCAACAACATACAACGTTTTATTTTTCTTCTGTCCTGTAACCAACTGTCACCTGCTTTGGGATGCAGTATTAGTAAAGGCAATAAAAATCAGACATACATACTTCTAATTTGTTTACATACTAGATTATAGTATCAAAATATGCTATAATTACTGAACATGAACACATACTTGTAACTCTCAACCTGTTGACAAGAAGACACTGTAATGAAAGAATCTGTCCGAGAGCTGTAAGTCAAGGGACCCGGCAGAAGAAAACCAGGTAAAAAACGGCCAAAAGCGTAGCTTTCCTGTTCAAACAACATGAGCATCCCATCCATGGACTGTATGCATATCAAATCTCGACCTAAGGAAAGCAAAAGAAAGAAATACAAAGGAAACAAAGCAATGCTATTTATTTAGTTTTACTCCTAAAATTGTTAATAAATTAAAATTGTACTCATAAGTAATCCTAACAAAAATAAGATTAATTTTAATTTACATAGCTGTTTACTATGAGAAGAACACTAAATATTCCAACCTCAATAAAAGCTCACTTACTAAAATGAACAAACTAGAGTTTTTGGGACAATAACATTCAGAATATATTAACAGCAAAAAAATAGCTAGATATTTCATTTCAAACCAGAATTCCTAAAAATATAACTATTAAAATTCAGTTTAAATAAATGTTTCAATACTCCCCAAATCTCAAATTATTCTGGTTCTTAAATGCCTCTATACCTTACAAGCAGTCATAACAACTGTGATTTATAATAACCTATTATACTCTTTCAAGTCTGCTTAAACAACACAGCAGAAACTCCTGCAAATATGCATTGTTGTGGAAATAATATAATACAATGGTAATGTTTGCATTCACATTTTCTGCCTTCAAGGAAAGAAAAAACAAAACAGGCCCACTTAGCGTTACCAAGAAGACGAAATAAAAAACAAATAAAAAAATTCAGCTTAGAGTAAATTACTTCAAGCCTCCATTACTTAGGAGCCTCAATACATGACTCGTCCTGCCTCAAGTGCACCAATCTAAATCCAAGTCTCATTTGGAAGACTTCTGAGATCAGAAGCTGCTTACAGAGTTTGCATTTCACATGCAAAGGTAACAATTCAAATAAACAATATTTTGCATGCATTCAAAGAGAGGATGATAGAAGTATCTCTCCTGCATTCCGAGATAAGCTCCATCTTTCAAACACAACATGAAATACTTGTAATTCAAAATGTCTATTTACTTCCAGTACAATACTCCATTGTGTCTCAGGAATTATTCTATACACATAGTTGACCCAAACACATTGTCTATTGACTACACTTCATCCTCAGTCCTTTAAGAACGTTTTTCTACCATAGGAGGATGAAGAAAAACAAAAATAGACTAAAACTTCATTCTTACACTTAGAAAAGGTAATGAAGGTCAAAGAGATATTCAGTATCTGAAATAGCAACAAACGTAAAGTACAGTGCAAAACATTGTTCATGTCCACTGTGATTCTTCATAGAAGCTTTACTTAAAAATAAACAAGTTCTTCCATTCTTCTTTCCAGATTTTCCATATAATTCACTGCATGTTCTATAAACCCCATTGCAAGTACCAACCATTTGATATGAAGGACATTTGAAAGTGCAAAGCTGAATTTTTCAGTCTCTAGTGAAACAGCTAAAATATTTCAATCGTTCACACCAACGATTATACAGATAGAACTGCAAAACAATTTCTACAGTGTAATTTCAGGAACACTGATGGCATTTCAAGCACATAATCACACCACCTGTTTCTTTCCATATGTTCTACATAGACCTTTTCTGAGAACCTTAAAGGTCATTCCTATTTAGTGGAGTTTTGTGGTTTTGTCTGTTTGAGAACTCCTGAAGTGCATACATTTTGAGGAATAACATTAACTGACAATAACAAACACTTAAATTTTGCTTTAACAAGGTAGTAATAGCATTTCCAATTGACAAATTAATAAATATAGAAACTAATTTTATTCAACATTAGATAAATCCATTGTTCTTTATTAAACTTGAGAGAAGTACTCCATTAATGAAGAATCCTTGGTGGTTTCAAAAAGAAACTTGCCTGAGAAACAATGAAAACTCATCTTCCTGAGCTGAAAATTGTCAGAATCTGTACTAATAAACTAATATGTTTTACAAAAGCAACTCAATGTGGAAATCATTAAAGCACTGTTTCAAAGTAGTCAGACTGAGATTTTGCCTGATACTGAAGTCCAACCAATATATCTTTGCATTTTTTCTACTACTGCAAGTGAGAAAATTTAAATATATCATCTTTATAGCAGCTCATTAAACCACTGACTGCTTGTCACTAGTAACTTCAATTTGATGATTTAAGTCTCAAAAGTTTAATCTATAACATTCTGAAGTTTGTACCACAACACTAGAAACTTGAAACATTTTAAATGTTTCCTCTTCTATGTGCAGATTAAAGTCATATATCCTTCTAGGAAATGTAAACTCTTTAACTCTGTTAACAGCAAAAGTCAACCAAGAAATGTTTCCTGTGACTAAATGCAATCATTTCTGAGAGAATTATGGGTTTGACACAGGTCTCCAAAAGCATTTTTTAAACAGACCAATTGGCTTAGAGCTATGATTTTCCTAGGATTTTTGATGCAGACTTCTTAAATTATAAAGCGGGGTGTAGGGCTTCTGTTTATTGTTTATAAAATTAGAAATATATTCTACAGTATACAAACATATTAGATATGCATATAAAAACACACATCCTTAAGGTGCATAACTAGTATACTTCCCCTGAAATTATTTGTATAAAGCATCTTTATTAAGCCTTTAATAATCATTTACCCTCTTTAAATATTCTCCATAGGACAAATTCCAGAATTGTTGGATTTATTCATAAATTGTAGCTGACATTCTGCTCCTGAAATATGTGGTACTCAAGAGGTTACAGCGACTACTGATCATAGACAGAATGAATATTTGGTTTGCTGCTTCTACTGAGCCTCTGAAGTACTAGCCAAGAACACTGCAATGACTTTACTAACATCCAATTCAAAAATTAATCAGACTGACCTATAAATGAGTACAGTATGTGTTTTGATTAAAAAATAAAGATGCATACGCGAATTTGAAAGTTATTCAATATTAAGGTTCCTACAATTCTGAATGTCCTGCTTTTCATCATTAATAGTTGACACTAACAACTATTATTAGTGAAAATTAAAAAGAAAAATAAAGTATTCATTAAAAAATTGTAGCAACCATATAAATTCAAAGAGTATCACTTAAAAGCATGCTAAGGTTGTGAGTAGACAAATAAGTAAAACCAATCTAATTTTTTGCTACTGCTGGCAGAAGTAGTTCTGCTCACCTCCTTTACTCTGGGCCTCCAGCTACCCTTACTCAGGTCACATAGTTCCTTTCTCATTTTCAAGCCAGATCTGGTACTTATCTGATGGCTGATAAACTGATAGTTGGACACCATCCCAAATTTATTAACTTTTTAAAACAGTTTCAAACCAGTAAATCATCACCTCACATAACTCCAGACAAGCCTAGCAATGGCCAGGGATTACCTGGAAAGTATAAAGTGTGACATGGCTCTGGGGTGATGGTTAAGGGCATGATGGCCCAGGTGGTTTTCCTCCTTGATCCTGCTGAGGAAGGGGAAGAGCATGAGGAAGACTAGATGTACCCTATGGGTCAACAATAGGTTGCACAGCAAGTATCCACAGCAGACCTTTGTTTTATGACCATCCTCTTTGAGGATTGACAGCCATTTGGAAGAGACAGGATCCTCTGACTAAATCCAGAAAAAGTATCTTTGCCAACAGGCTTGCCAACTCAGTAAGACCAACTTTAAACTAGGAATGACAGAGGAGGCAGCGATTTTACAACAATTCAATGAGGGAGTGGTAGACAAAGTAAGCAAGCAAAAGGCTCCAGGATGACGTGAACCAAAGGAACATGGCAATCAACTAAACAGGGCTGAAATGGAATTACCTCAAGCATAGGAATCCAAGTAAGGAAGTGCCCACAGAACAGCAGTCTTACTGAGATAGCTCTCATGGCTTTTTGAATGCCCCTCTGAAATGTCTTCACAGTAATGTATTACCACATAGTAGGGGAAAAACAGGAGGAACTGGAAGTCTGTGCAAAGTTATAGGGCTATGACCTCATTGGGATCACAGAGATATAGTGGGCTAACTCACATGACCAGAGTGCTAAGATGGATGCATCCAGGCCCTTTAGGAAGGACATGCCATGATGATGATGGGGAGTTGCCCTTTTTAGAAAAGATCACTCAAAATGCACAGAGGCAGGTGAAGAAGCAGTCAGGAGCTGCCTCATGAGGATCAGGATTATTGGGCAGACCAATATGACAATAGGCCACATGATCAGGAAGACATCAATGAGGCACTCTTCAGACAACTGGCAGAAGCCTCGTATTTGGTGGCTCTGGTTCTCATGGGGGACTTGAACTAGCCACATATCTGTAAGAAGGACAACAGCAGGGCACAAGAAATCTAGGAGGTTTCTGTAACACGTTGACAAAAACTTCCCAGCTCAGGTGACTGATGAGCCAAACAGGAGAGGTGCTCTGCTAGATGTGATACTTACCAGCAAGAAAGGATGTGAAGGTTAGGGTACAGCCTTGGCTACAGTGACTATGAGAGGGTGAGGAGGATGATCAAGATAAGTTCAGGAATATAAGAGGAATGAGCAGGGCATAACACGGGATCACATCCCTAGACTTCGGGAGAGCAGACTTCAGCATTCTCAGGGATCTGCCTATGAGTTTCTAATACAATATGGCCCTGGAGAGAAAAGGGATCCAATAAAGCTGGTTGAATATTCAAGGATTACCTCCAAGTTCAAGAACAGCCTATCCCAAGATGCAGGGAGTCAAGCAAAGGCAGGCAGCAAGACATCTACAAGGATAAACAAGGAGCTCCTGACTACACTGACATAAAAAGAAAGTGTAAAAGAAGTAGAAGCAGGGGCAGGTCACCTAGGAGGAATATACAGATACTGTATAACCATTCAGGGATGGTCTTAGGAAAGCAATAGCCCAGCTGAATTGAATCTGGCAAGGGAAATAAAGGGCAACAGAAAAGTATTCCACAAAGTATTGTATTCCAAATGAAGTAAATACAAAAAAGTATTCCAAATGAAGACTAGGAAAAATGTGAGACTGCTGGTCAATGGAGCAAGGGCCATAGGCGCCATACCCTCAGTCAGAGATGTTCTGGTTAGGGAATATTTAAACAAAATAAACTTAAGTTCATAGGGCTTGATGTGATGCACCAACAAGTGCTGAGGTAGCTGGCTGACGTCACTGCAATGCCACTCAATTATCTTTGAATGGCCATCGCAATCAGAAGACGTCCCTAAAGACTGGAAGAAAGCAAATGTCACTATCTTCAAGAAGGACAAGTAGGATGATCCAGGGAATAGGCAAGTCAACCTCAGCTGAGACCCTGGGAAGGTAATGGAACAACTAATGCTTGTAAAAACTATTTCCAGACACCTAAAGGACAGAAAGTTAATCGGGAGTAGTAAACATGGATCTACAAAGGTGAAATCACACTTAACCAACCTAATTTCCTTCTACAAAGAGGTGACTAGCTTTACTAGCTTTGTGGATGACAGATCAGTGGATGCCATTTATCTTGATTTTAGATGTTGTCTCCCACAGCATCCCCATATATACACTGATGAAGTCCAGGCTACATAAATGGACAATGAGGCTGACTGAAGACTGGTTAAACTGCCAAGGTCAGAAGGTGTTCTGCCATTCAGAGCAACCTCAGCAGGCTGGAGAAGTAGGCAGACAGTCATGAAGATCAAAATGAAATGCAAAGTCCTGGCCCAGGAAGGAATAACTCCAGGCATCAGTACACAGTGGAGGCCAACCAGCTGGAAGACAGCTCTGCAGAGAAAGACGTGGATTCTCTTGGATGAATTATACCATGAGCCAGCAAAGGTGTCCAACAGTGTCCCAGACTGCATTAGGAAGAGTGTTACTAGGAAGCCAAAGGAAGCAATCCTTCCACTCCACTCAGTATTGGTGAAGCCAACTGGGTCCAGTTCTGGGCTTCCCAGCACAAAAAATACTAGGGACATACTGCAGCAAGTCCAGCAAAGGGCCACAAAGATTATTAAGGAATTGGCACATCTTTCAGAAGAGGAGAAGCTAGAGAGCTGGGGCCGTTCAGCTTTGAGAAGAGATGGCTCAAGGGGAATCTCACGAATGTGCATAAGCACCTAACGGGAAAGAAAGAAAAAGAGGGTGAAAGACTCTTCTCTGTGGCTCCCAGTTACAGGACAAGAGTCAACAGGAACAAACTGTACCACATGAAATTCTATCTGAACTTTTTTTTTTTTTTTTTTAAACTGTGAAGGTCAACAAACACTGTCTTCTTCCATGGACATATTGAAAATACAACTGAACACAACCCTGAGCAACTTCTAGCTGAACCTGCTTGGGAAGTGGGATTGGACTAGGAGACATCAAGAGAAGAATCATTAAAATAAGTCATTCAAAAAAGGCATTCTAACTTTCATCTCTCATCTACTCCAAGGCACTATGGTAGATACCTCTTCCTCTAGGTTGTGAAATTTCACAGGATTTAGTCCTATCACATACTCCTAATCAGCAAACAGTGGCAATCATTAAAGAAACTTGAGATGTTTTGCACTGGTATTAAGGATACCCAGCTTCCACTTCCCAACAGTTGCTGACATTTTATCACACTGTTGATACAGTCTAGAAAAAGTATGAGTTAGCCAGCTGTATAAAATTATGAGTAATCAGTAAAAGTACTGTGAGAAACTTGTACAAACACTGGTAACTAGTAAAAGGTGCAAGCCCACTGGTTGCCACCACAGTTGCTTAGGTACAGTTATTTTAAAGTATAGTTATTGGCTACTAGAAATAACTAGTGGCATTTTTATTTGGCTTGCAAGAAAATAGTGCTTCATAATTCATGTGTCCATGTGACCATGGTTATTCTACATCTGTTACCTCAAAATCACATATGTTCACATTCAGCATTCAAAGGCATACTGAAAACCCTCTCAACATTTTACATTAGTTAACTGTTCAGTTCTACTTCTATTTTTCACCTTTATCAAGAATACAACCATGTATGTCTGGGTACAGAAAATCTTTAATTCTCTTTCCACAGTGTCCTATGAATTTTCCTATCATCAGCAGTGTGCTACAGAAGAAACCTGCAGCTGGCTGCCCTATTTTTCTTAATTTTCAATGTCCAGCTTCAATAGAACTCCTCAGTATCTGAAACCTGAAGACAAAAAGATCACAGGCATCTTGGAAAAGTTTTTTTAAAGGCACAATAGTAGAACACATTTGTCTTTTGCCATGTTGTTATTCTACTGTTTTGAAAACTTCTAAATATGGCTTGATATATCATAAGATTAAAAGTAAAAGACATTTAATTGTAAAGTGAATGCCCTTGCTAACACAGAAATCTTACATATTTTGTAACAGAATTAAATGTCAGGTCCTTCTGGTTATACTGATGGTAATGAGAAAGCTACCTTTTAGACACCTTCAGGGTTTAAGGTTGTCTAAAACATACAATTTAATTGTTACTTCTATTCTTCTGATGACATTTAAAGATAAACAGCAGATATAATCAAAATGCCGTGGTAATCTAGCATACATACTACAATTCAACTGACAGAAAAAAATTAAGAGCAGCAGAAGTGTTGAGGTGTTACTGCTTAAGAAACAAGTAGTAAAAGTTTCTGCTCTCGTGTGAATATCAATTTTATTCTTACCAATTTCATTACATCATGAAAATGATTAACAGAAGAACTACAGCACTTTCTTCAATATATATGAAGCTAACTGTCATATGAGACATGGAACCATTCATCTTTAACATGCATAATCCCCAATCACACACAAATATAACTGTTAAAATATCTCCTGTTTTAACAGTAGTGATATGATTGAATATGATATGACATAATATGACAAGTTCTTTAGAGCACTCCAATGATTTCCAAGCATACTGCAGTACTGAATGATACTATCTGAAGAAACAAACACAAGGCACCTAAGACTGAATCAGTAATGGTTCTTTATGCCTTTAAGAGCACAGCATCACTTCTTAATGCCTTTAAGAGCACAGCATCACTTCTTAATACATCTACCACTTCATATTTGTGTTGTTCGTACTCACTAATTTTCAAATTTGTATTTTAACTAGCTTGTACTAGTGGATCAAACTCCAATTATCCAAACTATTACATGTAAAGCATCATTAAAGAAAATTAAAATGTGTATGAAGTCTTATTTCCCAGCTTTTTATAGGTCAACTTATTTCCTTTGGCCATTTGTTTTTAATGTGTAGCTAGTGAATGGAGTTTTTATGTTTCACTTTAAGAAATGCAGTCTTCCAAAAACTCAGCCAGAAATGTCCATTTCAAAAAAGCTTATTGCAGCCAGTTGGCTTTGCCAGTGACATATTTATAAAGTGAAAATATAACCCATAGTGTTTTCTGCAGATCAGATGGAATCACTTAGTGTACTCTGCATAGTTTCAGCAGCTTGTGTCTCAAGAGGAATGTCGCTCAGCCAAAAAGTGTTACTTTTAAGCACAAGTCCAGCTACTGTTGTTTTGTAGTTTTGTTATTCTAGCATGAGATGAATACATTTGTCACACTTTTAAACCACAACACATTTTTAGAGCTAATGCAAAGCCAAAATGAGAGGCAGGTGGTAGATCTTTGAAATAAGCTTCTAATTAAATCTATTTTGGAGCTCAAGATTTTTGCATGTTAATGATTTCCTCCACTCCAAGCCTCCCTTCTGGCATCAAATCATTTTCATAAAAAGCACATTATGTAATCAAGAGGCCTGAGCACCATGTGCAATCGGGCAGTGAAAACTACAGTATCAAATGGGATAAATTAGAAATCAGAAAAAGCTTCATGAAGTTACAGATTTTAGGAGATGTCAGCAGAGATAACTTTACTGCCTTTAATGGTAATCAAAAGCTTCAGTCAGAAGCCTCCTGTGGAAGGAAGCGTCAATGAAATAAAATGAAAAGATAAATCAGCATTTGCGTGACACCCAGCAACCTAAGAGCCATTCAATGATAGATGGGAAATGTCTTCCTAATAACGATAAAAGTTAAATCCACAGCACACTGACCAGTGAAGCAATGCACACAAACTGTATTCCCACACACTGCAACAGGAATTACTGTCCTGACTTGGAACAAGCAAATATGTCTTCCTTTTCCTTCATCATTGAAATTTGTCCCCAAAAATTTCTCCCAGCACAGAGAAAGAAGTCTCCTCTGGTTCAAACCCATTTTGGAGAATTCAACTTGCCGCTCTGTGTAGCTCCTGAATCAAAACAGATCTGTGTCAACTGTGAGAAAAGCACTTCAGGAATCACTTCTGACTAACGGAAAAGCCATTTGAAAATATGTCAGGCAGTTCTTAAAACAACGTATGCCTAGCAAAAGGCAAGTCTTAGGTTACTTCCCTAAGCCCAAGCAGGAAGCACATGTCAGTGTACATTCAGAATGAACTCTAAATTGACGAGCTTGGTGGTCTGGTGGCTGCTCATTGCATTACTACAGAAGGGATCAAAGTTCAGGACTTCAGCTGCAGCCATTCATTCTAGGCCAGAGGATGTGACAGCACCGCCAAGGCAGTGCAATACCCTGAACACACGTAAAGAGGAAAAGGAAAAATGCTCTGCATCGCTCAATGCTAATGCATGTACCCACCCCAAACGATGCACAAAGTGTACGTGTGTTCCAGCTGAGACTGATGAAATTCTTTACTGCTGGAATTCAAAAATCACTCCAACAGGAAGGAAATACAGAAGTAGATAAGAGTTTAAGAGAAATCAAGGAAAGTGTTTAAGGAAAGCACCAAATCCTTAAGCTACTGATGTTAGCTTTAATATTAAAGTATCACAGTAAAACATGTTCAAAAGCTCCAGCACAAGATATGCTCCCTCTGCAACAGCCCACTCTCCGAGAAGCCTCCATGGTCAATACACAGTAAAGCATGCAGCCAGAGCTGCCATGAGAAAAAGAATCTTTTTGCTTCTCACAGGCATCATACTGTGTTCTCTCTACCTAACCTCTTGCAGATTTCTGCCTATCATAAAATATAAGGAGGATTTTAGATGGAAAGGTAATCTTGAAATTAATTATTACAGTATATCCAAAGGTTAATCAGTCCTCATACACACAATCAAACATTTAGAGACCTGTGGTATCACAGAATCACAGAATGCTAGGGATGGTGAAAGGGACCTCCGAAAGATCATCTAGTCCGATCCCCCTGCTGGAGCAGGAACACCTAGATGAGGTTACACAGGAATGTGTCCAGCTGAGTTTTGAATGTCTCCAGAGTAGGAGACTCCACAACCTCCCTGGACAGCCTGTTCCAGTGTTCTGCTATCCTCACTGGGAAGAAGTTTCTTCTCATATTTAAGTGGAACCTCTTGTGTTCCAGTTTGTACTCATTACCCCTTGTCCTATATCATTGGTTGTCAGCAAGAAGAGCCTGGCTCCATCCTCATGACACTCACCCTTCACATATTTATTGCATTAATGAGGTCAGCCCTAAGTCTCCTCCAAGGTAAAGAGACCCATCTCCCTCAACCTTTCCTCATAAGGGAGATGCTCCACTCCCTTAATCATCTTTGTTGCCCTGCGCTGGACTCTCTCCAGCAGTTCCCTGTCCTTCTGGAACTGAGGGGCCCAGAACTGGACACAATATTCCAGATGTGGTCTCACCAGGGCAGAGTAGAGGGGGAAGAGTACTATTCCATATATTCATCAACGACCTGGATGAGGGAATAGAGTGCACTATCAGCAAGTTTGCTGATGACACCAAGATGGGAGGAGTGGCTGACACGCCAGAAGGCTGTGCTGCCACCCAGCGAGACCTGGACAGGCTGGAGAGTTGGGCAAGGAAAAATTTAATGAAATATAACAAGGGCAAGTGTAGAGTCCTGCATCTAGGCAAGAACAACACCAGGTTCCAGTATAAGTTGGGGAATGACCTATTAGAGAGCAGTGTAGGGGAGAGGGACCTGGGGGTCCTGGTGGACGGCAGGATGACCATGAGCCAGCACTGTGCCCCTGTGGCCAGGAAGGCCAAGGGCATCCTGGGGTGTATTAGAAGGGGGGTGGTTAGTAGGTCGAGATATACTCCTTTATTCTTCATCTGACTCTTACCACAGAAGATTACATATTTCAATTACACAACTTGGGAACAACCCCTTTAAACCTCAAATTGACCTGAGGTGGCAAAAGGACCCTTAGGAAAAACACTAGTATGGTTCAAAGGAGAAAAAAAGACTGACATGCAGTATAGAGATCAGAAAGTATCCTAACTGCAACATCCAGCACACTTAAGTTCCTACTGAAAGTAAGCTGGTATCTGGCACTGTGTAGACAGGAGAAGTAAAATCCCCTCCCCTAAACAGATTACAGTACTAAAAATTGTTTATTACAACCTTCATTATAAGCAAATAATTTTTCCCACATTCAAAACCAGATGTTTCTACCTAGTGCAAGAAATAGTCTGAGGAAAAATGTTCAGGCAGCTGTGAAAGCAGTATTACAAAAACTTTTTAAATTTTCAATACAGCACATTAATTACAGATAGTATAAATAGAGTGGGTCTTGAAAACAAAACATTACCTGTGCATGAGAGAATGGCTGAATCCATATGTGTAGCCTGAATAATAATGATTCATGAAGAAATGGTAGTAGAATTCTTTTTCCTTAAATTTTCCTTCTCGTTTTAGCTTGTTGAGTAACTATTTCTCAAGCCCTGATAACTGCAGAATTCTTTGAAGACCCTGTATCCATAGAGGCATTACAATACTGACACATACACCTTTTCTAAAGAGGGCAAGAGAAATTCTTGTCTGTGAACCTTTCCAATGTCAAGTACTGTCAGCAGTTGCCCTTCCAAATCAATAACTTTTGACTGTATAGTTAAGTAACAAGGATGTTTTTAATGAATCACAAATCAATTGGAGACCTCTCATTGAGCTCAGTCAAATATAGGCCCTATTTTGCAATATTTTAGATACTTTCAAAAGTTATCAGTAAGATCTTAAGTCACCATCACACAATAAATCTACCATCTTTAAAATTCCATTAAAAACACTCCCGCAAACTTGTAACTAAAAAGAATAACAAAATCCCACTGTTAAAACACAGTGAAATTCTCCATCTTTTCTCCTACATCTCCAGTTCTAGTCTTATTATAGTAAGAAGCTTCACAATTCCTAAGCAATTCCCAAAGCACTTTGACTATTTACTAATGCTTTGAGCTAGAGAATCGTTAAAAGAATTGCTGAAGAATGCTCTCCAGAATGGCTGAAGTCACATCCAAAGAACTGATTTAAAATAGTTTATCACAAAGTCTAAGAGTCTGAATCTTACAATGTGAAACTGGGAGTTGAGTATAAAGAATCTTAGGTGGAACACTTATAGCTGTTCAAGAAACTTCAAACATCCCATTAAAATTAGAAATAAACAGCTTGACTAATTACCCTCAAAACCACCAATAAAATACAGCCACTTTTTATGTTCAGATCATTTGTCTATATATATATCCTAGACTAGTAACCAACATACAGAAAGAACTAACTCTTACTTTGTGGTCAAATGAGTCAGAGAGTTACATCTCTATCAAAAACAAATTCACCACCCCTATTGCTTTTCTTTTTGGCACTCTTAGAAAAGACATCATAGATTTAGCAAGCAAGAACAATTTGTTATTTTGTATTTTAGGACTGTTGGAAACCCTGTGAATACTCAAATGATCTTACTACTTTGCCACTGACCCTGCAAAATATTATCTTCATACTTTTGCAGGTAAGCAAGATGACACACATCTTCATTCCAATCAATCATCCTACTAAAGAGCAGTTGCATACATTTTATTTCTGCTGTAATCCTTCCTTGTCCTTTTTATTCACTATAGATGCCAAATATATTTTGGTGGGTTATGTTTATCTTTTTTAAATCATGCTTATGATCAGACTTTATTAGAAAAGTGTCTTCATTATAAAGATTTGCACCAAACCTAATAACCCAAAGTACAATTAGTAGAAAGCATCATAGCCTATACAAGATATATTTCAAACCTCTAAGAAAAGCAACTATTAATAACAAGGGTTTGGTGACCTTTCAGATAAATTTCTATACGTTAGATACTTTTTTTGTAATGGAATAATCACAGACAAACACTAAAAAAAATAAACAAAAGCTACATACACACATTTCTGAAAGACTCTTGGAAAAGATGAAAGAAGTTAAATAGTTAAAAACTAAAACTGCATTCTTTTGTATGAAAAAATATGGGGCAGCAAACAAATCTGATAGACAAATGTATCCACATGAAATGCTGGAACATTTAATATGAAAGTACATATGTAAATAATAAAGCTGTACGTAGGTTTGAAGTAACAGAAAATTCATCATGCCAAACTATTTATTAGACAGGGTAATAATATATACTGCATTTCTAAACTTTAGAGACAGCATCTCTAAACTTAAGTAAAACATCTGATATGATCTCAGACAATTGTCTCACAGGAAACCAGAGAATGGCAGGCAACAGCACTAAGAAGAAGAATCTGGGGATTAGAGTAGGATGATGAATTAAATATGAGTCAACAATATGTCACTAAAAAGACAAATGCAAGATTGGGTCATTATTAATATACATGCGCTATTAAAAACATATGAGGTAATTACTGCTCTGCTTGGCACTCGCTGATTCTTGGCAGGAATACTGCAGAAGCCATAACCCCACACGCAAGATTTTATACTACCAGTGCACAATGACTGCACACATTTGGGTACCATACTTCAACAAAAGAAATTAGAAAAAATAACATATAAAATCTACCAAAGTTTTGAAAAACAAGTCTTTCATTTACATATACAACTGCTCCTAAACTTACATATTTCTACAATTGTTTTTAATTCATTTTACTCGCCGTGCTTTGTTTAAACAAAATGCAGATTAAGTGATATCTAACAATTTGTAATTGAATCAAAATTCTGGCATACTGAAGGCAACAGGAGTTTTTACTTCAGTTAAGATATGATCTTACTCATTATTGTTAAGAGAACTTGAGGAAGGTGAAAGGAAAGGGATGATAAGAGATTCCAAGAATGTTGTCCTTGATTATTTTTCCATTCACATGTTCAATTTAGAGAAGAGGTACTAACTCCATTATTTAAAAAAAAAAAAAAACACAAACAGCTTTCCAAAGTTACATGAGAAACCATATCGGAGTAGTCATCAGCAGATGTATTCCATGAAAAAACTCATGAAGACCAAGCTTTTCAAATAATCCGTCCTCATCCAGAAGCAATCTAACAGGGAAGTGACAGTTAAAATTCTGGTCCTTAACAGAACTAGCCAATAAGTCAAATTCCAAATTTATACTGCTGCTGTATTTAAACATAGTCATAAGAATCATTTAACCTTACAGCATAAAACTCAGCTGATAATTTTTTTCTGACTAACACCTAATAAAATTTGTTCTTGCAGAATTGTGGAAAAGTTAAGGACAGTCTACCCTTCTAACAAAGTTTTCTGTTACAAGGTTGCATGGTTTACACATACGTTGTATTTCTTTATTAAAAAAATTCCTCCATATAGCACCCTCTTTGTTCTAACACTCAAACACACTTTGCCTCTAGGCCAGTGCTATAATAAAAGTAAAATTAATTCAAGGCCATTTGCTGAGAAAAAGGTATTTTCACACTTTTTTGCTTGTAACTTTTCCATGTCAAAGCTGTATTTTCTTTTTTCCTTCCCTTTGCTATTGTTTTATTATTTCCTTTTATTGGTGCAGTATCCATTGAACAACTTCAAATAAATCTGAAATATTCTGGAAGTCAACTTAAGGCATTAAGGTTTCAGATTAAAAAAATAAATTCCCAAACTTGTGAATTATTAGGAGGATCAAATTCTGAATCATTTATCAACTCATTTGAAGAGGCTATATAAAAATAGGATAAACTCAACAATTATTTAACTATTAGATAACTCAAGTATATTTTGTGGAATTGCACAAAACAGTAATATTACTTTTGGAGTGAAATAAAAAGCCATTATCCGTAAGCAAGCACTATTCAAAAATAACTCAGCAACTAAGAAATTAAGGTTATTAAACTATGCTTTCTCTCTGTCACTAGATAAAATCAGTATTCTATTTAAGAGTAACCCAATACCTTGTGTGTCCCACTGGTAAGCTATCAATATGCTGTTTCTCTCATTCTTAAGTAGAAGGTAAAATCTTAATAACATAAATTGAAAAAGAAAACTGGAAGTGTTGAGAATGTTCATACACCCACCTTACTGTACCACTTTTGCCCTGGAGAACAATCACAGCACTCAACCCTCACCTGGGAAAGGTTGTCCCCCTATTACAGCATGTGATCATTCACACACTTCCTAAGCACTTCAGACAGTAGCTCAGGAAACCTGCACTTCATACACCACTCCTCAAAGCACAGAATTTTATTATTCACTGCATATATACTGTTGTTTGTTCATACATGAGCTACTATCCTGCCCACCATTCAGTCTAATGCACAACCGACCACAGGAAATGTATGTGATAATCTGTAAAACTACCTAAGGCTCAAGTAACAGTGGTTCTGTTTTCATTTGAAAGCATTTTTCCATTTTTATATCATTTCAGCAAAAATTTATTGCATATACTTTCCTCAAACATATGTCACATCTGACTCAAGGCAAACAAGGCGAAGAATGAAATTGTGGCCTGATCTGCACACTTTTTCAAAGCAGTAGTAAGGGCACTTTTCTTTTACTACGTAAGAGTGTAATACCATCATTTCTTATAAGCGGATTCCACATCAGTAAATCTCTTTTTAAGAACAGTCAGGCACAAGTAGTATGTTGACTCTTTCTCAAGAAGTAGAAGGACTTAGGCTAGTAGCTATAAGCTAGCTGAGTTGTAATCCATTAAACAGAAACTGGTAATGTAGGAATGAGAGTGATTTTCCAAGGTAGTGTCTCTTTCTCAGATTTCTCTAAGGGCAAAACAACACACCATGTCCGAATACCTTCAATTTGAGCCAGACAAAGTTAAGGCACAGAACAGAGTTTATTTCTATGTGTTGTATGCACAAAATTAAAATAACTTCAGCCTTAATTATCTAAACATCACATTAGAAAAAGGCTATAAAACCTAATTATAAAGTAATATTAATTCATTTACAGTGAGTCAAAAATTAGTTTTGCTTAATGCAAATTTCCAGCAAATCTTCTGCTGTACCAATACGCAACTTCATAAGATTCTTAAGTAAGCAGTTGATAATTATCTCAACTATCTCTGAGTGATTATCCATCTATAAGAAGTTATAATATGACCACACGATGACAGTTCACTGCTATTCTTTCATCCAATTGAAGTCAACACTAGTAAATTCATTAACCAAAATTCCTGCACAGCTAGAACAGATCCAATTCAGCATTATTTTAATTAAAAGAACTAGACCTACCTGATTTTGGAGGAATTGTAGACATAAAATTCAGGAATGGAACAAAACTATGATCAAATTATGTCAATTACAAAATTTAACAATAATTGCTCAAAACTTAATCACTACATAGCTAACAAAAAATCTCACTTTTTTATAAGCATTGTTTTAACTTTAATTAAGATTAAACAATATGTATAATATTGCTTAATAAGAATTGACTATTTCTAGATTAATATCAGATTTATGCCTTCTGAACTGGAGGTACACTGCTGCATAAAGAAGAATAAGAAAAGGAATTCTTAACAAAAACACTGTATCCAATTCACTTGATTCACTCCATTCCATTCTTTTAACAATGTCAAAACATGCAAGTCATTTATCAGAAGCTTTCAATCAGCAGTGACTTTCAATCAGCCAAATGACATTCCACCACTTAGGGTTTACCAGCCCATTACGATGTGTTAAAGTATTTTCTTTACTTGCCCTCAAAAATCTCGATACTTCACAGAGAGCATTTGAGAGATGCTGTCCAGAACAAACCAGAGCTCTAAGACAGTGCATCTCATGCTGCGTCTAGTACACACACTGTTTTAAAACAAGCACAGCTGCCTCTGCACCACATAGCAATCACAGAAGCACGAGTACATACTCACATTAGAGAAACTCAGCTCAGATCTTTGATAGACAGGGTAATAAGGAGAGAGCTTTGCATTTGGGTAACCAAAAATTCTAAACAAGCCTAAGATGTTCAACAACTTTCTCACTTCTGTCCCAAATAAAAATATAAACAAGAGTTATGCAAACTCTATTCTTGCTGTTACAAACTGATCAGGTTCTTGAACATAACCTTAACCCAATAACTTGATATTGGACTCAAGCATCTTATAAAGACTCAGAACAACATACTGCAGATGTGAAAACAGAAAATACTTCCCAAGATATTGTAAGCTATCAGCAAACATCATTTCTTATAATGAAAGTTGAATTGTTAACATGGCGATCTCTGCTGGTATAATTGCATGTTGCCATAATATAATCTGACCTTATGAAAGTTATGTGATGAAATAGCTTTATAGAAAGTAAAATTTTTGTAGAGTTGAGTCCTTACCACAGATAAAGGTGCAATCCAAATCATAAAAGTGTATGCTTTTTACCTTCATTTTCTTTAAAAAAATTAAATCAAAAGAGCTCACAGTAGAGTCACTTCAAGCTCTTTGAATTTTATATCTCAAGTAAAACATGAAGACTGTACAATCTGCTCATTACTTAAGGGCTGTGACATTTTGTGGCTAGGTTAAGAGTTCACTTGGTTGAAAAACAATGTTCAGCACTACTAACTCATGGTTTTATCATGAATCATTCTTTCTAAAAAGATCCATATGCTGGAATCGGAGCATTGCAGGACAAACTCAACTTACAGCTCTAAGATCACGAGGAAGAGTTCAGAAATATGAAAAAGCAGATATGTGCATTCTAGATAACAAAAGCAGTGACTTAAAAAATAAATTCAATTTCTGAAAGTTTGGGCTAACAATACAGATTTTTTAAAATATAATATCATTAGTTGATCCTCCTGTGTCACTTCTTCATAGTTTCATGTTTTCAGTTTAGCAACAGTGTTCAGAGACAGCAAGAAACAAATGTGAAGTTAAAGTAGCAAAGAAATGCAAAGTTGTGTATTATAATCCTGCCCTTTGCCACAGTTTTTTAGATTTGTAAGTTACAACTAACTTTGCCTATACTCTGCTTGATTTATATTTCCAGCTTTGTAGGTTTTTCCATTTACTTTTGTTAAACATTTCCATTAGCTTTGTTTAGGATTCTAGCTAAACATATAAGGTATTTCCTTGTTATTTCCCACATCCCTGGCCCCTTAACAATTTTGCTGAAAGTATGAGTCAACTTCATTTTGCTTCTCTGCTAAAGTTCTACAACCAACACAATACATTTTGTTTTAATCAATAAAACACTTTTTGCTACACAGGTTTTCAAAAAGTGGTTTTGTATTTTCTATACTTCATTAAGTCTCGCAGTAAAGTCACCTGCAGAATCAGTTTGAGTAGAAATTCAGCTTCAGAGACACAGTCTACTAACCAATAACTGTAATGAGAGGACCATCTAGTGGTGACAACCACGATTCACACTCCGCTGTTTTGAAGACAAATGCCCACTGTTAAGGTATGCAAGTCAGTGGGAAACTTCTCAGTCTTTGGTTTTTTTTTAACTGCTTCTTTAATTTAAATTCCAGCCTTCTATGCTGAGACTAAATGAATGAGTTTGTTGACTTCCTTCATCTGTGTCTGTTGTGAGAACATGTATGTCAATTCTTCCACGTGTGAAAGTTGTTTGTGTCATCAAATCATTAATGTGAAGACACTAGCAAGAATGAAGCTGTTGCTAACTAGGCTACAAAACAGGTTTGTTTACCTCACAATTCTCTCCTCAGAGAAATCTATAATACTTTTTCTTCTTAATATAAGACACAACAAAATCACCAGTGGAGAAATGACACTTGTACTTGGTATGTTTTACACCTCCATCACATTTAAGTTAAACAGATGTGTTTAACAGACCAAATTATAACATAACAAGGGTCTAAGATTGCCACAAACTAGCAGGGACAGGAGAGCAAAAACTTACATTATGGGAAGCTGACTGAGAATGTGATACACATCTAGTGGTATTTGTTGCTATATTTCGAACATGTCAAACAACTGAAGAGACATTCTTCCCCAGATATCATAGTAAAAGAACCTGCAAGAAATTCTCTTCCCTAATGAAGCTATAGGCACAGGGAAAGGTTTCTGTGGGCACACATTTAACTACAAACAGCTGAAGGAAGCTTAGTGGAGCTTTGTAACCAAACCAAAACATAAAACAGTAGTAGAGCATTTGTTTCTAACAGCTATACTTCCTCATTTATGAAAAGCTCTGATAGGACTCTAGGTCAACCAATATTCAAGAGAAATATTTCAGGCAGTTTCTCGTTAAAGACAGGCATCCTAAAGACACTAAGCTCCCTTGTAGATTAGAGGACCAGATTCTACCCCAATACAATCTAAACCAAACTTTAATATTATGAAAAACTGAAAGTTTGGTGCGAACAAATCTCTGCCTCTTCAGACCCTGTAAGGATCTAAAGGGAACTGCAGATTTTTCAGCAACTCAGAAAGTTAAAAGAACTGCTGGATTGAAACAGAATTCCCTTCTATACCTCTATGTATACCTTGCTGCCTACTTATGAACTGTTCCTCAGTTGTAGTAGCAGTCTCACAGCCTCAAACTTCTACTCCAACCTGTTTTATGCATCTCCTGCAACCCTACCTACCCCATCTCACACTGTGAAACATGAGGACAAAAAAGCATGCTTAAGCTCTTTCCCCACAGGGTTCTCTATAAAGCAGGGGCAGCAGTAAGCCTCAGCCACCTTCTTCACTGTTCAACCTTCCCTTTTCAAAGGACACTGAAACTTTTTCCAAAGGAATGAGCAGAGGTCACTACAGAGGCCAAAGGGAGATGTAGGATGGGAAATGGAAACCATGTGCTGGTTTTACATCCCAATTATCAAAATGGACTATGCAACCTTACAGCATCAGGAGACTAACAGAGCACTTGGCATCTCAATTAAAGCCACAGCTGTAGTGGCCTGCCAGATACCACAGACTTCATCTACACATGGGTGGAAATCACACTGTGAATGAGCACATGAGAAATCTGAATACCAAGAGGCAAGTATTTTATCTGAGGTAAGAGCAAGCAGTAGCAAACTGATCATTTTTGGCAGTATCCATTAAATTGACAGGCAACTGATTGGACACAGTCCAACAATAAAGAAATAGAGTGTTAACTAGAACCCAAATAACAGTTTGTCCCAAGAAAGGACAGAAAACTCTCAAGAATGTGTTAGAGGACACCAGTACAAACTACTGTACACAACCTCAATCCTATTTTTCTTTTGCTAGTGTTAACTGGTATGGCTGTGTAGAATGAGTTTCTTTAGCACTGGAGGCAGAGAATTAAGAGCTCCATAAAAAAGAAAAAAAATATAATCTTTAGCATGACAAATCTGAGCAAGGCTGAGCAACTTCATAGATCAAGTGCTCTGTGTCAGCTCCTGCAGCATTCTTTGCTTCCTCTGACGAACGATTATGTTTCTGGGGGACTGACATTCACCCTCCTCTCTGACACTCCCACAGCATGCTTTCCCTGTGTGCGTGCTTTCCTCTTCAACTGCCATTCTCCTCTGTCTGCTTCAGTAGCTCTGTAAACATGACCTCTGAAGTGCCTCTTTTACCTTCTCATTGTTTCAAAAATGCTTGAGTATAGCAATAAGACACAATTAGTCACAGCAGTAACAGAAGGCAATAAATAGAAAAAACTCTCTCTATGTTTTGTTAGTCCACTTCTAGAGTGTGGTGTAGGGGTCACAACCATTAGCAAAGCAAGGCCACTGCTGCACACTTACAGCACTGCCACCATTATGAATTAACCTCTGCCAAAAGTGAGAGACTGTTGGCAGATGCCTGGCAAGAGTTCCAGAGAAGCCTGTGGAAGGCAGAGAGTAAAAAAAAGAAAATATTTCTTTATTTACAGACCAGATGGCTCTCAACTGCATCCCAAAATATCTGCCAAAGATACACACAGATAGTATGGCAGGCCAGACCAGGACAGATATCTGTTTAGTAAAACTAACAATGCTTGGTAGACCTCCTTCCTGATTCACCCTGGCTGGTCTTGTAAGATGGAAATAAAACCACAATACTGTCATTCATAAGCCTCAAGGAGAGAACAGGGTATTAAAGATGATATTTAAAAAACCTGAAACAGATTCACTGAAAAAGTCCAGGGGCAAGCTTAAAAGCACATCCTTGACAAGAAATCTAATCAGACAGTCCAGGAAAGCCACACAGAAAGGATATTCAGGCCAGGAAATCTACAAAACCAAACATTCTTTCATTTCCCCAAAAGAACTTTCTCCAGTGTCCATTTTGCCCATTTCTCTGATGCTTTAATATATGCCCTAGTAGTCTGCCATCAGGTGTCTGAACATTCCTAGCTTTAGGTCTTAAACAGAAAACAGCTTCATCGTATGATATGAACATGTGTTATTTATTACATAACACAAATATCTGCCTTCCTTGTTTATTAACACTTATGCCACCTCAAAACAAGACATCAGGTCATTCTTTTTCCACAGCAATAAACACACTAACTGGAACATGGCGAAGAAGAAAGGAAAAGGAAAGCAGTTTGACATGCTTGGACAGAAGTGCTACTAGAAAACAAGAAAAGTTTGCAGAATTTAACCAGAGTTCCCTCTGCTGTTCTTGCTGCTTTGTGAGGATTTGCCCTCATTTTGACCATACTGGGTGTCAAAAAGTGTTTGGCTGGCTGAGTAGTTTCTGAGGTAAACATTGCAAGCTAGGGAGGCAGAAAGTAAAGACATTTTCTTCATTACATCACTTGCATCTGCCACAGGTCATGACAAGGTATATGACAGACAGGTCTGGCATCAAGACTGAACTAGTGGTGAGACCTTTACTCAGATCTCCATGGTAAACAAAAATGCATGTCAAAAATCCAGAGTTTATTCTGCAGCACTGCATGGTGGTACACAGGTATTTGTTTTCTTGTTCCTGAACTATTCCAAAATCATGACTCCTGGCTTATGATCCCCTCAATACATCTCTTGCTGCAATTCCGCTATAGTATATCAGGAAGCACACTATTCCCTCTTTTCAGACTTAGGAGACTCTGTATTGTCTTTCTGCTGTTAACAGGAATATGCCCATGGCCTATACACTCACTCAAGATATTCATAGCATAGATACCTACTCACCCACGTAGGCTGACTGTTTTTCCCAAGGTGGTTGTGAAAAATTAGTAGGTGAAAAATCTCTTCAGTCAGTATGAATTTTCATCAACAGAATTTAAGCCCAGGGAAAAGCTTGAGTTTAAGATAAGGCACTGTAGAATTATTGCAGACAGAGAACTGAGGAATTGTCTACATATATTTGCCATTTTGACTCAAAAGACTTTCTGCCTTGGTAAAGTGATATCAGTCTGCTAACAGTTTGGGGACACTACTTGTGTAGATGACAACTATCCACCAATATTGTTGGGCAAACTTTACTTCTGAAAAGAAAGAGCTGTCATGCAGAACAAACCTAAATGCTTCCCGATTGGAACACAAAAACATTCATAATTATGTCATAAGTTCATATCTGGTTCAAGATGTGAGGAAACAGCTATTCTGCATTTAATATTCTTTGCATCATTTTAACTTCCGTTAGGTATCAGATAAAAGGCACCATCATTTATAGAAAGATTATTTCCTCTAGACAGCAGCACCATGTTGCTTTTCAAAATTTAAGTTCATCCTTAACTGTTCACAGTTAAAAAACTAATAAGAATATGCAACAAAGAACCTACCTTTTACACCACCAAATGGACCATAAGTCATATTACAAGCAGTTCTCTGAAGATGGTGCTCATACATCAGTTTAATCTGATACTGGTTCCCATGTTCCACAGTTCCCAGAGTCCCTACAAAAAACAAAGGGTATACACTTATATCTTTGATCCATGCAATGTGAAAGAAGTAAAGGAGTAGCAGTTTAAACAATCTGAAAAAAACCTATAACTTACTCCTAGTGACTTTGAGATATGAAGGTTCACACTGCTACTTTATTTAAAAAAAAAACAACCACCAAGCTACAAAATTCCTAAAGGCCAGAACCAGAAATAAGGTCTCACTACACTAAGTATGATATAAAGACAGCAAAAAGCTGACATTTTACTACTTACATGTATTTTTCGGCATCTCTAAGATTAAAAAAAAGCATGCTCAAAGAGGAATTCTTATGATTCACTAGTTACTCAGTGAATATACTACAACCAACAGCCAGCCTCAGCTGTAATACTCTGTCTCAAATTATGCTGCAGCTAGTCATTAGTTGTAATTTGACAAAGCTGTGCTTAGAGCACATTTATCACTTGCCTTTACTCTCTCTGAAATTCAGTGCAGTGATCAACAATGCAAAGATAAGAGGCAAACATACAGTAACAAAAATAATTCTATTATATACATCACATTATCTGAAAAGGTCTGAATAGATTTTAACTTTCTCACTCCTTCAGGGAATTAGAAGTTCAAAAAGTTCTTTCTTAAGAAACCGAAGTTAAAGCTCCCCTTTCAATAACCAAAAGTCTCTCCTGCATCCCATAAAGAAAACAAAGTTCATCACGTAGAGTAACACTTAACAACTAATATTAGCTATCAAAAAAAAAACCTTTGAGAACAGTCACATCAGCAAGGAAAAAGGTGTTCTGAGTGATATCTAAGCTAAATACTACCACAGCTTTAAGTATACAGAGATTATTCCAACACTGAAACATGCTATGAAAGATTTGTAGCTTATGCTAACTTTTCAGGGGCGACCTTATTAATGTTTATAAATATATAAAGGGTGAGTGTCATGAGGATGGAGCCAGGCTCTTCTCGGTGGCAAACAATGATAGGACAAGAGGTTCCACTTAAATTTGAGAAAAAACTTCTTCTCAGTGAGGGTGACAGAGCACTGGAACAGGCTGCCCAGGGGGGTTGTGGAGTCTCCTTCTCTGGAGACATTCAAAACCCACCTGGACATGTTCCTGTGCAACCTCATCTAGGTGTTCCTGCTCCAGCAGGGGGATTGGACTAGATGATCTTTTGAGGTCCCTTCCAATACCAAACATACTGTGATACTGTGTGTGATACTGTAATTTCTCCAACTAAAACCCAATAGAGCTTTTAAGCAATTACCCCTAAAGCAGGCCCACGTTAGGGAAAGGATTGGAATAGACATGACAAAAAAAGCCCCAGTTGGATAAGTATCTCACTATGTAGCAACACCAGAGGAAAAACAAGCTAGAAAGCAGTCAGCCTGTGTATACTGACTGTAATACAATATCCAGGCCATACTTTAATCAGCCCTGAAGGCTGCTTTCATTTGTCAAGGAGAAGCAGCATAGTCATTTTATTATGAGTAACAGATACAGCAAAAAGTATAAAGCAAGTAAAGATCCCACTTTATGGAACAGTAATTTGCCATGGAAGCATTAAGAAATAATGATCGTTATTTCTCAAAGTAGCTTTTCCAAAAGTACCTGAATGCTTACAGTCTATTAAAGGACTGTAAAACTTTACTTTTATTATTACTTAAATGCTTAAGCTATGTAGACCAAACAGGAAAATATTACTAGAAAAGAATTCTAGTCTGACTTACGTTGTATGCCTTTAAAACAAATTTTAAAATAAATTGTTTTAATAAAAATCATACTAGTAAGCTACAATCCTAAGACTTAAGTACTACTATAGAGAAGGGAAAGTACAAAGACTGCAGTACATCTCAAAGTATCAACCCTCAACAAAGACCAATTTTACAGGTGTCTTCAGATAAGATAACTAGGAGGCAAACAAAATCTGGAAAGAGAGCATGTGTTTGTAACTTACCAGCTTATAGCTGTCCCTGCACAGAGAAAATTAACAATGTAAAGTTGTCTACCCAATTGTGAAGATGGGGTACAAACAATAGATCTCTTAAATCTGTGCTTTGCTTCAAGCATGTATTAGAGAGAACTCAATGCACAGAATAGGTATTTTGTGACTTGCATCTTTACATACAGAGAGGACAGAGCACTTAAGAATTTCCAAAGGCAGAAGTAATAGGATTTAAGGAAACACATAGTAGGTTCACCTTTTACTAGTATTAACCTCCTGTCTTTTCTCTTGGGCTACATCACCAGTGTTCTGACTTTCTAAGAAATTATCTGGACTTTTTTAGTTCAGAAATAATTGTAACTGCTCCATTTTTAAGGAGCTAAGTTGTCATTAAACAATCATTTTTTCATTAGCATGCAGAACAGTAACCCCCAGTCCTAGAATTGTAATGAGAACTAGTTGTTCACAAGCTATACCGACCACAGATCATCATGCACATCACAGCATCTCTAGCACTGAGCATATTAGCAAATCTCTGTTAACCACTGGGAAATATCTAGGCCTAATTACTAATATTTCCTCTTCACACATAAGTTTGAGTGAGAGAATATGACTACAACTCTTCAGCAATGATGAGCAAACACTGTATATACCAAGTTTAGTATTAACCTAATTCAAACTTTAGAATACACTTAAAATCACTGGAAAGCCTGTATCTGTAAACTAACCTGAAACAGTATATACACACAGTTTTCGGCAATGCAACACAGCCAGGTGAAGTCCTTCCGTACCACTGTAAAGAAGGTTAAAAAAGCATTGTGTTCAGATAAATTCCAAGTAAAAGGTACACAGTATAAAATTCAAGTAACAGGTTGAAATTACTTTCACATGTGGGCAGAATCCAAAGGTTTGGGTGTTAGATGCTAGCATAAAAACCTCAGAAGTACTAATCTTCCTAAATCCGTACTGCAGCACTTGAACTTAATTTCAAAGTTAAAATGAATCCTTTAAGAACATATTTTCAGATGTATGTATGAAAAGCAAGTCAACTATTTTCCCAGTTTAGCCTGAAATTCATTTCAAACAAGGTGCTGTTAATCCTTTCAAAAACCAAATGGATATAAGAATCATCCCTCCAAATAAGTACTATTCAGCAACCACATACTTTTTCTTTCATTCATTTTTGTACCAGCTGCATGGAACATAAAATAACTAAACTATAAGGCAGTAGTCATAAACAGAGAATCCTGTGTTCACATTTTTCTTCCCCCAAACCTAAGTAGTATTTCTTGCAGAGAAAGTTCTTGTGCTGTAGCTATAGAAAATGTTTTAGACCATTTCACAGGGTAAGGCATTAGAATTCCTGTGTAGGCTCACTGCATGGGTGAGTGAATAAAAGAATAAAAGAAAAAAAAGAATAAAACTTGAATAAAAGAAGAACAGTTTCCAACTGATGTAGGCCTTTCAGCTTGCGGCCTTTGGTCTCAGAGCACAAGTCTTTCCTGTGGTTAGTACAGGTTTTTCTCTCCTTTTAAAAATAAAGGTCATGCTGCAGTATTAGAAGTTAATTTCAAAATTAAAATGAAACCTTTGAGAACACATATTTAATTTTTAGAATAAAATAAAGTTCTCCTAAGTAGATTCTCTTACAGCCAACTAAATATAAGGCCTTTTTCTTAGAGTCAAAGTATCTCTTTTCTACCTGGCCACTTATTTCCAATTAATTCATTGGAATTAAAGATCTTCAGTCACCTGTCAAACCCAAAACAACCAGGTAACATTACATCTTAGATCATAACAAGTTACTCAAGTTCTCCTAACACCTAAAAAACCCTTTCAATACAAGGCTTTTCCTGTTATACATACTTTTAAAAAATTATACAAGTATCTGGAAGATTCTCTTCCACATATACATTAAGTAAAAATTCTCTCATTGCAAGATAATTCAAGAAGCAGATCAAATGCATATTACAGTATTCATAGATGTGTTTAATAGTTGTCCATCTGGAAACTGAAAACTCCCCAAAACGAAGAAAGAAAAACGCATCTAAGCCTTAAATAAACAGCAACATAGCCTATTGTTGACTTACGAAACAAATTTTCCCACTTCCACCTGCAATATTGGTTCTCGTAACTGCACCTCCAAGAGCAAGTCCTCAGGTTGTACTCCATCTCCAGGTTTCACAGGATGTGGGTTAAAGATTCGGAGATATCCCATATAACTGCCCACAATAATTTTATCTAAAAAAAAAAAAAAAAAAAAAAAAAAGAGAGAGACTACAGAATACAATAGCACAGGCAAAATTCAATTTGCTGCAGAAGCGCTTCAAAGAATGCCTTTAAAAAGACTATTTAGATGATTCAAGTAATGTTTATTATGCTCTGTCTTCTAGATTAACAATTAGCTTTCTTGCAAATCCACGAAAACCTGTCAGCAAAGTGTTCAATATGGCAATTATGGTGGTGGCACTGACCATTACTACTATTCCATCAATTTAGACTGATGTTCACACTTCTTAAAAAGTCCCATTCTGATAAAACTAGGCTTACTAGAGATAAGCCTGGGGGCAGCACACCAGTGTTTGAGGGACAGTGTACTAGCATGGTCCTTTGGTCTGTCATCTCAGAGGAGGTAGGGGATGGAGATTCATGTGCCAGCAAAGACTCAAGGGTTATTAATGTGTTAGAAATCATGGAAGCACCTCAGAACAGTCACACAGGAATTGGGACTTCTCCCACAAAAAAAGTGGCTGGATCATTAGCCCAACCAAAGTGCATCTACACCAATGCACGCAGCTTGGGCAACAAACAGGAGTTGGAAGCCATTGTGCAGCCAAAAAACTACTATATAGTTGCAATCACAGAAACATGGTAGGGCAACTCACACAATTGGAGTGCTGCATTGGATGGCTATAAACTCTTCAGAGGGATAGGCAAGGAAGGGGAGGACCTGGGGTAGCCCTGTGTGTTGCAGACTGCTTTGTCTACAGCTTAATGATGGTGATGAAAGGATTGAGTGTTTATAGGTAAGAGTCAGGGTGAAGGCCAACAATTAGATAACATGGTGGGAGTCTATTATAGACCTCCCAATGAGGTTGAAGAGACAGATGAAATACTCTACAATCAGCTGAGAGAAGTTTCACAGTTTACGGCCCTTGCTCTTATGGGAGACTTCAACTTACTAGATATCTGCTGGAAATACAATACAGCAGAAATAGTTGTCATAGCTTAGCCCTAGCCCCCCTCCCAAGCCAACAGCTAAAACCACACGCTGCTCACTCACACCCATGGGATGGGGCCTAGAATCAGAAAACAAAAGCAAAATTCATGGGTTGGGATAGGAACAGTTTAAGAGAAAAGTGAAGAAAAACTAACAAACAGTAACAACAACAACAAAAGAACAACTTACAAAGCAATGGACACACAGCGCAATCACCACATGGGCACCCTGCCACAGCAGCCCACCCCCCTCTGAAGTACCCTGAACTGGAGGTCATGCCCAAAATACAAAAGCGTCAAACCATGTGGTCCACAGAGAACCAAGAGGGTACTCCAGCGTCCTGCTCCCAGCAGAGAGAGTAAGAGAGAGAGACTGCCCCACCAGCCCACCCCCCTTGTAACTGAGTATGACCTTATGTGGTATCAAATACCCCCTTTGGCCAGTTCTGAGTCAGCTGTCCTGGCAGTGTAGATATTAACCCTATCTCAGCTGATTGAGCACATTCCACCCCTTATTCTATACCATTTATCTCATGCTCAAGTCTTACACTTACCAACTAATTACTACCACCTTAAATACATATATACATACAGATATTTTTTCGCTTAGTTCATGGCATAATCTTATTCCTTTGAAATGTTCATTAAGTCCATGACTTTGGACTCTATTAGGATGGTCTTCAGGGACAAAAGAGATGGAGTGTCATATTGGAGTGTTGTTTTGTTGCATGCTGCATCTGGAAATTATAGGTCATGCTCACAATTTGCAGGTCAAAGGTGTCAACCTTGAGGATGTGGCTGGATGCCAGTTCTTGGAGCCAGCTCTGGTTCCATTATTGCTTCACTTTGTTCAGTTTTGCTGAAGTTCATTCTTCATTAACCTAAAAGGTACTTACTGAATACTGTTAGTATGTTGCAAGGTATTATGCAGCAATTACCATCATACAATTCACATCATGGGATTATTCTCAGCCCAAATCAAATCTCCCTGAGATACGCACTGGACTCCTCCATCCTTCAATATTACCCACCAACTGCTCCCAGGTCTCCAAGCAAAAGTAATCCCACAGAAGGGTTTGCATTTGCCCAAGGCAGGGGTCACCCAGACTGTTTTCTGCAACACATTCTTCATTCGCACGACAGTATGTGGAAGCTTCAGCTGGGCAGGGCCAGCTCAAGTGGTAGATCCCCTAGTGTTAACTAACCAGGTGGTCTTTGCTAAATTTGAATCCCAATTTCTAAAAGTTCCAACACTGATTGCTCTTAACGTAGTCTTCTAACAGCCCATTGTCCCATTCAGTTTTCCCAGAGGCTGGTGCATGGTAGGGGATGTGATATACCCACTCAATGCCATGCTCTTTGACCCAGGTGACTATGAGGGTATTCCAGAAATGAGTCCCATTGTCTGGCTCAATTCTTTCTGGGGTGCCATGTCACCACAGGACTTGCTTTTCAAGGCCCAGGATAGTGTTTTGGGCAGTGGCACAGTGTATGTTTCCATCCATACAGTGGCTGCTTCCACCATTGTAAGCACATAGCGCTTGCCATTACGGGTTTGTGGGAGTGTAGTATAGTCAATTTTCCAGGCCTCCCCATATTTATACTTCAGCCATCACCTCCCATACCACACAGACTTTAACCACTTGGCTTGCTTGATTGTAGCACATTTCATAATTGTGAATAACCTGTGCAATAGTGTCCACAGTCAAGTACACCCCTCAATGACAAGCCTACCCATAAGTTGCATCCCCTCCTTGATGACCTGAGGCATCAGAGGCCCACCAAGCTATAAATAATTAACCTTTGTGTTGCCAGTTCAAATCTACCTGAACCACTTTAATCATGGCAGCTTGATCCACCTGATGGTTGCTTTGATGTTCTTCAGTGGACCAACTTTTAGGCACATGAGCATCTACGTGGCACACTTCTATGGGCAGGTTCTCTAGCTGGGCAGCAACACCTCACCATAATTCATCAGCCCAGATGGGTTTGCCTCTGTACTGCCAGTTACTCCTCTTCCATTGCTGTAACCATCCCCACAGGGCATTTGCCACCATCCATGATTCTGTATAGAGACAAAGCACTGGCCATTTTTCTTGTTCAGCAATGTCCAAAGCCAGCTGGGTGGCTTTCATCTCCACAAACCCACTCAATTCACCTTGTCCTTCAGTGGCTTCTGTGACTCACTGAAAGGGGACTCCACACAGCAGCTTTCCACCTCTGGTCCTTTCCCATGATACATCCCATCAGTGAACAGGGCATATGACTTCTCATTCTCTGATAGCTCATTATATGGTGGGGTCTCTTCAACATGTGTTACTTCCTCTTCTGGCGATACTCCAAGATCCTTACCCTCTGGCTAGTCTGTCATCACCTCTAAGATCCCTGGGTGGCCAAGGTTTCTTCATCAGAGCCCGTTGCATGATCAATGTAACCCACTTACTCCACATAGCATCATTTGCGTCATGAGTAGAGGAGACCTTCCCTTTGAACATCGAACCCAGCACCAGCAGTCGAGGTGCCAGGAGGAGCTGTGCTTTAGTACCAACCACTTCTGAAGCATCTCAACTCCCCTCATATGCTGCCAATATCTCCTTTTCAGTTGGAGCGTAGCAGGCCTCGGATCTTCTGTATTCCCAGCTCCAAAACCCCAGAGGTCGAACTCGAGTCTCCCTGGTCCTTTCTTTTCTCCCCCCGTTCCATTTTCCCTGTAGACTGGGTGTGATTACTAATCAATTCCAAGAGACGGTGTCCAAGGTATGGAAATAACATCAACGTCATATAAAAATACCACCAGAGACATGCAGGACTAGAAATCACAATCTCATAACTTGATATTACACAGGACAGCAATATGATAAACCTAATCCTTTTCCCAGATGTAATAAACAGCACCACAGGGACACATAGGGCATGTAGGAATTCAGATAACACAGCCACATTGACAAACAAAGAAACATCGTGACCACTTAACTAATATAGTAAATGCGTATTTTAACATGCTCGGGTCAGCTCTATCATTATCCCAGCCCTTTGTTTTCTCCTGGTTGGCTCACAAAAAGGACTGTTGTAGTTTAGCCCCAGCCCCCTCGCAGCTGATAGCTAAAACCTCATGCCACTTGCTCATCCCTCCCCGACCCCCGGTGGGATGGGGAGAATCAGAAGACAAAGGCAAAACTCATGGGTTGGAATAAGAACAGTTTAAGGGAACAGCAAAGAAAAACAAACAGTAACAATAACATTAAAAGCAAGTAAAAAGCAACAGACACACAGTGCAACCACCACATGGCCGCCCTGCCACAGCGGCTGCCCCCCTTTGAAGCAGCAAGGGGACGCCCCGGCTGCAATCCCACCAAAACCACCCCCCTGCCCCAAACAGTGCCTCACATCCAAAATACAAAATCACCAAACCACATGGTCCAGAGAGAACCAAGAGGGTCCATGACTGCCCTGCTCCCAGCAGAGAGGCTGCACCCCTGTCCCACCCACTTTGTGACTGAGCTTGACCTGATATGGTATCAAATACCCCCTTTGGCCAGTTCTGGGTCAGCTGTCCTGGCAGTGTAGAAATTATCCCTCTCTCAGCCGACCCAGCACAACTGTCTAGGAGGTTCCTGGAGTGCATGGGAGGTAACTTCCCAACACAGCTGATTAGAGAGCCAACTAGTGAAAGTGCCCCACTGGACCTGTTGTTTGTGAATAGAGGCAGACTTGTGCATGATACAGCAGTTGGAGGCCACCTTGAGCATAGCAATCATGAGATGATAGTGTTTTCAATTCTTGGAGAAGTAAGGAGGAGGGTCAGCAGAACTGCAACCTTGGGACTTCCAGAGGGCAGAATCTGGCCTGCTTAGGACCGTGGCTGACAGAGTCCTTTGAGAGGCAGCTCTGAATGGCAAGTGAATCCAGGAAGGCCAGACATTCATCATGAAGGAAATCTTAAAGGTGTGTGAACAGGCCATCCCTACATGCTGAAATATGGGCCAACAGAGAAGAAGACCGGCTTGGCTGAACAGAGCGCTTTGGCTGGAACTCAAGAATAAAAGGAGAGTTTATGAAGGGGCAGGCAACTCAGGAGGACCACAAAGATGTTGTGCGGTTATGCAGGGAGAAAATTAGAAGGACCAAAGCCCAGCTAGAAAAGGATCTGGAGGTGCTCATTGACAGACAGCAGAATAAGAGCCAGCAGTGTGTCCAGGTGGCCAAGAAGGCCAACAGCATGCTTGTGCGCATCAGCAATAGTGTGGCAAGCAGAACTAAGGAAGTGATCATTCCCCTGTACTCAACACTGGTGAGGCTGCACCTTGAATCCTGTGTACAGTTTTGGACCACTCACTACAAAAAAAGATATTGAAGCGCTGAATCAAGTTCAGAGAAGGGCAATGAAGCTGGTGAAGAGTCCAGAGAACAAGTCTTATGAGGAGCAGCTGAAGGAAGTGGGACTAAACTAGCCTGGAGAAAAGCAGGCTCAGGAGAGACTTATTGCTCTCTACAGCTATCTGAAAGGAGGTTGTAACATGGAGGGTGTTGGTCTCTTCTCCCAAGCAGCAAGTGACAGGGCGAGAGCAAATGGCCTCAAGTTGTGTCAGGGGAGGTTTAGAATCATAGAATTGTTTTGGTTGGAAGAGACTGTTCAACTGTTAACCTAGTATTGCCAAGTCCACCTCTAAACCATGTCCCCAAGAACTCCATCTGCATATCTTTTAAAGACCTCCAGGGATGGTGACTCAACCACTTCCCTGGGCAGCCTGTTCTAATGCCTGACAGCCCTTTCAGTAAAGACATTTTTCCTGATATCCAATCCAAATCTCCCCTAGTTTATCATAAAGATCCCAAATATTTATCAATTAAAAAAAACCCATACACAAGAACTCTCCATGACAGCAAAGATCATGAACTGGTGTAAATATGTCCTCAGACACATCATTTCAGTTCCACACTTTATTTCCACAATATTAAAGACTACATAGAAAAGCAATGTTTACTCAAACAGTCATTTATTTCAAGGGCCTGTTATTTTTCAGTCAGAGAAGGCTGGTTGTTTTTCTAAATTCTTAGCTTATTAGCTCTCACCTTCCTTTTTTTTTCATTAAGTTTTTTCAACAACTTAAAATGTACGTTTCCTCCTATAGCTAACTGAAAATGTTCTATTTTAAAGATATCTGCCATTGAGGGAATAAGACATGAAACAAACTGCTATTAAACACAAGAAAGAATTAAGATGTTTAGAAACCTACAAATATACAAAGAAAAATAGCATTGAATTTATCATCTTAACCTTAAAGAGACACATTAAAGAGAGTTTAAACTAACCAGCCAACTAGCCTGGTTAACAAGCTTTCAGGATGCATTCGTCAAAGAAACCTGCAGCTGTGTAGCTTAAAAGTCTCAATCATGTAATTCTGAATTTACCTTGTCCACTGCCACTATTATCAACATCACCAACACACAGACAGCCTTGGTCAAATTCTTCCTTTTCTCCAAGTATAGTAGACCACCAGTCTCTAGCTTTAAACAACGACATTCTTCTTTACTGAAAATGAAACAAACAATTGTTAAAGTGTATACTAATACATTTACAACTGTTTATATAAACAACTTTTTCTTTGATAGCAACAACTTTTATTGAGTATAGTCTATCTCTTAGCTTCACATTGCTCTAGTGTGAGCTGAATACATGTTCATTTCAGGTGTCTTGGGCATCTGATTATGTAGTTTAGAAAACAGCCTTAGGAAACTCATCATTAGTTTACAAATTAGTTGTGATAAATACTGCCAGTTATATTAACAAAAGGAAAAAAATTGTAAACTGTTAAAAGCCTTCTGTAAAAAGTATTAAGGCTGTAATATAAGTGTTCAAAGTCAGAGAACTGAGGTTTTCTGTCTTACTATGGAGTATCAGGAAAAACACATTCTGATGCAAGTCTTCTGCAAAAAACCCTTATTTTTAAAAAAGTAAATGAAGACATTGAAACAGACAACATCAAAACCTCCACCAAGTAATCTCCTTGAAGATGTGCTAGTGACACAGCTAAAGAACTCGGTCAGATAGGGCACAAATCAGCTTTTCTGCTCCCTACCTACTGTTATTTTAAGTAGAGGGGGCGGGTGGAAGAGAGACGAGACTAATCCTTTCATAGGCGGCTTGACAATAACACCGCCCTGGCTCAAAACTCACAGTTAAATGCCTATGCTCTGCCATCGGTGGGATAAACCTGAACAAACTCAACCTCACCGCAGCAAAGGGCAGCCAAGCAGCGCCAGCCCCAGCGGTTCTTTCCGGGAAGAATGAAAAATGATGGGCTCATCCTTTGATGAGCAAACTCAGCCTGCAAACCCGTGCTTTTGCTCTTTAAAGGAAACCATACGTGGAGAATAAAAACTTCCCCCCCGCCAACACCTTGGGTGGTTACCGTCTCACCGTCGTTATGCCAGCTAGGCAACCTGCCGCAACCGAGCGCGGGCTGGCAACAGCGCAGCCCCCCGCACACACCTCCCTCTCCCTGTGCAGCACCTCCCCCTGAGCCCCGCACCCGGACGCACACACATACCCCGGAGCGGGAGAAGACAGACAGCAGACCGGCGGGGTTACCTGGGCGGGAGATAGCACCTCCCGGGCGCGGCACGGTCCGAGCTGCACAGGGGACACACGGCAGCTCCCCGCTCCCCGCTCCCCGCAGGAGCTCTTCGCTCAGGCGCAGCTTGAGGCGATACGCAAGGTGAGACACAGACCGGCAGAGCTACAGCCCCCTCCTCGTTGCCGCCGCCAGCTCCAGCGCCGTCCTCACTCCGCGTTAAGCACCAGCCGCGCCCGGCCCAGAAGGGGCGGCCGCGCTTCGCGCCGACGCTGGTATATGTAGTTTGGGAGGCAGCGTGACGAAACGTTGGGCTCTCTCATTTCTTCCTATGCGGGGGAGGAAGAGAGTAATTCCTTCCTGTTGGTCGAGGAGGAAAACAAACAAACAAACAAAAAAAACTTCTCGACTGGTGCTTTTTCTTTTCAAAGCCCTCACAGAAACCTCTCGCCCTTGAGGGCGCCCGCTGCACCGCCCTCCTCCACCAGCCCGTCCGCCTTTCTCCCCCCACTTTTCCTCCTGGGTGGTACCGCCGGCAGGCTACGCGCACGTGACGTCTCGCCGGGAGCCCGCGCCGGAGGCGGGGCGGCGGGGCGCGCGCGGCGCTGTCGTTGCCGGGTGTGGCGGTTGTTGTGGACCCGCTCGGGCAGGTGCTGAGGTGCGACCCCTCCACCCCCCCGCTCCCTCCTTCAGCGGCGAGGGGCCGCTTCCCCGCAGCGGCTCTCGGCGCCTTGCCGTGCCCCTGCGAGCTACCATGGACAGGACCGCCGTGGCGAAGATGGGCGCGGTGGCCAGCGCCAGCGTGTGCGCGCTGGTCGGCGGGGTGGTGCTGGCCCAGTACATCTTCACCATGAAGAAGAAGACGGGCAGGAAGACCAAGATTATCGAGATGGTACGTGGTAAGAGGCCGAGAGCGGGGGCGATGCGGAGGAGGCCGGCTGCCCTCCGCCCCCGCCCGCACGCCCTTCTTCTTCTCCTCAGGCCGGCGCCTCCCGGGTGGGGCCCACCCACGCCCCACGGGCGTGTCCGTCCCCGCCCCCGCTCCGCAAGCCGCCCCCAAACACCAGCCCCTTGCCCAAAGCACGCGAGGGCCTTCTGTTTCACATACGTGCCCTTCAGATCCTGCCGTCGGCGGTTCGGCTGCTGGCCGGCACCAAAAGTTAACAGAGGTCTTCTCTCCGGATCAGTGGAGCTCTGTCTTGTGCCCGCCCCCCGAGGCGAAGGGGCAGAGGAGGGTTGTTGAGCCCAGTTTCTGTTCGTAAGGACAGACACTGGAGGCAGGTGCAGCGGTTCCACCACAGCATGATCCACTAGCACTGATCCACTCTGTCCTGTCTCTCCTTCATGTCCCTCATGCGTAAACCTATAGCTCTTGGTGGTAGTTTAAAATCCTGCTCGTTTAGAAGAAAGGAGAGGGAGTGGGGGTGGGGGAAGGGCGTGTTCAGCCAGCTGTTGAAACTGGGCAGCAATATCTGTTCACAGTTACTATAAAAGGAAGATGGAGCTCTCCCACTACTGCCCTTGTTAAACTTATTTAGGGTATTATTAATATTTAATTATCTGCTTATCAGTAACTGGATGGTAAAAGGTCTTACTTTAAATAATATGCTGATTATGCTGCCATCCTTCAAAATTTGAGTTTATGATTTGGACGCTGTTGTACTGAAGAACAGAACTGAAATCATCAAGTCACTTGCTGTTACCCGATGGCTATTTTGTGCTCTCAACTGCAAAACCTCACTGAAAGCTCAGAGTTTTGTTTTTTTTTTTTAATTAGATATAGAAACAGATTTTGCTAAGAACTAGGATTCTGTATGTGGATTGTGAGCTAACTACTAACTTGGTCATGCGATGCAACATGTGCCAGTGGAAGTCATCAAATGCAGTTTGTGATAACGTGGGTCCAGAGAAGAATTCCGCTGTGCATTTTTACTTATCATCAAGTCGTCATACTTACTGTTGGATAAATGTTTGGATGTTATTTCTGGTCATTGGTCACATGATTCAAGAATTTGGAGGGGCAGTGTCTTGCTTTTTAGTTTCTGTGAGCCCACTTACAGTACCTTATGGGAGAGCAGAATGTTTGGGTTGCCACTTCAGATAAGTTTTAGATCTATTTCTTGAAAAAGTCTTGGACTCTATAGTAGGATTTTACAAAGCACATTTGAAAACTTACAATGGCATAACACTGGTTAACTATAAATTATTAATTTTAAAAAAATTCTAGTACTGTAATACTAGAACTCATTTTAGAGTTATATAACATTTAAAAGGCTCTCTTAGTTTATCACAAAAGAGACCTTCCTCTGAGCTTTGGGGAGAAGTTGCTGTTTTCCAGTCTGTGATTTAGTGTAAGTTAGGGTGTAGGGGGCAACAATACTGTTTTGTTGAAATGTATTTTTTCTAATACACAAGTTACTCACCAGGCTGGTCTTCTGTGTTAGATTAAAATTACAAAATTGTTCTTGGATTTTCAGTAGATTTTTTTGGTTCAAGTTTTCTTTGGGGAACATTAGACTTCGGTTTGATTTATAGCTTTTATCAAAATCAGTTGGGAGCAGGCCTATTTACACCTTAGTTATGTGACTTGAATCACAGAATCATAGAATACCAAGTTGGAAGGGACCACAAGGGTTGTGTGGTCCAGCTTTTCTTGGCAGAAGCAAAAGCTTCCTCACCAATTAAATATTATTTCATTATAATTAACTACAAAAATTTTAAAAAACTTTTTTATTCATTAAAATTACATCAATATAAGATACAAATGTAAGTAAAAAGCTGACTTATAGCAGCATTTAAATGCTAAAAAGACAGCAACCTTTACAAATCAAATATAACATCTATAAGACAAGCTAATATCAGAGATTATGATGCCAAGAATGTTTAATGTGAAGTGGAAAGGATTCTCAAGCATTGTGGAAAATATAATGGTAAACATATTTCCTGTTGAATAAGAAAAATCAATAAATTAATAAATATCTATCTCACATTTCAGTAGATGAATTCTTTAGCAAAGTAATCAGCCTGGTACACATGTTCAAGCTTAATAAAGACACCATAAAATTACTGTACCTTATTTAGAAGCAAAGGTTTAAGTTTGTAATTAAAGAATTAATGTTGTGTCTTCCTTGACCATCTGAAGCTTGCAAATACAGAGTTTCCTTTAGGCAGTGATACATGTAAACAGAGTTACTTTGGCTCCATTTCTGAAGTAACAGAGGCATTAATAGTAAATACATAGCCAGTCACATGAAGTTTTACTCTGTGTATTAAGAAGCAACTTTCTCCCAAGCCTTCTGTTTTACTTTGCACAGATAAATTGCCATTTTTTTGAAACTGTAGAAGTATTCCTACAGTCAGGTGAAGGTAAAACTTAGCCACTAGGTTGCTAACTTTAAAGAGAAGGTTAATAATTAATTAGATTCTTGAAGTAACTTATTAGATAACGTTTGATAGCTACTTTAAAAAGAAATTAGGCCTTACAGTAACATTCAATCTTTTGGGTTTTTCAGGCCCCAGACAAGTTTGCAATGAAGTTGTGGATCCTTAAATAGCAAATCAATTCTGCTGACAATAGACTCCAGTGTCTTGGTTACTCTTTGCAAAGCCTTTTAGAAACTCAGCAGAAAACAGGTGTTCACAAAATAGAGTGAAAAATGTTGCCCAAGTCTTTCAAAAACACTTATCTTAAGGAATAGCCCATGCTAACTAAAATACGGTGTTAATGTAAGAAAAACTGCTTAATGAAATAACAGTATTTTTTTGTTATTCATCTGTTTCATCAACAAAGTCATTAGAACCTTGCATTTTTCAGCAGCTTGTTCTTCAGTCTTTAGTCTTTTTATTGAATTTGCTTTATAAAGATGAGAACCATAGTAGAGGAGGTTGAAAACAGAATAGCAGAAAACCTTAAAATGAAACTTATTCTCTCAGGTTTGTTTTCCAGCAAACTGGGCAAACAGTTACATTTGTCTATTTCTCCATTGTGTCCCTGAAGTGAGAGGATCTAATTACCTGAAAAAACATACTTTGTATCAAATTTCAACAACAGCAAAAAACTTTAAAAGCAGTTTCTCATTTTACAGGAAACTTTTCAACCAGCTGTTGTTAAATGTCTCTGGCCAGTTTCCTTTTTAATATGTTGGGGGAGGAAAATAAATTATTATTATTATTTACTTGCCAGTCCCTGGTGACACTGGCTTCTTGTTTCATAGGGCATCAGAGTATTTTTTGCCACAGATGAAGGATACAGCCCTTTACAACTGGCAGCAATCACACACCACTCCACTTCTTTATTCTTGTGTTGTTGTTGTTAGTAATTAGTTGTTATAGTAACTATGATGTTACTCTGGCATGAGACACTGATGATCTCCAACTGGAGAATAAAGTAAAGGAGTATGTAACATGTAGCATAATTATTCGAGAATCTAAATAGCTAGTATGTGAAACTCCTTCATACATACTTTCTCCTTTACAAAGATGAGTTTGAGCCTGAGCAAACTTGAATCAATAAAAGGGGAATGGAAGGAACATGGACTCTAACGATGTCACTGCAGGACACTGTCACTTTCTGGGTATTTCAGTGATAATATTTAAAATCTTGTGACCTTGAGAGCTATCCAGTGGTGTGATCCATGTGGGAATAATACTGTTCCAAAAGAATGGTGCCGCGATATGAACCTAAGTAGTGAAAAGCGAAAGAACTGCTGAGACCTAATACTGCCCCTAGCTATTGATGTGTGACTATAAGCCCATACATTACTAGCGACGAGAGTATTGCAGTAATTTTTAGAATATTGTTAAAATTTTAAAACCAAGTTAAATTTGATGACAGTACTGAAGATGCCATTTAAATATTTCTATAAAAATTTTGTTTTGTTTAGACAAATTTTGTTTTATTCCTCCACAGAAAAATGACACTGACAAAGTGGTAAACACCAGCATTACTAAAGTAAGGTTGTATTGCCCACAGGCTTTTTGAACAGATAATCATAATGTAGAATAACCTAGAATGTGGCTTGTAAAGCAACTTTACACAGGCCTGGAAAAACACTTCAAGCATAGCTCATGTTAATACAACTTAGATGCTAGTAATAGGTTTTTATTCTCACTGTAAAATAGTTCAGCTGAAAATTTTTAAAAATTGGATCCTATGAGAAGGAAAATTGATGCAATTTTGGTGTTTTCTTCTAACACTATTAAGAATCAAAAAGTAGTCTGCTATACAGATTATGCGCATACTAATATTTTACTTTATTTAGTATAATAAGCTGATCCTACAATTTAACCATCTGTTTCAGAAGTAGATTTTAATTTTCTGAAATTGCCACTGCCTTTTTTTCTTTTCATTCAGTAAGTTCTGAAATATATATTCTCACAAGGAATGGGTATGGGATGATGTATTAAACCTTTAATTCTGCGTTAGTTTCTTTAGAACTCATTTATACTAGTTATAACAGTTATCAAACACGTATCCATACATTTATAGGCAGGAGAATACTAGTTGTAAATTCAAAAGCAATTTTAAATGTACCTTTAAATGTAAAAATGTCACAATTTGTGTAAGTGTGGAAACTTTAAAAATACCAAAAAAACCCCACAAACAAACAAAACAACAACAACAACAACAAAAACCACACCTGCCTCTTACCTTTTATTTTCACTTGAATGGGTTGCATAATGCAAAATACATAATCTTTTTCTGTGTTGGTTCGTTCCAATTCCTGGTTATAGCCTTGAAGCCATTAGCCCCCTTTCTTCCCTCCATATGTGCTTATGCAAGCATATTGCATATTTTGTGCAAGTATACTACAGTATACTCTTCGCCTTCTGTGAAGAGTACATCTTGAAGAGTTTAAGGAAGAATATCAGAAGTATATTGCTATAATTTGGTGTGTTTGTCAGACGGTAATTAATTTTCAAGATTTAAATTTTAGCTAGTTGAACTGCAGTAGACAGTGCAGAGCAGCAGGTGGCACTCATGTGAATTTTGTATCTGCACAGTAGATCTCTGAAGATGGATATACGGTATTTTGTAAATAACCTGTCATCTAAGGAATCCGGTCCCACGATGACTGGCATTTCTTGGCCACTACCAGGCTCCAGGTCAGACACGTACGACTGAGCTGCTCCTGCATGCAGAGGGCCTACAGTAGCAGCTATGTCTCTGCTGCCTGTCAGATGTTCAGCACTGAAATTTGGCTGATCCCATCACCTGCTAAGTGCAACTGAGAGGCAGGAATAGCTCACAGCTATTCGTCTTGGCTTCCTTTCCTAACAAGTATGCAAAGAGATAGAAGGCCAGATAATACTGGGCAAGAGAGTTGGGTAAGTATACTGTGGTGAAGGATGTGGAAAATAAAAGTTTAGGACATGAAGTCATAACTTTTTCTCTGGGCTTCTTGCAGTCACGATACTGTGCAGCGGTTGATCTGTAGGGACTATTTGTTCATGGGCAGAGGTCTTCATATAGCAGCAATGTCAGCCAGTTACTAGCTGCTTTCTCTTACCCAAAAGTAATCAATCACCAATGGTCAGCTGCTGTAAAACATCAAAGTACTTATGATGACTGCAGTAGGCAGATTTTTAGTCCCACGTCAATCATACAGCAGCTTCACTGGCGTTGTACCATTAAGTTGGAATCTGTGGCTCTTGTGTTTATCACCTCTATCTTAGGTTTGTTTGTGTGGAGTTTCAAACTTTTTAAGGAAAAAAATTGTTGCTCATGGAAAATCCACTGGATTTTTCTAATTGGGATAATCCTTATATCAATAGAGTGATTTACTTGAATTTTTTAAAAGACAAGGCATTTTTTAATACAAGTGGACATATGCGTAAGGTTGCAGCAGGCAGGTCAAAGAAGACATCATGTTTAAATACTAAAAGTAACAATTTTCTTTTTGTTCAGTAATACCACGGAAGAATACAGAACTGTACTGACTTACCTCAGACAATAATTACAAAAATATTTTTAGTAACATTTCTATACATTATGTAAATAATACCTATTGCTAGAAGGAAATATGGTTTCTGCTTTCATATATACCAACCTTTTAAAAAGTTATTTAATTTTTAATTTTTTTTTTTAAAGGGGTAGGACAAGGCTCAGACTTGGACACTGAAGGTTCATTAAGTGTCTGAATACAGAATTTCAGGTTTCTTGAGCAGGTTTTGCCACCAAGAAAGATTCCTGTTCAAATGTACTTGTTTTTACTTGTTTTCCCACTTGTTAGCTGTAGCTTCCTTCTTGCACCCTTATATAAAGAACTGTTTGTCTACTTTGCAAATTAGATCACTGAAATAATCCAAATGTATTATAGCTTATGTTTTTATCTATGAGGCTTTTTTACTCCACCTTAATGCTGACAGAATGAATATCACTGAAATGTACCATTAATCTTGTCCCTGTAAAGCTTTCCCTCTGTTGTAAACTTACTAGTTATCAGACTAAAAGTGTAATTTTTACACTTAGCAGTTATTAACACATCACTTATCCTGGATTGTATCTGCCTTTACAGTGTAAATCAGTTATGGGTAAGCCTCAACCTGATCTCCATGTTACCATGCGAAAATTGTACGTGAAAGTGATGGATGGGAATAAGCACAAAGCAGTAGCAGTATTGGTATATTAACAGTAGTAATATTAGTATAGTACAAAGTATAGTAGTGGTAGCGTTGCCACAAACTGGTTTTGAACATGTCCTATATCACTTCCAGAGGGCAAATACACAGAGATGCAAAAAATAAGGAGCATCCAGATGCATCTTTGAATGGATCCGGCAGTCAGAAACACCCATAAAACAATGAGACATGGAGGTGAAACCATCCATCATGCCTCAAGTCATCATGCTGCTATTAGCTTTAAAAAGAGTGTACGGTAGCAGTATTTCATCTTTAGACTTAACAGATTCTTTTTTTCAATAAGTTTAAAGAAGGGTCTGTACTCAAAAAGATCTAACAGTTAAAAACTTCATTAGTCTCAATGTTGAACTTTAATTAGAATATTATATTAGCACTACATTCTTCCATCAGAATTGTAGTGTCTGGTAATGCATTGTAGATTAAACTTTGTCCTGCTGACTTTGCTTTCAAACTGGGTCCTGCAGCGCCGCTATTCAAGGGTCAGAGTTTATTTGATCTAGATACAGCATTCTTAGGCTTAGAGAAGGAAAAAAATCTAAGCAGACCTTTTTTTTTTTTTTCTTAGAAGCAGATAAGAGAAGAAGAGAATCAGCAGCAACTGCTTCAGTCCAGGCCTTGGCCTTAATACAAATTCTGGTTTGGATAATGTTACATGAGAAGCTTATAGGGAAACAAGCATTCATTTTAAGTTCTTTCAACACATGTGCATGTAGATACATACAGGATATTTAATTATAAAAAATATACATGCAAATGTACAGTTTGGAGAAAAATAGTATGGGTCATCAAAATTACATTATTATGCAAGGTGAGCTTTTGCACACCTGATAGCTAATTAAGAATTTATAAACATCCTACAGTATCTACATACTGCCAGTTCTTAGAATCCAGTGTAGAATTTGACTAGGTATTTTGAAGAAGGATTAGTTGTACTAACAACCTCACCTGTAAGCATTATTTCCATTATATGAGAGAGAAGTGGATCTTTCAGATAGCCAGACTCCAATGTCTGTTACCATAGCAGTACTAAAGAAAAATGAGAGTACCACTCTCATTCAAAAATTCTGATTTGTCAAAAATAAATTTTTGGTATCTGTGCTCTCTGAAGAAGAACCATTAGAAAAAAGGAAGGATTGGGTGAAAAATAAGATACTTGAAATTAAACTGAAGCACTATCATGAAGAGCAAATTATTCTCCCTGTCGTCAAATGTTGCAAACAGGGAGTGTTAACTTACCTTCCATGAAAGGTCTTGCCTGATACAGATGGTATCATCTGTCTAGCACTGGTCTGTAGCAGAGGCCCAGGGGAAGCATAAGAATGTGTCAAGTTGTCATGATTTTTTTTTTTCCAGAATGATTTCCCAGCCTCCAGCAGCTTGTATTTCAGAGACAGTGTCTGTAATTTAAGATGGGCTTTTTTAATGTTGTTATCCAGTACGTTTTTAAGGCTGTGTAAACTTAGAGTATCAGCACAGGAGAATTCTACATCTTACTAGTTCACTTAGTTTTGTGACCTGTAGCTGACTACTTTCATCTGTTTTGAATGTGCCTCCTGTTAATTTTAGTTGATGACCTCTACATCTTACACTGGAGGGGATAGTGAACAGTCTTTCCCTATTAACCTTTTTATGCCATCCAGTCATTTCTTTTCCAGGCTGAAGAATTCTATTGTATTCAATTGTTCACTGTATGGAAGCTTTTCATATCATAGCTCAACTTCACAACCCTTCTCAGGGCCTCTTCCAATTCTCCTCTACCCCCTGTAAGGCAGGGCAGCCAGAACTGCATTTGGTATTCAAGTTGTAAGTGCATAATGGATTTATAAAGAGGGCTATCCAGAAAACTTTGGTAAGAATAGGCACCAGTGAAATCTAGGTATGAAGGCCATGAAAACAGGCTGTTTTCTTCTGTCCTGCATTGATTGTCACAACCTTGATTTCTTCTTTCAATTCTAGGTGGTTTAGAAGCCATTTGTAAAAATTAAGCATAATAAAATAACTTCTTTTGTTGATCTGAGCTTGCTTACATTTAGTTTGGTTTGGGGTTTTTTTTGGCAAGAGGAGGAGAGGAATGGTTAAGACAAACAGTCAGGTTAAATTCTGGCTCAACTAGGATGTCACTTATAGACCAGTATTTCCAAGATACCTGGTTACTGACTGAAGATCATTTGATCATTTCCAGATACTCTCTAATTACTAAACAACGCATAACTTTTTTTTTTTTTTTTAACCTACTAGTTTCAAAGATTAATTCCCTCCAAAGTGAGGGAGTAGGAGCAAAGTACAGAGATGAGATGATTCCCCCAACATACAGTCAAAAGCAAAAGGTGCCTGCCCTGAGCTATATTCATTCAATCCCAGAATCTTCAGAAGTGGTTCTATATGTTTTGTACCCCATATATTCTCTCAGAAAGAGACAATTTTTTTTTTTCCTGGAGTAATAACTGACAGGAGATCACATGAAATACTTTAAATTCAGGCCCTAGTTAATATTTGTTCTTTAGAGGCTTCTATAGAGCGTTGGAAATATTGCATAAAGTGTCACCTTCTATTGCCACAGTTGTTACAGTTCCTTCTGAGCTTTGTAACATGTAACAATAACTCTGTTTGAGAAATGTGTCTTTGATTAATGTATAAGTCCTTCAAAACCTCTTACACCTATTTAATATTAGCTGGACTTCAAGATACCAAGTAAGCAATGTATTTGTCTTGCCTTCATTCCTGCTTTCTTGTAAGATTCAAAATGTCTGTTAATTTATCACCAGCAGAGATCTCTGCTTTTAGAATGTTTTTGTAAGCACAAAAGGAATGTGCATAAGAGATAGTGATGCTCGGGTATCTTTTATTCTCTCATCTGAACAGTCAGTTCCATATAGAATTTCAAGTCTTGACTTCCTACATATTTCAGATCGATGGTAAAAACTGTATACATTTTAGATTTCCAGAACTGCAGAAACTGGTTTAAAACAAAGAAACAAACAAACAAACCCCAACCTTCCAATTCTGACCTCATCGATCACAGAGTAACTAACTACCTTGAGAGATCATTAAACCAGAATAATTAATCTCACTGCATGACCTCAACATAAGATAATCATTGTTCTTGTGCACTGCTTAAAACCTCTGCTTAGTTCTAATGAAATTGATGATCTACTCCATGCTTAAAAGATGTAGTTATCTTGCTGCATTCAACTGTGGCTTTGTGTAGCCTTATTTTTTTTTAATGAATGACAGTGGTTTTATTGAGACGCTATTTTTCGGTAAGTGCAACATCACAGTGATGGTTTTATTAAACACAGGCGTAAATACTTAAGTTTAGCTGTTCTTTAGACATTTGAGTGTATGTGTTAGCACTGATAACTTTGTGTTTAATACAGCCATAAATGCTCAGACTATAGATGATCACCAGTTAATCTCTTGTCTTGTAAACGAACATTGATCTCTGATTAGATCTAGAAAATCTCTATCAAATAATGTTGCTAAATATGTCTTGTGATAGTGTTTACCTCCTCTAATCAATTCTGTACATGCATTTATTTTTACCTTTTTAAAATATGATAGCTGAGTAGACAACACTAATTCTCAGCTAAAATGGTACTGCTAAGCCTTAGAACTATTCAGGTTAAGACTCTCATCTCAGCATGTGTCTTCTCTGGATTTGTCACAATTTAATGAATTCAGTCGTTAATATGTTCCTAGCACTTTTCCATGGCAAGTGCTGTCCAAGCTCTTTCTGTTTAAAGAAACTCTTACATTCCTCATGAGTCATCTCTATAATACACACACACTTTCATACACAAATAATATTTCTATATTGCATCATACCAGCTGTAAATATGGCTAGCATTTTTTTACACCAAACCTGTACTGGAAAAATAAGTGGTATCTAAAATTCCTGCCAGGCGTCCTTCTAAACCTTTATTTACCCCAGCTTCATCAAACTGAACATTTATCTTCTTTTCCTTGTAATTGTCACATACAAATACAAAAAAACTATTGCTGGAACCAGTATGCTGCTCATTAACTCTGTTCACTAGGGCATGAATAAAAATCATGTTTTAATTAAATTAATTTATGTTAGTTCTTTTCTTCTGCTTGATTTTGGTACTTGAGTGCTAAGGTTCAGTTAGCTTTCTGTGTCTTGTGGAGATTATATCAAGTAGTCTGCTTTGGAAAATATGTACTAAGTAGACTTATTACAAAAGCAAAATTAGAAAAAAAAAATACAGTTCCCTAATGTTTAAAATTGATCCCTGCAATAAAACAAGGTGTTTCTTAATTAAAGTTGGGCAATATATACGGGGATAGATTCAAAGTTGTTCAGTTGTTGTAGGCTCACTGAACAAGAACAAAAGGTAGTAAACTCATGAAAAGCTACCAACTAATGTTTATACTGTAGACAAGATTCAGTCACCTCTAAGTTTTGTAGCAAATATTCTAATTCTATTGAAGAGAACTGAGTACTAAATATGATCTCTTTCTTGATCTTTAGAAGCTGATGTCAGTTTAGTTGAAGTATTCACCTTTTTACTTATAAAAAAAAAAGTTCAGCTTACTTGCTTACGTAACTTATCTGTGCTGTACTAATTTCTTTCGACAAATAGGTGCAACCTAGGGCAGAGGCATGTAAGGGCTGGTAGAACCAGTTTTTCTTTGCTTCATACTCTCTGCAAACCCAGTTCACCTAACACACCACCATATAAAGTTGAACCTTTTCCTAGTCTAATATGAATGACCAAACATCTAATGGTTTAAGTGTTGTGGTTTTCTTCTCTTTTTCTGCAAAGAATATTCTGCAGTTGAGATACAGCCCTCAGCCAAAGAGAAAAGGTTACAATAAACCTATCTGTTGAAATAGCTACACCTCTTTAGTTCATGGTTCTTAAAATATATTTAAATGACCTTTGGTATTGTGAGAGTAGAAATGTCATGCTGCACTTTGTTCCTGTCTCTATAATAAAAAGAAGTGGTAATTTTAATTCATCTCATACCAGAAGTTAAACCCTGTAAACAAAATGTTCAACTGGCTCAAATCAGCAGTAACAGAACATGGTCAGTAGCAGCTATTGTAATTAAAGTGCTTGACACAAACGTTTCTCAGAGTTCCAAGACAGTCTTTCTTGTTTTGTAGATGAGGAATTTCAGATATGGCATTTTCATTAAAGTGAAAGTAGATGTTTTTCTAAGAACTAGGTGTTGGCTGTATTAATGTTTACAGAAGTTTTGCTCACGTCATTTTCTATCTATTTCACTAACACCCAAATCATTCATTTTAAATGCTAATTAGTCTACCATGCCAAAAATTAGGCTGTAAAAGTTGGACTTAATTTCTATAACTCTTTTCTTCAATCTTAAATTTTATGTAAATTAAAAAAATAAAAACCAACAATCATTTGTTTCTTCAACCTTCATCAAGAGCAAACTAACTTTTAAAAATTCTTGATAGCATTAGAATTAATTTTCAGTACCATTGTCACCTTTGAAATATACTAAGGCTCAAAGACAGGTACTTTGCAAATTAAATATATCAAGTGATGCCTTTACCTGAACTATATGATTCATTTAGCAAGCATATTTTACTTCATTGTTCATAAGACTTTTTAAAATTGGACATCCAGCACTGACATAAGCTACAGCTTTTTGCTGTATAAATAATTCAAGTTTATTAAAGATACTGCATTATACATAGCTTTCCCAAACAGTATTATGGAAATATTATGAACTGAAAGCATGCTAACTACATTAAAATACTGTATCATTCCCTGTGTGTTACCTATTGCAAGAGTGTACAAATGTGGTAACAAGTAGATTAATAGGAGTTGGCAAATCGCAAGGCCACGTAAGTTGAATTTACTGTTGTAATTACCATTTGTAGTCTTTTGCAGGGATTATGTTGTGTTTTGAAAATAGCTTTCAGGCTGTTTTGCTGCTTCAGGATAGAGTAGACCTTAACATGTACATTTTGGGAGATCTTGTTCAATTCTAAGAGGATATATGTTGCTGAAAGTTGCATGTTTTCTATCAGCTGAAGTATTCGCTAATTGTTTAATTGGGTCAAAATGCAGAGAGCACAACTGGAAAAAAGGAAAGTACTCTGTGCAGGTTAGAGTCTGAAGAATCTTGACAGAGTACATGCTGGCCTATGGTTGGAATGTGGACACAAAACACATGGATCCACTGTACTGTTCAGAAAAAAGTCTTGATTTTTTTTACGTGTAGAAAAACAGCACATCCACCTTAAAATTTTCATAACTAATGAATTTTTAGAGTCCTGGCAATGTGGGGGGCTTTTTATAGTGTTAGAGGGTTTGTATGTGGTACACTACTAACCTGCCCTTGCTTCAGTTGTGACAATTGCACTGGTCACATTCGTGGCCACATATGAATTGGCCTGATGTTTGTGGTTAGTTCCAGCAGCCTGAAAGAGTGGTCACAAACCTAGAGTTGAACATGAGTTATGGGATAGTCCAGGGAAGCTTGCACTGTTGCTATAGCAAGAGTTAACTTCACGCAACGCTTCCAAGCATTTACACAACTTCCAAGTATAAATATGATTAGACAATACTTCCTTCATGCTCTCACAGTAAAAAGAAAAAAACAAAACCTTTTAAATACATCTTTTGTGTCACCTAGTTACTGTCTTTGATCAAGCAACATGCCGAATGACAAACTTGTGAAAGCATGTCGAGTTGCCTTGTCTCTCAAAAACCCTGACAAACACGCCTCCTCAATTTCCTGTTTCAGTATCACATAGATAATTAAAGCAAAGATTAAGTAATTAATTCTCTGCTTCTACACAAATAAATGTGTGCTCCCGTGTAAACATTAATGAGACCATGTCAATAAGATGTAAGAAATTTGTGGTACTCTGCAACAGGAAATCCTAAAATACTTGGAAAGATTTTGTAAAAGAGTTAAAAAGTAACAAAGTAGTAAACTTCTGCTTTGAAAAACAAGTGCCGTCCTCTGTTGGAGCAGCCCAAATTTGCCTGCTGCATCCATGAAAGCTGTTCATTCAGTGAAGGTCAAAGGTTTTGTTATTGGTACACCAGCTGATCGGCTGTAAGCCTGACAGGCTGTACTGCTGAGCACAACAAACTGCTGCGCAGTGCTGATGTGCGTCACAGGACCCTGGGGTTTTGCACGGGGATTAGTCAGGCTGTATTTGGAAACGCCCTCAACTGCACCTTGTGCTGCTATATTAGTGTTTCTCAAGCAAGAGGAATTTTCTTTTGCTTCTGCAGCTGCTCCTGCAAAAACCCTCTGGTAAGTGTGCATAGCTTCTGTCAACAGTACCAGGGTTATGAGCTGAGGCATTACTTACAGTTGTTTATTGTGACAAATTGTATTTTTAAAATAAAAATTTGATAGCACAGAATTGGCAACAGCATTGAAGGAATAAATATATTTACCAGTTTTTATTGAATACTTTAATTCAACTTAAATGTTCCTCTACTTTTAGATATGTATCAGAGTAGTCTTAAGTGTGGGTATATTCAGAGTGACGTAGCTATGGACCATGCATGTATGGTTTTATTTCTGTACAGCAGGAATAGCAAAGATAACATAATATAGCAGACCAATTCTTAAAAGGATTTGGTTGGTTTTTGTTGGCAGCCTGTATGCAAGCCCTGCATCTCTGGACTCTGCTTGCCACCTATGCTGTTGCAGTAGGACAAAATCAAGGACAGAAGAATCAGGAGTGCCCTAAGCTCAACGCACAGGTACTCTCCTTTAAAAGCACAAGAGAAAATGCTGTTGTCCTGTTTTCTGTGAACACTCTCCAGATTTTTTATATGTTGGTTTTTTTTTTTCCAAACTAAATACCAGAGTCCAGTCCATTAAGTGTAAGAAGATGTAGATAAGTAAACAAAATAAAACAGGAGAATTACTTTTAGTATGCATCCTATTCCATTTCTTAAAATAGCTTAGGTAGTGAAGCTGCTTCCAGTTATTTCATATAACCTGTGCTGGGTATCTAGTTTTGCAGAATGTTATCAACCAACTGTGAAGATACTCAATATTCTGTTGTTTCATTTCCATAATAACATTTGCCTGTTTACTTCTAGATAAGTAGTCCTATGGGTATTTCTTGGCAAAACTTCAGAAAGAGTAGTTTGGTTGTTACTAGTTACTAAGAATTTCTTACCATATTTGAGTTTACATCATATGAGTATAAAATGTTACTATGTTTTGTGGTTTGTTGATTATAAACTAATAAATGTCTGTCCTGAGCTCAGATTATGCTAGCGGACTCCATGATCACTACTGACTGATGTGACTGTACTTGCATCCAGTAGCTTTTAATATTCCTATCTAAAAGATAAGCCTACTAACAGCTGTGGCAGCTAAGAGAAACCTCTGTTGCACACATGGACAAAAATTCAAATTGTCTGAATTAAAGCCAAAATTTGTTTTGTACATATGAGTATATGAGCACATGTAGCTATATATGAGCATATATAGATGGAGGAAAAGATACAGAGATACTCGCATTCTGTGGTTTTTGTTATGGCTCCCCCCCTTCTTGCAACTCACACATTGCAAATAGCAGAAGTTACATGAAGAAACGTGCATGCTTTTCAAAAGCTTTTTGGTAAGCTTTGTTTTGTACAGCAAGTAGATGAAGGTAATGTTCTATAATACTACGAAAAAGAAGAAGAGGGTGGAAGATAAGATGTAAGTGTAAATTAAAGAATCTGACCCTCTGCTTTATAATTTCACCAAACTGTTACTTTTTGCCACCAAGAACACTGAAACCCATTTTCTGCAGCTTGCCAGGCTATCAAATTTCACAGCTATCACGATGCCATGTCCTGCCTTTTTTGGTACATGTCCATAAGTAAGTATATGTGATAGCTAGTCTCAGACCTTGGAATTGGGCATCTGCTGTTCCCAAAATAAATGTCATTTATTCTTGGTTTATACTCTTTTACCTGGAAGCTGTCACCATAGACTAGAATTAAAATTTACAAATAATTGAATCCTATCCATTTTATCACTTTGATCTTCATTTTCCCCGTTCAGAATAACATTAATACTTCCCTCTCCTTGCCAGCCCAACCTTTTATGTCCTCTGTATTAGAAGTTAAAAGGTTTGGAACCTTGTCTAATCTAAGGGAGGGTTACCAACAAAGTAGAAAAAATAAAAAAAAAAGAAATCGTGGGATCACTGAAATTCATATACTGTCAATAGTATTACGGCTAGTTCTTATTCGTTGTCTTGTCACTTTTATGACATTATGGTCAATTGAAATTTGTGGAATATTTCTAATATGATGTAAGTGAGAGAACAGTCATTATTCAGAATTACTGACACCTAACAAAGTACTCTATCAATTATTGAGAATTATAGAGAAGTTCCCTTGAAGTTTTATCCACCCATAATGCAGGGTGTTTTCTTAGCAGTGATACTGGGGACTAGATTAGTCTTTGTAAACTAAGAAAACTTTGCATTTGCCAAGTAGTGTAGGCTTTCAGGGTATCATTACAAAAATACTTTGCCCCGGTTTTTTGTATCCTTGGTCCAAGCATGACTTAGCAGACTTATGATGATAACCTCTTAAATTTTTAGTTATTGCTAGTAATATTTCAGGCTGTGTATCTGAGTTCAATTGTGAAATGAGTCATATCTCCATGTAGTTAAGATAGCAAGTAATTCATCAGCTCATCCTTCCTAACTTAAAATGACAGGTAGTGAAAACAACAGAAGGTCCCACAGTTGTCCTTTATATGAAGCTTCCTTTTTTATTGGTCATTATTTTTTTTTTTCTTTTTTTTAATCATAGGGACTTAACATTGTTTTGCTGGGTAGGGGGAGGGAAGTAACTGCTCTACCTCCAACACTCAGTAGATTCAAAAATTCAGTATAATCTTAACTCCAGAACATGACCTGACATGTTGTGCACACAATCAGTTATTAGTTCCCTAGGATACCAGATTGGAAATGCCAACTATGGCAGCTGTGAACTCACTTAGATACCTGCGTTTCATTTTAGTGATTATCACCAACTCTTGTTTTATAATCTAACTGACACAGCATGTACTTAGATATACACTGTCTCAAATACTAAGAAAACAATATATATAAGCAGCACACAGATACAGCATAAAAGCAGTTCTGTTTGCACTCCTGCTATCCATTTATATATGAGAAAACTTATTTCAAAACTATAATTCAATACAGTCTTTACAGTAAATACTTTTTATTTAAGCCAGCTACACAGATGCATGTCTTGCGTACTAAATAGACTTGTAATTTTCAGAACTATCCTTGTTGTAAATGACCCATTCTGTGGTTTGTAGGACTGGGGGATTTCCAAACCTGCGTGAATCCATTACTGTTCACTCATCAAGGTATGACTATAACACTGTCAGCTACAAAAGAATTTCCTGCATCCTTATTCCAGTTACCTGCTATCACAAACAAGCAGATCTTTGCCTTTTCAATTATGCAATTAAGCTCAACTTTTAAAATTATCTTTTTTAGTTTTGTTCTCCTTCCTTCCCTTTGAAAGCTCCTTATGCATGTCAGAGTCTAGAAACTTGTAAGTTATTTGTGACCAGTGTATATGCCAACCACAAATTACCTTTGGGAGTTGTCATCTTTTAACATGTGTGTTAAAAGAGATATCAGCCTATGAGCTATTTCAGTAATGTATAGCTGTCCTTGGTAAGCAAGATACACTCTTCTCACATTTCCATAAAATGACAGAATAAATAGGGGCACATAAGTGATTCAGTACGATGTATTTCCAGATGTCAGAATGAAATATGAATTCCTTTTCCTGTGCTTATATAGTTTTAGTCCTGTATGTAGAAGCTCCTTTCTGCAAAAAGCTTGCTTTCTTGCCTCTGTTGGTTGCTGTGGACTATTTTATTTCATTTTTTCTCCATATATGTTCTTCCCAGTCAACTGGTGCATCAGAATTTTGGGCCTTTTGTGTCTACTGAGTTGACTCCTAGAGCTCTCTTAAACAATTCATAGAAAGACAAATTTTAGCAGATTGACTGAACTTTGCTTTTTAGTATTTTTTTACTCTTCGTTCTTTCATCTGTCTTATCAGTTCTTTTCAACTTGAATATGCTTGTCTCTTTTAACTAGGAAGAATGGCAAATATACAAGAAAAAAAACAACAGCAAGACTAGGCTGAAATGTAAGACATTGAAGGAGACAGGTTGCCAGAAAACTGGTGATTATTTATTAGACGGTTTTGTTTACTTCTAATATAATGATAAAGCCTAAATAAAAGAACTGCTACTTAATGTTCAGTTGCAAATATGAATACAAGGAACTAGTGATGAGGATGATGGCTATTTTGACTAACCATATTTGGCTGAGACTTTATCAGATGCCCTATCCATAATGAAGACTTGTTTTTGCCTATGAAAATGCCTGCAAGACATTTTCTGGCTTATACTTGCTGCAGAATACTACATTTTTTCCCTAAATTAGAGTACTCCTCAACTGAATTCAATTCTTGTGTACAAATGAAAGACGTCTTAGAAATAAATGAACTTTAAAAACTGCTCTCGAGTAGGAGTATCAGTTTACAACATCAAAGCAGGAAGCTTTCATCATACTTTAAATCTTAAGCAATGTCTTGTTTAACATCATCTACTGAAGTGTTTACTAAGGAGGTTTTTCCTCAGGTTGTTTCAGAAACTTACGAAAGGCCTCAGTCTGAAATAAGCCAGTAGCAAGCAATCCAGCTTTCCTCATAGTCTCTCCCATCTTTCCATCTCCCTCAACATCTGTTCTGTTTAAATCCGTTATATTAGGAAGTCTGTTGCTTAGTATGTAAGTAAACCAAATAGCGTTTGAACTACTTCTCACAGAAACATGCATTTAGATGTCACTTTGTTCATTTTCTGCATTCCAAGTCTAAAAATACGTATATATTTTGCCTCCTGAACATCAAAGGAATTAGATTAGTCAATTTACAGTGAAAAAATTACAAAACAGAGTCAAATTGCTTTATCTTTCATTATAGCGAAAAATGCTTTATACCCACCAAACAAGTGATAAGGTTACTTTTGTCTACCATAACATAAAAAAGAAATACCATAAAACACCTTTAAAGAGTTGCAGATTGTTAATATTTCATTTTGTGAAGCTAGATCCATTGACGTATTTCTGCTGAAAATTGTGAATAAACATCTATAAATGCTTTGTAGATTTATTTCTCAAAAGAGCAGGGAATTATTTAATGCATATTTTTCAGGGGTTTTTTTCCAACACTCATTAGCTTTCTCCGTGTTTCCCAGCCTGGGAGGTAGCTGATAGTTGGAAACCAATCCTGATCTACCTTTTTTGAATTTGCTGTGCTAATAAAAGTAGCAAGGCACCGTAACTGCATAGACAACAACGGTTTTGGTTTAGGAAATGCCTCTTTTACAGAAAATGTAGAAAAAAAAATCTTCCAAACTAAGTGAAATTAATTGAGTTTGTGTCTTTATGAGACTTACAAAGCAAAGAAGTAGTAAACCTTGGAAAATTATCTGAGACTTGCAATTAGGGTTTTAGAAGTTTTCTGTTTTCATTAATATCTTTGAGGATATCAGCCAGAAAGTAGCAGTAAGCAGACCGGGGATTATTATTAGTTCTTATATTGAAAAACGGAAGCACCGATGTGGAAGAAATTATACAATCCAACAAGACAAAATGTAAAATCCAGCACTTTGTACAACTGCCTGATTCTGCCTAGGAGTAATTTTGAAGGATATTTGGTCATTACTAACTGAATTGGAATCATTAGCACCATATTACTACTAACAAAGTAATATATTAAAATGTGTATGCAAAGGTATTATTCAAAGACATGGGCTGAAGTCCATCCAGGTGTGGATGCTGTGTTTTAAGAACAATGTGGTTCAAATGGATGGGCCAGGAAAACATCAAGAATTTTCAGAGGTTTAGAAAACTGAGCTCTGCAAAAGAAGAATTAAAGAAACTAAGGTTGTTTAGTTCAGGAAGAAGAGAAGAATACTGTGAAAAAGAACCCTTTCCTCCAACAAGAATCACCTAAAATTATGATAAAGAAGGTTAAACAGAGACTAAGTAAACTTTTCTGAACATAAAGACAGTTGATCACTAAAATACATGGTTGAGGAAAGTCAAGAATATTTGAGCAGAGTTTTGAAGAATGGGTTAGACAGGTATCTGTGGAGAATGATGTAGCTGGAATAGTTTATTCCTACCTGAGGGCAGAGAACTACAGCCAGTATTTAAAGGTACCTCCAGTTCCTCCTCCTCCCTGACACACATGTCTTTTCCATTACAAAAGCATGTGTTTGCAAGCCTTGAAAATATCATCTTTTTCTCAAATGATAACCTAATTGCAATTAGATTGCAAGTTGGTTTTTACTAATAAACAAAAGCCTTAGTAGGATCAAGAACAGGAAGAGAATGTGTTGTGTGACTTATTAGCAATTGGTGATAGAAGAACTCTGGTTCCAGAAATGTGTCTGAAAATAGAAGGTGGTTTGGGTTTTTTTTGTTGTGGTTGGTTGGTTGGTTGGTTGTTGTGGGTTTTTATTATTTTAATTAGCTCATTGCAGCAAAGTTTACATGCTAGGTATAAGAAAAGGAAATTTGAATGATCAGAATGTGGAAAATGTAATTCCTAGCACTTCATGTAGGCCAATGGAGACAGATTGCAAATGTCTGATGCCTTTGCTTTAGAAAGAGTCCATACATTATTATAAAGGAAGGAAATACATGCTAAATCGTGAAATTTTTGTCAATACATAGTTCTTTTACTATTTCTGCAAAGTTGAAGAGAAACTTTTGAAGTAAGGAAAGGCTTGCTGGGGAGAATGTTGGGAACATGTTGTTTGGGGAGGGATGTTCGTTGTTTGTTGGGTTTCTTTCTCTTTTCTTTTTTACCAAATTCACCATTTATCATAATATTCAAGAAATATTCTTCATTCAAAAGGAATATGTGGTGTGAGAGCATATGTTACTTCAAAAGTACGCAGTAAAATAGGTAATGGAAAATGACTGAAGACTGGAGTTCCACATGGCCCCGTTGTATTGGAATACTCTGTTGCCATGTGCAGCACTCTCAGCAAAACAGTGGGTGTTTAAAATCGGCCTGTCTTCTTTATCTACATTAAAACTTTAAGGGCATATTAATTACACAAAGACCAATTAAGGTTCACCATCTCCAAGTGCCATACTTGAACCACAAGTTGATCCCATCTGTCCTGTTTCTGTATATCTCCTTTATTTCCTACAAATACCATTATCTTTTCTGTGTCAGCTTATTGAATAATTTGATATTAGGGAAAGAAATGAAAACAGATGTTGAAAGCAAACAGAACTGTATGCATCAGTTAATACATGCAGAGTATTTTCTGTTTCTTCTTAACTTGCCTTTCTGTCCTGAGCATCTCTTGATGTCATATGAAACTGTTTATAGATGCAGAGCTTCCAGTCTGATGGATAACATGTATTTCCTCAGAAGTTTTCCTCTGTAAGTATACTTTTGTCTTTGTTCTTACTCTTCATAGATGCCAGAATTTCAGAAGAAGACTGTCCATATTAAGGACCCAGAGAGAGTAGAGGAGATTATATGTGGCCTCATCAAAGGTGGAGCTGCAAAGCTTCAGGTAAAGATAGTATAAGGTTTAACCAGATTGGAATGAAAGCAATCATGTGATTGTTGCTCTATGCCAAAAAAAAAAAAAAAATATATATATATATATATATACATATACCAGAAGTCAGCCTTCCAGAATTCTCCGATATTTAGATATCTGTTAACTCTTCTAATAGTCCTCATTGATTCAACTATAATTCAGCCAGTAAACGATATAAACATATAAGCTTAGTAATTTCAATAAATATTCTAACCAAAGGAATTGGAAAAAAAGTTTCGTTAGAAAAAAAAAGTATTCTTGTGGGATATTCTAGCTTACAATAGTTCAGTAGAATAGGGAGATTTCTGTGACACCTATGCTACTCAGCTGTAACTATTGTTGATCATTCAGAATTTCTAGCCATTCTTTATTTTGTCCCTCCATGTTGTAAGACAGTTTTGCTTTTTCTTTCCTTAAATAGATTATTACAGATTTTGATATGACATTAAGTAGATTTTCCTACAATGGAAAAAGATGTCCAACTTGTCATAGTGAGTACTTTTTTTTTTTTTTTTTAATACAGATTGGTTTGTTCATTCCTTTCAGTTTTACCTAGATTCTAATTTTCTATCCCATTTATTCCCTGATATGTGAGATTCTATATTGACTTGTTACCTAACCTGTACATCCTAATGAAGAAGTATTCTAGTGACTGTCTATCCGTGATTTTACGTATACATATTTTAATCACAATCTACATAAATGGAAATCCGATAAGTTGTCATTCACAATTAAAATATTAAGTTCTGAACAATAAAGAAGTTAGTGGCTAGATACGATAGGGTTGACTTTTATTTTTAAGAGGAGTCCTGATGCCTGCAAGAACTGGATAGTAAACTCCTCAGTATTCTTGACATTTTTATGCCCTAGCCTTTTAGAACAAGGAGAATCCATTTACTAATGAAGTGGAAATCCCAAAACATGTAGGATGCTTCCTGGTAATTTCAGAAACAGTTAAATCTCAAGAAATAGATAAGAGAGGTTGTAACTGACTGTTTCAGAGATGAGAGGAAGGACATTTTCATGCTAATGAAGAAAACATGCCTTTTACTGGTCGCTAGTAAGAAAAGTTTTGAGGAAGCCTAGTGGTGTGTCATCAAACCTTGTCATCTATGCTATTTACAGTATTGTAAAGTAAAAGAAATGTACCATCTTATTTAACACTTTTTTTTCACCTCCCTAGACATCATTGATAACTCCAAGCTCATCACAGAGGAATGTCGGAAAAAGGTAAACAGAAAAACTACTAGCTCTTGCTTTGTTGTACAGACAACTGTTATTATTCCCTGGCTGTGCTGTGTGTTGAATTACACAATATGAGGAGAGAGAGATTTTCAAATCCTTAGAGCTCGCCGAGCTTTCTCACTGACTATCAGGCATCCAGTCACTAACAGAAGTGAACAGAAATATCTGGGTTCTTGATACTGGCATGTAATTCAGTTTAACAGCATCCACTTATTCTTCTTAAGATATATTTACAAGCTGTCTGTTCAAAAAGCATATCAGATTCCATTTTATCTAAATGTTACCAGAATAAAAGAAGTTACTTTAATTGGTTAGATCAAATACTGTTATTTTATAAAAATACATTCAACATCTGGTGCCTTTTTTCCCTTCAGTTATTGCAGCTGAAAGAAACCTACTACGCTATTGAAATTGATCCAGCTCTCACTATTGAAGAAAAATATCCATATATGGTAGAATGGTAAGACATACCTCCTATATCTTCAAACTATACTAAGATTAGATTTAGTAAGTTCTTAGAAGGAAATTAATGGCAGTAATTAGCTTTTAGCTAACACATTAACTGAATTAATCTCTTGGAGCATTGTGCAACAACTGTGTTTGCTTTGCTGTTAACTTAAATGAGCAAGAATTAACCATACAGGATTATTTTCATCACAAGATTTAGTGAAAGATGAACCTTTACAAGTCAATTTCCACCCATTTTTTTGTTCATATTCTAGGTACAATAAATCTCATGCACTACTCATTGAACAAGGCTTACAAAAGGATAAGTTTGCAGAAATTGTGAGGGAATCTGATGTTATGCTGAAGTAAGTTCCTTTTGATTTGAACAATACTGTTTTGGAACAATTTCTCTAGATTCTTACGGAGTGTTTTGAAGGGGGAAAAAAACAAAACAACCAACCAACCAAAGACATTCCTGAAAATGTGACACTGTAATCTGGGAACACAGTGAGCTCTTCATGCCTCTGCTTTATTGATATTTTGGAGCTAAATGCCTACAATGATCACACTGTATAAACTAAAGATCTTTAAAAAAAAAAAAATTGAGTCAGGTCTTTACAAACTTAATTTCTTTCAGCTTTCATCCTCTTGAAATTGTACAGGTAGCTCTTTGGTTTTTTATAAGAAGAATGTAGAGATCAACTTTGTTCCTTTGAAAAACCTTTCCTGTAATAGTTTTATCCGAAATAAAAATGCAGTGACTTGAGGAATACGTTTCATATATTGCATTAAATATTTTTCTTCCTTTATGGCTAAAGGCAAGTTTAAAAGCCAGCTAAATTTTTGCTTGAAACGTGCTGTGGCGCCCATCTCTTTTAAATTTCTCCAAAATTGTCTGTAAATGTGGAACTCCTGAAACAAGATGTTAAGACTTAATTTGTGGAAGTGTTTGTTTATCATACTGAGTAAATTCTTCTCTTTTGCAAAACAGATGAGCACACTGTCTCTGCCTGTGTGAAATCTTAAGTCCATGTGGATTGAATCTTTATTGGACAGGCTAAAATTCCCTCAAAAATTTTCATCATAATAATTTTTTTAAATGTAAATTCTACCAACCAATGCATGTAGAAGGTGTCTAGAGATAATATTGTCTTATTCCCTAAATACCATACATAGCTTTCATTGGGTACTGAAAACTAAAAAGCTTCAGGAAAGAGTGACAATAAATGTTTCCAGGATTTCAAAACAAAACAAGATTTGCTTTATGGTAATAACTCCCTAGAAAGTCCAATGTTTAAGGAACAAGATTGAAACAAAATGTACACCCTGATACTAGCTACAACAAGTTCTAATAGTTACTTGCTTTTTCTAGGGTGTTTGGGGAGGGGAGGCTGTTTTTACATCTTTAAAATATGATTAGGTGTTTGGGGGAAAAAAAATTATACAGATCAAGACCAAACAGCTTGATGCAAGAGTTTCTTGCTCAAACTTCATGCTTTCTATTAGGTTGATGGTTCTTGCTAAGCTGAAAAGGTGAAGTGAAGGAAATAAAGTGAAATGCTCAGGGAATACTATTTTTCTTTTCCAAAGATGGTGTGAATGTCTTCTGACTTCTTTTAGCTTTCTTTACCTGAGATTTGATTTGTTTTTACATCCTGTGTTACAGAGAAGGATATGAGAACTTCTTTGATAAGCTCAGTGAACATAATATTCCTGTGTTCATATTTTCTGCTGGGATTGGGGACATTCTTGAGGAAGTTATCCACCAGGCTGGGGTCTACCATTCCAATGTCAAAGTGGTTTCCAATTTTATGGATTTTGATGAAAATGTACGTATGAAATAACACATTCCAATATGACTGTTTGTGGTATTTAGTAGCTATTTATATATATAGTACAAGATTAACATTTTAATGCAACAGATGTAGCCATCTGCCCTGCCAAAGAAAATGAAAATTGCGTACTCAGCTCTCTCCCAGGCAAAAAACAAGCAGAGGATAACAGTTCAAACCCTGTCAGTGTGGTGTGACTCAGATACCATTCATTTCCTTCAATGACAACCTCACACTTGGCCCAGGACAGCGCTGCTCATCTTCCACAAAGGGATAATCACCGTCTGTCTTGTCTTAACAATGCTATTACAGTCATTATGTTATTTAACAGTAATTTATCTCATTCATCACTGGAGATCACATAGTTCGATGCTAGTTCAACAGTAACATCAGTATTTTATTGTAGATTCTATCTTGTCCATATGATACTAGAAATAACTTCTTTGGGTTTTTTTAATAGGGAATATTAAAAGGATTTAAAGGAGAATTGATTCATGTTTACAACAAACATGACGGTGCCTTGAAGAATACAGAGTACTTCAAACAACTAAAAGACAACAGTAACATCATACTCCTGGGTGATTCCCAAGGAGACTTGAGTATGGCAGATGGAGTAGCGAATGTTGAACACATTCTTAAGATCGGCTATCTCAATGATAAAGTAAGTAGCCTTATAACATCAGGAACTGCCAGTGAAAGATTTTAAGTTAGAAACTGGTTCATTATTATAAGTTCCAGATACCAAAAGTGTTTGGCCCATATTTGGTTTTGAGATTTCAAACATTGTTCATTGATTTTTTTGCCTCAAGTTTTTTTTCCTAACCCCTAAGCTACAAAGCCACAAATACAAATTGCTTTGTTTTTTGTAGTGAACTACTTCCAAAATGGTATTTTGTTAAGAAATAAAATTCAGAGGCTAGAGAAATTAATTCTCTTAAATCCCTGTGGCTCCTTCCCATACTGGATTCATAACTGAGCAAAGCTATAATCTTCGAAATAACAATTTTTTGGGGAGGAGACACAGAACTGATTGTTTGCTATGTTATAATGCACTTGCATTTGCATTCAAAAGAGACAAAACTTCAGTTTTGCATTTCTCTCTGCCTTTCAAGAAGTTGAGGAAATAGTTTTTCTTTCAGTATATTTATGTGTGAGAGCCTGGAATAAACATGAGGTATTCTACCCTGGAACGCACAATTGTGTCAGGCCACTCCTACTCTGTCTTCTCATAGGAACAATGCAGATTTGCATGGCTCGTTCCCTCAAATTGGTGGAAAGGCTGGGCAATATTTTAATGACCAAAAAGTCTTTCAATAATTAATTCTATAACTAAGTGGACCTTTCTCTTTATCCCTTCTGCAATTAGGTAGATGAGCTTTTGGAAAAATATATGGACTCTTATGACATTGTCTTGGTGAAAGATGAATCCCTGGAAGTTGCCAACTCCATCCTACAGAAAATCCTGTAAATTGCAGTCTCAAGTCACTCCATTCCTTCCAGGAGGCAACTGGACAGAAGAACACACGTCTGCTATCTTAGATGTGTTTATTACTCATTTACAGAACTGTTTAATTTAATTTAAAACTTTTATCTTCATTTTGGTATTTTGAAATACATATGCTATGAATTGTCAACTAGAGGCTCCTTTTACTGCTCTTATGCTGTTCTTGATTGTCTCACACTCCTATTACAACTAAATTTAAATTGAATTTGTAGATGTGATAAACTGCTGCTGATGGGATACCATGGTTCACTGTCTTTTAATCAGGCATTTCAGAGGAGCATTTTAGAAAATGTGGCTATCATCTTGTAAAATTGAAGATGTAAACGTTCTGTGAATAAGCAGTGTGCACGTTTGTGTTGCCTTTTCTTCTTTCAAAGAAGATATTTCAGTCTCAGCTGTACCCTGAAGGCTCTTACTCACATGCTACAGACTTTCACAGAAGTTTTTCATACATATATTTTTCTTCAGTAAAAATGCTTTATTCACTTAATTCAGACAATGTGTTTCTTCTTAATATATTTCTGTGTAATTACATCATATTCTATATCCTTACTGTTTCTTTATCCTCTGTGGAATGGGAAGATGTTTTAAGTTAGTCTGAGGTAAAGTTTCTCATCTTTGTAACAACATATAGTTTCACAAGCTAAGAGGACACAGCCCTAATTTCAGCCCCTTTTCAGATCTTACTTTGTGCGCTACTCCACTTCCAGCCTGCCATTTCAAAGCTAGCATGACCCGCCTAAAATAATTTCTCTTGGTATTCTCAGTGAACTGCTCCAAGCACAGAAAATCAAAAGAAAGCCAGATCTTACTCTTGGATTTTAAAAGCTGACTTAGCCCTGTTGCAAAATCAAGTTTTCTTGCTACCAGCCGCACACCTCAGAAGCACTTACGGAACACCTCTCCAGATTGGCTTTAGGTCACACTCCCACTCTCTGCAAATTTTAAGTACAAACATCAGTATGGCATCTAGCTCATAGCTTCATTGTGCAAGTCCTCTTTACTGAATCTTCATAGAATGGTTTGGGTTGGAAGGGACCTTCAAAGGTCATGTAGTCCAACTTCCTGCAGTGAGCAGGGACATCTTCAACTAGATCAGGTTGCTCGGAGCCCTGTCCAGCCTGGCCTTAAATGTTTCCACCTCTCTGGGAAACTGTTCCAGTGTTTCATCACCATCATAATGAAAAATTTATTCTGAAAGTATTTCCCCTGTACTGAACACATTACAGTATCTCTCAACATCATGTAGGAATGATATAGGTTAATATAGCCACAGCTTTAGAAACTTACTCTGATATATTGCAGGAGAGGTTAGAGATGGTGGTATAACCCTGATCCTAAGTGGTCTCAGCTGTACTAGCTCTACCCATCAGTAAAATAGAGGCAATCATACTACTTCCTAATGTGCAATATAGTCATGGTACCCCTTTGCTTTCTTTCATACACAGCAGGAACCATGTCATCTTCCATTCCCTGAGGAACTGTAATGAAAATATGGGAGAGCCTAGATCTGTATTCTCTCCCACCAGCAAGTAAGACACATCTCACAAAATGGCCTTTTCATCCAACCTACGGTCCATTATCTAAATTCTGACTCAGTAGCACTAGTCAAATTTTTTCGAATTCACCAGGCTTCTATTTGTTCCCACACCTGCTGGAACCTTTCCCAGAAGGCAAGATGCAGGGCAGTTTCCTTACACCATGTCTGCATCCTCTGCAGTAAAATGGAAATTAAATCATTCCTGTTTTTTGAACACACGGCAGGGGCTTGATGCACAGCCTGTGGCGGTGTGAGCAGCCTTTCATAACCCCATTGCACGTGCTGTGCCCATAGGGAACTGCTGAGCGCAGGAAATTCACAAACTCCAGCCTGCATCTTAACAGGCAAAGAGCGTTTGAGGGAGGATGTCCTCCACGTACACAACCCACAGTCATGTAATTCCCTACTTCTGGCACAGGCAGGTAGATCTGCAGAAGCAGGAGCCTTGGAAGCTGTCCGTCTGAGCAGAAAAACACTTGAACCATAAGATGACTGAGGAGAGGAGAGCATCTTGGCTGCCATCCACCCAAGAGCTGCAACTCAGGTGTCAGCAGACTAGAAGAGCTGAAATTGCCCTGGCGGTAACAGTGACAGGAGGAGACGGGAGCAGCAGCTGCCAAGAACCTGTCAGCCCAAGCCAGGAGACAGGGAGCGCTTGACAGCGGCAGTGACAGCTGCTGAGTCAGTGGCACTGAGAGACAGCGGCTGCTCGCCCTGTTTCATACACAGGCACACAAAACCAAGTGCCCAGCGGGTGCTGCAGCTGATATGTGACCGAGTCTGCACCACCCTCGGCATGGTGCACTCTTGGGGAACACTACAGGGCAAGTCAGCAGACACAGTCTACATTCTGGGTTTTAGGCACCTACAGAATTTCCATTAGCTGAGCTAACATCAAGGTTTTAGCGGGGGAGGGTTGGTGGTGTTTTTTAAACAAGTAATCATGCTGGCTCTTTTGTCACAGCTGCTAAACAAAAGTCCAAAAGTCAAAGGCCCTCTGGAAAACACCAAGGTGTTTGGATGCACTGCTTACTCAACCAGTCTCCAGTTGCAAGGGGCTAATTACCAGGCAATACTCCCAATGTTTACACTGGGACAAGATTTTCCATCTACAAGCAGGTTACCTTTGGAATACAGATAACAGTTAAAATCTAGAGTATGTGAAAAGTGGCCAATACCCACAGCTCCACAGCAACACACACTCTGGCACAAGATCATTCTGGCTGTAAGTGTAATGGATTTTCCTGGCCCTCCCAGCATCAGTGAAAAGGAGGGGGCAACTCTGGTCTCTCTGTGTGGTGTTTCTGAGAGGCAGGACTGTCCCATCCAACCTGTCTTCAGGATGTCACATGAATTCATTGATTCTCCTCCCAGAATTTTTCCTCAGCCTCACCCAACCCCTACAGGCATCCAGCCATCGCTCCTTCAGTGCAATGAAGATCTCATCATTCAACCCATTCACAATTTAAAACAGAGAAAAGAAAAAATAAACAATCAATCAAAACCACACAGAAAAGCACATGCAGAGCAATACAGAATAAGCAGTATCTTGAAAACTAGTTAGCAAAACAGAGCTCCAACTAGATCTTAATCCCAGTTACTGAAATTAGTATTCAGCCTGCTAGAGCCCAGGCATATCCAAAGTGATCACTTGATGGTTTCCAAACTACATGGGCACTTAAAAGTCTTTGACTTGGTAGAGCGTTTCAGACCAAACAATGATCTCTAAAGCATTTTGTAAGGAAGGTTTTCCATTCTCACCTCCAAGCAGATGGATAATGACCAAATATTGAGTCCACAATTACGATCACTTAAAGAAAAGGATTTTTACCCTTCCACAAGGAGGCAGGTAAGTTAAAATCTCCAGCATGTTTTCTCCCTCTGTCACTAAATCCTGTCAGTCTCAGACTGTATGCCTGCGTCTGCCAGAGCAGGGAGCCTTTGCTGGAAAATAAATGCAACTAAGCCACATTGCAGTCATCTGACAGAACTAATTTCGTGCATGCCAAATAATTTACCTCCTGAAATGGCATATGTGTAGCTTTCTAGAACAAACAGTTACTTACAAGATCAACCTGAACCAGGAGGTGTGATTTTAAAAAAACCTACATAATGCCACACAGATTACCAATATCCTTTCATCATCTCATATCTCACTGCCAACCATAACTCTTGCTGATAAGGTAGTTAAGGAAAAACACAAGATGCATTTGTAGATATTCTCCACTTTCTCAAAATCCCATCTTTTTGGTGCTGGTCTGTTGCCTAGAAATAAGAATAGATACTTTCAGCCACTGCTCCAAAACCATGAACAAAACTAATGGCAAACAAAATTAACACCTCAGTTACAGGTTAAATCACCCTTCTCCAGCAAGTCTAATTCTAATAAATGCCACCCAGATTCTGCACTCAGTTTCAGGAGAGAGATACTATTCACATTATGTCTTTTTAAATTCAATCTCTAAATCAGAACATTTTACAACCCAAAAAGTGTATCTCATTTATGATTCAGTTTGGAAAGAAAGGTACCGTACATTTCCCAGAACATTTTCCCATAGCCAAAAGTGTATTTCTGAAGTTAAAAGCAAGGAATAAGCAGCAAAGTTAATTTGTTACCTTTCCCCTCACACACTCACAATATCTGTTCTGTCTGTAGCACATGTCCAAGGTCAAGTATTTAGGACCTTTATTTAGCTAAAAATGTTTCCTCCTTCCGAGAGGGTGTTGCAGGCAGCTCAAATGTCTCCTTACTGTCAAACACTGGTAGTCCTGAACTGAGCCAAAAGCTTGCACCAAGCACTAGCTAAAGATGCCATTATTAAGCTCAAATAAAAATCAGAGTATTTTTTCATATGGAAAAAAAAAAAAAACATTTGAGTTCAACAACTGCAAAAAAATTATTTAAAAAATATACTTCAAACATCCAGAGTTATACAGCAGAAAGTATCACTGATCAAATCAGGGCAGGAAAAATGCCACAGAAAATATATTTATAAATACCTGGATTTTTCTGGCCACACAGCCATGTTCCTTTTCTCTTCCACTAAGCCTCTGACAATGCAGTAGGTAATTGCCAGCCCTGACTGCAGGCAGCTGCCTCTCATCAGCCCGCTGCCTGATCCCCATCAGCTGCCCCACTCTGAGAATAACACCAGCACTCCGACCTCGGGACAGCCTCTCGTTAGCCCAACCGCCCGTTTTCATCTGGCTACTAATGACCCTTAAAGACCCATCATCTATTATTCTAAACAAGTTGTCTCAGTTAAGTACACACCTGCGTAAAACATTTATTTTATGCTTTGAGGTAGAAAATCTTTCCCTTACATCTATATCCACCGCGGGCCACCCACTCTAATAGGATGGTGACACAAAGGAATTGATTTGTGGGTCCAGGGGCTGTACCCAGCTATCCCAGTCCATACCAGTACAGTCTGAGTTCCCAGCCAGCTCCCCCTCACCCTCAGTTTGGTTCACTGGCAAGCAGACTGCCCCCACTTTCCATGGGCTGCCACTCACTACGAGAAGCAATGAGTAGAGGCATCTGAACTAAGTACAACCCTTTTTTGAGAAGGAAAGCAGCCCTGGGCCTTCCACAGAAGGAGGAGCCGATAGCTGCCCACAGGAGGGAAAAGAACTGATACGGTTTGGTCTGCATAAGTTATCAAAAATTCTGGATTTTATGCAGTTTACCCCAATGCATCCAGGTAGTCCTGGCCTTTGTTGCCTTTGTCTGCGCAAGTAAATGCCCAGTGTAAATATAATTTTTTTGAAGTATTTTTTTTTTTCCATTTAGTCTCTGCTTTCCCCCAAAGCTCCATTCTTATTTCCAAAATGGCATCTCCAGACTTTGGGAGCAGGGATGAGGTGAGTGGGTAACAAAAACTTCCTCTTGACAGAATTTAGATGGATCACAAGCCATGTTTGCTACGGCCTAGGGAGCAATGGAATGAGAATTCCAGATGTACTTACTCTCACTGGCAGCACTGTTGAAGTTGTACCTGCTACCCCATCACTGATGTGCACTTCCAAGAAAATCCAGCATGGAGATCTTTGGGGTTACCAACTGACTGTACTTCTCTGCATGGTGCTGCTCTTTGTCCTGCATCTGCCCTGGAGGACAACTCCGCCGTCCTGGTTTACTAGGACCTCCTCAGACCACCTCCTGGGAACCATCTGGAATGATCCTCTGTGCAGAATGACCTCTTCGCTAAGATTTTCTCAGATAAAACAATCCTGGATTGTTTTAAGAGCAACTGAGACACATTGCAGTCATCTGACAGAACTAATTTTGTGCATGCCAAATAATTTACTTCCTGAAATGGCATACGTGTAGTTTTCTAGAACAAACAGTTACTTACATGATCAACCTGAACCAGGAGGTGTGATTTTAAACAAACCTACATAACGCCACACAGATTACCAATATCCTCTGTGCAGAATGACCTCTTTGCTAAGATTTTCTCAGATAAAACAATCCTAGATTTCCCAAAGACAGACTTGGTTTTTGGGGTACGTGTGAGAACAGAGCAAGGAGTGGTTTCCAGGCTGAGGACTGCTGCTGGCACCACTGCCATCACAACTGCCTTCTTGCTCCTCAGCTCCATAGTGTGCAGATGCGTCACCTTTGAACCCTGGTAACAAGTGAGCAACCTACTTCCAAATAAGACAAAAGGGAAAATTTTGTGCTGCAGTCGTCCGAGAAGGCTGCTTTCACAAGGTGGTAACTCTTCTGAGGAGCCATTCACATCATAAACCTATCGCAAGCGCCCACCGCTGATATCCGCAATGTTTACATCTGGTATAAAGGGCCTGTATCTACATTAGGCCCAAACCAGACCAGATTTCCAGCATTTTACATGCAATAGGTGTGTTTTTGGAGCTACAGATGAAGTGAAAACATAAAATCTCAGATACAAAGCCCAGCGAGTTTGTTTTCACTGGCCTGGGGAATAAAATGTTTCTTACATAAAATGTTTTCATTCAATAAGAGACTCGAAGCTCCCAGCTGAGAGAACGATCACCCTCCTGACTCCCACACCTGATGGCAATATCACAGTATCACAGTATGTTTGGGATTGGAAGGGACCTCAAAAGATCATCTAGTCCAATCCCCCTGCTGGAGCAGGAACGCCTAAGTGAGGTTGCCCAGGAACATGTCCAGGTGGGTCTTGAATGTCTCCAGAGAAGGAGACTTCACAGCCCCCCTGGGCAGCCTGTTCCAGTGCTCTGGCACCCTCACTGAGAAGAAGTTTTTTCTCAAATTTAAGTGGAACCTCTTGTGTTCCAGCTTGATCCCATTGCCACTTGTCCTATCATTGTTTGCCACCGAGAAGAGCCTGGCTCCATCCTCATGGCACTCACCCTTTATATATTTATAAACATTAATAAGGTCACCCCTCAGTCTCCTCTTCTCCAAACTAAAGAGACCCAGCTCCCTCAGCCTTTCCTCATACGGGAGATGCTCCACTCCCTTAATCATCTTTGTTGCCCTACGCTGGACCCTCTCCAGCAGTTCCCTGTCCTTCTTGAACTGAGGGGCCCAGAACTGGACACAATATTCCAGATGGGGTCTCACCAGGGCAGAGTAGAGGGGAAGGAGGATATGGGATGGGGAATGTGGGGAATGCATCCTATAGCCAAAGAATGACTTCACTTCACTTCACCTGTGTGAAGTACAAAAGCAAAATCTCTTATTGTGGTTTATTATTCTCAATCCTTTTGAATCAAATCATCTTAGTTGGAAATATCTTCCCCTAAAGATCAATAGCAATACTGAGCACACTTGTGACAGGGCTGCCATGTGCTGCATGAAGGGGTTTTGCTTCTAGTCGGATCCCCCACCCATCAAAATGCCAGGAAGCAAAAAAAAAACTTTAACAGTAAGAGTTGATCAACATTTTATTTAACAAAAAGATCAGTTATCCAGCATTTAATGGTATCAAACTCAAAAAAATATTTCACTGCACTTTCTATAACAACTGTATTAAAAACCAATACAAAATGCTCTTACCCAATTGAAATACCGGTATTTAAAAAGAGGAGCTTACAACCCACATGTACAGATCCAGAAAAGACAGGAACGAGGCACGAAGCTGGTAATGGCAACATAACTCGTTTCTACTTCTCTGACAGTGCCGCACTATATGTATTTGTGCTCTCTACATGGAGTGTACTGAGGGGGGATGCAGAAAAACGCGTCTGTTTAGTGTGTTTTCTATTAAGCAGCCTGCTACATTTATAGATCTAATGGGTCATTGTCCTGGGAGTTCACATAACCTAAACAGCACTCCCAGGGATTATTTGGTATTGAGGGATAAGCCAGAATATTTGGAAACACAAATGGACGGGTCTGTTCCTTGATTCCATCACTGTCTTTTTGTTTGTTCACTCCGCCAGGCTGCTCTGCAGCATAAGCTCTAAGTACTTACTCCTTAGCCTAACAATTCCCAAAATAGGATGCAGAAGCCCAACATAAAAGCAACTGTATCCAGCATTTAGACAGCATTTGGACCCCATAATACTAATATTTAAAGTCTAACAAAACTATAAATAAGGTTGCAACTAGAAAGGCTTGGGAATCACTGATCAGAAAACTTGTTTCAAGAGGCCAGCAAGAAGAGCCACGGTTATTCATTAAATACAATACCGATGGCAGTAAACTTTTATTCATAAGGTAAAAACCCAACACACGCAGTTACAATTCTAGGGCTGTTTAATTTAACTCACAGCTTATGGAAACTTTGCAATGGCATAGCTGTCATCTGCATGTTCTCCAATTTGCAAATGGGAGTTCCCGCTGGCAAATATTCGTATGAGTTTGTTCACTTATCGGAAAGAGTGCTCATGCCTTCTGAAAGGAAGTAGGCTCAACGTCTGACCATTTTCACATGTTATTTTCATGGGGAATATTTTCTGGTTTGATGTCCAGCAGAAATATTTTGCAGACAGAAGGTTTTTTAAAACTCTTAAAAGCACTTGGTAAGTTTCCTCCCTACCATCCATCCATCCATCCATCCATCCATGTGACTGAGTATTGTGCAATGATGACTTCTAATCTTTAGTATAAACACCGACCACATGTTTCATGATGCCACATGTGGCACTACACCCTTTATCCGTTTATACATCCTATCTTGAGGCACTTAATGCTTTTTTTCAAATACACCAACAATTCCAACTGTGATTCTCTTCCTGTTTTAACAGCTTACCAGCACACAGGCACAGGCAGACACAGAGCACCCACCTGGGTGCTCACCTTCCATAAACACGCTTGCCGAAACCTCTTCCAGTTCACACGTCCAAACAGTAGGTCAGCTCAGGACTCTTCTTTTTCTTTACAGTTCATCGTGTTGCTCTTTGGCCTCTTGGTCTTTCAGCTTGAATTCTTCAGCGGTAACTTTACCATTTCCATCCCGGTCTTGATTGGTGAACATATTTTTAACAATCTTTTCAAAATCAAAACCAGGAGCCAGTTTTCCTTTGCCAGAATCAACTTGAGCTTGAATGTACTCTGAAAACTAGGTGGAGAGAAAGGAAGAGAAAGCAGCTGACAATGGAGCAGACATTTAAAACTTAAGTGTATTTACAAAAGTAGCATTTACTTTTTGTTGACTATTTAGCATTTTACTGCTTACTATTAAGCGTATACAAAAGTACACTATTAATATCCTATAAAGCTTCCAACCTAAGTTGGACTAATTAGGACAGACACATGAGGTTAAACTTTGTGGAGCTCAACAGGGATTTTCTCACTTATTCCAGTGGGTCCTGGACCCATAACAAAGTTATTTTTCATAATTCAAGGGGAACATGACTTGAATAGAGTGTGAGACATAGGAAGAGATCTATATGGAGAGAGGAGATTCAATTTTGCATGCCGATACAAGAAGCCCACACCGTAAAACAGACCTCCACCTGCATCTTATAAGGAACAACAGTAAAAAAAGAATGAAACATGGAAAAGAGACTTTAAGTATCAGGATACCATGAGATTCGTTGAAGTAGCTTCAGGCATTATGCCTTCCACTTGACTCCATGGTGGGGAAGGTTACAAGGTTACGAGGTTAGTGTTCCCTAAAAGTCCTTTTCCTTATACATATTCTGAAGTTGTTCACAGTAATCAGGCAGCAACCGAGAGAAGTTGTACTGCTGGCTTGCCAAAAACAGAAAGTGCACAATCAAACACAATTTTTTCAATTACTGTTATCTCTGGCACTACCTGTTAAATGAGCTGCAGCAATGAGAGCTACCGTGGACATTTATTTACACCTTCTAGGCCACGCATCCTCTCATATCGCCTTGGCTTCTCCCTCTCCTGCTGGCCTGGTGCCCAGAAGGATGTGGATATCAACAGTCACATCCCACCACGCTCATTCTCTAGACTGATAAAAGCTCTTTTCTTCTCTGCAAGGACAGAAGTGGAGGTAAACACAAGAGAGAAGATGGACAAAGAAGGAAAACGAAAAGGTGGAAGAGAGTGCTAGGAAGAGGGAAAACAAGATTTTGATTTTACCCCATTGGCATGTTAAAATGCTGGGTGGCATCTCACAGCCAGAGACCACAATAGTAAATGGTCTTCAGAAGTTTGACCATTCTTGTGTTTATTTTTTATTTTTGGTTCTATCTCTAAGCTAAATAACCATGTTTTAACTGACATGCTGCCCTTCTGTTGACAACAAACACCACGGGAGAAGAGGGAAAGAAGAGGGGGAGAAGACACCCCATTCTTCAACACCTGAGTTCTTGGTGGTAGGAGAAAACTACTGCAAGTGTCTTCATTGCCTCAGCTTACCTCCTCCAAAAGGACCTCTCCATCATGATTCTGGTCTATTTCTTCAAAAAGATTCGGAGAGACTTCACCATTCCATACAAACATGTACCCTTCAGGCAAGCCAGACACCAGTTCCAGCAGTTCTATGTCAAAAACTAAGACAGCGCTACCAGGCACTTCTCCTTCTGTCACAACAGATAGTAAAGAGAGGTATTTCCTTTTAATCCATAATTAAACTTGTCTTCCTGCTCCAACAGGTTCACTACTGCCATCCCCAAGCCCATCAAATCTTCCTGTTCATCTCTGCAGAGGTGACCAAAACATAAACTGCATCCAATTTTTTTTACTTATAAAGGTAAAACTGCACAAATTAATCAATTTCCCTTTATCTTGCTGATACAAGATGTATGAAGGTGCTACTGACACACTCAACAGTGTTACCACAGCTTGGGATGTTACCCCAATGAAACCACAGAAGGAGTTTAATCTATTCTCGAAAAGGAAAACTGAGGTCAGCTCTGATTTCTGTCCAGTAGCAAACAAGCAATCTCTTCAGGTATCTGGGTATATACCAGAACACCAACACTCATGCAAAGTTTCAGACCATGTCTATCAAATGCAATTTGAATGATGGCAAATGCCTACAACAGGTACATTTATAATGGTTTTTTTAACACAGCAGATTTTTTATGTTATGAGGAAATGTTCTGTTTATTATATATAAATGTTCTGTTTATTATATATAACTATATAATTTTATACAATAATATAAAATGTTCCATATATAATACTCATTATTTTTCATGGAAGAAAGGTGTAAGTGAAAAGGCTTCATCTCTTATCTCAAATTGATTCTCCATTAAGCTTGACACATGATGCCTGACAAAAAGCAACTTATGCAACTGTTTCCACGCATATCAGAGTTTGTTGATCTTGATGATCTCCCAATAAGACTCCTTTTCCTCAAGTCTTTTAACTCTGAAGAACAGCAACAACCACACATACTGAGATATGAGAGTTCTTGTAACTTCTATTAATATATTGTCCTTTTTACTATTGTTGTCCCCGTTCCTGTTACTAAGAATTTATAAGGAAAAGAGCAAACTGCAAAAGAGACACTCACCTTACGTCCTCATGCATAGCAAGTAACAAAACATGCAAACTCATGTCTCAGCTACTCAAGAGACGCTAAGGGGATGTGCAATAGGTTTCACTCACTTACCAACTCCATCTTCTCCGTAACCCAGATGGGGTGGAATAACGACTGTCCGTCGTTCCCCGACACACATGTCTTGAAGGCCCATGTCCATCCCCACCACCACCTGTCCAGATCCCAGAACTATGTTGTAGGTCTTGCCCAGGCTGTGGCTGGAGAGGGGGGAGGAGAAAGACAAAAAAAACCCTCAACGTATAATACAGAATTTCTGATGAAAACAGCAGTTTCTAGTTACTGTCCTGTCATTGCCAAAAATTAACTTCATGCCTAATGCTCTGTTTTACCAAGCAGTTGCAAGTTACAGCCAACACCAAACGGAAGTGTCCTGGTGACAAGTCCTTTGGGACTAAATTCACTGGCTTCCTGAATGAAATCTAATTAAAGTCATTAAACCCCAAACGTGTTTTATCTCAAAATAAGGGCATTTGCCTTTCACATATTTTTAACTAATGAAGTTGGACTTTTTAGCAAATGTAAAAATTCCACATTTACATTTGTCCCAGAACTACCAACCTATATGGATGTGGGTGCATTCATATGGATCAGCCATCCCTTTAATGAAATCAGTCGCTATGAAGTTGCTATAATGTAGTAGTCACTTAACCGAGACAGCCTGGAAGTACACTACTATCACTGCTATTTAACCATATTATATTTTGAATTATAACTTGCTGCTGTGGTGGTTCAATTCTAAAAATAGAACTTATCACAAATTAAAACGCCAGGAGTTAAATATGTATTGTGATTCTAAACACAGAGCATGCAGCATTAAGACTTTTTGCTCAATATACGTCACAACAGCAGGACTCTTTCTTCTCTCGGTCTCCTTTCTTGGGTTATTTGGCTTGGCTATACCACTGCAGGACATGCTTGTACAACAGAGTATTATTTGGAAAGAAAACAATCCAGTGGTTGGGAGGTCAGCCTTAACATTAGGAGCACAAGATTTATGATCTTTGATTCTCTATAAACGGCTTTGAATAACACAGTCTTGACATCCCTTGGTTCCCGCTGCAAAATGGGAATTGAGAATTCCTGCTGTATAAAAGGTGTTTTGAATCCAAACACGTTACTTGCATACATACTTGCCTACAGCATCACAGCACGCACTTCAATGTATGCCAACTTTTCAGCTCTGCAAGCTATTGTGTATACTGTGAAACCTCTGAGCTACTTCCTAAGTTAATTATAACCTGTTTAAAAATAGCTCTTCTCAACTTCCCTTCCAAAAATAAAATGTTATTGAGATGACTTGCACAATTCAAAAGACAAAGGCAGAAGTATTCCTGTAGCTGCAGCAAAGAGTGCGATGGGTTCACTTTAGTCCTACATGAGACAGACTGGAGCAACCTCTGCTTCCTTCTTAGGGCTACTGTCAACAGGAAGGAGGAAGAGGAACATTATAATCACAGTCAAGATCAAACAGTCTGATGGTTTTTCCATGCTGCCACTTACCACAACACAACAAAACTAGCACCCATGTGCGGTACAGACATGATGGTGACCGGTTACTATAAAATACATTTACTATAAAACATAATTTACTAAAAATCAGGCTTTAACAAGACTACACCAAGCACCTGTACCAGATCTCTCTCAGGAGCACTCAATCATGGCAGGGCACAAATCCTACCCGAGAAACTGAATCCACTTGGACAGTTCATTCACACAGAGCCCTGTGTTGCTCTAGTATGACGGGCCAAGGCACCTGAATTCGCCCATGTAAACAGACTGCCATGCAAACAACCTGTTTCATCACTCCACCTGTAGTGTCTGTCTGTTTTTCTCCAACACACTCCTACATCATCTTTGCTCCCAGTTCTCTCAACATTCTATGATAGATTGTCTCTTTTTTTCTCTCCTATATATCTTAGGCAGGCAGATATAAAAAGAAAAATACATTCTACATCAGTACTCATTTTTTCACTTAAAAATTCTTTATTCCATTCATTCTACTTCCAGAGCTGCTAAGGACATCTTCTTTATCAGGTGATATACTTACGTCGAGTCTAGCAAAGTACCGTCCAGGAGCGAAGCATTGTAGTGATATTTCAAGTAATCTCCCTTCTTACTGAGTACGGTGCAGTTGGAAGGTTTGTAGTTAACAGTAATGCTGACCGAATCTGAGGGGTTGTGGAAGTCAACCACTTGGATGTCAAAGACCAGCACTGCAGATCCTGGAATCTTTCCTAAATAGGAAGCAAATCAGGAAGATAAAGGAAGAAATGGAACCCAAACGGGCTTATGAGGACCAGGTACTGCACCTTGTAGGAGTACATATTCCCATTGTGGCTGCTGTGGAGTCATTTTGCTCTTCTTGTTCAGAATTGGAGCCCTACACCTCCTCTGTATGCAACAGATGCAGGCTGCACCCAACGCAGGAAAAAGAACTGGTGGCAAAGCACTAAACATGCACTTGGTTCAACACTGAAGAAAAAAATTTCCATTGTTCTGAATATGCAAATTATGCAGAAATAGCCACATATTTCCTGTGATCATCCTAAATGACTGATTTCTATTTCATGTACCAATTTATTATCGATCATCAAAACTCTGATAGGACTTCTCAAGCTTCAAGAAATGCCATTACGTCTGAAAGGTTATGTTTCATTAAAACGTTCTGATAGCAAGCAATTTCTTCCCCATTTCCCAGGGTAACGTGCAATTGCATTACCAGGATTGATAGAGACATACAGAACCAGGAGTGGGTTTTGGTTTTGGAGGAGTCTAATTCCCAGATCCACAGCATAGAATTTAAATTCCCAGAGAATAAGCTTTTCTTCTACCTCACTTTTTACAAGTAACTTCTCAGGAGGTACCTTTTAAAACACAAGCCATAAAACTAGAAGCTGGAAGGGTTACCATATTCAACCTCTCACAGCAATCTTTTTTGGGTATTAATGAGTTTTCCCAAAGGAATCCAAACTGTATGTTACACATAAACAGATACTTTGCTGTTACATGCATCCACCATTTATACAGGTGGCTTAAGAGTCCACAAAACCTGTGGCTGTGGAAGGAATGGGGAAGAAAATTTAACATGCTGAATTCCTTCAGCATCCAGAGCTTGTGAAGACGCACAGGAAGGACGATCTCATGCTGCGGAGCTCCTGGCATCCAAGTACCAGTCTGTCTAAAGCAGTGATTATCCAAATGAGTTCAGGTCACCAAGTACCAGCCTGCCTGAAACACTAATTATCCAAATAATTTCAGGTCACCAATTACATGTGACATTGTTCTGCATTCTTATTGTCCTGCCTATTTAGCTAATTAAAATAATTTTGCAAATCCTGGGTGTAATCCTGTCAGTTGCATGCCCACCAAATAACGAACTAATTCATATGCCTTTCAAAGGCCAAAAAAATCGAACTACACAGAGATGCACTAAACAATAAAGGAGACGTCATTAATTATGAAGAACTTGAATGGAAAGTCAAGCCCACCTCTTCCTTCTTCTCCATATCCGAGATGAGGGGGGATTATTATTCTTCGTTTTTCACCAGTGCACACACCGAGCAAACCTTCATCCATCCCAGCAATAACATAACCTTTCCCGACATAGGTGTCGTATGTTCGATTCCGTGAATAGCTACGGAAAATATTTCCATTTTAGCAGCAGCAAGTGCACCCAAGAAAACACAGAATCTTGCAATAGGTCTGCAACACAATTCTTAAACCAGCTAAGGCCAAACACACAGTCATTAACGAGCACCAGAGAGCCACAATGCAATCACCATGTTCAATGACTCCAAGCCACCAGGTTTCATCAGTCAGTGATGCATGTGTCATTTATTAACCAGCACTGGGACCCTGACTAGGGAACAGCTTATTTGCAAATACATTTCTACTATATCTTGAAATAAAATCTCGCCTATTTATGGATTTTAGACTAAACAGAAAACATGTTTTGGTAAGTAATTGAAAAAAAAAAAAACAGTTCTCTTCTTCAAATTCTTCTCTGCCGCGATTCTACTTTAGTAAGTGCTTATCAACTAGATATAGTTTACGTTCATTTTCATGAGACATTCTTCAGTTATCTCATTTTGCAACCACAGCTATGTAGTTCGACTACTACAAGCAGGAGGTGGGATAAATCGGTTCTCCTGGGATGCACAGAATTAAAATGAGTCATGACAACAAAACAGCATCAATACTATCCCTCCCTTCCAAACTATGCCAATCACTTTTACGTAGGTTGAAGGATCTGCATCAGCACCTGAAGAGAATAAAACAAGCCTACAAGAACAAATGATGCTTATTACAAGGATGTGTCTGTCTTCTGCCTTTCTTCAAGGCATGCTATATGAAGGCACAACCCAAAGAAGGGAAGGCAGAAAGGTTTCAGTCCGTCTTTAGGAGGTAACTCTGGGAAAGAGCAAGACCAATACAGACCCTGATGTAATTCAGAGGTTTATTCAAATGCTCGAAGTCCAAACAGACCTGACTGAGCTGCCCAGGGGCAGTTCTGCAGCCGAATATTTGCAGAGAAAAAGAGGAAAAAAAGATGAAAGAAAATATTATAAGAGCTCTTGACCTCAGACATTCACAGTGCTTTTGGCATGCTTCCTGTAATAGTGAGATTTTTTTTCCTGGACAACTTCAAGGCTTTCAATAACTATTGTTAGATGCTCTGTTTTTTCATAGATATCTGTTAGATATTGGCCTTTCTTATAAATTCTGCAGGAAGCCAGGACATGATGCTCTAATGAACAAGCCCTCTAACAGCCATCAGCACTTTAGAGTGATGTAGAGGCTGCTGTCTATAAAGCATTTATGACTAGTTACTGACAACAACTCTTCTATAAATATTACAGACATTTCAAAAACTGCTTAATTACTACAGACAACGCTCACACCTCAAAAGAGAGAGATTCTGGGCACACTGTGGATAAGCTTCAAGTTCTTAACTTACACATTTCCACGAGCTGTAAATTAAGGTCTACAGTGATGGCTGCTGATGCAGGTCTCCTGCTTTCTATGCTCCCACCAAGCTGGGCAGCTGAGCGGGGAGGTCGAGGTTGATTCCAAGCCTCACCGCACCTCAGTTCAATTACACGAGATACAATTCCCTGGCTCCTCCTCATGGGAAGTGGCACACGCGGCTACTACACGGCTTATGTTTGCAAATCGATCCTGCAGGTGTAGTAATACTAAGCACATTTCCATGAGTTTATTTTGTAAAACATTTTACAGTGGCTGATCTTCAACTTCTTTTAGCTACTTATGCCAGGCGTTCCAAAAGCTGGAGTGTGGAAGTAAAGTACTGCTCATTAAAGAGCTAACAAAAGTGATGGGAAGCTACAAAGGTATTTATTATTCACCAGATAATTCTGTATATAAGGCTCATGTACCCAGAGAGTTTTGAATCTGACATGACAGCAATCCCTCTTCCTTTATCACAGAAGCCTTGTTGCTGAATTCAGTCTTGAAAAGACATTAACCTTCAAAATGCAAACAGTTTTCAAGTACAAATGGAAAGACTGTCTTGAGATTAACCTCAAACTAGCCACTAGCACACTGACTCAAAATTCCCAGGACATAAAATGGGAATCGTATTTATGTTCTCACTCTCTTCAGCAGTATTTCCTATTTGGCAGATGAAACTCTACGGGGAAAAGAGTCTTCAGGTATGTATGTCTAAAGCATACACAGCTTCACCAGGTGGATCACCACCCCTAGATGGCGTCTGTGATACTGTCAGAACACAAAATAGGTCTTTGTCTTCCCATACTGAAATTTTCTGTGAGTTTTTTTTTATGAAGAGAAGATTCCAACTTCATTAAAAAAAAAAAAAAATCAAAAGGGAAGAAAAAGCAAATAATTGTATCTGGGTCTATTATGGACAGGACAGAGGAGTCAACTGAAAATGGGATCTGTAGGGATGAAGGGTTTGGTTACCTGGAATCAAACAATGTGCCGTCCAAAAGCGTGCCGTTGTAATGGTATCGGAGGAAGTCTCCTGTCTGGCTTCTCCGCTCACAAGATTCAGGCACGTGCTGGTTCTCAATAGTAATGCCATCTTTGGGGTTATGGAGATCTAGCAAAACCACATCAAAGACGAGGGAAGCTTGGCCAGGGATCTCCTTACCTATGAAAATGTTAGAGCAGAAAACTGGTAAGAAATAGCAGGTGTTCTAGAAGGAGCTTAAACACGTTTGTTGAAGAAAAGTATTATAACCTACTGCCGAATATCAGGCACCTCCCTTCGCAAAATAAATTGGCGTAATCTGCTTCTAGTTAGTCGTTTTTTGCTCTACGTGTGGGTTTGTCACTCAATTCTCCAACTCAATTATTTTATTCTGTTCCTATTGCGATGTGAAAACTAGCGCCTCTTCAGCAACACCCACCTCAGTCAACATACACCAGCTCCATCTGAGCTGCGTGGTTCAGTCTACCAGTATTTCCAACACACTTCATGAAAGTGCATAAAATAACCACTAGAATACAAATCTGGTACATCGGCTCTTCCCATACTGTTCATATCAAAACAGGAGACCACAGGATGGAAGCTGAATGAGGGTAAATTGGGTATCTCAGTGAAAAAGTACCTTTCCATCAATACACAAATCATAGGGTGGGTTGCTCTGACTGAGAACCAATGAGCTCAAGATCTTACAAAATTTTAAAACATAACTGCACAAAGTTGTGTTATCCACAAAGATGGCTATCACAGTTCATGGTAATGAAGTCATGGAAGGGCTACGAAACCTTGTACACCACACACAGATCCTTAAATATTAGAGTAGAGAAAGAATTTCAGGAAGAGTCCCAAACTATACCTAACTGCCCCCTCTTTAACATGGGGACCTCTATGTATGACCTGCAGGTTGCATATAGTCTCATAGGACAACTTGAAACTATTCCTAGAGCACTGGTTGCAAAAAGAACAACAAAACTGGAAGTAAAAATACCTTTTCCTTTTTTCTGTTTTCTACTCTCTGTGACAGTCACTGAAAGAATTATGCGGGCACCTGACTTCACATTTTTGGAACCACTAGATATTAATCACAGATTATACTCTCTGAATGAAACAAAATTCCAGTATATAAAGATAAAAACTGTATCAACTGTTAAGTAAGTTACTCTTGAACTTCTTTCAAAAAATCTTGTACCTTGTAAGCAGTCTAATCCTGTACATAATACATTTTGAACTTCTCTTTCCATCACTTTGTTATATCTGTCTGAAATGGGTAATAATGCTGCTCATGAATTTAAAATACAAAGAAGTACACATTTGTTTTAAAATATGGATGACTTGGATTACAAAAAAAAAAGAAGAATAACTTTTACCATCTCCATCTTCTCCATATGCCAGGAAAGGTGGTATGGTGATAATGCGCTTCTCTCCTACACACATTCCCAAGAGACCCTGGTCCATACCAGGAATCAGCCACCCAATTCCCACATAGGTATCATAAGTTCGCATCCGATTATGGCTAAAAATGAAAAGACAAACAAGTAAATAAAGCCACAACCAAATGTCAAACACCCACAGGAAACAACAATATCAATCCTCAAAAGCCACACGCTATGTACAATATAACTCATCGCTTGCTGCTCCAAAAATATTGCTCCTTGATTTACCAAGGGAAGCTGGGCAGTGTTTTCCAGAGTGCTCAGCTATTTCAGGAACCTAACAGAGCTTTTGAAAACTGGCTCACAAACATAATGGCAGCTGATGTTAAAGCATCATCTTCCATCAAACTTTCATGAAATACACATGCTGCAAACTTAAAATCTCAGTATGAAGGTGTAAGTAGCTCAATTTCATTACAAACTCTGCTTAATTTATGAAGTTTGTCTCTAACTTGAATAGCTATGCTGCAGTGGTTATAGAATTTTTTCGCTGATACAGGCAATGATCTGGGCTGGTAACATCCCTGCAGAAATAATGTACTGTTTTATTGGTACTGCTGCTCCATATTCTCTGAATAAATTACTGACAGTTATATGATGTTGGCTTTCATTTCCTGTATTTCTGGGCAATTAACATTAATTGTTATACCATTGAAGGGGGAGTAATTGATGCCTTTAAGTGACATGAGATACCTGTTAAAATACAAAAAGACACAGAACCCAGCTGCATACCTTGAATCAAATAGAGTCCCATCTAAGAACGTTCCATTGTAGTGGTATCGGACGAAGTCAGACACCTGAACTGTCCGAGGACACTTCTCAGGTTTGAAGTAAGTCTGAACCTGCACTTCGTCCTCCGAGTTCCAGAGATCGACCAGAAGCACGTCAAAATGGAGCACAGAATTGGGGGGTATCACACCAGCTGCAACAGCAAAACAACACAAACAGTTTTATTTCCCTTTTTCTACAGGGCAACAGCAAAAAGAGAATGAATCCACACATACTCTAAAAAAAAAAACACCAAAAAACCACTTTAGGGACAACTTAGTCCATGCCCCTGACCACTTGTCACTGTTGCAACTACCTAAGGGGGAGAATCTGGCAACATGAACTGATATCAAATATGTCCATCAGGCAAACTGATCTCAATTTAGCACTTGTTTTCCCTTAGAGTCTGTACAGCAGAGCTGCTTTGGGCACTGACAAGACCTTTGTGCAGCACTGCAATGCAAAAACACAATAACTAACACTGAGGTAGGTATAAAGAAAGTTAAATTTAGTATCTAGGTTCATTTGATGGAGGTTCGCTAAGATCTTTTCCTTCAGCATGCAGAGGGATCCTGGAGCAATTAGCAAGGCTGTAGGATTAACAAACACTCCTGAGCGGGGAAGAACCTCTGTGAAGTTCAATGCTCGCAATTTCTACCCTGCTCTTTCGTGACCATATTTCCTATTGACTCTGCCAAATCACTTGCGCAACTTGCACAATCCACTGGCCCACACTGCTGTACTTACGGACGCCTTCGCTCCCATAGGCGAGTTTGGGGGGAATTTTCACGAACCGCCGCTCGTTCACGCACATTCCGACCAGAGCTTTGTCCATCCCAGCAATAAGTTGGCCTTTTCCCACAAACACGTTGAACGTAGATCCCCTGTCATAGCTAGAGGTGGAAAAGCAGGCAAAAACGTTAGCGGTTCATTTACCCACCATTCCACTATTTTTTGGGGAGTTTAACCTCTTGCCCTGTTAGCATAACTTTGCCCTCAGACAGCTGCTGAGAGATGAGGGAAACACAAATGTTGCTGAGACTTCAACCCAGCTCTCCTGTTCACTGCTCACCACCTATCTCAGGGGTGTCAAACTTGTTTTCACCGGGGGTCACATCAGCCTGGCGGTTGCTTTCAAAGGGCTGAATGTAATTTTAGGACTGTAAAAATGTAGGAGTAGTTACATTTATACACAGTAGGATCTCAGCATGTTGGTTTCGGTGAGTAACACCACAAAAATATTACACAAGGTCCATACGTTTTACAACACAAAACATCACAGTTGGGGATTCTCTGTGGGAGAAGAGCAATTCCTATTGCAGTCAGCAATAGGACAAGGGGGCATGGGCTTAAACTCTGCCAGGGGAAATTTAGGCTGGATATTAGGAAGAAATTCTTTACAGAGAGAGTGGTCAGGCATTGGAATGGCTGCCCAGGGAGGTGGTGGACTCGCCGTCCCTGGAGGTTTTTAAAGTGAGGTTGGACATGGCACTTAGTGCCATGATCTAGTAAACAGACTAGAGTTGGACCAAGGGTTGGACTCGATGATCTCTGAGTTCTTTTCCAACCCAGTCGATTCTGTGATTCTGTGAATGGGAAAAAGATGCCTTTTCAGGTAATATCTGTGAGATTTGTCAGTTGGTTATTTATTTTCTCCCATTGATTACTTATTCTCCACATTCCCAGCTCCCACGTCACGAAGATTTAAACGGCAAAAAACAAAGAGGTACTTTAATTAGCAAGTTTGCCAGACCAAGAATCAAGGTAGCTAGCTAAATGATCTTCCACTATGATAATATATAAAGATCTGAAAGATAAAATAAATTACGCTTAAATGACAATGAAGTTTTCCACAGAAAGCAGCAGTGTTACCCCAGCGGAACACTAACATTAGCTTACACGGTTAGCCTGACCACCTTAAAACTGCACAATGACCCCGCTTTGCCATGCCTGAATTACTGCTGTCATTTAATTTTTTTAATCACTGTAGAAACATGTTGTGGGAAGCATTTTTAAAGCTTCGTGTCTATTTTTAAGCTTTCACTGCTTCCATTTTCTGAAATTCCTTTCATAATTTAAAGGACTTTTTCTTCCCTCTCCCCACACCGATAAAAGGCAGCATTGGAAAACAAACAATTTTTAAAAAGGCTTGTATCTCTTTGTCTGTTAAAATATTCTGGAGAGCAGCCAGTAGCCAGATATCACCAGGGAAATTATGTCAAACTTTCCTTCGAAGACTGTACACATCACTTCCACAACATACTGAGCCTCCTAACAGTCCCAGAGCCTTGAAACCCTCAAATACTCTAGTGAGTGATCTCTCTGTTTGCTCCATCCATTTTTTTCCTCTGGCAAACATTTCCCTTAAAATAGACAGCTCTCTATACAGACCATTCACTTTCGGTTGCACAAATATTCCTACCCCCAGGCAAGGCTGGAAAATATTTAATTTAACTCCTGACAAATTCTGTTACACACACAAAATCATAATTGAGATGTTAAGACTAATAACATAATAGGTTCTAAGAAAACCCCAAAAGTTGTATTTTGTAGCAATTGGCAAAGATTGGTAAGACATCCGGGATGGACTTAAAACAGAAGAGCTTTTTTTTTTTGCCAAAAATAAACCTACAATTAAAGAAACATTGATGTTAAGCAGAGAGTTGAACAAAGCAGCGAACACACCTTTGCAGGACTGACTTTGTGGATTCCTGAAAACTAAGCAAAATCTGTATCTATTAGAGGAATTTACCCAATTCACAGCAGATGACTAGGCAATTAAATTCCGACTTAAAAATGCAAGTCATTTTATGGCCACAGAAATAAAAATGCAAATACTGATGGGGGAAAAAAACCCAGGCACATTGGTTAATTCATGCGACAGTCATGATCACTAAGACTGTCAACAGCCTGTTAACAAGAAGAGCTGCATTACTACTTTCTACTTGCAAATACATAAAAACAATTTTAAACCTCAAGAACATTTTCAGCAGCTGAAGAAGAAACAAAATAAAAGTGCCCTTAGTTCAACACCTGGATTATTTTCTAGACTGACTTCATAGCAGTGTTTGACTAAACTGATGTTGGTAAGCACTTTCATAAGCTTTAAAAAAAACAGGTAGCAACTCTGACAGGTAGAAAAATGGGCTTTCTAATAGGCTAATTTTAGTATAAATTGACTGAATGTCTTTAAATTGTATGCAGGCAACATTAAAAGTTTCACGACAAACACTCCACAAAGTATTTCTTACATTAACCTACAAAACATAAAAATCTCCTAGTTTTCTGTTATCTTAACACATTAGACCACTGTCATCAGTTTTTAAAAAAGACCCAAGTTAGTGAATAATAAAAATATATGTGAACAGGAATTGCCATCTATTAAAAAAAAGACAAGCTGAACAAACCTGACTTTTTGCACCCTTTTGAAATGAAGACAGCCATGCAAATACTCAGGTTAGACCATCATAACTGTTATTTATTTACTGATATTTAAATGACACAAAGAGACAAATGCTGTCCAGTTATGCACAGCATGCTCCTGCCCCAAATAATCCAGCGCCAAATGACAATGAAATTGGAATTAAACCAGAGCCAACTCCTGGGAAGCCTCTCCAAGTGTCCTGCCTCAGCGCATAAAGTTGCTGGTACAACTCAGCGCACAAGTCAACCCCAGGATGTATCTGCAGAAATCAGAAACACATTTCCGAACTCATGGCCGGTTTTTCAATTGTCACATTTTTGTAAAACGAGCAGGGAGGATGCTGCCTTTCTTTGTGCGTCCTCCCATCTGCAGCTAAGGCTTATTTGCCGAGACTGCGAGCTGCCAATGAGTTCACTGTCCTTGCTGTGCTTTTCCACTGAAACTGCACCAACACCAGCCCAAGCGCCAGCTACTGCATCCCGCACTTTATCCACAGACGTGCTGGTGAAACGGCACTGCCGACGTACTGAGGCACAGCCAGCTCCAGAGGAAGAGCTGAGCTTATTTTGAAAGACAGTTATTTCCCTAAGGCTGTAGATTTTCCTTGAAGCACAAGGAAGATTAGCGGGATTACTGAAAATACATTCTGCTTTTTCTTTCCAAGTAATACTTTGATCAGTGGCGATGAATGGAGCAAGGAAAAACAAATAAGCTGTCAGCAGCATCGGCATCCTTCACAATCTCCTGATCCCACTATTTAGGCTTCTTGATCCCAAAATAACAGCAGGAAAGTGGCCAGACACTTCACTGTGCATAGGTCACATTTATTCGAGAGTAACTTATCCAAAAATTTCTATGCAAGCACAGCCTGATAATTCTTGTATTTTCGGTAATGATTCAACAATGTTTGCATTCTAGTAGGTTTGAGTCTGGTGAAGACACAGGAAGCGTACAGCAAGAAACAGGCAGGAAATCACTAAATACTGTGACTGACTGCATTATGTGTTCCCATTTACCAGGCGAATCAAACACCCTCACAGTCTTGACTCTCGGAGCAGAAAAGCGCCTTGGAGTAGCGGCTGGAAACCATGATGGGGATTCCCCGAGGCACACGAACTGCCGTGAACTGGACCCAGCCACAGCAGAGGTCTCGCCCTCAGTCCCCAGCAGTCACACCCCCGGCCTTTGCCTTTTCACACTTCAAAGACACCTTCCCATGGTGGTCTGTGCATCCTGCGCTCTTGCTCGTACGGCGCTGCCCAGCTTGCCGCTAGCCTGCTTACAACTGGTCACCCCAAAAGGGCTGGGAAGAGCAGTGGGACATGAACTGAACCTCAACCACGGCCTCCACCCGGCACCATCATCCCCGAACATCCACAAAACCGCCCCGTGGCGGAGAGCACGGCTCGCCCCGCTCCTCTCCCCAAAGAGCACCCTCCCACGAACCCAACCCCGAGGCGGCTGCAACCAGAAACCCGCGGGGGCTACAAGCCAAGCCCCGAGGCGGGCGCAAGCCAGACCTGGAGTCGAAGCGGGCGCCGTCGGGGAAGGCTCCGAGGTAGTGGTAGCGCACGAAGTCCCCGGGCCGCACGGCCCGCGGGCAGCTCTCGGGCACGAAGCGCCGCTCCACGCTGATGTCGGCGCCGTCCCACGGGGGCTCGGCGGCGGGCACCGGCGGCGCCTGGCAGGCCGCCCAGCTCACCAGCAGCGCCGGCAGCAGCAGCAGCGCCCCGCAGCCGGGGCCCCGCCGCCGCCGCCACCGCACGGCCGCCGGCCCCGCCATGGAGGGCCCGGAGCGGGGCAGCCGCAGGGTGCTCTAGGCGGCGAGGGGAGGGATGGAGGGGGCCCGGCCCTCCCGCTCCTCCTCCCGCCGCTGCAAACTTGCAAACGTGGATGGAGCGCTTCCACCCGGGACGGGGGAGGAGCAGCCTCGGCGGCTCCCCCAACCCGCGCCGCGGGGTTGCGCAGCCCCAGTTGGGAGCGGAGCGGCGCCCGCACCGCCATCCCCCGGCCCCGCCGGCCCGTCCCCCCTTCCCGCCTTCCCCCCTTCCCCGCGCTGGCGGGGACGCGGCCGTGCGACGTGGCGCTGCCCCCGGGACGCCCTCCCCGGCCCTCCGGCCCGCCCGTAACCCCGGCCGCAGATGAGCAGAAGGTCTTTGGAGCGGTGCTGGGTACCGCGGGATGGACAGGAGGCACGAATATTGAGCCCAGCATTAAGGCTCTTCCTCTGCCTAACTTTGAATACTTGCAAATTTAGAGCCACAAGGATGAGTGGAGCATCTCCCGCATGAAGAAAGGCTGAGGGAGCTGGGGCTCTTTAGCTTGGAGGAGACTGAGGGGTGACCTTATTAATGTTTACAAATATATAAAGGGTGAGTATCATGAGGATGAAGCCAGGCTCTTCTTGGTGATAACCAACGTTAGGACAAGTGCAATGGGTATAAACTGGAACACAGGAGGTTCCATTTAAATATGAGAAGAAACTTCTTCTCAGTAAGGGTGACAGAGCACTGGAACAGGCTGCCCAGGGAGGTTGTGGAGTCTCCTTCTCTGGAGACATTCAAAACCTGCCTGGACACATTCCTGTGTAGCCTCATCTAGATGTTCCTGCTCCGCAGGGGGATTGGACTGGATGATCTTTTGAGGTCCCTTCCAATCCCTGACATTCTGTGATGCCATTGCAAATATTCAATTTTTGATCAAAAATCAAAAGATACATGTTTGTGACAGCACCTACTGCTTTATGTACACCAGTGCTGACACAGGTATTTGCAACAGCCTGTCAAGGAAACTTTGGAAATGAAAAGCACCCAGTAAGACAGCAGTGTCCAAGAGAAATCACAGTCCCCGTCGGCCAGTTGTCCCCTTTACCATTCTCATTGACCTTGCACACCCCAGTGAGGAGGAACTTTCATTTGTCCTTGGTTATTCTAACTGTTTGCAGTGAAAAAGCATGGAAAAGCTAAGTGAAGCATCAAACTCTGAGCAAGATCATTTTAACAGCATATTTTTGAAAAAGCAGTGAATTTTAAGGCAGCAGGTTCAGAATGACTAGTAGGAAATGCAGAGACACCTAGGAATATAATTGATTTGAGAAACACTGATGATAAGATTTTGTTATTGATAAATTACTAAAGAAGCACAACTCGCAATCAGGTGGACTACTTGTGAAAGGGAACCACTAAAATCATGGCAGCTGATAAACACCAGAGCATTGCAGCTGGGGAGAGAACAGCTCATGGGCCCAGCTGCCTGTTCCTTGTGCATCCACCACCCAGCTGTATCGCCCCAGCATCTCAAGGGATGCAGCCAAATCAAATGTTTTTAAAGTGCTTTCAAAAACACTCTTGTATAATATTGACACATTCCTGGGAAATGGCTGCTCTTCGATGAGCTAACCAGTGAAAAGAGTTAGCAACTTGGGCAGCTATTTAAAGATAACCAGATTTGCGGTTACAAATCACATCCTCCTTGCAACAACAAACACCCTACACATTCCAAATCAGCCCTGCAAAGCATCCCTTAAATGAGCCATGTAAATTGTCTGACAGTTGCCTGGATTTAAATAGGCCATTTCGACGTTAGCTGATACAGGCACACTTTATTTTCTTAAGTAGAACTCATAGTTCACCATTAGAGTATGTTGATACAACCAACATGAAGATAAAGCTTAACCTGCATCTGGCACTTCTTTTTGCCAAGCAGTGACACAGTCTTTATTTATGCTCATTTATTTAAGAAGTCCTACGTTTCCAAAACAATTCCGTGGACTCTCATTATTTATGCAGTTGTGTACTCATTATTAATCACCTCTGTCAATAACAATTCTCCACTTCTGATGTAACTACCATCGCCTCAAGACTGCTCTAAGTGGTACCAGTTTATATTAACTCCTAAAAGAGCCATGTGTCTGTTCTGTTACCAAACCCATGTGCTTCATGCCTCCACACCATTCTCCCCACAGGTGGTGCACCATGTACCTCTCCATAACCACACACCAAGATCAGGATAGTTGTCAGCCAGGGAGATGCGTTGCTTTCTGTCCTTCTAGTTTTGCTCGGGGAGCACAAAGGTAGCAGAATGCAAAAGCTGTCCAGTGTTTTCCTTAGAAACGTCATTTTTAACACTTTGCTATTTTTTCAAAGCACATACACAAACAAAACAAATTTGTGTTTATAGGCTGGTTTGTTCTAACACTAACCCAGCTTCCCAGGAAGCCTTTCGGGGATGCTGATCACTATCAGATCTTCAGTCAGTCTGTTCTTCAGTCAGCCGAAACACAGCGATGACTACTGCAGTGTGAGCAGGGAGATAAGCACAGACATGCATAAAGCTTGTAGAGAAGCTAGTCCTGGAGGGAGGATTATCCTTCCCAGGCTTAAAAACACAGTACAGCTAAGGTTCATTCTCCCTTTGAAAACTCAGCTTTCAGGAATGTCACAGGTCAGATATTAAATGAGGATTAAGGAGCTGAGATTTGTGCCTTTGCAGCTTCTGTTGGAGGGTGCTATGTGCTTCATGTAATGTTCCAGGGGCTGCAGTCCTCCTAGCTTTTGGCTATGCTCTATAAAACTAAATAATATCTCCAGGATTTGATGCTGTTCCCAAATCTTTTGAAGGGCAAGGAAGTAAAATGCCAGCTCTCATTCTCTACCTGTGTATCATCACTGCAGTGTTACTATTGGAGCTTGTCACACAGAGGAGAAATTCAAGAGCTCAAGTACCAAGAAGGTAGATAGGAAAATTCCTTCGTACACTGCTTTTACAAATCATGTCTCAGAAACACTGAAGAAAGCTAAGGAGCATGCTCTTGAGTCATTTCACGTAAAGATTAATTTCTGGTAACATGGGAAAAGGAGCTAAAACTTCAATTTGAGTCTGAGGTAGGCAAGATACGCCTCAAGTGTAACCTGAGATGCTGTTTTGTTCCTTGGAATGTGCTTGAAGCCAAGTGCCAGGTCATGAGATGGTGGGCCTAATGTAAATTGAAATGTTTGCAACACATTCGGCTACATAAACACAGGAGAATCATAGGCAAAGTGGTTGTGACTAGTGAAATATTCTGCTGAGTAGCTGTTGGTCTTACCCAGCGCTAAGCCACCAACTGTTCTCAATTACCCATCATACCACTAAGATTATAAGCCTTAGATGCCTGAAGTATGTATTGTGTTTTCATATGGAGCTTTTCTAAAAACGTAGCATACTGAAAAATATAGAGTAGATAGACAGAAAAATATAGAGTAGATATACAATGTTTTCTAAATATCAATTATAGATCAAGAAGAACAGAGGTAGTATTTTTTTTCTTAGAAAGAATATGTCCAATGTGGCAGCTTACAGATACCTTGAAATTGCAGTAGGTGAATTGAGAGAGAACTCAGATATTAGAAGTAAAAAACTGGGAGCAATGGGAAACACAGCTTGAACTGATATAAAATCCAGTTTAAAAAAAATCAATCTGCTTTTAATCATGTGAGTAATATTCATAAAGATCACAGTATAATGCTGGTTTTGGCTGTATAATCTACAGGGGGTTTGTGTGAAGGAACTCTGAATTATTTTTACCTTCTGCAGTTTTCCACAGCTGTTCACCTCCGTATGCACTTTCTTTCAAACTCCTAACAAGCTCTTTAGAGAACAGTTTTGGGTTACACCTAGTGTGAAAGAACCGTAGTGATCCCTCTGCTGAGTTGAATTTCAAGTAATGAAAATAAAAACTCCAATTATAACTCAGCGCTCATTTCCTCTAAAGATCTGTAAAGTTTGTGGAGATCTTCACATACTGTCAACCAACCACAGAAGCACAGTATATCAACACTGGGTTTAGGTATTAAATATGGCTAAAGTAAATTCAGAAAAAAACTCTCATTAAGTACTGGTTTTAGTAAACAGCATTTTGAACAAACACTATTTTTATTTTATGCTGCTACATTGTAAATTCAGAGCACCTGCAACCTGAAATAGCTTTTTGTACCTAAAAAATTTTAATATAAATTCTATCAGCTACACATACTTTAATTGTGTGTAATTTACTGTCAACAGTGTAACTCATGAGGGATTGACATGACCCTAAATGCCTGATCCAGGTGACTTGGGCATCTTACTTGGTGGGTCATGCTGGCTTATCAATCACATCAACAGGCTATTTAAAATGCAGAATTTATTCTGGTTTATTACTGGTAGCAGTTCAGCAGTAAACACAGAAGTGCTTAGAGCATAAAAGAAATTGGTACACTTTAAATCACTGATACTGTAGGTAGATTTAATTTACTGCAATTCATCTTCAGTTTACCTCTACTCCTCCCACCACAGATGTTCTAGTGAAAGTCAAATAGCAGGTAACACTGTGAACCCGTACCCTCTTCCTGCCCTGCCACGAGAAAGCCTTACTTGCCCACAGGTACTCAGCAAGCTCCCCTGTTGGAGGTCACAGCAAAATGAGATAAACCAGCAGAGCTGTCTTAATTAGTACTTCTCAGCCTGTCATTCCAAATGTGCCATGCTAAATTATTATCCGAGTGATTTAGCAAATCCGGCTCATTTTGACGGACACGGGTTAGACAGTGCTTACAAAAGGCTGCCGCCACCAGAGATGAGGCAGTAGCTCCCAACAGCCGAACACGAGGACTGATGACATTTGACTGGTGACTCCTGCCAACACCGCTCCTGTTTGTCAGGTAAACAGCTGCCAAAAGGACAAGCCTGGATTGCACGCTTCTGAGGCATCAGTCACTCCTTCGTTTGTGTTTGCATTGTGACTGTTGCCATCTGTACACTCCTAGAAGTGAACAAATAATCATAGCAAGACAACTCCACGCCAAACTATTTACTAATTGCACTAGGGCAATGGTGCTGGCCTCAGTGTAGACTGAAATCCAGTGTAAAATCAGTGTAAAACTACAGTAAAACCACAGAAAAATGACCATATGCATCTAGTTTCTCCTACTGTTTTTCACAGCTATATATTTAAAAGCTACTGATTGCACTCCATGTTCATGCATTTATCGGGCAATCTATATGTGTACGTGTTAAATATGAAAAGGCCATTACCCTCATTTCACAAAAAAGGAAAGGGTTTTCAGACCTAAATACCTTTGAAAATGGAGACCTCAGAGGTTAAAACTCACTTTTTCAGAAAAGCTGAAATTTCAACAAAAGTACTAAATCAGATACCATATTTTTAGAAAAGTTAATCTATGGAAGGGGCAAAATTTCAAAAATCTGGTCATAAGTGACATACCTAATGTAGCATAGGAAGCTGGAAACAAAACAGAAATTGTGTTGGACAATAAATTATTAAAACTCATGTGAATTAAAGCATATTCTAAAGACAGAGAATGGTTTTCAAATAATGGAGTGCTTATACTAAGCTTATGCTAAGCTGCAAAAAGACTTGGATATTCCTAACAAAGGATACGTGTGGTTAAACCACAGGTTTTCAGTCTGTGGATTTCCATAGGATTGTGCACAAGTGGTAAGGAAACTTGCTGTACATTGGCCCAAATTCCCAATGAGCATCTACAATAGAACTGGATCTAGGAGACTGCACATCAAAAAAAAAAGGGGAGAGGGGGGAAGAGCAGAAAAACAGTGAGCTAAACTTCAGCCTTCTGCCATACAAAGTTTGGAAGACAGTGAGTCTCACTGAACTTGCAGATGCAACACGCACAATCTCAAAACTATGTTGCTCAGACTATGCAGAAATGAGTGGTTCCTGCAACAAGGATCTCGCTGGTTTTCTCAAATGCATTAAAAACAAATACAATTAAAAATTACTGATAGTTTGCCTATTACAAAGGGTCTTCACTGAGTCAAAAGGGAGAGCAGAAGCGTTACGCATTACGCATTTATTTGAAGACTAAAAAGCTTTTCTAGAAGCAGCATAGACACTAAAGTCTGAAAAGCAAATGGTCGCAATTGGGTAGCTAATTTATCACACCTCAGTTTTATCACACTGATCTGTACTCTGTCTGCTAGAACTGTTACGGCTCCTTAATTAAAAATAATAAAGTTTTGTTCCAACATTCTTTTAAACAAAGCTGCCTTACTAAAGTCCGTTTGCAAATTAGGCGTGGACTAGAGCTCCTGCCCAGAAAGACAGAACCCTTTTATCCAAGCTCCAGTCTACCCCCACAGCCACACATCCCCTGCCTGCAGCATTTTGCCTATAAAATGCCTTCTGGAAGCTGTGTGTGTTGGGAGAAGAGGAAACGGTTCCTCTGCAAACAGCTCGGCGCAAAATAAACTATGCAAACTTTATTGAAATGTAAGGGTATCTGTTCTAACAGAAGTAAAACCAGCCTGTGTTTTGAAATGTGCGCACCACTTGCCTGTCTTAGGTAAAACAATATTATTTGCGGAGGTGATCCGAAAAGAGATAAGTCAGGTCAGTCACTTCTCAGCATACCAGTGCTGTAGCTGTCAGTGGCCACTGCCTAAGCAAACTGGGAACAGGACACCTTGTTATTTTTTCCCCTCCTTCATTAATATTCCTATGTGAATCCCCTTGGAAGTGCCCAAAGCGCACAGAGGTTACAGAATAGTGCTCCCTGGTTCTTACGAGTGTGTTTAAGCATTAAAGCCGGTGCTTATCCAGGTCCCCTGCAAGAAGATTGCTGCAATTATCTCCCTTAGTAGGCACTTAGTGACTCTTAGGTGCATTTTTGTTTACATTTTGCACCTTGAGAGAGTAAAAGTCATGTATTTAGACATTGACTCTTAACACTTTACTTCTACCAGAGATTTCAACATTCTTTTGGAAGTAGATTCACATGGATTCATTGGGTGCTAACTGCATTTCTGAACCTGTTTTTAACAGAATAGAGTCCATCTGTGGAGCAACTGTAAGGTGATATTCCAATAACCCCTTCCAGCCATCTGAGCTGTGCACTAAAAGGCAGTTTTAGATCCAGGCTGACAAAATTGGGTGCTTTCACATCACACAATCATCTTTAGGTGTTTGCACAGAGCTGGTAAGATCATACTGAGTGCTGGGCACGTTCTGATCCCATTCCTGTTTTGCTGAGCTGTTGCAGCACAGACCTTTGTTGCTTGCCATCTCCACCAACAGTTGCAGCCAAGTTTTATCTGCCTGTCCTTATGTTAAGGGTCCAGACCAAACAACCTATGCAATCTATGTGGGCTAAAGGAACTCTCCGTAAACTTAAAGCCAAGTCTTAGCAAATGGTAGAGTTATTATGAGTCTGGTTACAATCATGCTAAGACATTTAGGCCAAATTAATCAATTATTGCAGTTCATTCAATAGTGATTTAATGAAAACTAACACACAGAATGCTTTTCTCTGGTATCATGTTCACCCTTCCACTGGACTCAAAAGTCAATCACACCAGTCTTCTTTAGAAAAAGCAAAGGTTGGTTATAATAAGTTGCCAGAGTCCCAAGTTCTTAGCTATGATCACAGTGCTAATGTTTATGATTTCTTCTTCCTCTTTGCCAGAAGGAGAATGGTGTTGTACATTTCTTCCTCCTCACTTTAGGTCTGCTTGGGGTCATTTTTAAATGTTTGCTAACAGTCTGTTAACCTTTCTTTGTTGGTTCACAGTTCTGTGTTATTTCAATTTACCACATTACAGGTTTTACCCATGTTACAGACTTGTTCTTTGTACTATTTGTTAACCCACAAAATCAATTGACTCAACTTCAAAGTCTTCGTTTCTTTAGTGACCTGTGGTTCACAGTTTGTGGTTTGTGTCTACAGTCCTGAGGTCTTTGTTAATGCCCTATCCTTGAATTTTCAAGGCTTCCACTGTTCCCTTGTATTTTGGGAGGCCCAAAGCACCCTGTTTTTTTCCCCCACAGCCTTCAAGCTGTGGTTTCCAGATAATTTAACTAATGTTTTATTAACACAGCCTAAACACCTGAAGCCAACATCAATTTGTTTTGGCAATATCACTGGTACATTATTAAAATTACTTTATAACTGGGCAGAACACCTCTCATTTCTCAGTTTATTCAAGCATAACCAAAAAGCACCTCACAAGGCTGGCAGGAGAAAGTCCTATTAGATAATGCAATAATAAACTCAGTTTTTTCACATACTCCACAAGTGACATATAGGAGCATGGGCCATGCACAAATCTGCCTAGATAAAGACTTGACTAGGAAAAAATGTGTTTTCTCTATTTGTAGTGATACATTTTTCCTTCCTTTTCTATAGCTATATAACTATAGAAGACAGTAACTTTCAAGCAAAAGTAACCACGAGGGAGTGTTTCTGGATGTCACTGATCGCAAAACTAGCATAATGGAATAAAAATACAAATGCTCCTAGCGCACCGTTGCAAAACATAATTTTTGTGTGTTTGGCGTGAGTTTCAACAATCCAATATCAGAATTCCTTTCTCATTCTTGTTGGAGACACTCCTGGGTCAACTTGCTTAACTAACCCTTGCTTCACTGCTGTAGCGCTGCTGCGCTCGTCTTTCTGTATTGCCCTCTTGAGAGGGGCAGGGAAAGAAGAAAGTCTAGAACTGTGAGTTTCCATTCGTTTCTTTTCAATTACCTAGGGAGAAGCTGTTGGTAGCTTGACATATGGGAAGTATGTTAAGCTTAAAGAGCTGCGAACTTTGGATAGTTTTGAAAAAAACTATGGTTAAGTGGGAACAGCTGTTTTGCATGGAACTAACAGATCGGCTATTTTAACAAAAGAAAGTCATCTTCCTGTTTAATAGATGTGGCAAGCAGAACAAAGAATCTTTGCCTTGAACTTTTTAGATTGCATTTTTAATCATTTTATTTCTGTAGTTTCTGTGACCCATTAATAAAGGCTGGAGCCTTTTTAGGTAACTCAACCAGTGTTCCACTGGAAAGTTGGCAACTTGGAAGGTACATACCAAGGGCAGATGCTGGCACTGAAGTTGTATTTGCCTATTTTACTTGATACACTAGGCATTGTTTAAATGGGAACTTTTGTATCAGTCACTATATTATGGAGGCAAAATTCAGGAAAGGAATCTGCTTTTGCAAGGGAAAAGTTATTGCAAATTGATCACTAAATTAAGAATATAGCCAAAGCTCAGAAGGAGGAATTTCCTGCAGCTCTGAAAAAAAACTGGCTACCAGGCAAAGAATCTAGCCTTGATCCCTACTAAATCAGTAGCAAAACTCCTGCCAGCTTTGATGACAGTAAGACTATAACCATTAGGGGTTAAGCAGCAGTATATATATAGATTTAATACACGAGGAACATCCAATCTGCAATAATTATCATCCCTCTAATAAGGGGTTCAAATTGTAGTGATCCTGACTCAACCTCTCATCTGACAATAACACATAAATAGAGAATTAAAGATTTCATTGCATCTGGGTCTTTCTTACAAAACCAAAGTCCTGCCCACCAAGCGTGGGCACAAGCGACCCCACAAAGCATAGTATGTTTTGTAAGAAGTTGGGAAGCTGTCCAAGGGTTGTTGGCCAGAATCTCCCTCCCCTGCTACTGTTATATAATGTGCTGTTGGCATCTGAGTGCTCCTGCTACTCGTACAGCTTCCAAATACGCTCAGTCCTTACACAGGCAAAGTCCCTCAAAGGCTACATGAAGCTTTGCCTCTGTAATGACATATTTGGGGCCTCCTGTTATCAGAAGAGACACCATGTCAGTGTTCAACTGGAGATACAGGGCTATATCAATAGTGTACTACAGAAATACACGCCTATTAAATAGAGCCTCGTTCTTGAAAAAACGTCAATGGTACTTAATGCAAAATAGCTGGTACTACATACAGTCATTTGTATTTATTTATAAAAACAGAAATCAAAGGGCAAAAACTCATGAAAAATATAAGTTAGTGAGTGATTTCATGTCTCTAAAGTCTTAAGTGAGTTGAAATAATGAAGAAAGACAAAAGAGAGATTATTTTCAGTGAGTAGTGGCTTGAAGAGACAGTAAGCATTAATTTTCTGATGAGATGGGTGACTTTACCAGTACAAACTCCAAGTAATCAATATGGCAGTATCACCACAGGAGGGAGTTCATCCATGCAATCAACTACCAGAGGCTTGAAGGACAGAATTTATAAAAAGGAAGACCGTCTTTCCTCCTGTAAGTACCAGCTTATCCGTCATTGGAATAAATCCAATAAAGACTTGAATGCTTGAAACAGGATGTAGCCTTACAAAAGGACTTCAAACTAAAGCTGCAGTTCAAGTAACTTTCCCCAGCTGCTGTCCAACCCTAATTTCCAAAGACACTTCCTTGATTAGCTGTAAAGCTTTCCTGCAAGTGCACATTTTTGAATACCCCGGGTAGCAACACAGTCTTTACAGAAACAAACAATTCAGTGCTTAGTTCATACCTGGGCTTGGTTGGGATCCAAAACTTTGCTATTCTTCTGCCCAGTTTTCCTACAGGATTGACCCTGTAGACTTTTACAGAGTCCTGAACACTGACAGGATCGGGACGGTATAAAATGCAGCTGTGGCCATCATGTTCTTTTAGACATTTGCTCCCTCGCTCCCTTAAGTGATGATGTATGGCAGTAAACACCATGTTAAAAGTGCAGGTGTCTGGGAACACTTTTCGCTGCTGAGCAATGCCACCGTAAACATGAGATTAATCTGATAAGCAGGAAGGAGGAGCACGATATTGTCACCTGGTGCAATGGGGCTAATCAAGGGAGAACTGGGCTCTGGCCCCTGCTTAGGGCATTGATTTTGTAGTTTAAAGAAAGAGGTATGGTTTCCAGTGTTGGGATGGGCATCCCTCTTAGTGTACTCACAGCCAAGTTCAAACACATGTGCCCTTCTGACCCCATGAATCTCAAATGATTTACTGCTTCCAAAGAGGGGAGTATAAATGGCAGGTGGCCCCCAACAACACAGCTATTAACCTGATGGTTAGGGGACTTTTCCTCATGAGCCAGAAGCCACCATGCCTGAATACCTAGACCAAGGAGAGAACCGAATCAAAGTCTCTCATTTTCTAATTGTTAAACTAGTATACAAAAGAAATTGCCAGCACTTCCACTTAAAACTTTTCATTTTTCTGTAAGAAAGGATGTCAGCACCTCTTCACCACTGAGGTTCCAAAGTGGTTAGGAGTGCCAGTGCTTTTCTGAGGGAGCCTTCCCTGAGGTCAGAAATGCTCCAGATGTTATATTCACTCTATTCTGAATGTCTCCAGTCACCCAGCTTCAGGCAGCCATGGGCTGGCCACGTGGATTTAAACTGTGCTCAGCTTGCCGCTTCTTCTGGATCCCATTAGGAGGTGCTGAACTTCCAACGGAGCCCAACACGGGTTCTGGATTCCTCTCCTGTGCGTAATATCTGACACATAATCAGAAACAGATCCTGGCCCAAAGCTCTAGCCAGCCAAAAATGGAGAAAAACAGATTGGCTGACATTCCACCAGGGTTACACTCTCACAGGCAGGCTGAGGCCCATGGGATGACATAGTTGTAAATTAATTTGGCCCTGGTATTATTGCTTGTGGTTGAAACATTCAGTTGCTTATAACAAAAATAAACTTTTAGTCAATATTATGAAACATATAGGTCTTTCAGATACTTCACATGGTGACAGGAATTAATGTTTCTGCTTACATATTTTGGGGAAGCTGGAATTACAGTGCATTGACAGTCAGCTCTTATGGCAAGACAACATTTCCCCAAAACTTAACTTCTTGAAATATCTGAAGCACTACCTTCAAAAAAAGGGAAACAAACAAAAAAACCCCAAACAAACCAACACGACTTCAAATAAATATCCTGCTAAATACTGGGAGCCAGATTCTCAGCTAATATGAACCCTTTAAATAGAATAGAATTAAGCAATTTACAGATAGTGAGGATCTTTGCTTCAGAATAAATCAAACTGAAAATAACAACTACTTTTTCCCTACTCCTTCCTTCTTCACAATTCATTTTGGTTTGATCTTTCCTAAGGATCGATACAAAAGCAGTTGTCTCCTTGAATGAGTAGGCAACACTCAGAGGAATCCGGGGCTTTTCTAAGCAAAGAGGGGGAAAGAATTTCTGGAGCAACTTACAGCTTTAAGTAATATTCTTCTATTGAAAATGAGGGGTAAAAAAGTCTGAGCTTGCAGCTTGGTACCTATGAGCTGGGTAATAATGTGACAAAGTTCATTTCTAAGACAAATGAGGAAATGCACTAGAAAATTTTCTGCATCAAACCAAATAGAGAACACATTTAAGCAACTGTGCCTGAGCAAATGTATGTGCCTATCTAATTTTACCTTCTGTGTGCCCCTTTAAGTTACTGAGGTAAAGAGTATTACACAAATGCCCCAATCTGCTGAGAAATTAAGGCCTGGACACGCAAGCCACTGGGATGCAAAGAACGCAGCCAAACTCTCATTGACTTAACAGTAAGAAGACAATAATATAACATGGTCTGTCCTCCTGCCTTCACTTGCAACCCCACACTTCTTTTAAACTATAAGTTTGATTCCTGGATTTGTGACAACTATTCTATTAAGGCTGAGGTCACTGAATCTGAGGTCATCTAAGCCATGCCATTACCTCCTCCAAACTGGCAGAACTCTTCTTACTTCAGCCAACCTAGGACACTCAAGGGTGTCTGAAAGCGAGACTGGCAAGGTTTCTGGAGAATTCCTGTCTGTTTTGCTATTGCACACATCCCTCCCATAGAATACCATTCATAAACTGGAAACTCTCCATCTTAGAATTAATTAGGTTTTCTGATACAGTCTTAATGTGCTGGAAAGCTGTTCCAGTGTCTGACTGCTCTGTTGGTTTGAAAACATGATGTAAAAAGGCCCTCGAAAATAGCAAAATAACAGTGGAATGAAAGGTGGGGCTAAAAAAGTCCATTATATCACTTCAGTTTGCTGCCAAAATAAAGTCTCTATTGAGCAGGCATCAACCCAACTGCTACTTGACTTTTAGTGACTATTGCCATTTCTCTAAATAGAGTGAAACATTTATATTTTGTCTCGCTTAAGTTCTTTCAGATATTTTAAATGTAATTGTAACACCTTAAAATATTTCTTCTTCCTCACTTGTTTCTTAAATATATATGAACATGTAAGCGGCTGACTGATTTTATGTGTTACCACACACTGGCCATGTCACAGCAGCAAATCCCTTAGTCTCTACCAAACATCAAGTCATCTGCTTAACCTGCTCTATAGTGCATTATCTTAAATCACGTTACCTTCCATTTGCCACATACTAAGCGTAGACACACAGATATTCAACTCAGATTAGCAAATGAACTGATTTTGGTGCTGAGCCTTTAGACAAGTGGAATTCAGTGGATTTTGCACCTCAGGTCAACTGCTGTCACCTGCCATGTAGAGAGATGGCAGCAACTCCACCTCTCCTTCACAGATTAGACCCAGAGAAAGGCTCCTAATCAAACTCATGGAAGACCCACCACTAAGCAAAACACATGCCAACTACAGACCCATGGGATGAATGAAGGTTTTCTCACAACTTAGGTGTCATCTCATGACATCTCAGCCATATGGATATGTCAGAATTAGTTTATGAAGAGCAGAAGTTGGGTTTGATATCTGCAACATTGTGTTGCTTTGCTGCTGAGTGGTGTTTTGCAGTAGAATGACTGCTGCAATCTTTCAAGTCCCAGCAAATCTAACAAATTTGGTGTGTGAAATAAAAATCTCCATCAATATTATATATTAGTGGCAGGACATGCATATTATTTTGTTTAAAGCTTAAGATAAGGACTGAATCCTTGCAAAAGAATGCAACAGAATTAACTGGACAAAACCAGTTTCCCAGAATCTGAAGTTACAATAGCAGCCACTTAGCTGAACACGAGTGAGAAATGAGACATGGTCTTTCATCCCAAATAAGTAATGTTTTACCAAGTAGGACCTAAAATAATATTAAAATAGTGCTTGTTTAATGACATAGCATTGTTAAATAAATCCTGGTTGATATTTCCCTTATAAAAGATAAGGCTTTTTAATGACTGTTTTTATCTTCTTGTACTCTAGAACCATAGGGTGCTATAATAGTAATTGCCAGCAAACAGCATCCTTTGCCTTAGATGTGCACTTTTGAAGCACTAGGATGATCAGGTAGAATCACCTTCAGCTCCTGGACTTCTCTTCAAGATCCTTTTTTTTTTGCATTTGTCGAGGGTTTAGATTGCGGGGTGACAATAAAGCCCTGGCAGATGTATTGTTAACCTCCTCTCCTCCCCACTTCCCCCTTTTTCCCCTCCCTCTGCCCCCTTCCCACTAAGCACAGGCGATTGGGAGGAAAAGAAGGACAGAGAGAAGAGAGTTGGAAAAATTAAAAATGTTTTACTAATGCTACTGATAAGAATAGAGAAAATAATACAAAATATACAAAACCAATCTTGAAAGTCTCAGCAACTGCAGAGCCGGCAACCAAAGTCCTGGATTGGACTCTCCAGCCAACCGGAGCTGGATTCAGTCTCTCACTAGGCCTCAGTTTGCAGGGACAACTAGCAAGGTCCTCTCCTAATGTCAGTCATAAGGAAAAGGGACGAAGAAGGGCAAAGAGGAAAGGGACGAGATCCTCGTGATCTCCCACTTTTATATGAAGTATTCACATGAATGGAATGTTATACACAGTTGGTCAGTTTCTTGGTCACCGGTTTCTCATTGCCCCTCTGGCGAGATGTCCATCCATGCTTATCAATAACTTCGCATTCCATTGCTATTTTTACCAAAATATGTATCTGGTTCTCCAGGAAAATGCAGCTAACATGAAGGCTTTAGCTGACAGGCAAATTCACTAAAAGAGAAACTTGTTTTTTAACAAAACCAGGACAGCATTTCACTCAGCTTTTATGCAACCCCAGAAATCTCGCATGCCCTTGAACTTCAGAGTGAGGCTAAAGTAGCGATTTAAGCTTTGCCTCCCCAGCCCTAACCCACCTCCATTCCTCATCCTGCAACTAAAAGATCATGGCTGGGGCAAGAAACTGCAAAAAACTTCTTTACTTTGAGGGTACCAGAGCACTGGAACAGGCTGCCCAGAGAGGTGGTGGAGTCCCCTTCTCTGGAGACATTCAAGACCCGCTCAGACACATTCGTGTGCGGTCTGCTCTGGGGGAACCTGCTTTAGCAGGTGGGTTGGACTAGATGATCTCCAGAGGTCCCTTCCAATTGCAACCACTCTGTGATTCTGTATTCTGGCCTCTGGCAAGCATGGCACAAGACTACCATGACGGGGACCCCCTCCTTGCACACCCAGCTGCTTTCCCCTGCTCCCAGATGCCCCTCAGCTGCATCCCTGACCATCCCTGAGGCCTCGGTGAGGGAGGCGACTCCCTCGCTGCCAGGCCTGCCCTGTGCTCAGCCGGCACAATCTCCCTGGGCCACCTGCCTCTTAACACCTCTTGGCCAACCTGCCGCCATATTGCCCCAGGGCCCACCTCAACCCCATTGCGGGCACCGAGGTGTTTTTTTTGTTTTGTTTTAATAACGATGTTTTGAGAGCACACCACTCCACATGTGATTTTTAATCCTTGGCAAAGCTTGGCGGGACAGCCCGGCTGCCTCACAGTGCCTCAGGCTGTGGAAGGGCTGAGCTGGGAGAGAGGGAGGAGTGGCTGACACGCCAGCAGGCTGTGCTGCCATCCAGTGAGACCTGGGCAGGCTGGAGAGTTGGGCGGGGAAAAATTTAATGAAATATAACAAGGGAAAGTGAAGAGTCTTGCATCTGGGTAGGAACAACCCCAGGTTCCAGTATAAGTTGGGGAAGGAGCTGTTAGAGAGCAGCGTAGGGGAAAGGGACCTGGGGGTCCTGGTGGGCAGCAGGATGACCATGAGCCAGCACTGTGCCCTTGTGGCCAGGAAGGCCAATGGCATCCTGGGGTGTATCAGAAGGGGGGTGATTAGTAGGTCGAGAGAGGTTCTCCTTCCCCTCTACTCTGCCCTGGTGAGACCACATCTGGAATATTATGTCCAGTTCTGGGCCCCTCAGTTCAAGAAGGACAGGGAACTGCTGGAGAGAGTCCAGCACAGAGCAAGAAAGGTGATTAAGGGAGCGGAGCATCTCCCTTATGAGGAAAGGCTGAGGGAGCTGGGTCTCTTTAGCTTGGAGGACACTGAGGGGTGACCTCATTCATGTCTACAAATATATAAAGGGTGAGTGTCATGAGGATGGAGCCAGGCTCTTCTCGGTGACATCCAATGGTAAGACACGGGGTAATGGGTTCAAACTGGAACACAAGAGGTTCCACTTAAATTTGAGAAGAAACTTCTTCTCAGTGAGGGTGACAGAGCACTGAACAGGCTGCCCAGGGAGGTTGTGGAGTCTCCTACTCTGGAGACATTCAAAACCCGCCTGGACACCTTCCTGTGTAGCCTCATCTAGGCGTTCCTGCTCCGGCAGGGGGATTGGACCGGATGATCTTTTGAGGTCCCTTCCAGCCCCTGACATTCCGTGATTCTCTAACCAGCCGCGGCCAGGGCGCGGGCGGAGGGGGCGCTGCCTGGCCGGGCCTGCAGAGGAAGTCCGGGAGGGGAAGTGAAACCGAAATGCGCAGCGTGGAGGGCGGGGAGAGCGGAGGGGCGTGCCCGCGGCCTCTCGGTCCGCCGCGGCTCTGCCCGCCGCGCCGATGTCCCACAGGGCGCCGAGGGGGCAGGAGGAAGAGGAGGGGGGCGCGGGGGAGGGAGCGGCGAGGGGCAGTCAGGCGCGGCCCAGGAGCCACCCGGAGTCCGCGGCGGGCGGCGGCAGGAGCCAGGACCGGCATGAGAGGAAACGGAAGCGGCAGGAGGCGCAGCAGCTCCAGAAGCTCCAGCACCTGGAGTCCTTGTAAGGAGCGCAGGAGGGGAGGCTGCCCGGGGCGCTGGAGGTCGCGCAGCCCCCGGGCCCCGCCGGCCGCTCCCCGCTCTGCCCCGCCGGCATTTGGGACGCGATTCCAGTGCAGGGTTGGGGGGCAGGGGGGGTGATTTGGTTTTTATTTTGTCCCTGGCCCCGCCGAAGGCCGGGGCTTGTTCCCTTCCCGCCGCGGCTGCTCCAGCCCCGTCACATTTGAAATATATGACCCGTTTTTACACATAAGTGCAGACATGCTTGGTGACTTTATTACGATTTCTTAGGGGGAAAATGCGTCTTTTCCAGGTTCCTAGGAGTCCGGGAGTTGCAGCATAGACGCAGAGGTTGTTCGGCTGGTTTTCACTAGAGTGGATTTAAATTAAAAAAAAAAGATTAAAAGGTTTGCCGTTTGCCTAATGACCCCATCAGTAGCCCACAGTACTGTGAAAGGTTTATGTTATTCCATTGAAAGGGGCTTTAATGGAATAAAAAGATCAGAAGGTTCACAAGAACATAACTTTTTCCTTTCCAAGTGAAAGTAAAAATGTTTGTTATGAAACATACCAAACAGCACACAAAAAGTTATTGATATAAAGACCATTTCATAGCATCTTGGCATTCAACTCCTAAGCACATGACCTTTCTTATTTGCTTTGCTCTATGTAGCACCTGCTTTCTGTTTGGATTTTAATAGATTTTATATCTACCATTAACTCCAGAGAAATGCTGCAGGAAAGATGATCCATAAGGTTCTGTCTTCAGGCTTAATAGAGAGAAGAAGATGAAGTTATTACTATATACTAGATTTGGCTGGCAAAGCTAGATATAGGGAATGGTCTGACTTGACATTTTCAGCTGAATGTGTGTATGATTCAGCAATGCTGGAGGGAAGAAATTCGTGTCAGGGAGATCTTGGGGAAGGGTGCTACAGAAAAAGATAATTGTGCATTTGTGGTAAGTTAAGCTGAACTGGATGTGCCACACATCTCTGTAAAGCAGTGCATTGAAAGTGGTTGTTCCCCCACAAGAATATGCATCTGAAGGATGGTTGCAAGAGATGAGTGTGATGACATGACACTGTCTCAGTCTGCTTGCATCCAGGTATCCGTGTTCCACTATAGCTCTTAGTGATAATTGGTTCAGTAAAATTTAAGGGGAAATGTGAGGTGAAGGTTTTAACTCTATACCATTGAAAGAGTGTATTTTCTCAATTTATTTGTCTGTGCTAAGCTTCAGAGTAATGATATTTCTATTGCTTTTCAGCTATGAGAAACCTCCGCCAGGGCTAATTAAGGTTGGTAAATGTAATACAGTCAAATTTTAGCATCACAAGGGATTTTCACACAAATTGTCTTTTAGCCATTTATCTTAAGTGTCTACATTGCCTATATAAATTACAGAGAGAAATAGGTGCTTCCAGGGGAAAACTCAGGCCTTCTTAGTTACAAGCCAACCTCTTTGACTTGGTGAATCTGGAGTGAAATGCCCAGAATCAGACACAATAATACCAGTTCTTTCCTCACCTCTTAGCATGCACAACTAATGCAGTATTTAATAGCATGGATAGTGGGGAGTCTTTTATGGTGAAGCAGATTTTCACTTTGAATGACATATTTTCAGGATTCTTCTCCATTGCTTTTGCTCAAGTAATAGTGTAAAAATACTTTCATAATGAGTATTGCTTTTGACAAATCTATATACTTAACCTGTAATCTAGTGCTTTTACCCTAAAAAATACTGCTCTGTGTTGTAAAGGTTGTTTTTGTTATGTCTTGTTAGCAGGAAAAGTAAAGTCTCTGCTTGTCTGTTAAGTTTTCATTTATATTATTTATTTGAATAAATTACTAAAATAGACGGGGAGTAATTGAATTAATAGGGCAATGTAGTTCAGGCTGGAAGATTCAAGGGTGAGGGAAAAAGAATATGACTTGGTACTGTTAAAAGGGTCAGGTATTTTGGATCCTTTATGTGTTACAAGAAAAAGAAATGTTACAGGGGAAATAGGTTCCATATTAAGTGAAGGCTTGTACACATGAAGTATTAATTTTTACAAAGTTATTAAAAAAATTATTATTGTCCTTCTCTTTTTCCATAGGAGAATGAAACAAAACCAGAAGACTGCATACCTGATGTACCAGGCAATGAAAGTGCACGAGAATTCCTGGCACATGCCCCAACAAAAGGGCTTTGGATGCCTTTGGGAAAAGAAGTCAAAGTCATGCAGTGTAAGGCTGAAAACATTGCAGATGTCATTGGACCTTCGTATAGCCATCCGTTTACTCTGGGGGAGGGCAGAATGTCTGGTGGACAGATGGCAAGTTCCAGGTAGTTTGGCATCATATTAATATAAAAGCAACCAGTACCTTGAAGGCTGCGTTCTATGGGTGTTATATTTATCAACATAATACTCGTATCTATTTATTTGTTTCAAGCAGTTTAAAATATTTTCCATAAATATACCTTTTTAAAAAATTTTTGTCTGATCTGACTAAGAGATGCAATTCACTGCTGCTGCTTTTTTTTTAAAGGTTGGAGGTGTAAACGTTATGGACACAGAACAGGAGATAAAGAATGCCCGTTCTTTATTAAAGGCAATCAGAAATTGGAACAATTTAGAGTAGTGAGTACAAATCCTGCAGTATCATTGCTTGTATTTTTTAATATTGATGATGCATAATCTTGCAAATGAAAAGTAGCCTGTTGGATGATGCTTTATTAAGGACTTTTCCTCTGTCTCTAGCATAATATAGATGCCGAAAATCTCCTAATAAAGAAAAAGCTACAGATGTGGTTGGATATTTGACTACTTTGCAGAAAAATCTACTCTTCAAGAGGAAAATTAGTAATTTTCACATTTAAATTGGAAATCTTCAAGAACCTGTTTCAACCATTATATTCAGTTTTTGTGATTAAAATCTCAACGTAACAAAAATTTTTAGTCAAGCTTGAGCTGCCCACATTACAGCTGCTTCAAGCCTTCTGCTCTCACTGTGAGCAACCACATCATGATGCCCGTTGTCTAGGTCTGTAATCCAGTCATTGTCTACAAGTCTGATCTCTTGCTACATGAGGCTACATCTCAGTTCTGCGCATCCTTTCTGCGTGACCTCTTTTAACTTTTGTGTTCCTCTGTATTGTTCACTTGTATTTCAAGCTCTCATCACTTTGTTTCTTATGTCCTCATTTCTGTCCTTGAGAAATGTAATCTGGACTCATTCTGATTGTATGCTACTGCAAGGAGTATTTTTAGCCCTCTCTGGTGACCAGATTGCCTCTATTCTCCATTTTCCCTCAGGCTTCTCTGTTGTATCAAACTCTTGCTGTGTGTCCAGGGCCCCTCATGGTGCATTCCCAACATCTTTCATTTGTTACTGACACTTTAATTCCCACTTCTGGTCAGCATCTGATATCTCCTCTCTGTTGAACTTGTTTGCTTAGTCTTCCAACAGAAATTATCACCCTGTCTTTTTGCTGCCTTCTTGCATGGCACAAATTCACCTTAAATATCCCCAGTGTTTATTTGTTATCTTCCATCACAACTACCTTTTGCTGCAATGCCTGTTTAATTTAAAAATAATGAATTTAAGAGCCAGCGATAGTAGTGCATAGCATGCTAGGACAACTCCAGCTTTATTATCCGCTTGTCTTATATTCCTTGCTCCTATGTTTGCATCTAAGTTTTTAAAATATGCTTTAAGGTCATAGCTCATTATTTTGAACCTCAATATTCCATCTGTGACTAGCTATTCCTATAGTACATGTACAGGGTTATCTTAGTTAACTGTGATTGGAGAGGGAGAGAGGTAGTGTACCTAAGGAGGGTCCCCTTCATTCATGATGTAACTAGATAAGCTTTTCCCAAAGGAAAAATAAAGTGCAGATTAACAGTGTTAAGTCTGCGAGTATACTTGTGAATTAAGAGCTTGCTAAGTGTATGTCTTCTTTTGATGAAAGCCTCTTGCATTGGGTTGCTTTGGTTTATTTTTTTTAGGAAATACAACGGTCAGTGATGATAAATACTTGTCTTTACCAACACTGGATTTTCTGTTTTCCACTTTAAAGGCACATGAAGATCCAATGTATGATATCATAAGGGAAAATAAACGTCATGAAAAAGAAATGAGGTAAGTGTGACTGTAGTAAACTGCATTTTCTATTCATTTTTCATTCTGCTAAACTGATACTAATGTATAGGTTAAATTTTGGTGTAAGTTACCCTTACCAACTTAGAACATTTCTGATGGCAGTTCATGTTGGCAGAGACTAATGGATTTCTGTTTTCTCAGTAATCATGCAATAGTACTTCCTACCTCTTTTATTGTATTAGCTTCAATATTTCTTCCCAAAACAAAGTCTGAAGAGGAGTTATATTCATTTGGTTTTGTTTCAGGCCTGAAAAAACAGGTTTGGGTTTGGTTTTTTTTTTTAAATTGGGTACATCAAAGTGCCATCAGTAGACACAACAGGGTGGATTTAGAAAATGAGTTCTAGGCACCTGATGTTATTCTTCATGTGAGGTCCTTATTCAATATATAAAGCAGCAGAGTTTTTTAATGCTTTCTTACTTGAACTGCATCAATGAGATAACTGAACAAACTATAGATGGCCCATAGAGTGGTACTGCTACTGCTGGGGAGGGTGCTGAAAGCAACAATAAAATAAGCAAATAGTTTGTCCCCATTTGCCAGTAATCCGTGAAAGTTCAAAGGAAAAGTGCCTATCAAAAATACCTCTGCATCTAAAGCAGAATCCCCTCCATCAACTTCACCAACATCTCTTTATCAGCAGGGCAATGAATGTCATAATACCATAATCTGAATATGCATCTGTGTATGGGGAAGCATAGAACTTCTTGCGGTGGTCTTTATCAGTCTGTGAAAACTGCAATGGGGACGTAATTCAGAAAAAGAGGAAGTGTCCCCTGTCCCTTTGCATGCAGCTTCAATTTCTCAAGCTAGGAAGGAAACAGGTGAAAACTAGAATGAATTATTACAGGTAGAGGAGAGCTGGAAAGGATTCTTATTCACATTTTTTAAACTCAGGATACAGCAACTGAAGCGGCTCCTGGAAGACTCTACCTCAGAAGATGATGATAGCAGTGATGACAGTGATGAGGATGATGAAGGTGGCAGCAGCTCCACTTCCTCAGAATGTAGAGATAAACACAAGAAAAAAAAGAGGAAGAAGGAAAAGAAAAAGAAAGAAAAGAAGAAAAAGAAAAAGAGAAAGCGTAAATCATCTAAATCTAATGAGAAGTCAGAATCTGACTGACAGGAGTCACCTGCTGCACGCTTATTGACCTCTACTTGTGAACTGATCAAAAGGAGGAAGAAACCACCAGAAAGGGCTTTAATAAACTCAGAACATACAGATGGTTACATATAACATCCTACACTGGCTGTGCTCTTCTGCCTCTTTGCAGTGCTGCAGCTAGAAAGAAAAGAGGTGCAGTCAATGATAATCAACCATATCTTTACACTGTAAAACATGTGCTGAGGCTCATCCATCGTGGTCACATTGGGCCTCTGAGTTGCCACATGTGACTCTTGGCAGAACACAATGATTACCAAGATAGCACCAACAAATCTGCAGAGTTCAGCAGACTGTCCATTGAAGTGTCTTTTCTCCATGAAGTTATTTTATTATATACAAAGCCTCATTGTAACAGGACTGCAGTTTGTACCATGCAGAGCACTGAGAGTTCACTTGCAGTGCTTACACTAAGCAGGTTGTATTGTATTGTTGTTCTCTACATGCTGCCTATATGCTGAAGTTCAGTGTACTTATCCTAGTACTGGCAGCTAGGGAAATAAAGAGCATTACTGAAAGTGAAAGCATCAATCAAGGGGATTTACTTTAAGACAAAACTGCAGCATCAGCAAGACTTGGGGTTTTTTTGTGTAGAAAAATTGCATCATCATCACCATTAATACACACAGTTCTGCAGCACCTGAAGTGTTCTCCAGACCCTAGGAGTGAGATCTAAGTGTAATGATGTCAGATGTTCAACTTTACTGTAAAGAGGTAGTGGTTTCTGTTATCTAAAAAGTGGGTTTTCGTGTTAGAAATGAAAAATATTTAATTTCTACATACACTTTGGTATCAGTTGTTTTGATACATTTGAGATTGTTGTTGGCTTTGGCTTTGTTTTTTTTTCCTTTTAAAAAGGCCTGGCAAAATAAATTCCAACTTATTTTTTATGTTCAGTATAATTATTTTATGTAGCAATACTTTATGAATCATCCCCCGAGAATATAAATGTTGAAGGCTTCCAAATTCTTTTTAACTATATACACATAAGCTACAGAACAGTAGTAAAGAACTTGTAAGCAGAAAGAAGGGAATGTTTTGGGTACTTGACTTTGTGGACTCACCACACTTTTCTTTTGCATAATCTTGCAGGCAACTAGAAAGATTGAGATAGCTATAAAATGCCATAGAGTAAGCATTTCTTTGAAACCTTAAGGTACAGTGGTACAAATCTGTGATTTGAGGACTTAGATTATATATGTCAGTGCTTTGCAAAAGGAGAAAAAAAGAATAGATTTGCTTTGAAAGTGCTGGGAAGGACTTGTGTAAAACTTAATCTCTGTGCTTGTGCTTACATTGAGGTAAAAAAAACGACAAAGCCCCAAACATGATAAAGCTCTAACATTAGTAGAGCAAACATTAACCATGAAATCAAGGAACCATAGACTAAAATGCATTTAAGATTTTTTTTTTTCCCCCTGAGAGCTTTGGAAAAGAAGACAGAGAAAAGTATATGTTAAAATGTATTTTCTCCCTCCTACTAGTCTTAAGAGTTTTTTAGTAAAAATAAAACCACATTCCTTGCCAATCGTTCATAATACATTCTGGGTAAAAACAAAGTAGTCAACACCTACATAAAAAGATTCTTTAATGTATTCACAGAGCCTGATCATGGAGTTGTATTTTGTCCTTCAGATTATTTAGCACATCTCCTTGTGATGGGATTTACTGGTTACTGCTGATAGTTCCTTGTATCAGCATCATCAACAAATTCAAAGCTCCTGACTCTTTCACCAGAAAGAGTTAACAGGTGAAGTAGTACAAGTAAATGTATAGTGGACTGGTTCTCCATAGTCCCACATGTGTGTTCATAGCATTGGTGATTGTTGGACAGATGCTAGAAGCCACAGCAAGTTTTCACCTGATGCATTCCAAGAGAATTCTTACTCAAGTTTGTCTGGAGCAGAGCTAACCTAAAGATAACTTCAGTTACTTCAGCTTTTGTCATTTAAGAGTCTTCTGAAGTTTAATAAAAACAAATTCAGTTTTTCCTTAATCTGTCATCCCACTCCATGTTAATGGGTCCTTCCCATTTTACCTACCAGGACTTTATATTTGAACAATCAAGAAAAATACCATAAAATACAATTTCTAACTTACCTCAAATGTAACTTAAAAATGTGTTTTGAGAGAGCACATCACTGTTCTGTGATAAAAATTCTAGTAGGTCTATACTGAAGCTCGTAAAAGTTGAGCCAGCTTCAAAATTAAAGCTAACAGTTTCAACAGAGTAAGATTCTAGTAGTGCTGACTGACAGCCAGTGCTCAAGTGCTGAGAAACACAATTTCATCATTTAGCATGTTAAGCATCGCCAAAGCAATTACTCCAGGTCAGGGGTGTCAAATTCATTTTCAGCAGGGGCCACATCAGCCTCATGGTTGCCTTCAAAGGGCCAAATGTAGTTCAGTACTGTATAAGTGTAACTACTCATACATTTATACAGTCCTAAAATTACATTTGGCCTTTTGAAGGCAACTGTGAGGCTCCCTTCTTTAGGTCTTTCAGAAATATGCAAAGTAGAAAGAAATACCAACACTCATTTGTATTAACAGAAAACTATTCTATGTAGAATTAAATCCAGAAAGCAGGATAGAAAGCTAGTCTTGACTGACTGATTAGCCTTATTTTTTAGGTTTTAACCAGACTATTTAATGTTTTTGCTAAACTAACCAAAGTTGTTTTTTCTAGTGACCCTTTAATTTGTAGACGTGTATTTCACTTTGAAAGTTCTGTTGAAGCCTGACTGGAAGCAATAGCGTAATTGTATAGTCCCATGAATCTAAGTGTAAAATGCAGCTAAAATATATTTCATAGGCAATGCAGTTTCATAAGTCTTCAGCTCCCAGATCTGATTATCTTAATACTCCAAACCATTCTTGTCAGAAATAATATTTCAGCAAAAATACTGACATCTGTCTTATTTCTTTGGCCAATAAAGTACTTGGGCTTTATAGTCTTGTTGACTGAGATGGCTGATGGCAGTGAGCCAGTCAGGGGAATATGAGGACTCTTTTTTAAAGAGTGCATTTGGTTTTCCCTGGTATGCCTATGCATGCAATGAGTGGAGGTTTTTTTGCCATTGGCTCCTGTCTTCCATTGCTTGATTTTAATACAAAGACCTGTAATTAGTCTTTTCCAACATAAGGCAGAAAACCAGACATTGTAAAAGGGAAAGCTTTATGCCACTCAGGTGCTACCAAGCTGAAAACAAAAATGTAGCATTAAAAGCTGGCAAGCCAACATAACCCACTGGCACCGCTTCAGTGATTACAGCACACCCAGTTTGCAACAGAGGTTTTAGTTAGCTACAAATAATGATTTAAAAATTCCAAGTCACAGACAGTAAGTCTGTCCAAACCTCCCAGTATGGCAGTCTCTGAGGCCTCTTAAGGTTTGTTACTGGTGTGCCAAGCAGCAAATAGATTCTTCAGCAGCTCTACAGTAGATGCTGCGGGAAACATGAAAACTTCAAAGACAATACAGTACTGCTACAGTTACAAGTTCACAATACTGCCATCACTGCAGTTAATCACTGAGCCATCTAGCTTCAGTGGTAACAGACATTGACACATATGTGCCTCTGTACAATTAAAATCTCAAATATCACTGTGGCTAGTTACCTGGCTGAGTAAAAAGAGCATGGACTTTAATTCATAGGCTTTTAAAACACAGTTCGTATTTCAGCACCTTTCTGAAGCATGGCTATTTTACCCACTGGAAAGTTAAATATAGATGTAAGCCAGTTGACTTAAGATGCAGTCCACAAATCATCTGTGCTGCTGAGTGACAAAGAAGCCAAATAGACTATTTAGCTTTAAGGTCACAGGACTAGTACTGTCAGAGCAGAGTACATCACATATAACAACATCTAAGTAGTATTTCTGGAGCAGTGGAAGATCCATGCATACTACTTAAGGCATTGGTATGGATCCATATCATGGGCACACTACAAGATTAAGTAATTGGTTTAAAATAGCATTTGTTTTCAGACAAAGAGCTGTCTAAACACTCCTACTCCCTCACATATGCTTGGGAGATAAGACAGCATCACCAGGCCCTGAATTGCTGCTTCTGGGTAGGAAGCACTGACTAGTCCAAGACCTGTGAAAGGATGATGAGCATGATCTTGGGAGTACCCATGAAATATTACCCATTCCCTAAAATAAGAGTGCCAACTGCAAGGTCATGAATGTTCATTTATCAGACAAACGGTTAAGTCTGTCAGCAGAAATGGCTTAGTATTCAATCCCAAAGCTACACTGAAGTTCAGGGGAAAATAAGTCAATCCTTACCCAAGAGATCTCAGTTACAGCTGAGGATTACTCTTAGGTCATCACTTGTAGTCTTCAGATTAAGATATTTGACCACTCGTAATTCCCAATCAGAATAAAGTCTATCCCCCTTTAAGAGCCACATATTCCTATATTAGATATCCAAGAGCAGCAGTCCTGTATGTTCTAGAGTATTAAAGAGCACTGTGCTTGTAGTAATTCTGTCCCTCTTTTTATTCTTTGAGGTTCTGATCAGAGAGAGGTTTTGTTCAGCACAAGAGCCAAGTAAGAATTTATATTCCATATTTTCTTGCAGTGCTTAGGGTAGAGTGGCATCACCGTGTTAATGTGCATCCTTTACATTAACAGCTTGGTATAAAAGTTATAATTACAGGAGCTCTTTAATAAGTAAGCAAGTGCTATTAAAATAATAGAAAGATCAATGATCACTTGGGTAGGGAAACCTCAACACGCCTCACTGAGGGAAAACAGGATAACCTTACAGGTCAAGCTAGAAACAGGCACAAAACTTGAATGCAGTTACAGGAAACACTACTTTTATCCATGTAGGTTACTCTAGGGCATAGACAGAATAAGAACATCAGGAGAGGAGGCAAAAGTCCTGTCTGCTCACCCATCCCTTACTAAAGAAAAATTTGTGTTTTGTTTTGTTTTTTTTTTTAAATATAGTGTCCCTATCTTTTTCACTCACACTAGCACTTTACTTGGGAACATCCAAGAATGGCAGTAGCATGTTTATTCTTCTCACATGGTGATACTAGCTTTTGTAGACATGAAAAAGATCACACATTTTTGAGCCATCCACCTCATCTAGATCAGTCTATTTCCATTATTCATAAGATAGCTCAGAAACCTAGTTTTATCATCTTAGTTTTATAAACAGACTTTTCTGTAGTGACTTGCCAAGGTCAGTATAAACTGTAATAGAAGTCATCAATAGGAAGTCACAGAACAGGGCACAGCACTTATAAAAAGTTTTGTTTCACTTTCAGAGTCCATCTTTCCAGCTCAGAGTCTGCATTGAGGACTCAGAAGTCTCCATGGAAAAATAAGGGGAGGAAGGGGAAGCATCACATCAACTCAGTGCTTTAGTTTTAGTCCTCAGTCATGCATATGAAGAGATTAATATCTGAGGAACTACCTTGGAATTTCATGTAAATTCTTGACTTGATACAGCTTTAACTATATTCCTATACACTTTGGCAAAAATAAATCCAGCCAAAAATCCAGCTGATGGAAGGGAATCTTGTACCTATGTCCACATCATACAGACAAACTGACTATCAGATATGATGAACTTGACAGGCCTCAGAATCCTGCAGAATTTAAGAACAGGGCAGCACTAAATTGTATACCATAATAGTATCGATGCATACACATCCATATCATTAGCTTTTTTGCTTCCATGAATAGATGGAATACAAGAAGTCTCAAGGTGCAATTCTATTAAATTTATTATTTAAATAGTGAATGTGCTAATGTAAAAGTGTGATTTTAGTGTTAAATATTTCATTGCATTTCAACAGTGTCCTCAGTCTTTACAGTGTTAGTTCTTACCCTTTAAGAGTGCACAGCAATTTACAAAATATACAAGAGAATAGTAACTGAGTTTTGGATCTATGCAAAACTGATACTTTTTCCCCCTCCTGCCCCAATATTTAGTTATCTTCTCTTATAGATGGACTTTCTTGTTCCACGCCCTAAAAAAAAAAAAATTAAAAAATTAAGGTAGGCAGTCTCCCTCCAAATAGCATATGGCAACTTGCTTCTAAAGAAAGACTAGACAACAGTGACTGCCTTTTTCTATTGCAGGAGAGGACACAGCTGGTTGATATTAGAACTTCATACTCAACTTCCCAGCAAGGATAAATTCCACAGGAATGGTGTTGAACTGCAGAATGTCCCAGTATAAGATAAACAAGTGTTCCATATGAAACTCAGCATATTGTCACTGTGCTCTTGAAACTACATTGTTGAATGTATCCAAGAAACATTTCTGGGGCAAATATAAGGATTTTGGGATTTTGAAAGGTCTTCTGTACTCATGTACTTCATGACTGAATATTCAAGTTTCCTACGCGATATTGTTCTTTTCCAGAAGAAACTCTGATCTTGTAGTTAATTTCTTGTATGTACTGGCCCTTTTCAATTTACAAACTTTTCAGACTCTCCCACAAATACACAAAAGCATATTTGTTATTGAACCTACTTAATGTTATTTTCCCCTCCATTGTTTTCCCCCTCTTCTTCCAAAGTAGAAAGAAGGTCCTACTCCATAAATTTGAAGTTCTTAATTATCTATATGTGTGTTGTATCAAATTACAGTATTTCAGCTGCGGCAGAGCAGTAGCTTAAAGAACAGTATGTAGTGATACACTGCAAAGTGACAAAAGACCCAACATTTTTAAAAGTTGGTAGAACAATCTGAAGAGCAACTAGACTCAAGTAGTGGGTTTTAGCATGTGGGTTTGGGTTTTTTTTTCCCTCCCCCCCATCTTTTCCCTTAAATAAAGGGAAAGAGCCTAACCTGGTCAATCCTACAATGGTATTCATAGCAAGGTAAGCATTCAAAGTCTGGCTTGCTTTTTCCTCATCCACATACACAGCATTTGCTATTATTTCACAAGCTATCCAATATCCTTGCAGTTCAAACCAAGAGCTATTACTTCCAAAGATAGTAAATAAAACTACTTGTAAGAATCACTTTTGTAGCTTGTCACTGTATACCAACCTTTGTGTACACTGCTTTTAGGCATCTCCCACGCTTCTTCCATCTCACATCTTGTGTCTCTGCATTTTGAAGGTGGCTTGCCTATTCTTCTCTTCTTCGGTTTAACCAGAGGTGGGCACCCTAAATAGTAAGATACAAATGATGTTATTTTTCCAAATCAGTCTTGAAGCAAATTTAAGCTTGCCTTTCCCCTACTGCTTTGTAGTGTTCCTCTTTCTCCCTTCCCACTGTGTGCCCATTTTAATGGCAGATAAAACTGACACTACGTAAGTCAACTGACAGCCTTGTAGATCAACAATATTCAGTCACTGTCTAACTATAATTCTGGACACACTGTTTTTGCTCATAACTTGGATAAGTGTTAATGTGCAAAAAACCTCAAAGAAACAACTCAGTGAGAGTTGGCTAATTCTATTCTAGTTCCCTTTTCAAATGTTCAAGACTAGTTGATAGCTGTCCAAGTCACCCAACTCACCCATTGTCTTGAAAAAAACCTCAGTTCTTCAGACTTGTTAACTTACATATCTCAGGTACACAGTTCAAAAAGTCAATTTTAGCATATGGTATTACTGCTAAAGCAATATATATTGTTTAGCCATATGTTCTTACTTGAAGGGCACTTAAATTTAAGATCAATTTGAAGAAACCAGTCCTAAGATAAGTGACATTTCAAAAAGGATGTAATTTTACTAGCACTTCTGAGGCATCCATTGGCATGAACAGCACTCAGAAGAAACAGATTCCTGCTTCCTAATACTGAACGTGATAGCTTCTTTAAACTACATCAGCTGGAGAAATCGGGAGAGAAAACAGGCAGTAACATGTAGGTCAAACATCCTCAGTATTCTGTACCATCTATGACTTAAGAGAGATAGAAGGGACATGCTGAAATTTAAAGGTAAAATTATTTTAGAAGTATTTTGTTATTGTCATGAATTGCTGTAAGGAACTACGAAAGAGGGTGCTAAAGTGTTTTCAACTTTAATGGAGCAGGCTAGCATAAAAAAAACACCACACACAACATTTTTAAGAAGTCTGTGGACAGAAAGGGTAGAGAGCCTCCAACGCAAGAGGCACATCCCAAACCCCAACATGCTAAAGCAGAAAAGCAATGCAGAGAGAACTCTAATAAATACACTCTAAAGAATAGTCTACTGGGCTGATGATGCAGGAAACCTGATGAATATTATCACTGAACTGAAGAGAAGCAAGTCACTCTGTTCGGAAGATAACTCCATTACTTGATATACTGATCATGTGATACTTGAAAGCACATGACCCGGGAGAGTAGTAATACTCAGACTACAACAAATTCTGTTGTTGTTTTAACAGCAGTTACACTAAGAGACACCCTTGAAGACTATCTATAACAGAGCTGAACTCCAAGTAGACCTTTACTGTAAAGGAAAAAAAAAAAAAACCAACTTCCTGCTTCAGGAGGAAAGAAAAATATGTGGAAACTATCTACCCTTTGCTTTATTAGAATAACTTTGATTTGTTCATCTTAACCACACCAAGATGATTTGCATTCAGATGTCCTTTAGCAGTAGCAGGGCAACTGTTGGTCCATGCTAGTCTCTCTGAACATTTGCCTATGTAGCTATCACATGTGACTTCTGATATGTTCTGCTTATGAAGATTAGGAACTACCACTACATATGCATGCAAGAGAAGCATTATCCAGGCAAAGAATTAATACTATAATTTATAGCAACAGCAATTCTGCACAAATAAAGGCTTTGCTTAGCCACAAAGCATTTGATGCTTTGATTTCCCAGAGTACCTTTACAAAAGAAATAGCTATTATGGATCCTCAGACACCCTCTGGGATGTTTGAGAAGGGTTTATATAGACCCTGAGGTGTACTGACTGACCAGCATTTCATCAATATCAAAGCAATGAGAATTAGTTTTCATTATCTTCAAATCTTATCCAAATAACATAAGCTTTCTGGTTTGTATCATATCCTTTAGAATGTTCCTTAAGAATGGAAAGACATTGAGGAAATAAGTTGTACCTTGTTCTTTGCTCTTGGCTAGAGGTGAGAGACTACCATGTGTTTGGCTGGTAAATTTGGGTTTAGCACCACTTCTAATCCAATACTCTTCAGGTAGTATGCCCATGTTCTCCCTTAACAGCCTTCCTAATTTAAAAAAAAAAAAAGTTGATTTAAGGCCATTATTTAATTTTTATAATGATAATATACTGTTTGATCCATAAGTCAGAATGGAAAGCTAGCTACTGAATCAAATTGAAAGAGTCTATTAAAATAAAAACGTGGTTTTCTGGAGACCACACTTGACAAATATTTACAAGCTGCCTCAAGGCTGCAAATTTTGTATAAAGAAAACAACATTTAAGAACACTAAGCTGGTTATTAGAAGTAGATCACCCAGTTTTAGATGCCTTTCACAACACAAGACCATGCTAAAGAGCAACCACCACCTGAAGTACCCACATAACCAGTTATGATCCCTGACTGATAACTCTTTACTCTCTGTTCAAATTAATCCAATTTCTACCAATATCTACCTTTGATTAAATAAAAGGTTATTTTCCAAATATAATACAACTTCACACTGATTTTATGAAAACACAGCAAAACTTCTGTTGCTAACAGCAAGAGACCATCAGCTACAATTAAAAAAATCTAATGGTTTGACTCTTCTTCTGTAGAGAAATTACACAGAGTATGGCCACCAGATTAACTTCATCCTGTTTAATCCATCTAACATGAGTCTCTGATAGGAGAGACAATGTTTATAAAAATTTAAACGCTGAGTTTCCAAGACGCTATTAAACAATGGTGAATGTATAGTTCAAATGGCCTGAAGCTTTTCAAATGAAAAAATTACCACTAATGTCAAAAAGATAAGTATAAATGAGAGTTTCTACAGGATTCTCCGCATGAGGATTCTGCATCTTCACAACCAGCAATAGGTAAAAAAATTACAGCAACTCCCTCTGCCTTAAAAATATTCTGCAGTACTTCTGACTCTAGGCCAAACCTGAAGCTACAACATTCTCCAATCTTCCCAATGGTTCAAACTACAATTTGCAACTGCAATTAAGTGTTCTTTGTGTGTTCTATTAAGCAGCACTTTGTTCTCAGCAATTCCCTTACCTCCCAAGAACTTCTGTAGCATTCGCTGGTGTTCAAGTCCTTCTCTTTTTGCCATAGGCCTCTTTCTTCCATAATACCCATAGTCACTGTATACAACTTCATCTTTTTCTTTCTCCTTTGTCTTATAAACTACACCAATGTTTTCACGAAGCCCACACCTAGTTTTTGTTTTCTCTTGAGCAGGCCAGCTAATTAATTGAGCTGGTATAGCATTTTTAGGTGGTTTCCAAAGTACCCTGTGGCCAACTGGGTAGAAACTTCCTTTACTAGGTGTCAAGATTCCATATGGAGTAGCTTCCTGAAATAAATATTCTGTTTCATCCGTGTCATCCTCCTCCTCCTCCTCCTCCTCCTCATCCTCTCCATCTTCATCCTCCTCTTCTCCCCTCACAGAGTATTCTTCAGAGTCCTCAACTTCTGACAAACTCTTAGCTGCTTTTTTCTTGAGAGAACTGACTTTATTCTGACTAGAAGATCTAGGCAGGGCTCCCAGCTTTCTACCTTTACCAGAAGCTTGTTTCTTCTTTGTAGTTGGAGAGTTTTTGACATTTTGGTCATTCAAGCTGTTCATCTGCTCCCTTCCTAGCACTTCATCTTCATTAAGGGACCCACCACTTTTAATTTTCTCTTTCTCCAAGCCCTCTGTATTTTTCTGGAAAGTATACATGCTTTTCTGAAGCACATAGTCAGGAACAAAATAAGACACTGGGGCATTATCAATTGATGAGCCTTCCTCTCTAGAGGACATGTCATCAGAAGAAAGACTGAGTACACTTCGACGTTTCCTTTGTGGCAAACAAACATCATAATTGTAGCTTGTGTCCATACAACTCAGCCAATCATTAGAGGGAATGTACTTCTCAATTGATTCGTCACACCAAACACTTTTATCCATTTGACTGTCATTCATCGCACTGTGGCTTAGATTCATCTTCTTCTGCTGAAAACTCAAGTCACTTATTACCTCCATACTAGATGGAAGTAGTCCTGCTTGTTGCATAGAGCTGGGCTCTTCTTGAGAAGTCTTTGAGCCTGCAGATTTTTTAGAGCTAGACTTCTTAGCTCCTGCCACTGGTTGATCTATGCTAACAGTTCTTGCCAACTCGGCGATTTGCACTGCCATGGTTTCACCTGGGGGCGATTTTGCCCTTTGACTTGTATTCACCTGCTTTTCTGCATCCAGTTTCACTTCATTATTTTGGACCTCTCTTTCTTGCACAGTTTCAATACCCTGTTTTGAGGAGAGAACAGCTTTTCTCTCATCTAAGGAAGCTGCTGGCACCATTTTCTCCCCTTCACGAGGGCCATATATCATTCCTTCACATGAGCTAACAGAAAATAAGTCACGCTGCACTACATTCTCTGGGACTGGTTTACCACTTGCCACATCATACAATGGGATAGTTTCTTTAAAGGACTTCCACAGTTGAATAGCTGGAGAGCCATTTCCATATTCTATCCTCACTTCTTCCTTCTCAAAGGCATAGCTTCCAGTAGGAAGATTTCTATACTGTGTAGAGCTGGAAGGGCTCTTGTTATGAAACTCTCTGTCTACTCCAGTGGAAGATCCAGGTGAATCTTGTTTCTCTGAAGTACTTTCAGTCTCTGTACCTATACCAGAAGAAACACAGGCCATATTTCCTGCATCACAACCTTTCGTTTCAGTACGGATATCTTGATGCTTTTTATGCTTGTTTTCAGGCTGCCTAGGATCAGTCTGTGTTTCTTTTGTCTCCATTTTTTTCCCAGAGGTACTATAGTGTCTAAATCTTGTTGCATGATAAAACATAGGGGAAGGTGGAGGAGCATTAAAATAATGCCTTCTGTTAACTCTTGCATGCATTGGATGCTGTGGAACAAGAAATCCAGGGTACTCATGCAGTGCAACAGAATAAAATGGAAAATATGGATTTCCACTTCGAAAGCCTACACATTGGGGATATAAAAAAAAAAAGTCAAAACAAATATCTTCTTTCTGAAATAAGTAATTCTGATTAATACTTGTTTGCATACACAAAGACAGCTACAAGGTCAGACACATAAGTAAAATACTCCACTTGTCAACACTTAGAAGCAAGTTTAGTGCAAAACCCCAGAGAAAGTTCTTTGATATGGAACAACTTGTCTGGGCAGCTACACTTTAACCAGAACTTAATTCTGTTCCTTAGAATGTACACAATTAGCTTTCCGTACTATTTTGCTGTTTTATAGACTATGCTATATCATTGTCTTTTGAAAAAGACAGCTCCAGATAGAAGCTCAGAGGTATACTGTTTACAAAGTGTATTTAACAACATTGTTTCTGTGCAGACTTTTAAGTTTATATTTATCCATACCTAAAACATGCACATGCATATATGGAACTTGTATATACACACATATTAGTTAGGCATGTTCTAGACCTCTCTCTCTGTAGGATAACCATTACATAATATTTTGCTTAGTTCCCATTCTCCGGAAACAGATACGTTCTAGCATACAAACTACACACTTAACTAACCCATCATCAACCAGATCTTTGACAACTAAAACATTACTTTAACCCTACCAGAAACTCACAAGAAGCTTGTTTACACAGATACACATTTGTTCCTTCCAGTCTAACAGTAATTTACTAAGCAAAGCTACCACAGTCCACTCTCATTTACCTTACCTGGAGCAGGTACACAGTACGGACTATATGCATGACTGGGGTACCATGGATTTGAAAAAGGCTGTTGTACTGTTGGCTGTGCATAAAAAAAGGGTCTTGAGTGGTTTGTGGAATATGATTTACTTTCTGAAGTTGAGGCAGTATTCATTTTTAATTTTTTTGACACTGAAAGAGAAATGATCAGTATTAACCACTTGAAAAAAATATCTGAGACCTAATGATTTTTATGCTCCATCAGAATTCAACAGACATTCCTGTCCCAGCCCAATGAAACCATGTCATTCCAGAATACTATCTTCTAAAGTGAAAGTAGGAAACTGACATGACTATCAAAGATTTTAGTTCTCCTTTGCTTTTCTATGAAGCTCTCAATATTCATACTTCAAGCTAATCTTACAACACATTTTATAGCCACAGGACCAGTAACGTTAATGTAGTCTTATATGCACACATCCATATAAGTGGTATTCTAGCCAATTAAAAACTAGCCTTCAGTCAATTAGCCTTGAGCAAGAGACCTGGGGAAAAACAAAAGCTTCACACAAACAGAAGTTCAGTGCTTCATGAAGAAAACACTTATTAATGCCAACACATGTATTTGAGATCATAATAAGAGCTCTCTTAATTCAGGATTTTTACTTTATAATATGCTTTAGAACAATAACAGCTAACATAATGAACTAAATATTTCAGTGACAACATACTTCCTGTGCTTAAATTAAATGATAGGTAACAAAAGCATTCAAAGCCTACTAAATTCACAAGACAGAACTTCCTCCCACACTTACATATTTCATCAACTAACACAGTAAGCCAAGCCCAGCCCATTCCAACCCATGGAAGTGATACAACCCTGCCATATACAGCTTATAAGCAAGAATAAAAGAAATCAGAGAACACAGAAGACCAAGTGGCTATACACACACACAAATAAAGCAGCTCAACTTCAAAGTCAGAGGATGAAAAAAGAAAATAAAAATAAAAATTCAAGACCTGTTACAAACTAGCACACAGTTCAGCCTACAACACCAGGAAGCTTTCAGGACCACTGCAGTTCTCTTCAGTTTCCATCTAGAAAGGCCAGCCCAGTTCTTGTAAGCACCAAAAAGCCTACAGACCCTACTCACTCTCTTAGGTCAAAGGTCCAAGAATTAACTTTGACCTTTAAGAGACAGTAACGTAGGGAAGAATACACAAGAAAAGCCCTACAAAAACTAAACTACTCCTGCCCCATTAAAGCCCCCCAAAACTAAGGTCCATGCTGCTGCTCACAGCCCACCAAGAAACTAACCAAATCCTCAGCTCACTCTCTTTATGGCAGGCAGCTGCGCCTTGTCCACTCCCCCTTCCACCTGAGGCTCATTTAACAGTGATGTGGAGGCCTTTTTCCATCAATGTGTGGGAGGGGGAATCAAAACATGAGGATAGGAATAGCAGTAAAAGCCTTCAGCTGGTGTATGGAAAGCTACTAGTCTCTTCTTGCAGATATTTAAGCTGCATCCTGAAACAAATCCAATATTTCCCTTTTGTAACATTAGAACTTATGTTAAAAAAAAAAAAAAAGGAAATATTACTAACTTTCTGCTTAAAACTACTATTGAAAGCATTTTTTGTAGGGGCAAAATAACAGGCAATACAAGGCAAAGTTGCTATTTGTTTCTAAAGCTTGTGAGTTGTTTGGTACTGAGTAAAGGAAACAGTGCTCTTACAACTTAACGTGGCTAAGTGAACTGACAAATGTAACGCTCTTTTTATATGAACAAGGTGTGTTTATTCCAGTATGGTGTACTCGATGATGTTCAGCCAGAATTTATGAAATGTGAGGTTGTAATTTGCCTCTGTCCCGGGCCTTTATAGGAGGTGAGAATCTGAGTGCCACTTCACAATGTCCCATCTCTGAAGGACAGAGCACAGGGTATCGGGAGAGACGTCGAGAGGAGGAAGCACAACAAATGCGCTGTGCACGTAGGTGAGTGACTGGAGGAAAAACAGTGGATGCTTAGAAACTGTTTACACTTCTAGGCTGGGAAATTCCTGTACTTTCTGTAAGGTTCAGATTAAACTTGTCCTTTGCACCAAGACACAAATTGTAAAATCCTTGGGAAGGGTTACTGATCTTGTTCCTCGCAGGCCTTCCCAGACAAAGCTTGTTCTTTCCGCTGACGGCAGCTCTTGTACTTTGTGTGTGGGTCGCTCGTGTGACTTGTCTGGGATGTTTTTAATCCCCAATTCCTGCGATTTAGGTTTTTACTTTTTAAAATTCCCTGGGCTTTCTCTTGGTGGATGGACCCAAAGGGAAATTACAAATAAATAAATAGCACACCCTAGCTTTTAAAAAGTTATCTGTTCTCAGGATTTTCCTTTCTTTTTGACCAGACTTCAGCCTCATCTCGGCTCCCTTGCCCGTGGCTTTCCTCACACGGCAGGCTCAGGGCCCCACGTGCCCCAGGCGGCATTTGCTCGCCGCAGAGGCTCCCGCGTTTGTCCGAAGGACGTTTCAGCTGCGTGGTGCCTCAGCCCGCAGGAGGCTCCCCCGGCAGACCAGGAGGCTCCGGGCGGCCGAGCGGGACGATCCCGGGCTGAGCGGCTCGGCCGTCACCGCCACGGGCCCCGCACTGCAGCGGCCGCTCCTCCCAGCAGGGGGCGCCAGTTCCGCCCGCACGTTGGCGCCGTCTGGGGCGGGGGCGCTCCCGCCCCGCTCTGCGCCTGCGCCGTAGGCAGCGTCGGAGCGGCCGCCGTTCCCTTGGCGCGCGGGCGCTTGCGTGGGCAGGGGCGGCTCGGGGGAGAGGAACAGGAAGCGGGGGCGGGGCCGCGGCGCCGGACCTGGCGCGCGGGGCTTCCCCCCCCCCGGCTCTCTCCGCGCTCTGAGCATGCGCAGGGGAGGCGGGCAGGCGCGGCAGAGCGCGGCGCATCGTAACGGCCGCCGCGCGGCGGCGATGGTGCGGGGAGTGAGGCGGCGGAGGGCAGCGCGCCTGCGCCGCTGAGTGGCCGCCGCCTCCGCAGCCCTGGTGAGACCGGATCCTCCTCCCCCGCTTCCCCGGCCCCCTCGCCCCTGGCCGCCCACGCTCGGAACTCTGAGGCAGAAGAGGAAGCGGCGGTCGGAGGTTTGTCCGTGTGGGGGGTGGGAGGGGATGGCGGCGGCTTTCCCGCGCTCGCGTCCCGCCGCGCCGTGAGGCGGCGGCCGCCCTCGTCTGGCGCGGCCGGCGGGCCGTTTCCCGTCTCCTGGCCGGCGGCGGCCTGCGGGGCCGGGGCGGGGGTAGGCCGCCCCTCGCCGGGAGGGGTCCTCGGCCCCGGCGGCGGGCGGGGAGGCCCTTGGGGGACTCTGCGGCAGCCGGTTGCTCCCCCCTGCCTGGGTGCGGCTCCTGCCCGCCCCTTCCGCGACCTGTGGCCGCTCCCGCCGGGCAGCCGCGGCTCCTGAGGCTGCTGGTCAGCGGCGAAGACCCGCAGCTGCGGCATCCCGAGGAAGAAGGCGAGGAGGCTGGGCCGGCGCTCGGGAGAAGGAGAGGAGAGCGGAGGGAGAGCGCCGGGCGCTCAGCCGTGCGGCCAGCGGGGCCGGCCGTGCGCCCCGGAGTGCGGCGGTATTGGCGGAGCAGGAAGATGCCCCCTTCCTTAGGGCTGGCGGGGAGATTATTCAGGAATCAGGAAAGGAGTTAAAGCAACGGGACGAGCCACCTGGGTGTCGGGAAGAGGAAACAAATGTGTTCCCTCTCTAGTATCGTGTCACTGCGTCCCGCGAGCAGGAGGGGACAGTAAACTCAGGCCTGTACAGGGGTGGTCAGCAGGACTTCCAGCATTCAGCGCTCCTCTTCAGCTGAGCGGGTTGGCGTGTTTTCAAATGCCCTTTTTTTTTTAGAGATGCTTTAAGGGGCAGACACGATGAAGTCTTCTAGGAGAACAACACTGTAGTGGCATTGCTGTTTCTTGTAACTGCCCACCTTTCGTTGCTGATATGGCTAGTTGCGTGCGAATATATAGTCTTAGTAGCTACAGTGACCGACGGTGGGCTTCAATGTTTATGTGTGGATTTGAAGAGTCAAATTTCATAGTGATCTTTTATAGACCAAAAATACACATAGTATATCTTTGAAGTTAGCCATCTGCATGCCTAAGATTTTTCCAATGTTTACTATTATTCCTGTTATGAATGGGATAGGTACCTGCTGTCGTTGAAATTACTTTAATTATGATTTAGAAATGTATTTGTGTTGTAATTAGCATCTGAATTTTTAGAGGTTTCCTTGCAAAGCCACAGCCTGGCTTTGTCCATTACTTTTGTTCATAGTGGACCTGAAAGTTTATGTTCTTTTGTGAGTTCACCTAGGGCTGTATCTACGTGATTTTTAAGATGATATATTTAGGAGATCATCAAAATACATGGTCAGCTTAGTTTGGTGTCTCATAAAGGTGCTAGGAGAAATAAGTAATTATTAATATTTAATGTACTTACGTGTGCAAACCATGTAGTCTTATGATCTGGATGTAGGTGTCAGACCTCTTTCCTGATTATTTTTGTGTGCGGAGTAAAAGGGCCCTGTTATACTTGGTGCTGTGTAACTAACATCGTGCAGGAACAGACCAAAGCAAAAGAAAGGATGTTGCTGCTTGGTATTTTATTCACTACATTTTGAACAGGTTGTTGTTGGGGTTTTTGTTGAGGCAGATTTTTTGTTTTGGTCATGTGATTATGAGACAGACCAAAATCGGTGCAAATCATGAAATTCCTCTTTCTTAATTTAGTGGCTGTTGCATTTTGAGAGTAAATTTAATGTGCATGAATAAAATATCCATTGTAAGACTTTTAACCTTTCAGGAACTAACTTACAGTTAGTTAAGCTACGTTAATTATTAATCTAATTTCTTAATGTAGAAGCGCTTAAATTTGTAATTGGGCATCATCATCTATCCTAGTGGATATCTAGGGGAGTGACATATACTTGTGAACTGGAATTTAAGTTGTTAAATAAAACAGACTAGCTTTATTAACATGTTAGAGTTCAGAGGAAAAAAAGCCACTTTTCTGTACATACGTGATGTATGGCTGGATCTTACTGGAGGCATCCATGGCCCACTTTTTTGCAAAGGTTAATTTTCCAAAACAGGTCAAGTCTTTCCACAAAACAGAAACGCCCTTGGGGATGGAAACTACCTGTGCTCAGCATAGAAGGCCAGTTGCCAAGCTAAGTTGTTGGTTTATCTTGTGCTAATTTTATTTCTGAGCAGGTATTTCCTTTAGTGTATAACTTCCTTTAGGAGCAGAAAAGCAGGAAAGAAACTGGTCATGAGGAGCATTGTGACCAAACGTGTTGTTAGCATGGAGTCTGACACTTTTAATCTCTAGCTTCTGCATAGTTTCAGAAAGCTCACCTACCTCAAAGTTTTAAGTCACCTACTGAGCATAGTATGTATGGAAAATAGTAGTAGTTTCCAAGTGAATAGTAATTTTCAAGATGGTAACATTGTAGGAATAAATAGGTTCTTGTTTTTTTGTAAAATTTCATGTTGTTGCCATATTAGAATCTCCTTAATGTCTTCAGGTTTCTGGACTACAGTGCTATCAAAGACACTTTTGATGGCTTTAGAAGAGAGGAAAACTTCCGAGTCTGGAACTGCTTCATCAATTACCTATTTCTTTTTCACTGCCAAGGATGCAAATTTGATACATTACTCAAGAATCTAGAGCTTCCAGCTTCTTTTTCTTCTTTCTTTCCTGTCTTTGAGATCCGTTGGCTAGGTGTCTTGATTTAAATAATTGATTTTAATCATTTTTGGTACTTGTATTTGCCTTGCTATTAGTTGGCATAATCATTTTGCAACATGTTCATTTGTAACTCAGCATATCCTTAATGGTAACTAAGTATTTAAATGCCTGAGCTTGGTGCTTTCATTGCTATCTGGGAGGATTGCTGTCTCTACACATATGAATGCTTGTGTAGTTTGGTTTAGCGTTGTTCAGTTCTTAATTCTGACGTTTTATTATGTTAAAAATAGTGAATGACTCACCTCTTTAGACGTGTTTTTACTTGTGATTTTTATGAAGCTGGCCTTGGATTGAAATAGGAATTTGATTAAAAGTGCACGAAAGTAGCATTTAAGGGTTTTTTAAATTAATTAAGACTAGATTAAATAAGTTGAACATCCAGGAAGTAAGTTTTGTTTGAGTTTTCTTTTTCTTCCAAACATATAGGTTTATTGAAGTGTTAGCTGTAGTTAGTGAAGTTAGAATTCAAGAAGTATTCAGATGGCTGAGGATGCAGATAGGAACCTATGAGACTTTCATAGGTATTTTAAGTGTTTTCCAGAAATTTATTGGAAGTTAGGCTTCTAATCTGGCAGTCTTCTTAATGAGATTTAAAAAAAAAGAAGTTTTTTAAAAAGTTGCATGTCTGCACATTTATTTTGTCCTTCTTATAATTTGGAAAAAAATAAAGTGTGTGTTTTTTTTTAAATTAATCCACTCAAAGAATATTGTATCTGTATATCATGCCTTTCCCTACTAATTGAATGTACTTATTCCATGTTATACATTGAAATACAGTGTTAACACTTCCATATGTGTAGTGCAATATGTATCTCTGTTGATCAGTCTTTGCATGGCTTCAGAAGATAAACAAATTCAAGGCAGACAATTAATAGCCTGTCCTACTACTCATTAACATTTGATGACTAATTTTTGGAATGGCCTCATTCAGATTTGAAGTACATGAACAAGTGTGAAACCCACCCCATTAAAATTATGTAAGGTAAAAGCAGTAATTACTTAAACCAAACTCTCTTGTCAACCTATTACTTAATGTTGCTCTCCAGCTTGACAGGGACTTTGGATCAGCTGGTAGCATTTTGGTTTAGTTTGCAATCCAGTTCTGCTGTGGCCTTCCAGCAGATACCTACCAGTCCTGTTCTATTTAGATAGCTGACTTCCAAGAAGCTACCCAGAACAAAATGGTCCTTCCAGTGACACCGTTAAAGGGGAAAGTCTTATTCATAGAACTTGTATTCAAGGATTATTTTTATTCTATCAGAATTGCAGTTCAGAATATTAAGCTAACTTCAGCCATGGATCTTTTAATCTGTAAATCAGAAATGTTCACCACTGTATAGTTATGAGAACTACAGGAGACTGTAGTATATCTGTAGACATCTTTTCAAGTTCATAGTTCTTCAGTTATCTGAGATCCAAGAGCTGTATGCCAGCCAAGCACAACGCAGTGAGAGAGGTGCTAAGTTGGGACTGGGGAGAACTGAGCCTCCTACAGTTCTCCCTTGGCAAGTATGTGGCTTTGGACAAGCTGATGCTTATTCCAGTACCTCGGTTTTTCAGCCTGTAAAGTGAGGAAAGTATCTCTTTTAAAAATTGTCTTGAACTCTTCAGAGAGGTGTGAGAGAGGTGGGTAGTCTTGGATGACTTTCCAGGCAGAAAATGGTGTTCCTGTGCCACTTATCCTAATGGTTTGAGCACATTCATTTCTCTTGGGCAAATGACAATAGAAGTTATGGTAATTTTAGGCCAGAAATTCAGAGATCCTTGATGTATGTATTGTTCTTCTGAGGAGTATTTAGCATGGTTCCACTAGAAGGGGATGCACTGTCATTCCTGACTTTGCGACAAATACAAAATTGTGTTCTTTAGAGAATGTTTATCATTGGCAGCAAAACACATTATGGATGTGGAAAACGGGAATTGTGTATGTAGTATGTTTCTACCATGTGCACCTCCTTGGAGCATATAATGGAAATGAGATGGTTTCAGGTCAAGGACTCCAAGCTTTGTAAATTTACAGTAGAGATGTGGTTCACATCACTTAAATGTTCTGCGACAAGACTCCTGTCATCTCCTCAATCTTTTCTGCTGTTGAGGGTCATACTTAAATGTTCCAGCTATTTATAGTAATTTCACAGTTTCAACTCATCCTCTGTTGAACAGGTCTGCTTTTTCAGTTATCAGCTGTCAGCTGCATTCTGCTAAAAATTTCTTTAATCTTACTAGCAGGTGTATAATGATTTTTCCATGGCATCCTTGGCTGGTTCTGTTACCTAATGACTGAAACAGCATGTATTAGTTTTGCTCCTTTTTCCTGCTTTTGAAAATTTACATTCTTTAAAATTACATCAGGATAGGAAGTTATAACATCAGTTACTTCTTTTGCTAAAGCTTCGTACTACTGATGCTCTGCCCAGACAGAGCTTAACCCACTGGCTTGTATTGTTCTTGAAACTTTACTCCCAAGCCAGGACAAACAATGCTGTAGAGAGACCCGGGATACCAGTAGAGGCATGAGCTATTTATTTCTGTGGGCCGAACACACTTAGGAAGTCTGCGTGTCTCTGTAGCCATTTAAAGTTCAGTGCAAAATCTGTCAGTGGATTAGGTTGCATGTTAAGCTGTTCTCAGATAACCAGGATAGTGGTCAGTGATGCAGAGATAGGATGCATACTCATTTGCTGAAAAGCTGTGACTTGAGGCAGAAGGTTGTTGCTTTAGATGAACGGTATCTTTTTGTGTCCTTTATATACTTGTGATTTAGTGACTTCAGGGGTTAACTGCACATGAAACTTGAAGGTCTGAAATCAAGGCTTATGATAATATCTGTTATTATAGCAGATAGTAGTCTCTCCTTCCTCTCCCTAATATTGACACCTTTTCTATTTTTTTTTATTAACTGGCTTCACCTGAACAAACAGTGAACATTGTATTTGACTGTTTTGACTGTTTTCGAGTTAAAGAACCAGTGAAAACTAAGAGTTTGAGATTCCTGTTGAGGTATATTTGTTCACTGAAAAAGATCAGTGACACTAAATTAGTAGTGATTAAAGTGGCATTAATTAAGCATATCTGTTTCAAGTGAGTGAATGTTAAAAGACAGCTGTCTTTGAATTGTATTACAGGCAGGGCTCTGTTGAAATAGCAGATCTTTGATATGATTGGCAGGTATTTCTACAGCCTTCATCTTACACTAAATCATGTATTTTTGTGTGGAATTTAAAGTATGGCATTTCAAGTAAGGTGTTTCTGCATTAACTGTTCATCATGAATTATAATATTAAATAGTGGTGTCTTACACATTAGACAAACATGTCCCTGGTTATTCCTTGATTTTTGGAATGTGAAAGAAACAGTGCAAGATTAAATAAATCTGAAAGTATTTGATAGAGCTGGTACTCTGGTGTCCTTTATGATGGTGATTTTACTGTTACAACTATCCCATTCTAATTATTATATGTTGCGGTGTTCACCTGGAAGATAAAATCTGACCTCACTTGTAAGAGGAGGAGAAATGTCCAAACAAGAAAACAGACTTTAGTAGACTGTGGCCATTGTTTTATAACCAGTCAAAGTGTTTTGACCCCTGCTATTCCAGCATCCCTTTGCTCCTGTTATCTCCTTATTTTTGTTTTCTTCTGTCAGCAGCGGTTATGCTTACCTGGCTGTATGGAAATGACTCAGAAAAAAAGTGGAATGTGAAATGTTAATAGGTGAAGCCCTTTCTTCTTCACAGAGAAGATAAATCAAATAAGCATTGGGAATATAGGTGGTTAGGTTTTTTAATCTTTAGCTGCAATTCTGCTTGTTTTCTAGTAGAATGCCAAAGGTGAAATAAATGGGTTGATGATGATGTTGAGGGTTTAGCTGGAAAATAATGTCATATTGAAGAAAGTGCATTTGTATTTTTAGTGGCCTGTTATTGGTAAGCTTTAGGTAGACAAAAACACACAAGCAGAAGAAGTAGCTGTTTAATGTGGAAATGAAAAAACTGTGACTATCTTATCAATGATTGAAGGAAATGCCTGGGTGTACTCAGTGGGAAAACTGGGTAATTCTTGGAAGAGGATTAAAATCTTCCTGAACCTCATTTTAACTCTCTGGTCTTAGAAGCTGTGTTGATGGAATGAATTATCTTAATTCATAAGTCTAGGTCTTGATGAGAATTAATGTACAAACTCTTCTGCTTTTCATTTCTCTTCAGTGCTTCCGTTGTTCAGTTTTTTTCTCAACAAGAGTTTTTGTGCGAGTAATTAAGTACTAATTTAGAAACAAGCTTGTTAGACAATTACTTTTAAGGGGTAACTCTGAAACTTTTTTTAAGAAATACTAACATGTAAATTAATTTTTATTTTCCTGCTTTTAGTAATTCAAGTGCAGCCAATGATCACGAGATGTTACCACGAAATCTACCTCAGACTTCACGTTTGCTCATTCATTTGCTGCATCATAGATCTCAACAGAAGCCCTGCAGACACTCTTGAAAGTATCTGAACAGATTATGACATCAAGTCAAAGCATGATGACCTAATAGGAGGTCAAAGTCTGAAACACTGATTCAGCAGTCCAAGATAACACTGCCTTTTTTATCAATATCACTTCTGAAGGCTACAGACCTCCTGCTGTTTCTTCCCTCGTTGCTTCAGAAACATTGAACTGACCTTTCTCTGGCGAAAAGATCTTGACTTTTCTCTCTGGTCCTGGAAATATTAATGGAATACAGTCATGTCTACCCAGGACGAGAGGCAGATAAATACAGAGTATGCTGTATCCTTGCTGGAGCAGTTAAAATTCTTTTATGAACAGCAGTTGCTAACTGACATAGTGTTGATTGTTGAGGGCACTGAATTTCCCTGCCATAAGATGGTTCTTGCAACATGCAGCTCGTATTTTAGGTAAGTATTCAAACTAGGATCTGTTAATTCTATGAAATCTATGATAGCTGTTTTTGAGTGTAATATTAGTTGATAGATTAACAATGTGTTGCAAAGAGTTTTAAAGATGAGTGAAGTAATTAAAAAACCTAAATATAATTACCTGCCACCACTAAAAGAGTAAAATAAATTTTCTGGCACCTGGTGACTTACTCTGGATAGGTACTATAGTTTTTATAATAAATGGAAAAAATATCACACTTGTGATGGTTCATTTTCTGTAGGGAGTTAATATTTAAATTTTATTTTATTTTAAGTATTTCCCAAGGTACGGTAAAAAGGGATTCATGAGACGTGGCTATGGGAGTTCCATTGTAATGTTTATTAGCTGTAGTTTCTTAGCAGAAACTTCTGCTAAAAGTAGGGATTGCTGTGCAAGTTCACAGCTTCATTTTCTGAATCATTCGGTTTTCTCTGCTCAGCAAAGAAGCCAGAAACTTTTTTTTTTTTGCCTGAGAGCCTTGCTGCAATCCAATATTTTTTTTCCTTTGTGTGTAGGTGGTGTTTTGTTTTTGTTCCCCTCCCTGCCCCCAAGATGCTGTTGCAATTTTTAATTCAGTAGCAATAGCTTCTGTCCTGTTTTTTTGCCTTTTGAACAGTTTTTATTAGTAAGATAGGTCGAGTGCTACTACTTTTTTGCAAATACCTTCATAGTAAGACCTAGAAGATGAGGCACCATGAATTTTCTTCAGTGATTAATCATTTTTTGTTGGCAATACAGTATAATTAGCCTGCCTGTCTAGAAAAAGTTTTGAAGCTTGAAACTAGTCTTGGTGACATCTGTGCATGTTTTACCTTCCTGGTGCATTGTGGAAGGATTATAACTTTTCTGTTTGATCAAGGGAAGGTTTGGAAATTGTTTTCTTGTTGAGGTGGGGTCACTGTACAGAACACTTCTAAAATGTATTCTGTATTTTGTCTGCTTTCTTGTAGAGGATGAAGTGAATAACTTGTAATGCAAGGAAGTGTTCAAGGATTCATTTGTTTCTTTCACATACATTTTTGTTGCTGTTTTCTGTGGTTTTCTCATCTCGGATGAGTCTGCTACAATTTCTAGCAACAAGTGTTGCGTGATCACTAGATAATGATTATTGTTGTTGGATGCCTGCAGATGACATAGTTCCAACAGTTTATAAAATAACCGCCACTGGAAATGTGGCCAGATTTAATGTGGGTGTCTAATAATGGAAGCTGTCATGAGTCCACCCAGTGCACTGCATTAGAATATGCAGTCAGATCTCTTATTCATATGTGTTTGTTTATTATTTATGAAATGAGGCTTTGGCACTGGTTAAAAGAAGCATCAAGCTTGTGGTTTTGTCATGTTCTGTTTTTCTTCTCTACTTTGGTTTACAAAAAAGATGCTCAGCTTCCTAAATTTAGCTTTATTATGAAAAATTGATAGCCCCGAAGGAGGCTGAGGGGAGAGGCAGAAGAACAGAAAAGCATCTCATAGTGTGATCCAGCCATTGTGTAAGGCTGCAGCCAACTTACCTTCCATCTTTGCACTTGAACATGGCACTGCAGCAGCCCAGCTCCAGCACAGGCCACACTCTACTGTGTGCATGCGTGCACTAGAGACAAATTCTCTAGAAGCTCCTGCTTCTCTTCTACAAAGAGGAGTCTCTCCTGGCACTTGTACTGTCTTAACTTTTAAAAGCTGAGTGACGAATTGGTACTCGCTTTACCAGTCAGTGATTCCTCGTAAAATGCAACTTGCCCTGAGTTAAGGAGCCTAGAAGAAGACAGGAGATGAGGAGATGGTGGTAGCATACTGTCTTTGTATCAGATGCTACGGGGAGTGGTGCTGCTTAGGGAGTGTCCCCTTCACCTCTGCAGCTGGGGGCAGAACTGCAGGGTGCACCCACCATCCTTTCTAACTTGTCTCATATCTGGTTTCCTAAAGAGCCCCAAATAAATAGAAGGAGCCTTGAGTTGAATTTTCAATACAACCATGAATACCAAACCTGAATTCATATAAAGCTCTTAAAATCAATGTTCCCCATTAAATTGCCTTTCTACTTTTTAGGAAGATGTAATGGAAATATTTAGGCATTGTTGGTTTTTTGTTGTTTGTTTTTCAGACCAAGTTTGGTAGTTTTTTCTGTCATTGATTATTCCTACAAACTGGAACTTTACTGCATATTATTGTGAATGCTATATAAGAAATACTTCATGGAGTTCTAGTACTTGCTTCTTTTTCTGAGCTTTCTCCTCCTCCCAGAGCAGCATGCTTTTTGATGTGACTTAGCCCAGTCCATCGCAGAAATCTGCTGCTTTTTATTTTTATTTTTTTTAGAATCTAAAATATGTCTGTATATGTTTTGACAGTATTTTCTGGAGGATGTTTCTTCCCTTGTATCATCACCTGACATAGAAAAGGTTTTAAATTTCATAATTTAAAATCATTAGAGTTCTTTGCTGACAAAAGAGTTTCCGTAAATATAAAATATTTATGCAGAAGGCATTGATGGTACTTTCTGAATGTTCTGTACAAGTGTTTTTTTCTTAAATACTAGATGGTAGCCTAAGGTAAATACTAAACCCCTGTAAACAGCCAACCAAAAAACCTGTTAACCTTTTGGAGTGTAATCACTGAAGTCATATAAGTGATAAGTGACTTTAAGATGACTGTACTTGCTGTTGGTCCTTGTCTTAATATGTGTATTTCTCTTCAGAGCCATGTTCATGAGCGGGCTAAGTGAAAGTAAACAAACACATGTACACCTGAGGAATGTGGATGCAGCCACTTTACAAATTATCATAACTTACGCATACACGGGTAACTTGGCAATAAGTGACAGCACGGTAGAACAGCTTTATGAAACTGCCTGCTTCTTACAGGTAGGAATGTTTTGAGTATGAAATAACTGCTTCTAATCTCAGAACCATTATTTTTCTTTACCTTGTTAAATAGTCTTTTCTGTTTAGTCATTTCAAAATACTCTTGTCCAGTTTGCTCAGTGTAGACAGCAGTTGCTTGCCAGGTATGTTTCATGTACCCATTCCTCCTTGCTTTATGGACCTTATGGAGAGTGGAAGTGAAACATTGCACTTCTAGTATTTAGATAATTAATTTCTCAAGCAGACATAATCATGCAATGTACTTGATCTATATGAATCAATTAAGGCACTGCTGTATTTCTGTGTATGTACCGTACTCTAGGCCTAAACTCTGTTGTTGAACGCAAAATGCAGGTACTTCTACCTGCTGCTGGTATGTGAAAGACTAGATTGCATGCAGTAATACTTAGCATGTTTTTTCTTTGTGTTACAGGTAGATGATGTGTTACAACGGTGTAGAGAATACTTAATCAAAAAAATTAACGCAGAGAATTGTGTGCGTCTTTTAAGTTTTGCTGATCTCTTCAGCTGTGAAGAGTTAAAACAGAGTGCTAAAAGAATGGTAGAGCACAAGTTCACAGCTGTGTACCACCAGGAGGCTTTCATGCAACTGTCACACGATCTACTGATAGATATTTTAAGCAGTGACAATTTAAATGTGGAAAAGGAGGAGACAGTTCGTGAAGCTGCTATGTTATGGCTGGAGTACAACACAGAATCACGATCACAGTATTTGTCCTCTGTTCTTAGCCAAATCCGAATCGATGCACTTTCAGAAGTAACACAGAGAGCCTGGTTTCAAGGCTTACCACCTAATGATAAATCAGTGGTGGTGCAAGGACTGTACAAATCAATGCCCAAGTTTTTCAAGCCCAGGCTTGGTATGACGAAAGAGGAGATGATGATATTCATTGAAGCTGCTGCTGAAAACCCTGGTGGTCTTTATTCTTCTGTCTGTTATAGCCCCCAGGCAGAAAAAGTTTACAAACTCTGCAACCCCCCTGCTGACTTGCATAAGGTTGGGACGCTTGTAACTCCTGATAATGACATCTACATAGCAGGTGGGCAAGTTCCTCTGAAAAACACAAAAACCAATCATAGTAAAAGCAGCAAGCTGCAGGCTGCCTTCAGAACTGTGAATTGCTTTTACTGGTTTGATGCACAGCAAAACACCTGGTTTCCAAAGACACCAATGCTCTTTGTTCGTATAAAGCCATCCCTGGTCTGCTGTGAAGGATACATCTATGCAATTGGAGGAGACAGCGTCGGTGGAGAACTCAACAGGAGAACTGTGGAGAGATACGATACCGAGAAAGACGAGTGGACCATGGTAAGCCCGTTGCCCTGCGCTTGGCAATGGAGCACAGCAGTAGCAGTACACAACTGCATTTATGTAATGGCACACAACTTGATGTACTGTTATTTTCCCAGGTCAGATGCTTGGGTAGAAATGGCTATGCGACAAACAAGTAGATGTTTTGCTTCAGCTGCTGCTTTTGGTGATAAAATATTCTATATTGGAGGACTGCATATTGCCAGCAATTCTGGTATAAGACTCCCAAGCAGTACTGTAGATGGGTCTTCCGTGACGGTGGAAATCTACGATGTGAATAAAAACGAATGGAGAATGGCAGCTAACATCCCTGCCAAGCGGTACTCTGACCCATGCGTTAGAGCTGTTGTCATCTCTAATTCTTTATGTGTCTTTATACGAGAAACCCACATGAATGAGAGAGCCAAGTATGCCACCTATCAATATGACCTGGAACTTGATCGCTGGTTTCTGAGACAGCACATATCGGAACGTGTGCTGTGGGACTTGGGGAAGGACTTCAGGTGCACCGTAGGAAAGCTGTACCCATCTTGCCTTGAAGAGTCCCCATGGAAACCTCCAACATATCTCTTCTCACCAGATGGAGCTGATGAATTTGAGCTGGACGGGGAGATGGTTACCTTACCACCTGTGTAGCTCCCAAATTAGACTGCACAACTGATTGTGTGCTCAGTCATCCTGACATAAGTAGCTGTGAAAGAACAGGTCTGGAAACAGAAATGTCAAACCTGTCTTTCATGAGTTGTATTTTTATGCCCTACCTAATGCCGCCATTCAGTATGAATCAGTGAAATGAGCAGATATGCTTCCATAATATGAAATACTATTATCTGATAATTGAGAAACATATATGTATATCATGAGCTTGTCTGAAGAATTAATTTCTAGTTCTATGAAGTCTCGGTTCAGGAAAATTAGCTTCAGAAAAAAGTAGTTACTGTTTCTAGGATGATGTCACAACTCTTTTGACAGTATCTTCCACTTATATTTGAACTACTTCTGGATATTCTACTTAAATGCTAGTTCTATAATTGCCAGTGTGGCCCAATGAAAGGACTGTGCTGCACTTAATACTAATATTCATGTTGGTATAGTAATGCCATTAAAAGAAAAAGAAACAAATCCCATGGATCTACCTGTGGTAGGAAGGGTAGATCTTCCATTGTATGGTAACATGCAGGGCAAAATGACTGCAGGTTCAGTCAAGCTGTATTATTAGGTGCATGTATTCTATTTTCACTAACTTATACCTGTCTGTTTAGGATACAGGTCTTCCAAGCAGCTGGTAGTTTACCAGGTGTGGACTTAAGTTGCTGGGCTTGCAATAGGAATTGTCAGCCCTCATAGTGCGGGTCTATGTGGAGCTTTAATCAGTAAATGTCTCCACATTCTGTATTACAGTAACATTGGCTCATGTATATTACTTCCTGCTGCTGATGTATTTTTCCATTGTAAAACAAAGTTTTAGTGTGGATTAACCAGGTCTTTATTTTCTGTTAATTTAATAACAAGCATTACTGTAGTGTGATTGTGTATAGATATCCCTTAGCTATCAGGTTTTTTACTTTGGGGGGGGCAAACTGTTCAGGAATAGCCTGTGCTCCGTGTGCAGGAGAGCAGATGACTAGTGCTGCTCTGGCATTAATCCCAGGAACCACTAGCAGTAGCGGGGTGCCGCCAATCTAACATGAACACAGGTGCTTCATGACAACCCTTACTAGCATGTTCAGCTGCATCATGTTCTGGCACTGTATTTTGAATGACATTAATTTATTAAAAAAAGACTGAATCCAATGAAGTTTGAGTGTGCTTTCTGATTGAAGTAGATACAGTTACAAAATCCCTACACCACATGTAAGTAGTTTGTTGAAGGCAGCTTCAAATAGTTAAGCTGTGGCAAGCTTGGAGATGTGTATGTTAGCTGACTGTTCTACTGGTCAGTAAACGCTGGACATCAGGTATTCAAGTAAAACTGAGGATTATGTAGAACTTGAATCCATTTCTCCAGTCATGGGACAAATTGTGCTTTACTGAAAGTGAAGAAGGGCATTAAGGGGATACTGAGGAATCTTCCATAAGCTCAGAAGAGCAGAGACCTATTTTGAGTCTTTAATATTAAGAGCAAATTTATTTATTTCGTCATCCAGATTGTCACTGGCTATTTTTTAATTCTATTTCTTATTCCAGTAACTACCATAACAGCTTTCAACAGGGAAGACACCTATATATTTTCGAGGCTAGATCTCAAGTGGATTTTGTCTTGTACAATTATTAAAGGTTTTGATTGGAAAAGTGATTTAAAATAAAAAAAACTCCCTTATGTATGAACTCTTCCAAATGCTTTGACATTTCACACCATGTAGCAGAATCATGATGACACTAACAGAATGAGGGAAGCTACTGCTTTTTTTAATGAAGGTGACATGTTTGCATTTACCATTACTTTTTTTTTTAAAAAACCCAAAACTTACCAAAAAACACCACCTGAATTGCTTAGATAAGGGGAGAAGCAACTCAGTGGATCCTTCTGATAGGTCTGTTTATATGGCTCTAATGTAGCCTGGGACATCCAGCTGCAAGCCTGTTGAAGGGAATATACCTTAAAACAGTGATGCTACTTTATAATTCAATTTGGAGAATCACATACCTCAGGCAAAAATACATGTGCTGTCCTAGTCAGTCCAGCCTGGATGGACTGCTCAGTTCTGTGGTCATTCTCACTTCAGCCTACCAGGTCAGGCTGCCTTAGGCTTCAGGACAAGTCTATGTTCTTCAAGTGTAGATCATCTATAGCTAGTGAAGGAGCACAGTGTGTTTGTTCTGTTTCTGAGAACTTTGAACTTGAGTTTAAAATCTTATGCATAGTTGCTTACCAAAAGAGGAAAAAAACAAAACAAAACAAAGGTAAATTGAACAGGAAAGAGGAGACTTTGAAGAACGGCCCTTGATGGACCATTTAGGAACATATTTAAAAATATAGATGGTCTACATTACTTCCTGCTAGTCTGTTTTTTTAAATACATTTCTTTATATTGTTTCTAGATATTATCTGCATTTTTGTTTTATATGGTCTCAGATGATGTAATACCTTATTTAAAATTAAAACATACACTACTTAAAAGACTAGTGAAGTGCTGAACAGCTATCCAGCAACTCTATTTAAGACATACTTACTATTCGTTCACTTCCTTATACAAGTAGTTGCTGCAGTCATTATTCAACCCCAAAAGAAAACACAGCTGGCAAATGCTATTCTCAAGTCTGAATTCTTTCCTTGCATAATTTAAGAAGGAAACTGCAGGCAAAGTGTTGTCTTGTGCCTGGAAATAGTCACTAGTTGTGGAATTAACAAATGAAAAAAAATGCAGCTCTTATTTCATAAACAGAACAAATATGATTAAAGCCTTCACCAAGCTGTAAACTAGTATCTTGCTAACAAAGCTTCAGCCTAATAGTAGCCTATTCAACCTGTACTTGGCTTTGAAGTACATTTACATGAATCAACTTTGTCTGTCCTCAAGCTTTGCTGTATTTGCCAAAGCTTGCTTCTTTTCTGGTAGAACTACTTCAGGTTATTCCTACGAAGTTTCAGTTCCCCCTATCTGAAGTAGTAAAAAGAAACGACCTGGCCTCTGCTCATTTTTAATGCATCCACTCATTTCTATGGTTGTTTAAATACATAATTCATTGCAACTTTAATTTTTGTTCTAAGGGGATCAGTCAGATCTAGGGCAGTGAATTGTGTCAAGCCTTACAGAGAACAGAATCAGATGGATAGTTAATTTTAGGGGAAAAGAACCTGATATAATTCTAAATATTATTTTTTTAAAAAGGTTTTAAGCACTGCCTGGTTTGAAACAGTGCTTTCTGTATTTCTCCTTTCAATTCTCAGTGCTTGTGTTAAGATGCACAAGCACCAGCCACATTGCAGTACAGCTAAGGAACGCACCTGCAGACCGCTGAACTACTGGTTTTCATCCTCTGTTTCCTATTTACATTCAAATAGTTTTCTCTTTTTGGCTCTGGATTCCTACATGAAAGGAGCTTTAATTTAGGCAGACTCTGAAGCAGGCTTGCCCTTAAAAACCAGTTTCTTTCCACCTCATGCTCAACATTAGCCAGACAAACGTCTGTTTAGTTCCACTCCAGAATTATTCAAAGTATCATCTCCCTCCTGCATTTACCATACAGTACAATTCAGCAGAATCCTTATAGAGTTCATAGCCTGGGGGAGGATTAGCAGACTGAATGAAATGCAGGGATCGCTCATGATGCTGGCTGGCAGTCTATATGAGCTATGTGCATCTTCACACACCTTCCAAGTTCAGTATGGAAGAAGTTGGTTAAACAGCCTGAACCAGCAGGTGGGAGCAACACCTGGGTCAAGACTGAGTTAGAGAAGCTTTGACATGGACGAAAGGGCCAATGGAGAAGATGAGACAGCATGAAGGTGAAATAAAGTAATTAAAAATGAAAGTAGTAGTAGTAGCTCTCTGTGATTTTCTCCTCTCCTGCTCTCAAAACACCTGGCCTGGCCCAACTTGTAAAACTAGATACCTTTGTTTGAGCAAAGAAAGGGTTTAAGCAAAGTACATAATACCAGTGCTGAAGTATGACTGGTGATATTTCATCCCTTAAAACAGCATATTGTACTGAATACATACACACTACTGCAATAATATGACCGAAGAGCCAGTAAACAGGACAACAAAAGGTACTAGAAAGGTAGTGATGTAGTGTAGACTTTATTCAGGTTATGTGCTAAACATCAAGCTAAATCTTGATGCTGAGGTTTCATTTAGAAAGTGCAAGAGGTATGGCTACATAATTTAACTCTGAGTATATGTTTTTATTGTAAAGAAAAAATATATTAAGAAGCAAGTTCCACAATGTAAGAGTGGACATACTCTTCAGCCAGCTCTTTCTCACAGAGCATTACACACCTCAAAATACATATACACATAAGTTATTAAAAGCAGCAAAGGCCAGTAACCACTTGTCATATTAGGCAATACATTAAGCTCAGCATTATTTTTTGCCACTCTTTGTTATGCCTGAACTTTTAAATTCTCCACTGTGTTTCTGTGTGCATTTCATAAAGCCTCTGAATTTATAGATGAGACATGGGACTTTGCTTCCTCAGTATTTTCCATCTCTTTCATACAGTACATAAGTGATGTTATTCCTCACATTGTTTTTAAGGCAACAAAATACCTCTACATCTGCCCTCACTGTTCTTTCTTCAGTCTAAATATTCTTGATTTTCTTTATGCTCACCTGATCCAGAAAGCAGTGCTACTTTCTTGGTGATCTAGATTAAGACAAGAAGATCGTGTAGATGTGTAGATGTTCTCTGGTACTATTGAGGCAAATAGTAAATATGCTTTCATCAATATTAGTAAAAAAATAATTCAGGCAGGGAAGAAACAGAGAAGTTTTGGAACAGTATTACAAGAGGAGCAATGTACAATTAAGCAATTTTGAACCTATGTAGGAAGACTCAACAAGACAGCTGGACTTCCAAGTTCCACCACAAAGGAGATTAAGCCACCTGTGTACAGATGTTGTGCACATATGGTGTCAACTTGCAGGGAATAAAGTCACTGAGTAAGGTCCACTATTTAACTGACAGAAGTGATCCATCTCCTTATTTTGTTCACGAATCCAAACACTACTTCTAATGTTTGGTATAGAATGGGGTCAAGACCAGAAACATCACAGAACTAAAGCTCTGCTCCTGCTTTTTGAAGTCGGTTTCTCCTCTACTGTAGTATTAAAGACTCAGAACACCATGAAGCATTTGTCATACATCTTTAATCATAGTACAATAACGTAGTGTTTCTGCCTTTAATGAATACTCTCCAAGTTGCCCTTTTTAATGAAAACCAAATACCTGCAAGAAAGTAAAATGACACTGCATCAACAACGTGCTGCAGATTTATCTGTCAATGTGTTCCAACAACTACTTGCATCAGTCAAAAAAACTTTCAGAGCATTGCAAACATCTTCTAGGCATAAGCTACGTGTAATTCACATCTGAATGTTCCTCAATGCAGTCACGTTTCCTCCTACTGCAAACAGTGATTTGCCAAATAAATCTCAGCTAGGTACAGTGTCAGTTACAGTAGTTTTCAAGTTTTAAAATAAAGTTCTAGTGACTAGCTCGCTATGGCAGAGAGAGCTGGATGTGAAGCAATTAATTTACTCAGCATCCTGATTTTGATGAGATGCGACATTCCCCACGAACGACACACTGTTTTCAAGTTAAATCTAGATCAAAACTTTACAGCTGTACCTTAAGTTCTCACGGATGTTACAGAGGTCTGTGACCTACTGAAGATTTTAATCAGTTCACAATGAGCCACAACCAGCAGGGAATAAAAAGTCACAGCACAGGATCCTCTTGTCCTAAATTTGTGGAAGACACATTTCAAAAAGACCATCAGTGTATTACAAGCAGCTACCCATATCAAAACCAGATGCCTGCAATTGTCTTCCAGTGGGATTAATTTCTTAAAATAATACAGCTTTTTGAGCAGCAGAGCTTTAAACAGGCTGGGTGTATTTATTTATTCAAGCAGCACAAGGAAAATCAAATACATTACTTGTATGTTCAATTATCAAGCAACAGTTTCTATGTTTAAAAACTGCATTCACACCTTCGCTTTTACAATTAAATACTGTCACATTGATTTCTCTGCTTAGCAATAATTTCTATGGAAATCAGAAGCTTGTTTAGGCAAAATACTAAAATTTAATTACACAAGGTGCTTAAAACAGCTGTGCAAGGTCAAACAAGTGCGATGTACTAGAACACTGATCTAAAAATGATAATTACATGGTGATATTTGAGGAAACTGGTGTCAGATGTGCACAGGAATTAAGGTTATGACATAAAAATGATTGATGAAAAATGCTGAATGTTTTAGCCAAACGAAATACTAGGTCGACAATAGTTAGTCTTGTGGGGCTTGGGGGGACTTAAATCTCAGATCTGTGCTCAATAGGCAGTTCCTCAAATGGTGGCACATAGGAAAAGCAGAGGTTGATTCCTTTGATGGCAGAAAGTTGAGAGGTGCACCGCTGTATTACCTGTTCATGCTGCGCCCTGCCAGCCAGCAATGCCCTTGTTTCATACACCACGACAGAGCTGCAACCAGCACTTCAGTTGACTCATCTGAGGCACTATCACCAATTCATTTAGGACTCGGTGCTTCTTGCGGTGCAGAAATGGATGTCAGGGTCTTTGAAATGGAAGTTGACTGCCTAAATATATCTGAGTAAGCAATAATGCTTGCACTGGAAATTTTCAAACAGAGGGGAGGAAAATAACTTGTATTTGCATTGGATTTCACTGGAGAGGTTACGACCATGAAATTTAAAAGAGAACTACATGAACTTAGATGAACCCCAGTAGCTGCATGCCTTCCTGCAGCCCTAAAGTAAGTTTAAGCAAATGTCAAAGAGCAAACACACATTAATGAAGATGACATATAATGAAGATTGCTTCAACTCCACCCACTGCATGAGTCTTAATCACTATATGAGTTTAAACAACAGTCCAACTTGCTAGCAGGATGCCAGTTCTTAAAAAGATGGAAAATGAATACAATTTTCTTATTCCATCATTTGTAAACAAAGGAAAATACTCTTAATCAGGTTGTATGTTTGGCTTCACAACAGAGACAGCTGGGACAGTGGGAAAAAGACTGCAGAGAAAGATCTTGCTGGTCTTCTTGCCCATAAGAGAAATACTGTGAAGTTTCATATCATAACAGCGTCCCTGTAGAAAGCAGCAAGCAGCCATGCATCAGTTTAGCACTGCAGGGAGCACCCCATTCTGCCTTTCCTCACATCCATCTACTAAAAAGAAAATATATATATATATACATACACATATATAATCAGCTTTCTAAATATCCCTGGGCCAGCAAGGGAATCTGTAGGAGAAAGGGGAACGCAGAGAGCTAACAAATTTGCTATACAAATTTGGGGCAGAGAATTCTACAGAAGAAACACAGGTGAGGTGGTGACAAAGATATTGAAAAGGGATCCTTGCAGATCCTGTTTCTATGCCTTGCACATGTAAATACCAACCACTGGCCTCACCACTGTGAGCTCCTGAGCCCAGCCCAGCTTTATCTAGTGTGCCTTAAGTTGCTGAAGTTAGTTTTATAGGTGCTTTAAATCCTTTACGCACCCTTAGTCAGTCCTCACTACAACATGAAGCCTGACCACTTAAATCCCATATAGCAGACAATGTGTTAGCCATTCCACAAAAGCAAGTAATTATTTTAGATTATTTTCATATCTGCACACTGAATCCGAAAGCTCCAGACTCATCAGAAGTAAATGCAGCTCTAGTCTTATTTCACCAGAGCTCTTCCTGCATATTAAGTATTACCTAAGTCTTTGAAAAGACATAAATATCTATTACAGAGTTGAGGAATAAACCAGAAAAGAGCATCAGAAATTTTAGGAGACACAAATACACAAGAGACCAGGAGCAATAGTTGCAGTTCTATAGATACGTTTTACTTGTATGTCAGAAGCGGTAGATTAGTAGAGCTTTAGAGGCCTTTTTTTCCCTTCTCGAATGAAACTACTCAAAGCAGGTGTATATTCCCAGGTTTTCCATGGCTATTCTATCTAGTTTGCACTGAAGAAAAAAAATGAGCACTTTCCACCAGATCCTGTGTTTTTGAATCGCTGTTTGAAGCAATAAAACTGAAAAATTAAGTTGTTGAAGAGTAATCACGTGATTCAAGTGCCACTTTTCTACTAAGTTTTCAAATGCACCTAAATAAACGAGAACTTAATTTCTTAAAACAAATTACATTCAAGCCTTCTTGTTTATCTCTTGCACAGCTGCTATATTTTATTTGAGGAACAGAAGAAATAACTGTGACTTGAAATCTTGGCCCCAGAGAAGAACATGGCAAAATGCTGACAGGTACTGATGAGGCGATAAACAAAAAGCCTTTTACTACAGAAAGTTGGAACGTTTGATAATGTAACGTAGTAAATGTTAACAGCTATTACGTGGGGATGTTAGAAGGCATATAGAGGCACACAGACTGCAAGAAACAGGAAATAATCTCTCTCAGAATCAGGAGATGTAGGAAGTGGAATACATTTGCATACAGAAGACACCGCATGCATGTTACATATGAAATACACCATTATGCCCCATCTTTTCATATAAATTATTATATTTCTTCACATGAGGATACGAACCGAGCCGTTTCAGTCACTCTCTCAATTCTAGTGTCACTTTCCTTATGAAAAAAGTAGTTATCCAAACAGAACATTCCCTGAGTCGACACAGAAAATCGATAAAGCTGATTTTCGTTTGGAAGAGTCTTCATAACCTTACTGGCAAAACATAAAAAAAGCCACGCAGAGTTTGCTACTGTGCTAGTTCTAGTTTTAGGAGTTCTTAGTACTTGGTATTTGTATGTACGTAACGACATCGATGGTGTAATTACACCCCAATAGAGCAAGACCTCACAAAACTGTCTATGACCCAATCCCAATTTGGGAGAATTGTGTTGTAATACTTTTCCTGAAGAGATCTCTGCAACTGGAATCCCATTCATGTCCCAGTGTAAAAATACAGCCAAATCATAGGCGAAGTTACAAAGCCCTACTGCATAACATCCAGAAAATAGTGACCGTGCAACCATCACACAGATCTGGGGACATAAAGAGAGCTGGATACAGATTAATGCAAACAACTGTAACGTGGCTACAGAGGAGAAAGGAATAAAACCTACTCTGCACCCTACTGATTTTAGCTTGCAGGTGAAAGCAAGAAAGTTCCACCTGCCTTGGAACCCTTTAAGGGTTTCCACCATATATATTTCAAGAGATGCTGTCCAATCCAACCTGAAAGAGGAATCAGTATTTATACTCTGCTTATTTCTAACAAGAAATCACAAACATTTGGCTATTTGGATTGAAAAATATAACTAGTTTACATAAATATTTTTAACATCCAAGAAAATGTACAAATCTAAAGTCAAACACGTTTGGCTTGCAACAAGCCCTGTTTGCTAGTGTCTTTATAAAGGCTCAGTTTTAAAGAAAAGTAGTCATTTTAAATATAACCAATATGCTGCAAAGGCCATCCCATTGCATGGAGACACTCACATTCTTCTATACTTCTAGTGAAACTGAATGATAACATTTCACGTCTGCTTGCAAGCAACATATACCTTATTTTGGTCCTGTGTAGTTAATTCCCACTCCTATGTTTTGGAGCGGTCTTTTTACAGCTCAGAGAAAGCATTGCACCTGAAATATCCAGCAGCATTCTGAAAGAAACATAATTTAGTCCCCGAGGCTTTGGGTTGACTGCGTGAAAGTGGAAAACCATGATGACATAGCTGATTTCGCACTCGTGAAGGCTCCTCCGACTGATTGACCTGTATTGCAAAATAAAAGAAAGAAGGTCAATAGTGTAGTGTTATCATTACTAAGCTAATTTGGGATTTAAAACCCAAGTCCATAGTAGTAGCTCAGCAGATGGCCTATGTTGTCCTTTGCCCTGGAAGGCCAGTTCTGGGCCCCTCAGTTCCAGACGGACAGGGAACTGCTGGAGAGAGTCCAGCACAGGGCAACAAAGATGATTAAGGGAGTGGAGCATCTCCCTTATGAGGAAAGGCTGAGGGAGCTGGGTCTCTTTAGTTTGGAGAAGAGGAGACTGAGGGGTGACCTCATTAATGTTTACAAATATATAAAGGTTGAGTGTCACAAGGATGGAGCCAGGCTCTTCTCGGTGACAACCAATGATAGGACAAGGGGCAATGGGTACAAACTGGAACACAAAAGGTTCCACTTAAATTTGAGAAGAAACTTCTTCTCAGTGAGGGTAACAGAGCACTGGAACAGGCTGCCCAGGGGGGTTGTGGAGTCTCCTACTCTGGAGACATTCAGACCCGCCTGAACACCTTCCTGTGTAGCCTCATCTAGGTGTTCCTGCTCTGGCAGGGGGATTGGACTAAATGATCTTTTGAGGTCCCTTCCAATCCCTGACATTCTGTGGTTCTGTGCTTGCCAGACATTGCGCCAAAAGGTGCTCCTTGCCAGTGCATACAACAGGGGAAAAAAAGAGTAGCAAGACTCCCAATGAATAAAAAAGGAAGCTAAAAAATTCAGCAAAGCTACTCCAGAACAACTATGAGGTTCTTCAGTGGGTGAACTCACATTATCTCACACTGCAAGGTGACAATGTGGTGTTGTCCCTGTTCAAGTGCAGCAATTGCTTTTCCAGAACATTACAGACTATTGCGAAACCTGCAGAAACTGAGACAAAGTCTCCCTCTGATTTCAACCAGCTCTGGACAGTTTCAAAGTGATATAAACTGAGAACAGTTCAATGCACAAGGTGACGCTGAGGTCCAAGCAATCCCAGATTACATGAAAACTTTTACCTGAACATCTTGCTTCCCCCATTCATCTCCAGCACAAACTGGAAAATGAAGTTACACTAATTCCTTTGTTTAGCTACTTCTCTTCCCAATATTACACAATACATAGGGCCCCCAGCAGCAGCTTTACCCCTCAAAATGCTGCTTTTTGTTTCTGAAACTTGTGTTTGTAAGTTTCTTACCTACAGCTTTTCCTGTCTGTACAACATTCCGGCTGGTAGAAACCATCACATTTCCAATCTTCTTTCCACGCTCGCTGTTCTGCACAGAGCTAAATAAGAGAGATACTGAAGACTGTTAGTTGACTGACTTCTTACTTTCAGGTGTAAATAAAATAGAGAGAGTTAAAATATTTATCAGTGCTCGCACAGATTTACACAGCATACATATAGTTTTTTACATATATATGATCAAGCCCATAATTCCTGCCTGTGTCTTATCCACATAGATCAGAAAGGCGAGCTTCTCAGAGAAAGAAAAGACACTGTCAGCAAGACAGGAATCAAAACACCCAACAGTTCATTCTTATACAGCACACTTCATACTTTTCCTAAATGTTTAGCAAAATGCATTTATGTTCTAAATTACAAAGTCAGATTTGCAGTAGTTTTGAGAAATTTTAGCCCCAATATATAAACTTTAAACAAAACAGGAAGTGCTACTGATCAGTCATTATACTTTTTCTAAATAGAGTTTACTTTGTATCTTGCTCTAAGATTAAATTTTTTATCAAGTACAGTTTACACTCATGCTTTTGTTAAAGAAATGCAAAACGATGACAGACACTACTGTCATTTGGAAAGAAAAGCACAAAAGCTATCAGTTCTACTGCACAAGTGTTGTCATTTGAAAGTAACCTAATTTAATTCTAAATTGTAATATTCAAGTCCACATTTCAGGCTTTGCAAACCCATTTATGTAAAACTTAATAACAGAGCACGCCACATTCTTTTTCCACTTTCAAAATTCCAGTGTAGATGTAAAAAGCAGAAAGAATGAAGTACATCAAGAACAAGTTTAGGCTCAGTTTGCAAAAGCAAGTCATTTTGATGAGTATCTAATAGCAAAGTCACATCTGGATAATAAAGGCACTGTTGTAAGAATATTTATTATTAGGTACACACTAAAAACTTCTGCTCCTTTTACAATCATTTCAGGCTACTCAGAAGAGTTAACATCCTCCTTTCAAACACAAAAATAGGGCAAGTAAAAGTCTATACACACCTCACGTCTTTCAAATTACGTCTTTCTACAAAGACCACCCATTAATAGTAAGAGCTGCTATCAGCATGCACCTTATCAAAGGCAATTACCTTGAGATAATCCTGATGCACCTGCACTCTCAGTCACTATTGTGGAAATTTTATCTGTTATCCATCAGCAAAAGCAACAAAAAGATTCAGCGGGCTGAAGTCTGAACCTTTTTATTCCTCAAGCTGTTCTTCAATGTCTGCAGGTGCTTTAGCTCTACAGTCAAGGCAGGTGCAGAACCACCAGCAAGTATATATTGCTGATTTATAGGCATATTAACAAACCAGTCCCTGGTGTTTTATGGTCAACACAGCTAAGTGAGAAAACAAGCTATTTTGCCTGGTGCATAAACAAGAAGAAACAGTTAACTGCAAGACTGAATTCTGGCTTCAATAGAGCTGAACAGCTATGGAATAACAACGACCACTGAGTTTTAGACCTGAATAAGTTGCTCTCAGCCCTTACGTGTAGTAAAGTTCAGTTGAGTGAGGTGCAGCAAGATATTATGTAAAACTCATTTTAAACTTCTAAACTGAAGAAATGGAACCATCTCTCAGTAAATATGCAGTGAACTTGGAGAGTTTTAGAACAATGCTGTATTGAAACACAGCTGATTTTTTAAAAAGCTGTTTTCTCCTAATAAAGGGACCTGAAGTCAACATACAAACACTGATGAAAGTTTTAACAGCTTCAGTGTACAATTAGAAAATAAAGATACAAAAGCTTTATAATTGCAATGCAAAAAATCAGGGCTCTATTACGTAAAGTCCAACACAAAATAGTGCATTAGCACTGTTTTCCCTATTTCAGGCAAATGCTTTATCTTCAAATGTGGTGATGTTTCACAAGAGAATGCTGAGTATAGTTTCATGTACGTGGCCAACTCAAATTTTTATGTTGTTTAGTTCATCACAGCAAAAGTTATATAGTTATTAATATTTGACCACACTTCTAAAGAAAACACACAAAGTACCATATACTTACTGTGACAATCTTAACTTCACATCTGATACCGAGTATTGTCCCTGGAATGGGTGGCTAGAAGAGGAGGAAAAACCCAAGAAAATGTTAAGTATTTATTTTTTCACGATTAATCCATCTCATACAATTATTAGTTGTACTCCTCTCTGCGGCTTTTGTAGCTATACTACTAATCACTTGACAGCAGGTTAGGTCCTAGTCACTATTCAACCTTGGATTTCTTCTTTACCTGTAAGACACCTTCTATTTACAGACCAGACAGTAACAATCTCTTCATGCTAAGGCAGAAGCATCTCCCAGCAACACAAAGCACATAAAAAAATGAAAAAAAACATCCCATAAGTAGATCTAAAGAGCTTTGTAGGTCTAAAGAAAAACCTTCTTCAGGCTACAGCATCTGACAAAGCCAAAGCAAACAAAACTCCCTGCAGTACAGCAACAACCCACGTCAAACTATACTCATGCACAGCCAACAGTGTTACCAAGCCTCACATCATCTAATCTTCAAGTGAAAATACACATAAACCAATCCAAACTGTAGCAGATGCAACATGAACCAGCCAGGTCCCCTCCATCCCCATCAAGGACAACCCTGGATTCAGCTATTCCCTGGACACCTGGAAGTAATTAATAAAAACCAGAACCATCTGAGGATGATTCCTGAGGAATGACAAAGTTTTTATAGCCGGGAACAGCCAATAATGAACTTGCTCAAACAAGCTTCACTTCTCCTGACTCTGGATATATTATTCTTCATAAAACTATAGCCCAGAATTAGAGTAAGGTATAAAAGAACAGAAATACTTGCTTTCTGTACTTACAGAATAGGGCCCCAAAGTTTCACCATCAAGGCTTTACAGGAGGAACAAGGGGAATGCTGTAATTCTACAGAAAGGTGTGCCTGACTACACATGCTAGGAGGTCTCCATATTAAATGTTTAAAAAAAATAATAATAATAAAGTTTCCTTACCTAGAATTTACCTCTGCAATAGCTGGATGCTTGTTGCTATTCCATACTCTGTAGTTGTGGGTATTTTTCCAGGCTGCTACAAATGCGGTTCCAAAGTCTGACAAAGTCTTTTCATTGTCTGTTAAATTAAAGATATGAATTTGCAGCAATTCATTAGAGACGCAATACAAGACAAATTACTCTTTTTCTTCTAAAGAAAAACTGAATTTTTCCAGGGTCTTCTCAAAGACAAGGAAAATTCTAGCACCAAGAACTGGGCACTTCAAAAATACTTTTCTTATTTTTAATTTGTTTATGAAGTTCTAAGTAAAGAGCTCATCTGGAAAAATAAGAAAAATTCATCCAAACATAGGCCTCAACTTATTTCCTGGGCGAAGAGGAGAGAATGGCCACATAGCAACTAAAACCAAAACCATCATTTGCATTCGTCTTTGTCAGATACACTGGGCTTTACTGTACTGTGTTGTTACTCAATCAGATTTAGTAAACCTCAAATCCACTCCAAAACTCCAATATCAATATAACAATATCCCCTTTAAAACACTGAAGAGTATAGCAAATAATTTTAGAGCCATCCAGTGAAGCAGCAGGAGTTTCCAGAGAACCCTGACATTTCATACCGACCAGGTAATCACTTTAAAATATTAAAGTTGTCAAAGAATTTAACATCTCTCAGACTTTAAAATCAAGTTCTCAATCCCATGTTTTCTCACAACTACTTCAGAACAATATCTGAATAGTTAATTGATGTGAATAGAGAATAATCATGATGAGAATTGAGTTAACAGGGTCAGTGCTGGGCAAACTAAACATTTTCCACAAATAAAACACTGACTCTTTTAGTTATATTTATGCACAAAAGGTTGGAACATAGAGAATTCCCTCTGAGTTAAGATAAGAAATGTTGAGCTTCAGAAAACACAAGCTTATAGATTCTCTAGATAACACTTTGCACCTACATGAATCCCTAATTAAGACCATGGCAGGAAGGGAAAAAGATGGAACAGCCTGGTAAAACTTCTTCAAAGTAGCCACCTCATGTCTCCTTGAACCCAAATAGTTCTCCAAAATTAACTTCAGGTTGCAACAGAGTCTAAGACAACCCAGTTTGTTAAGTCTCATCATATATGGCGTTTCACGTACTTATGAGGAAAGCTTAATTAATTAAGGAGGAGAGAATCAAAGAAGAAAATGTCTGTAAGGCTCTGAAGTAAGAATTAGTAATAAGCTTGCCAAGGAATAACAAGGATGGCCAAGGAGAACCAAACAAGCAGCCTAAAATGAAACATTAAGCAGAGGGAGATCCAATGATAGGCCACATGCTTAACGCAGCAGAGCAAATGGTTATTACGCACACCCGCATCTCAGTCCCTAGACAAGGTACCTGGTTGCATCACAGCAGCAAGCAGGGCATGAAGATAAGCACTGAACTGAGCCCTGATCCACTCATCTCCTCCTTCCCAACCAGTGCCGTCCAGGAAAACGTCGTCTCTGTTCTCAGTTACGTGCTTCACCAAGTAATCTGCAAACCGGAGGTCAGCAGTTGTTGGGTTCAGGATCTTACGGAGTTCTGGGTCATGGATTTGTACATGGGCATCTTCTATCTGTTTGAAATAATTCCAAGGGTAAACATGTATCTAAATAAAACTGCTTATGTATGCTACTATATATTGCTACCTAAATTTAAAACCACAGTCTCCCAAAATATCAAGAAGAAACAAATGGCCTGAAGAATAATGAATTAACTGTTCTCAGAAAGTCAGATACTGCTCTGATATAACCAGAAACAGACAGTCTTCCTGGCACATAGTAAAACCTGCTTATTTGCCAGGATTTGGCAGGGCAATTTGGTGCTCACATGTATTTCTCTAGAGGCTCTTTGATCATCACTTCACTATATTACGTTGGTTACCCATATGTAGCTATCTTAGGTTACCAAATGCTGATGATATAGTTGTATCTATACACTAGAAATCACAGTGTTTTCTTAAATACTTTTTTTTTAACATCTTGATTAAATCAGGAGGAAGTCAATAGCAATGTGCTTTATTATCCAACTCTGTCTGTTTCTCAGCAGAATGCAATTATTTTGGAAGACCTTATTACAAAGCCATGAAAAAAGCCCGTGACATGAAAAGTAAAATTATACCAGCAACAAAATAAATATTTAAGAAGTGCCCTGCAAATAAAAATACTGCATATAAGAATATACAGAAAAACATGTATCAATTTTGCATAGTTTATCTAATCCTATCCTAACAAATTATACAAATTCAATAAGCTTCTGCATTTAAGAATTTATCTCACAGGGAAGTAATTCAAAATTTGGGCATCAACGTGAAACTTTAAAGCTGTATTTAAAACGCGATCTCTGCTTCCCCCCTGAACCCTCCTCCTCAGTTCCAGAAGTTCAAATGCAAAGATTCGTACTTCCACAATCGCATCACTCAGATACTTCTGCTGGCGGAACAGGATGTTGGTGGCTCCTGCAACAAAGCCGCGGACTGTCACATCTGACAGGAGATGATGCTGCTGCAGTGCCATGTATGGCAAACAGAGGTACCCCTGAAGTAACAGAGATATTTAGAGAATTAACATAAGGCAAAAAAAAAAGTCTATATTCAGAGTTTTTCCTAATAAAAACGAGCACATTCGACCTTGGTTATTACAGTTTCAGCCAAGATTATCTAGTGTTTTTTTACATCACTTTACACCAAATCAATTTACATCAAAGCAAAGCAACCAGATTCCACATCAACTACATTTTTCAAGAGGTTGTGTTGCCTTTCAGTTTCAGGACTGAAACTGAAATACAGTGCAAAGGACAAGAATCAAATGGCGTTCATAAAGCAACAGAATAAGAGTGACAGCTCAGGTCAGTTCAGAGACAAGAAGTCAATAGAGATAACTATTCATCTATCCACTTGCATGCCATGGTGTCTTCTGGCAGCCCTGAGGTACATAACCCAGGAAAGCTACAGCCTGCTCTCCACATTTTTAGGTGGAGATTTCCAGGATCCAGAGACAGCAATTGGTTTTGGATAAGCATATGCACATTCGCTTTTAAGAAAGAGCAGCATACAAAGCAGCACACTCTGCTTTTTAGCCACTCCATGCTTGTAAATTAATCTGGTATCCTACATTCCAATTATAAAAAAAACCTCAACAAAACGAACATGCTAATAAATGGCTTTGAGGTAAGTCATTGAGAGATCATTGAGAAGCAGTTGTAGGTCTTGGAATTTTCTTTCTAAATACAGAAGTCTAATTCCAGCTGGTCTACTGCATAAAGCAGAAAAGCAATTTATTCACTAGTAGAAACCCAGAAGGGTAACAGACAGAAACAAAAAGCACGTGCACTTTATCACACAGTACATGGTAATTGGAAACACATGGAAGACAGGAGCACAACTATTCCCTTTTGTTCTATCAGACACAGGGATGACTTTCCAGATGACAAGTACTTATCAGCTGAAAACAAGCAGCCTGTGTCAAAGGAACAATGGTGCTTTGAGAGGAATCACCAACCTAAAATGGAAAATTTTCAAAAAATATAGCTTAAGAACCTGGCAAATGATGGTTTATTTACTGCATATTCAAGTAGCAAAGCCTTAGAAATTTTTCACTGTTTAAATTATTAAGTGTCAGTTCCCAAATTCACATTTCTCTAAGTATAAAAGTTTTATTTCCATAAACATGTTTCATTCATTTTAGAAGAGTGCAAATGAAATGAGTATTAGATCTTACAGAACTGGTATTAAAGAAACAAGTATCACAACCTATGTTTTCTCATGCTTGTGCGTACTTGGATAATGTATTATGCCATCTGGCAAAATCTCCTCCCATTCAAATCTGTCAGATTTATTAGTCTTTCCATGGCGCAGCATAAAACAACTCTGAGATGAGAGCTCTAAAAGAGAATTAAACTTTCCAGTAAGTGGTTAAACTATAACTTCAAATCACATTTTTCTGATAACTTAGAGATGTAAGCCCTTTTCTGCTTCAATTACATTGGATGAACTCAAATGAGAAGTGCCTTTGTGGGACAGAAGGTAAACACATAGAAACTGTCAGCTTCCTTGAAACTGTTTACTTTTCCATTTTATGAGCTCAGTAGCAAACTAAGTTTGTACTCGTAGGCTCCCTTATCAATTATTTTCTTCTTGCTTTCAATCTAGTATTTTCAATAGAACCAGACTAAATACAATTTACAGGCTATTCCTTTCATTAGCAGACCATAAGGACAAACACCAGACTGCAGATCTTTGTTGAAAAAGCATTTCTAACTGTGACGTGAGGCAATACAGGGCAATGACATTTGAGCTGCTCACTTGGGTCCACACAGTGTCCCGTTTCCAATGAAAGTTATTGTGAGAAACACAATCATCAAATACAGTGTTCTGCCAGGAAATGCAAATCAGCACCTCCAAAGGAAGAAACACCACTTCAAGCCCCCATCAGCTCAAGGAAAGAAATCCGAATCTTCTACTTTCTGGGGAAACATTCATCTAAAAGGTTATTACATTAAAAACAAACAAACAAACTTGTTTTACGGACAAAACTATTTTTTAAAGGGACTAATTTTCCTTTTTTTAAATAAATGGGAAAACAGCCCTAGTAAATGTATTGCTTGCTACCTGACAATGACCATCAGAGTCCTTACAGAGACTCTGGAACACCTGGAGTTTTTAGGCATCAGGACAAGCCTAAAATTCAGCAGCTCACCACCATGCACAGGGAAAAAGACACAGGCAACAAGGAAGAGCTATCATGTAAAGAAGGGTGAAATTATATACATATATATATATATATACACACACATACATACATAAATGTTGTGTGTGTGCATATGTACACACACATTTATATACATATTTTCTACATATACACACACATACACTTATAAATACATATATATCTATAAATTAAGGAGCAAAACACAGGCTTAGGTGTCAGTTAAAATACACCTTAGTTTAGATTAAGGTATGTACACACTTCTTAAGTACTCTGATCTTTCCCCATGTAGGTTAGATCAACAATTCTTCAGAGTAAAACAGTAGTTACTGATACATACCATTTATTAACCACAGTGGGGTTTGCAGGTTACCAGTACGTAGACTTACAAATAGTATGTAAATATACATATGAAAGAAAAGTGGAGTGCTTGCGTGCGTGCACACACCCCTCCAGACGTGCACTCGTGCTTTCCACCTGCCTGGGAACACAGTCACTTGCCAGAGACCGTACTTACATATTTTGTTGCACCCTACTGTCCATTTGGAGTTGGGTAACCAAAATTATTAGCCACTTCTGGAAAAACAGATGTCTTTATGAGTTACCAGGTATCATGAACAACGTGTTTACCTTTGTAAAAATAGCCAACGGCATACCGTACTGGTCCTCTTCCAACCCAGATATCAGCCCTGGAGCCAGCACCACGTGTCCTGCGTTTGCTTGGGGCTGCACGGTGATGGGAAGGCTTTCGGAGCTCAGGCCTTCGCTCGGAAGATTTTCAGCCTGTTCGGATGCTGTATTTTCACGTTCTCCTTTTGAATTAGGCTGCTCCAAAATGCCAGGATCTAAGGTCTCCCAGTCACTTTCAGAGGACGCTGGAGAAGCGCGGGAAGGAACTTTCAAGCGTTGCACAGTATCGTTGGAGGTCTGAGCTCCATTGCAAGTCTTCTCTGATGGGGAGAAAGGCACCTTTGCTTTTTGACCTTCAAGTGAACGGTTTCCTGCCATCCTCCTGTCTTCCTTTCCTGTTGCTAAGTTTGTATTCGAAGTATCAGCAGCAGACACAGAAACAGAGTCACCTAACCATGGTGTATCTTCCTGCAATCCAGCATCCTCCGATATGCTCTTTCTTGGTCTGTAGTGAGAGCTGTCAGTAAGACCATGTTCAATCATACCTGGAAAGCAATAGCAGGCACAAATATCAGCATCTTAATAGAAATGTAAGTAACTTTTGTTAAAGCAAACAAACAAAGTTCTCTTGTTTGCATAGTGGAAATCACATATTTTAAAACACTACTTTGGGGAGGAGGAGGTGTTAAAAAGCAAACCCCCACATTTTCACTCCTGAAGAATCTGCCTCAGCTTTTTTTGCTATGAGAAGACCGGATAGATGCTAAGAATTAGCAAGGTTAGGGGTTTTGGTCATGTGGGTTTTTTTGTTTGGTTGTGTGGGGTTTCTTGTTTGTTTGGGGTTTTTTCTTTCTTTTTTTTTGAAGAGAGCATGTAAGAGAGAGTTGTGTGTTTTTTAAGAAATTTAACAGGAATCTGCGACTTATTCAGAGTCCTGTCTGTGTTACCCACAGGCACACCAGAAGATCCAGCAGCTCAGATAAGCACAATAAATAACCCATCGAGTGCAAATATTAAACATTAAGATACGTGTACATAGTACCTGGCCATCCATACAAGTCACACATTTTTCAGGCAACATACCAACATACCACTCTATTGTAACATAAGTTGTTTTCCAAATGAAACACAGTATGGCCAGTCTCAGCTATCACCAGAAAGTATATAAAAATAAGTCCAAAATCTTACCGGGAAAGAGGGACAGGACAGTCATCAGAGCTCCCACCAATCTATTTACTGGAGAAATATAAAACAGCACCTGGTGGCAGAGGGAAGGAGGGTGAGGGGAAGAGGAAGGGGGAATTAGGGAGGAAAAAATAAGAAAACTAACATTACACTTAAGTGTGACAAAGACAGAACATACACAAACTGTTCAAGGCATTGCTTTGTTATTTTAGAAAGTCTGCTTACCAACAAAAGTTCTTACAACAGTTCAAAGGAAATATTTAAATACATCTATCGTATCCTTATGTATACAGTAATATTTGCAATATATATGTTGTATATATACATGTGTGTGATATATACTTGTCAATCATTCAGATTTTTCTGTCAGTCAGACTTTTTTCCCCAAATTGACCCAGTTACTGAATGACTGACAGAAAAAAAGTTATTTCTGACATGTTGCATAAATTCTTTTTCATTTGTAGTACATTAAAATCCCTGTTAAAAATCAAAGAGGCCAAATCATCCCCACTTAAGAATTCTGACAAATACCTATGCAAAAACATCTCTTCCAAGAAAGTATATTAAAGGTGTGCAGATAAATGAAAAACAGGATAAACGCAGCATGCGTTTATTATAGGTATCTTCCTATGATTAGAAAAGATTTTTTGGAAACAGAAGATATGACTGACATTAAGTTTGGCAAAGCACTTAAGGCATAACATGGGAAATCAGAATCTCCTTAATTAAATCACAGACTGGTATTAGTAAATTAGTTAGGAATTCAACAAGAGGGTGTCAAAGGCGAACAATGAAAGAAGAGACACAAGGCAGACTGAATATTACTACCGGAGTTCCTCCCAGACGGGCCTTCGGGGGAGAGGAGGGCAAGACAGAAAAGAAAGAAAAAACAAAACAAAAAACCCCCACAATCAAACAACAACAAAAACCCACCAAAAACCAAAACAAAGCAAACCCAAACAAACAAAACAACTCAACCCCAAACCAGAAAAAGCCCACAAAAGTCAACTTGTTTAACAATGCCACTTTTACACCCTCAAGCAGCAGAAGACTAGGAAAAAATACATGATCATTACAAGGAATCAACAATGCAAAGGAATTCAGAATGATCTAACTTGATGACTCTACAGGACACTTTAACAGGCATATAATTACATTAAAAGCGCAAGTTTGTGGACTCAGACTTAATCAAAGACTTGTGTTTTAAGGCAGGAAGACACTTCAGAAGTGACCGATGAATAATAACTCATGTTCCGCTACTATTCGCAAGTCTACAAGGTGGTGAATTGATGGAACCAAGAGAAAGACCCATGCAGTCCAAATGATGTTTAATGGTACTTCAGCTGGAAACAGACAGATATTATCTTGCACAATTTTTCTCTTTTCTGTGTTCAAGATAGGTGTATTACAACAGCCACAGAAAAAGCACAATGAAAAGAACAAGAAGGTCACCTGAGGAAAGAATTTTGGCTGACTCAGTGGGAATAAAAAAGTCTAACTTCTTTTAAATACAAAAGTCTAACTTCTTTTAAGATGCTGCTCAAAAATGCATGTATGAAAGATGCATTATATAATAGCAATGAACTACAACAGAAACCCCGTGATACCCCTACCAGCCAAACGTGTTTTTAAGTCTACAGAATTAATTCAGCCTATGAACAGGTACCTTGTTTTCAAGAAATCTGTTCCACTCTAGGTTTTTGTTTGGGAATCCCACTTACTTAAGCTGAGGACTTTTCTATATTTGTTCCATCAAGTCACTCTGCCATCTTTTCATCTATACAGGTGCACACCTCCTTACCCCTCCCAACCCCATTAGATGGCCTATGACATCTACATCAGGAAACTGGGTGGTCCTGGCAGCAGCAAGTCAGATGCTCATCATCTGGAAGTAGTCTTCCAGCCCAACAATAGCTGAGAGGTGAAAAATAATTCCCTTTGCTTGTGGAAAGGCATAAATCAAGTTTGTAAGGATTGAAGGAAATCAGTCTGTCGCAAAGAAGCATTTTTCAGCTCAAGGAAAATTGGCTTTACTAGTGGCTTCTTGCACATTATATTTAAGGTCTTTGAACACGCAGATTCCCACAGTTATTCCAGACACTTAACATCTGCTAGAAAACTGGCAGTGCCAGAAAAACAAAACTATTCCTTTTGAAATTGCAAGTGTTGTCTTCCTGTTTGATCTTAGGGAAAAAAAGCAACCTGCAGGTTTATTCAATAAGCATCCAGTTATTTTTGAAACTATTTCATATGTTTGAATCATATGAACATGCTTGGGAAACCCTCCCTCTCCGTCTATGCGTTTATGTCTTGTGGTTTAAGCAGCTTCAGAAAAGAACTGCAGCTCAGTAAAGTATTTTGTTTATGTATGTCCAAGTGCTAAACTGATCTGATGAAACGCTACCATAAATTTTCAAACAGATCAGTAGAGATACTTTACAAAATCTTAACTGGAAAATATTTTTACACTTATGGTTTAAAAAAAAAAAAAAAAATCAATGTAGACTTTCAGACTATATCAAGTTATTTTTAGGAAAAAACTTGTATATTGAGCCTTGATTACATACATTTCTACACACGTACTCCTGCTATTTCACAATAATATTTTCTCAGGCATACCTTTTCCATATAGCAGTCTTCAGCATATGGCTTTTTAATGCAGAAACTGCATTTATTCTCATTAATAAATACTTAAAACTCTCAAGGTACATCTAATCTAGAGAGTTAAGTGACAAGTGCAAAAGCTTTTTAGAAGCCGTTACTTTATTTTAATAGCTATACTTGCTGCCTCACAAAAGAAAACTAGGCCTTGGATATAGATTTAAAAAACCAAACCAAACCAAACCAAACAACAACAACAAAAACCCACAACTGTTTCAGTATCTTATAGATTAAGTCCTACTGACTTTCTAGGTGCAGCTAATGCAAAATTCTAATGTTCCTCCTCAGCACTCTGAAGAAGATGGGTTTTATCACAGCAAATTCACTGAAGAAAAAGTGAAACTGAAACAAAACTTTAAACAAAAATGTTAAAAAAGCAAAACAACAACAAAATATTCTTGCATAAATGTGTCCGGGAGCTGATACATAGTCATTTTACTGAAAGTTCTTAATCTAGGGTATTAATACGTACACAGAAGAAAATAAACCTATCTACTATCTCGCATCTGCTTGCATATTTTGCATATTCCACTTAAATTGCTAAGATGGCATTGCTTCTGATGCAGTAAGATAGCCCAGAGGAAACACTGAGCCTGGAATTCAACAGTTTTTACCAGTTCGTAAGCTGAGTTCAGCCTGACCTAACAGATAGGCCACACCTGGAGTACTGTGTTCAGTTCTGGGCCCCTCAGTTCAGGAAAGACATTGAAGTGCTGGAGTGGGTCCAGAGAAGAGCAACACGACTGGTGAAGGGACTTGAGCACAGGACCTATGGGGAGAGGCTGAGGGAGCTGGGGTTGTTTAGTCTGGAGAAGAGGAGGCTTAGAGGTGAGCTCATCACTCTCTATAACTATCTGAAGGGAAGTTATAGCCAGGTGGGGACTGGTCTCTTCTCCCAGGCAGTCAGCAATAGGACAAGGGGGCATGGGCTTAAACTCTGCCAGGGGAAATTTAGGCTGGATATTAGAAAGAAATTCTTTACCGAGAGAGTGGTCAGGCATTGGAACGGCCTGCCCAGGGAGGTGGTGGACTCGCTGTCCCTGGAGGTTTCTAAAGTGAGGTTGGACATGGCACTTAGTGCCATGATCTAGTAAACAGACTAGAGTTGGACCAAGAGTTGGACTCGATGATCTCTGAGGTCTTTTCCAACCCAGTCGATTCTGTGATAGGGCTCTTCAGCTCATGTCCTGCAGGTGTCCCTGCAGGCTAGCTCTGAAGGACACTTCCAGCACTCATCTCCTTTGGTCTGTCTCTTTGAAGCCTGAACCAGAAGTTCTACTTACTGAACCCCTGTACATACCCTTTTAGGTAACAGCATTTCCTATTGGTTCCTTCACACAGGTACCTATTTGCATTATGTGTATCCTTTCCTATCTTTTATGATATGTTAAGTTTTCCTACTCACATTTAATCACATTTTACTTACTGTGGCTGGGACAGCTATTAGTAAGGCTGACTGCAGACAGAAGAGGAGGATAATTTATGTCAGACAGCAGTTACTTTTAGCATCACTTCCCAATTTATATATGGATGCAAAGTTGTTGATAAGACTTCAGATACTTTTATTTTACTTTGATTTGGTTTTTACTAGTATATTCTACATAACTTCATATGAAAAAAATAAAATTAAAATTGCATTTCTATTTCAATTACCTGCCTCAGCCTACAAAACATTACCTTTTTCTCCAGAAGAATCAATTTAAAAAGGATCAAGACCTGAAAAAAAACACAAAAAGTAAAAACATGATGAGTGAACTGGTGTCATTTATCAGAACAATGTGCAAGTATGATCTCTTATTCAAGATTTCATGTTACAACACTGCAATCACTGCATAGCTGTCAAATGATCAAACACATTTGACCAGTGAAAGCCACTGTTCCAATATCCTTTCTCCACCTGAACACTCATTTTAAAATAGCATGAGATGCACAGAAAAAAACCTGTACAAACAACATTTGTGTAATTTAAATCACACAAAGTTTATCAGGAAGAGAAACTGGGTAATCCCAGAATTTAAAAAAAGAGCAAACTGCATAAGAGAGTTACCCTCACAAAAACACAGAAAAGAATTCTGCAAAACACCAAGAATACGATTCACCTCATCTAGTTTTAGGTATCCACAGATGAGGCATCTAGATTAGAGGTGGCTGTCTGGGCTCTCTATACTGAAATTAAAAAACCAGATGCTTCTGGGGGCTGACTGCCAAACACCTGAAGTTAAACAAAAATCAGTTCTACCCCAATAATCTAATGAGCAGGCAAAAATACCCCATGAAATCCAGTTTCTCAAATTTGTTTCCTTGATGCCTATTGGTTAATAAAAGACTCTAAATGCTATTTGTACATTAGGTATACGATATACACATAACTTCAATAGCTGTTAGAAAAAAATGGCGCAAGTTCCCTCAGGTTCTATGATGGCAGGAGCTGCAAAAATTACAAGATATAGTGAAAAATGCTTTGAGTTGTGTCTGCGCAGACTTTTGACATATTCTTCTTTCACATTCATCTGATAAGAAGCAGGAAATAGAACCAAGACTATAACTGAGATGACCACTTGCACTTTGGGACAGGCCTAAAGAAATGTCACACAAACCTAGAAATCTCCATGGAATTCAGCAAACAGACAAAACTTCTCCGTCTGGAACCTACTTTCACTGAAGTTATGTAGGCAAAGGGGAAGGGAAATCAGGAGGCTGTAACCAGAAGTACTTAGGAAATAGTCTTCTTACTCCCAGCTCAGGTACGTCTAGACATCTTTATTTTTCAGTTCCTCACAAAGCATTTTACTCCACAAAATTAGTGCTGTACCTGATATATCTAGCAGAGAATGCCTACCTTGTGTCTAAAGTGAAGAACAAGATCCCGAGGAGACAGACCTGAGATACCAAAAAGAGAGCAATTATTACAGTTCAACAGCTAGTAGAGATACTAACTTACCCCTTGCCACCATTTTTCAGGGGAAGGGGACACATATTATGCATTCTATGTGAACCCAGTTACTTCAACAGCAGAATTCACACAAAATTCTCACTTTTGAGTGAGAGCATGAGATACATCTACAGTGGAGACAATAATAATGTGAATAGTCACACTCTGAGTTACTCCTGTTGGCTGTCACAGAGCATTATGGGAATGCTCAAGTAAATACTACATTGTACATTCAGAAAACATAGGGAAGAGTCAGAATCAACTGCAAGATATCCCAGATAACAAGTAAATGAAAGCTTGAGCACCCCACACCATCAAATGGTTCCACCTAAAAAATACGAAGGTACTGCTTCCCAAAAGCAGCCAAGCAGTCGCTTGTCAGACTGTTAGGTCAAAAGGTAACATGTCTTTCAACTCACAACTAACTCCTACTATGAAAACAACACTATATTTATTTGACAGTTATTTAAATCTGTTAATAAAGAAATGCATAACAGCATGGTGTGCAGGCACACAGACCTCTGTTGCTTAATCTGTTAATGCACATAAACAAATCAGCTTGGGAAGGGGATGTGTTGATAAGCATAACATTATCTCTGCTGCTTGTACAAAAAAGTCACTTACCAAGATAAACTTGTGACCCTTCTAGCGAAGTACTGCCCAAGGAACTATTCATATGATCATAAAGTTCCTGTAAAAGTTAAAACACAGGCAAAAAAAACCCAGAAGCTGTTAATGGCACATGGTCACATAAAATCCAGAAAAAATAAAGTTCACTTATTCAAGGATTTCAATGTCTTACCCCAGCAAGTAAAATTTCACTAATGAAGTCAGTGGAGATACAGGCTGCCAATATTGTATTTCATTACAAATCAGAAAGTTGACCTTCTGTCAGATTAGGGTAGTTCATTTAGCTCACATTAAGTTACTACAAGAGCTGAATAACTGAGTGACCTATGCAAATGGCATATTTGAGCACCAACTAAAAACACTGGTGTTCACAGTCATATACTGAAAGCTTTGTTCTGTGTGGCTGTTACTTAAAAGTTACCTTTAGAATTGAAATTTGCGAGAAGTCTTTTTCTTCAAAGTACGCATGCGTGATGAGTTGCAGCTTTGCCTGAAGTAACCCATACAAAGGCTTGAAAGAAAAACAAACACAAAAGCAAGAGAAGAAAACTTGTTTAGTCATTCATTTTGAACTTTAATCTCCCATTCTTATCTTGCAATTAGACACATTATTACACATAGAGTTCATAGAGGGTCACTCCTGAGTTGCTAATTCCCAGTGTCTTTCTCCTGCGCTCATTTTAAGGGACAGTGACTATTTTCTTTCCATTTGCACATACCATACAATCACTGAACATCTTTCTGGAAAAGTAGTTTCCTGCTTTAACACTGCTTGTGCAACTCCAGTAATAGTTCTTTCTTCAGATTTAAGCACAGAATTTGTTTTCCCTGCCTGGTGACCAGTGACTTCGCTAAACAAGTGGAAAAAAAAGATATTCCTTCAAAACAAGAGTATGCTGACTGTATGACTATCTTAAAACCACTTTCATAATTGTCAACAGCCACTCAGTTATTGTAATGGCCAGCCACTCAATCCTACTACATGAAATAAAGTTAGTAGTACTTAAGAATAATCCAAAGTGCAAATAGATATCCCAGTCTCCGACAACAGGCAGATAATTTTACAGTTTCTCTTAATAGGAGATAACAATTCAAGGCCACTCACTCAAATGCCATAGCCTTCCGATTCAATGTTATTTCAGTGTTTTGTTACCCTCTGCAATGATTTAGAGAGAGATGTCGGGAGCCAAAAGTTCCAAATAAGAACATGGAAAACAAATTATTTTTAATTTGTTATCTGAAAGCATTTTGGGAGTTAAAGAAACATTCTTACCAGCTGACTGAGAACACAGACACTTTTCTGTACCGTTTCTCGGGTGATATCTGCTTGCCGTACTTTCAATGCCTAAGAAACAGAAGTATTACAGTATTTTTACCCACACACAACTTCAACAAGAATTCTTTCACAGGTCTAGTTGCCACATACCACCCCTTTATTTAAACAAAAACCTAAAACTGACTGCCTTCAATAGCCCTTACTAAGAATGGTCATAACACTGACATGTCAGAATTGTGTCTCATCATAGCATGCACAGCAAAGATTGAAATACAGCTGTGGTGACAGGCAGAGGACTGATAAAAGACACTAGCATGACAAAAAGGCAATAGTCCTGGAAAAGGTAATTGCATTTTATCTCAGGGTAGCGTAACTGAAGAGAAGCCACAACACCACTCATTCTTCTCTAATGCTATCTATGAAAATGGACCACATTGAAAAGTCTTTGCCTATCAATTGTTTGCTTTATACTTAAGGATTTTACTTGAGCTACCCATAAAATAAGAAAGGTGTCATCTGCAGAATCAGCTACATTCTCAGCCAGACCAAATGGTCCCAGCACTTAACAGCAGACCTAGAAAGGATGTGAGCAGAAGTACAGCCAAGTGATTCACTTAATTGTACAAAACAGCAAGCGTGCAGACTGCGGCACACACATCAATAAGGAGAGACAGAAAGAGTGCTTGGGCTGTCAGATGAAACACATTGGTTTAGATTCTACTTGTTCCAAAGAGTTTATTTTAAACATCTGCTTATCTTCTTAATTGGTTACTAAACAGCATAAATTGGAATCAAGAGCACCACAAAGCCAAGTTATTATATAAATAGATCAAGACTCTAATCACAGAATGCAGTGAAGACTGGCTGCAAAGACAGTGAGTGAACTAAAATCAACATGGATTTACTTCAAAAGAAAAGGAATTAAAATTTGCATGTGTAAAATTTCTCCTATAGCGTAAACAGGAATTTGAAATATAACCAAGGTATGATTAACTCTAAAATGGCATATAGTTTACATCTTCTGAATACAAGACTCATTCAAAACTCAAACCCACATGGCATTCCAGATTCCTGGCATTTCACTGGAAAAGGGGCTAATTTTTAAAGAAATTTGTAATAACTTCTCAATTTTAAGTGCACAGATCATACTACCGCTACTATTTTGAAAATATGAGCAGATTCTAGTAGATAATTTCCTCAGTGTGATCATGTGCACACTGTAGCTGTCATCAGTTTTTCAGCTTTACCGCTAAAAGCTCAGAATCGGTAAGCAGCGACAATGAATGTGATGATTCTGGTCTACTCTGCAAGTTTACCTTTGGCAAAGGAGGTAGGTGAAGAGAAATATCGTTACACTTGCATGGTCAGAACCCAGGAAATACTCTAAAATTCTCTGTGGTTACACACTGGAGAAAATTCAACTTTTTCCACCCAAGAGGCCTACTTTCTGGAAACACAACTTGGCCACCTGACGACTGTCAGCTTCATGTTGCTACTTGGTGCTGATGCCTGGGTTAGCTCTCAAGAAGCAAAACATATTTTTCAATTGCCTTGGACATTTCAAAAGATCACAACATGCTTGCTGACGTAAGGGAAGGAAATAGTTCCCAAGTTCTGTAGCTACCTACTGTGCACATTTTCATAGATTTTCAATGCAAGTTGATTATACAGGTTCGATGATGTAATGCAAGCCACTGAATTTTAGAGTCATTAATGCATCAAGCCCTTATTTCATTAATATAATCCACAACTTGGAGAGTTACCTTCGCTTCAATCTGCCTATAGCAAGAGACACCATATACTGTGGTTCGATCTCCACATCTCGGTGGCAAATGGAAAAACACGGTATCTATGAAAAATAAAAGACACTTTAATAAGTCACTAACAAGAGTTCAGTATTTTCATTTTCAGCCTCACTTATAAAAGGTTTACTGCTGAAAATATTGGCACACTTATTTTCATTGACTTAAAAAAAAGACCATGTGGCAGTTGGGGGTTGAGAAGCATTGGAACAGGCTGCCCAGGGAAGTGGTGGAGTCACCATCACTGGAAGTGTTTAAAAGTCGTATAGATGAGGTTCTTAGGGACATGGTTTAGTGCTAGAGTTAGCTTATGGTTGGACTTAGTGATCTTGAGGGTCTCTTCCAACCAAGATGATTTCTATGATTCTATGAAAGATTAGAGTAGCTGCAACCATTGTCAAGGTAGATATCCATGCAGCAGCACCATTATGCCAATAAAAAGGATTTGTGAATCCTAGTCTCACACAAAATAATTACTATGTCTGTGCATGTGTGACCTGAAAGGAAAAAGCTCTACAAAATATAACAAGAGAAAGGCTTTTATGGATTGAAATATATACACATATACACACAAACTTGCTACTACTGCAAAAAAATTGCTAAATCTTAAGTAGAGGACATTATGACTGCTTGCCTTTCAAAACATGAGTTAAATCTGTTTTGAAACCAACTACTAATTTTTTGTTTGCATCACAGTAACAAAATTATCGGAAGAGACAATCCCATATGCATTAAGTCCAATAAAAAGAGGGACTGTTTATAACAAAGCTTATTCCCTTGAACAAGTTTAATTATATCATGTAGATCACCTAGGTTTTCAGAAAGCCTTTAAGACTATTTCCTGTAACAAGTCATCCTCTTTGCAGAAATGTAACTATCAGTGGGAATTAGTTTAAAACTCAAAAAAATATATCTAATAAAGTTACAGATTCATGTGTATTCTTGCCTAAAAACACAACGATATGCATCCGTTTTGCTGCCAAGTATATTTTTTTCCTTACCAAAAAATACACATTGATAATCTTTAGTGCAGCAATGAAAATGCTTGAGATTGAGCATTAAGTGGGAAGGTACTGAGACAAGAGGGAACAGGTAAGTGCAGCTGCATATGATTTTCCTGGCTTTAAATGCAGCCCACTGCTCATCATGCATTTAACAATGCAGAAATTGAACAAAACTCATGACCCATAGCAGAGTAAGAGAGACTCTTATGGCTACTAGGAAGGGGATTATTTTTATATTGCTTTCTTCGCTTCCAAATGACGTCTCTGGAAGTTGGAGAATTAGGAAACTAAGTGTATCAAGTTTAAAAAAAATCATCTTATTAAAAGCAGTATTAAAGGGTTTATGTGATTTTGCTGTTTTAAGTGACTTCTTTGTTCACTGTTGTGCAGAAAATAGATGCAACAACTGAACATGCCTATAAATGTCACTGTGATGCACTGAACTGCTGTCAAATAAGCAAAGACATAAATGCAGTACTACACACACAAAAACAAACAAACAAAATGCAACAAACAGAAACCAAACAACTCTGCCATGAACTTGCTGGTAACTACATGGCAAAGGAACCTTCTGTCTTCATTCTGCTGACAAATACACTAAAATTTCTATTCCTTCTCTTTAAATTTGTTGGTTTTCAAAATAGGTAATTCTACAGACACTGAATGACTTGTAGGTCATTCTGAGATTCTCTAAATTAATGGAGGGGAAAAAAATCATAATGACTATATACATTACAAAGCTGAATTTTAGAACTGAATTTTTCCCTTCTCTCAAAACTGGATTAGGTTTTACTGAAGAATTTATTCCCGCTTCAAAGAATTCCTGAGAAAGCTGACAGCCTTGTTTTGCACTAGGACCACACACAAGTGACATGTAACCCTTCAGCTTGTATGTACATCTGATTTCTTCATGTAGGAGGTACACCTTTATGATTTACTTTCAGTTTGAACTCTGAAGCAACATCATTGCCAATGTATTTTGCAGCTTGAACAAGAAGTAGAGGAAGTCTAATAAAGAAAACAATTGTTAATCAACTGTTCAGATATCAGGATTTTTCTTTTGGTTGCAGGAGCAGTAGTACATACAACTTCCTCTTGTTTCTTACCTTCCTGATAGTTGTGAGCACCATCTGGCAAGGCGAGAAACGGCAAGTATTTCCATTCCTCTGGTAAACTGTGGCTGTCATGTCCTTCTTCAGGCTTTAGAGGGGGATAGGAAAATTCAACCTAAACAAACAAAAAAATAGAGGGGAGATCAAAGAAAGAATACATTACTGTTAGCAAACAAGCAAGCCTCTGTGACTCAGCCTAGCACCTTTTCTTTAGCAATGGTATGAAACAAAGTTTTGCTTCCTGCGAGCCTTCCTTGTCTCTTCCTCTAAAGCACCCATGGACTGACTTGTGTAGTTGCACCGACAGGCCCTGAGCAGATTTGTCTTCTACAGATCTTCCATCCAGCATAGTCCCTTCTCCTCCAGGGAAATACAAAGCAGATATTCAAGCAGAAAACATCACCCAACAGCTGAAAATCTTCTCCTAAGTATGCACACAGCGAACAGTGCATCGCTGCACCAGTGACAGGCAGGGTCACATCCAGCCTGGAATCACATTTGGCTTCTCAGCCCCTCAATCACTCACGACAAGGTAACACTCTTAACGGGTGCAAGCCTCTATTTTACCCACCTGGATGCTGAATAATCTCAGAAACTACACTAACAGCAAAATACTGCTTTTAAATATTTTTATGCCCTTGACTGCAATGCATGCCACACATTGGCCTCCTCTTCCTTTCCCCAAGTACAGTCCTTTCCTTTCCTTTCCTTTCCTTTCCCTTACCCTTTCCCTCATTCATTTATTTGCCACTTACCTCTTTTTCCCAGTAACAGGGGCAACCTTTCCATTCCTCACATGGCACTACACATCTACCACAGATCCTCACAATCAGCATATTCACAGCACTATCCTTCCATCTTTTCTTCCTATGGAGACCTCTCTGGGTTTCCAGCCTCCTTCACTAACTCTTTTTTCCACACATGCATTTCTAAAATTACTGAACAAAATCTAAACACAAATTTATCAGTAAAATAAACTGCTTAAAGATAATGCAACTTCTCTTGAAGGACATTTAGCAATAAACTAATGAGCTGTAAAATGTACACATGAAAATAAAAAAGCACACAGAAAACCATAACATCTGATGGATGATAAAAATACTGCCATAGAAGAGAGCATTGAAGAAATGGGAAACAAATCAAGAAAAGTGATATTCTTCACCTTAACACACGGTGTCACTCTTTCTACAACTGTTGCCAACTTGGAAAAAAAGCACAAAGAACACGAAAATGCCACAAGAAACCAGCCTTGCTACTTGCTGTATCCGTATCGAACTTTCTTGTTCCTTGCATTATAAAAGATATCTTGAAAATATCCACAAAAAACCCAACCAACTAAACAAGGTCTGGTGAAAGATCCAAGTCCTGAGCTAAAGGTAAGTAACCCACAAAGAATAATTATGCAAGGGGACGGAAAAAAAACCCAACAAACATGCAATAGAAAAAGGATTAATTTTGGCAGGGAAAGGCAGAAGGAATCCAGACCCTGACTTGCAGTTACTTATCAAAAATCCATAGAGCCTTTTAAACAAAATATGCCATTAAGCAAAACAGAAGAGCATCTGACTTCCAAAGGAGAGACAAACACTGGAATTAGCAACCATACAGGGAGCAGAGAAACTGCCTGCCAGTTAGCACACTTATAAATCCTAATAATTCCCTGCTATCCTTTTCAAAACACATATTGTAAGAAAATTAAAATGTTAGAAGCTTCAGATAAGTATCTGCATAGAGAAGAGGGTTGTATCACACAATTTGACACTGTCTAGATTCAAACTTGCTGGCTGAAAACACTGTGAACAGAATTGTTACTGGATTCTTGCAGGAGGAGTAACCTTACGAACCATGCTTTATTTATTGCTAAGTTTTAAAACAAAGACAGTCAAGGAGCATCTACACTAATGTCCTGAAGCAGGTATTTTATTTCAGTGCATGGCCAACAGAAAGGGGTCAGATTCATACTCCGCAGGAGCTTTTTTCCATGGAATATAGAAGAATACTGGGACCCTTAGATTTCAGTCAATATCTCCAAAGCACTATTCTTGACAAGGAAATTCTGTAAGGATCTAGGACATCATTGCTTCCACGCACTCACAGAATTACAATTGTATTTTGCTCTCCAACCAAAATAATGAATTAGAAGACATATTTAAAGGAAAGAAGGGTAGGAAAATTCAAGCTATATGAAAAACATACATTCACTATGGAATACTCCTTTTTAAAGTCCAGAATAAAGATGAGAGGTCTGGCTCCTCTGTTCTTTTGACAGTGTGAAATCTGCAGAAGAACCACATTGTTCCAGCTCACAATAAACTGCCAACACCTCAGCTGCTATCGGATACTCCCAGCAACAGGGATTTCTGCAGGCTCTGACTGTTCCAAATCAAATTCAACAGGCATTAATGACACTGCTGATAACCTTGTTTTATATTAGTTTGCTTCTTTCAATAGTACGTGTTCTAATATAGACTTCTGTATGCATGTGTGTGTATCAGTGAGAGAAGATCACAAAACTCGGATGAAGCAGAATTAAGATTGTTTACATCACAGAATCACAGAATGTCAGGGATTGGAAGGGACCTTGAAAGATCATCCATTCCAATCCCCCTGCTGGAGTAGGAACACCTAGATGAGGTTACACAGGAATGTGTCCAGGCCCTAATATACATGGCCCTAAATAATCTATTTTACGGATATACTTTATGATAGATCTGATTCACTTTATGGCACACTATTCCTCCCCATCCCCAAGAGGATCCATGTAGGAAGTACCCTGGTTTCCAAAGAGGAATCACGGTTGTATAGTTTAATAGATTGCTGCTTATAGAAGTACCATCTGAGAAGGTGGAAGTTATAAAAAAGCAGAAAAAGGACAATCCAACAGCAAGGACCATGCAATGCCATGGAGAACTCCCTCCACCTTGAGGGCTCCCAGTGATTTCATTTCAAAGAGTTAAGTCAAGCTTTTTCACAAGTAGTCACTGCAGGTGGGATTCATGTCAAAAAGCCAGATCTCTGGAACAGTTTTGCTAAGCACTCTGCACAGCCAGAGAAAACAGACACCTGCAGAGGATGATTCACCTGATTTGTTTCTTTCCACTGTCTCTGAATAGAGCCAGCTCACACTCCTAAGTCTAACTTGCAGATGACTGAATTAATGCAGGTGAAACTCATCCTAACCACTCCTCATCTTCTAGACTTCTAGCCTCCTCGCCTCAATTCGCACTGGCCACAACTGGCGTTAGGAATCCTTTGCATAGAAAAAGCATTATTTCAAAATCAAAGTCTTACAAGAGCATTGAGTAGCCTTAAAAAAAAAAAAAAAAAAAAAAAAGCCAAACCTCCACAGCTCTTGAAAATCTTGAAACTGAGAAGTACACGTGTACAAAAGTCATAATAATGGGGTAGAGAGAATCTCAGTTCTATCACTTCTGAGTTTTTGAACAACTGGAGGCTCAGCCCATGTGTGCAAACTGTACAGTACAGTGTTCCTGGTTAAAGCCACTTAAAGTTATTTTTTTCTCATCTTCCACTTTAAACCCAAGACTGACCATGACAGGGAGATGAGATGGGACTACAGAAGAGACCTGTGTCACAGCTCTTTTTCTCCCTCTTCACAGAATTAAGAAAGAGGACCTCATTTTTATTTAAATACAATGGATCTCTATGTAAGTCCATACATATATGCGTGTGCACGCATAAACACATGCTCTTCGATTTCCCTATTTGTCATTAATACATATATGCATTATAAAAAATGCCTGAAAACAACAGAAATAAAGTATTTTAATACAGCTCAGCAGTCAATAGGAACAAAGAAATACATGCAAGTTTTTAGAGCTGACTGCCATAGCAGATTTTAGAGTTTTTTGTCTCCTCAAGTGAATCAAAAGAGACTCCTCAACAAAATGAAATTCAAATTCAGAGCTGGACTTCTCAAAAACTTCAGAATAAACTACATAAAACATGAACTACTAGAATCTCCACTCATTTCTCACTCTGCCAAGCATCAGGGGTGTGTGTACATGTAGAATAAATATGTATGATACATATTTATATAAAAATATTTTTAAATCCATCACATACACAGTAATAGCGAAGGAAACCTATGTATTACAAAGAGGTATGCTTTCTGCCTGTTCAGATTATCTTCTTCTGTAAATAGCTCTTGATGGATTTCAGAACTAAGTATCAATACAGAATACTGTGCTGTGATTTAGTGGAAAAATAAATAACTGTGCTCTTCACTACATAAATTATTTCACCTCTTGTGGATTACCAAGTTAAAAAAAACCCAACTGAAATAGAACTGAATTTCTTGAAGCAACAGTTTTATGTTTTGCTAATTCTGCTGTGATAACTAAACTTTTATATGCAGTTTGTATTGAATCTAACAGTTCAGATGCAAATCACCTGCTAAAACACAGTACTATTCTGTTTGTTGAATTAAAAAAACCATCCAGGTAGTCTGTTCTGGTTCACTGTCTTTAAAGGGACTCCCTAGCCAGAACAGATTTACTAGACATTCATTAACTCGCAGTTAAGAAGACTGCAGGCAATAAGAAACATATTTCAGTTCCTGCATTTAGGAAGTAACATGATAGTTTTTCTTTAGAAAAATGCATTGATTCTGTCTTCTACTAAATTACAAGCACACAATCAGAAGAGAGGTTAAAAAAAAGATACTGATAAAAGAGGAATTTCCAAAATATATGTGCATGTCCTCTTAAACTATCACACTCAAACATTAGACAGGTAGCTGGCATTAATTTTTGGTGAACTTTATACTCAGGTAAGGTTGTTTTCCTCATCTGTGAGAAGTGTTAAGTGTTAACAATCACAGTGAAAACCTCAGCAAACACTAAAGAGTGATAATTTAAAATGCACTGGCAAGTCAGTATAAACTCTCCGTCCTCATTCCATCTACTGTCACGTGTTTGAACTACTCCACTTACAGGTTAAACCCTCTTACCGCAGTCACAATATAAGCTTCGCTTTTTAACATGCGTATTTTGGAAGATTTCAGGCTAAAAATGAAAAAAATCTAGACCCAAAAAAGTTTTTCCATGGGTCCAATGGAGAGGGGATTTTATCTCAAATCTCTGAAAAATCTGAACTATTTACAATGACAGTATTATGTTAAAGACAAGGATGCTTTGAATAAGTGGCAGAATCTTACTGGGAGCAAACCCATTCCATTTTCTAAACAACTACTTTGATGATCTCTCTGATTGCTTGTACTGCACAAATAGGTAGAATAATTGCTTCAAATGAAAAACAGGGAGATCAGCAAAACCCACTCACAACATTTCTATTTAGAAAAACTTTTCCTTTCATAAATCATTTCAACATATTTCATTTAGAGGATACCAACTCTTCCTCTCTCATTTTCTCGTTTTCTGAAGAAAAGCAGATGGATTTTGAGTATTGAGTATAATGCTAGCAGCAGTGCCACAAAAAACCTAACAAACCCCAAAAGATTAAAGTTACACCTAAAACTTGATCCCTCATTTCAAGTAAGTCAGTACTTGTTCTTCACTCGAAGTAGAGATTTTTAAAGTAAGATTCCTGGATATAATAGTCCTAGCACAGCCAGATCTGGAGAAAACCAGCACACCAATGATTTTATCTGAATCACCATAATATCTGAATCACTGATTTTATCTGATTCACTCTGCAGCACACAGTGAAATGAAAATATAAGAACAGTGTCAGTCTTTCAGCACTGAGAAAAATGTATTACTTAAATCACAATTTAATCAGATTTAAATGACAAACTTTCCCCACTGTTGTATGACAGAACCAACAGATCAGGATCTACAGGTTGAAGAGCCCATCCATATAACAATAATGCCTATGCAGTAGTATAATGAGCACTAATAACAGATTTTAAAATATATTAATACATTATATATTTATATAAATAGGTATGTGTGTAATAACTATCATGCATATGCTATTTATATAAATATGTACATGTAGAATAAATAGGTATGATACATATTTATAGAAATATATTTTGAAATCCATCAAATACACACGCAGTAACAGCAAAGGAAATCCACGTATTACAAAGAGGTTGTGCACAGTCTTTACTATCCTTCCAGTTTCTCGAATTGGAACATCCTCATCTTCTTGTATCACTAAAGCTATAGGGTGGCCACTTAGACAAGTTTTAAGACACCATTTGTATTGCTACAGATGTGCAATATAACCATTCAAATTTGCTCTGGAAACTCTGACTAGGTTAGTTAAGTTTTGGCTCTCAAAAGATAAAATAACCTGAAACACTCACTGAAACCTCACATTTGTTTTCAAAGTCATGCTAGTATGCATTTTAGACGCTCTTTTCAATTACTTAACACTTTATAGTCATACGGCTCAAGTCAGACATAAATCCCGTGCTTGGGAATTTTCTCTTACTGGTCTCCTCAAAGAAAGTAAATAACAGCAAACAAAACCCCACAGTCCTCTCAGAAGAGAAACATAACACTATTGCGGCCCTTTCAGCACGAGAGACTTGCCAGGGAACATTGTGCCCTCAAGACAAGACTGTGGTCTTACAGAAAGCAATTAGAATTCGTACAGGACCAACTCTTAAGAATATACAAGGTACCAGAGAGGGCAGCTTCCTTAGTGAAACAAGAGAGGGCAACCCTGGGCTCTACTCCTAAGTTACCTCTGCCCCGCACAGCAACTTGTACAGACCAGGATCAGCAGCAGCCAGTTTTCCACCTGCACAACCTGCTGCACCCATCGGCTCTCAGTGAGCACTCCCAGGTACAGGGATGTCTGATGGTCCCAGAATGGCTCTTAGTGAACATGCTCCTTTCTTACAAGTTTTAACATTACATTTATTGCTGAGAGTAGATAAATCCAGCTCACTGCAAAGTATGAGGCTGAGGAGCTACACAAACACAGTAACATCGTGATGTACAGAACACACTCTTGCTCTGGGTAACCCCAAGGAAGAGCAGCCCTGTGCCCTATCCCCCAGCATGTCGTAGAATAATTTTGGTTGGAAGAGACACTTCAGATCATCGAGTCCAACCATAACCTAACTCTGGCACTAAACCATGTCCCTAAGAGCCTGATCTATACATCGTTTCAACGTCTCCAGGGGTGGTTACTCAACCACTTCCCTGGGCAGCCAACCAGAGCAATGTCAGAGCAGGCAAGGAAGCTGCTTTCACATCTTGTACCCGCAACTTTCTGAGTGCTTTTAGAAACAACAAGCCCACCTAGGTGTAATAATTCAGCGCCACATATAAGCTATGGGATGAATTACCAGAATTAGACACTATAATGAAATAAGGCAATAGGAATAAGGGCACAGAACACAAAGTTGAGACTTGCAAATTCCAATTTACTCCATCTGGAGTGATCTCTATTCAGTGTTTTTACAGCTTTGAACCTTCCTTTATTATGTATGTATGTAAACTAAGTTGCCACCTTTATACAAGTGCTGAGAGCCTGAGTTACTCTTTGAAAGCATTCTGAAACAGGTAGATGAAACGTGTGACCAAGGTACAGAAAGACATATTTCACTGATTTACCATTCATGCATTTATTCAAGAGAAAGGTCAAGATTCCTGGTATAGAATGTTTAAATAACTACTCGGATGTTATGACACATACAAAGAACAGACAGATCATAAGACAAAAGTTAATGACGATGACTGTGGGAAGTGTTACATAACTGTAAGTAGGTATTTAGGAAACCTCTCTCAATTCACACATCAGGGCAACTATGGAGAAAATATCCAGTATGGAATCCTTCACAGAAATACTTTCTGATCAGGACTTCAAGGAAGCAACTGAAAGATTATCAAAGTACAATGCTCTTTAAAGCTTGAAAAACTAAACAAAGAAGCAAAACAAACAAAAATTCACCGCACCTGGGAGTTTTTCTTGAACAACGAACACAAAACACTAAATAAGTGGATTACATAGACATGCAAAGAGTGGAATCCATCATTATTTCTACAAACAAGATCAGAATCTGTGGTATTGTTTAAAGAACTGTAAGACAGCAATGTGTACTCAGCAATGTATTGTGCATTTAAAATGATTAGCATCCCATGCTATTTTGAATAGCCTTTCTAATAAAAGCTAAAAGTTTCTTTCAAAGTTTCAACCTGTTGAACACAAGCAATTCCATATATTTTAGACAACAGGCTAATCTTTGATACTTGATGTACGCTACTATTAATTTCTTCAAAAGATTTCATGCTTATAATGGCCCTTTGAAGTGCTTAAATAATATTATTACAAGCAGGGAACAAAAACAAAGGAATTGTACTTATATTTACACGTTATCATCAATAGAGCCAGGAACAAAGCTCTTCAGCTTGAGTTATTTTTTGTTTCTGTTGTTCCTTTAACAAGAACTTGTTTAATCACTAGAGATTGCCTATTGCATAATACCTGCCCAATGTGCTCCCCAAAACAACGACACAGGGACTTTAAAGATAACAAAGCATACACTTCACTTACATGGTCAAGAGAGTCAAGCACATCTAACAGAATCACAGCAGCTACTGGGTTGGCAGAAATCACAAAAAGAAAAACGCAATTCTCCAGTAAAGCAGAGTATTCAAAGAAAGACAACAAACAAACAAACAGAATGAGACAAGCTAAAAGTGTTCCCCCTAACAAAAGAAAAGAAAGATGCCTTCAGAAAGGCTGCCCGTGGCACCTACTGAAGAGGGCAATTTCAGTATTTCCCTCTTGGAAACAAGTGCTACAATCAGGGGCGCAGGAGACCTGGAACTATAAGCAGTTCTCGGAGCCGATAAAAAGAACAGACTGAAGTCTTTCATTCCTTAGACATCTCCTCATTCTGCAAACAAAGTCAAGCCTAACTTGCCAACAATTTCTCAGGCCACGTTACATACTGATTTCTGCAGATTACAGGCATTACCTTCCAGAACTCAAGTACCTGAAGTTCTCAAATGACAGGAGGAGCACATACACAATTCAGGAAGGGAAGAAGTCTTAAGGGGCATTCTTCCCTCTCAAAGATCACATCCAGGCTCTTCTCTAAAACCTAGGTATCAGCTGTTTCATTCCTGAACTTGACCTTCCTTTGCACGCCAGGAAGAAAATCTATGGTCAGGCAAGGCAGGGGGACTGGTCTTCAAATGCAGTCCACACAAAAACATACCCACACAGGCAGGCAACTCAGACTCTACTTCGGAGAAAGCATCTACTTTAAAAATTTAAAGTACTTTGAAGATCCTTAGGACAAACTTTGGGATTCCACAGGAATATGCCTTTAGGTATTTACAATAATCCACTCCTATGTCTGTGACAGCAAGTTTGAAGTGTCTTTCTCCACTGGTGTACAGAGAAGTGGGTCAAAATCAGCTGCCATTGTGTCACAGAACAGGGATTCCAGGCAAACAAAAGTAACCTGCAATGTGAGAAGTCAATGACACACGCACAGCACTTTCCCCACTACCAACACTTTTCTTTTCTTTGCCACAACACAGTTGGAAATGCCTGTTTTTAAATCAAGAGCAGTATGGAAGGCAGTCAAGCCCTGAGAGGACACGTGAGACAATGTTCATCTACCACACAAGGTCAGATGTGATCTGCAGAACTGCTCAGGACTTGGGAGTGCACAAAAGCTGGGCCTTGCACCAAGTGATGTGAGATTATGTATGGCCTGACTGCTGGTGACACAGGGCCTGAGTTTACACAGATGTAATAGACTCAACGCCTCATAGCGTTAAGAGAGGATAGAGATTATTGTTCTGGGTCAAGCAGTAGAGTAGCAAAGGCATCATCTACTTCCTCAGCAACCAGCTGGGGACTTACAGAGACTTGTGGGTACCTCTCTTGCCTTCAAAATGAGTGATTTTTAGAGTATTCAGGTTATTTTAAGCCTTCTACACCCTCAGAGACTATTATCTCTCTGCCTCCACATGTAAATAAAGCTCAGACACAGAGAGCTCAAATGAGGATCGTGACACACAGGATCACTAGTGGAGAACTACACCTCATGGCTCTCATTCTTCTACCTTCACCATAAGGCAAAGGTACCTCCATGTATTTTTCAACACACAACTTGCATCTACTACTAAAGGTTCAGGTTACATTTTTGCTAAAGATCTCAATCATAAGACGGATACAGACTTTCCACACCATTTAATGTTTTCAAAAGTTAAAATACTGTAAGGCAAATTAAGTGTTTTCTTGCTCACTTGTAATGAGAGGAAGTATTTCATGACTCTGAAAAAAACAACACAAACCTTTTCCCTTTATTTGCTCTAAAATCACTAGCCACTAGCTGCTACAGCTCCTGAAAACTACTGAGGAATTTGTTATCAGCTACTACAGAAGAAGGGCACAAACAGACCCAAAATTCAAGTCTAACCATCCTGTACCGACCGAGGAGACCAATAGAACGTAATAAGAGCCAGGGAGCTGGACCAGTAACTTGCTGCAGTAACTAATGAGTCAACCAGCTACTGATACTCCAAAACTGAACATACCACTTCCAGGGCAGGATGCCCTTTCTATCAGTTTATGGCCCAATGCTTTCATGATTTCAGTCCTGCAGAACCCAAGAAGCATGTAAAAACTCCTTCCACACCAAAACCATGTGCTTTACATAAACAGACAAGAGTATGAGTGAGTAGATACAATGAAGGGCTGTGTTTGCTTTTCCTATCTCCTTAGGCAACTCCTCTTAATAGCAGCAAATAGGTATCAAAGATGCAAATTTTTTTTAATATTAATTAAATATTTGTCATTTCAGATTAATGAAAACCCTGATCGAGCTCTGCCCATTTCAGGACATTTGCTATTTAATTATACATTGAGGAAGGTCCTGTAACAATTCAGCTGGTTCGTACAAATAAGAGCAACCTGTCCCCATGCCTGCTTCACACCAATTGTCCTTCCCTTAAACAGATCTGTTGAGAATGTGTCAAATACTAGGTAAACCTAGTGTCCAGCCAGGCTTCTCCTCCCGTTCTCTAAGCCCTCGCTGTAACTACCTCTTCTCCTTGGCAAAGAGATACAGCAATCAGTGCTTTTTGACAATCTCATTGCTATCACAGTCCAAGTCAGTAAATAAGAGGCTCAAAGAAGCAGGCTGGCAATCTGCTCGTGTAAGCAAACAAAAGCCTACAGTTTCCCCAAAAGCTTAATCCACACTTGCTACAGCACACTCCTTCCAATGTGTTAAGGGTTTTCAGTTGGAAAATGCAACATGCTTCTTTCACACAGCACAAAGCCTTCCTAACAGTAAGCAGCAGGTCCAGATTTCTAACAGTTGCATAGGAAACTGCATCCTCAGACTAAACAACGTACATATGGTAAACCTTCACTTTGTCTCTAACATAATCTTACTTCACCCAGCCAAAATGACCCATAGCACAACAGTGGGCCCTTGGAACAATCGTGCTTGTGCTGTCAGTCAAAAGCCACACAGAATCCGACCAGTTTCTTGACTCTCCCTCTCTTTTGTAAACAAATGCCTATGGATTGTTTTTCAAGTTTATGAAAGAAAAGGATGTTCCTATACATTTCCAAATTGTACATAAAAAGTCTTTGCTCTATAGATTAAACATTTCTTAATCAACAAGAAGAGCTGTACACTTCAGACATCACGATCTAACCAGAACACTTGACTAAAAACAAATAAGAATCCGATTGCATCTGTCACCAACAGCAATCCCAGACAGAGAATCCACATCAGAGCTCAGTTTCAAGTTACACACCTCTGTACACATCAACTTTACACCACATGCATATTTCTAACCCCTTCATTCCACAGTACAGCTTCAGAGACAAAGTCAGCTAATAAAAACAGCTAGCATCAAGAAATTGATCAAAACATCGAACTTCACATGCATTCACTAGTGAGACTATTTGAGAAAACAGAGGTGGAAACACAGAACCCAAAAGGAGCCTTCCTAGGCACACCAGGTAAATTCCTGTTAGGACAGGCAGGCCAGCTGGATGATCTCTCAATCTTAAGTTCCCCAAATTCACTGCCATTTGAAAGCAGTTTTGGAAGTTTGCTCTTCTGCAAATCATAGTTTCTCGTATGCAATCTGCAGTGCATTCACAGACAGTTCATATCCACTTGTTCCTGTGCTGACATCTTTTAAATAGTTGATTTTTCCTCCTTGTTTTTCACTTTCCAAAGCCTCGTGGAACACAATTGCTTTTAATGCAGTGGCTTAATGAATAATTCAAAGGCCATTATTTAACGTTGCAAGCAAAAAGAGAAATCCTAGGCTGCCACTTCCAAGAGACTCTTTTGTACCCCCATACTAGTCGTCTTGTGTGCGTACAGCTGTCCTTCGCTGATGTCCTCTTGGCAGACAGACCTGTGAACCAACCAGCTCAAAACCAAACCATGAAAACATGGCTTACTTTTTGGTCATCTCAGTTCCCCATTTCAGCTTACCACACAACCACCTCTGCTTTACAGCTGTGAAGAAACAGGAGAGGAAAAACAGAGAATGTTCCCATATTCACAGAGGCAGCTCAGTCTTCACATGAATACAACCTCAACACCCATTTTGTTAGCCTACCTAGCCAAGATCATCTACATTCTCCTTGAAAACAGACTGCCCTAGGACTACCTCATCCATTCCTGGAAGTGACAGAATATAGGACTACAGGACTGCATTTGTTGCCACTCTCACTCCCAAATCGCACCACTTTTGTGACATCTCCTTGATCATATGCTGTCTCTTTTCCAGAGGTCTCCTCATGTTAATTCCCAAGCCTATACTGTCATTATTCATTCTTATTGCATGACTTTGTAATGTACCCCATTTCTATCATTTCAGCATTCTCTATCATCCAGCTCTTGCATGACATTCCAGTCTTCCTTTGTAATGCTGATTCCTCAAATTTCCTCCTCATAGTTAGATGTTACTGGGTAAACAATGCCAGCATCACTTATGTGGGGCCAAATTCAGTCTTGAAAAACACCTCTTGAAAGCACCTTTCAGACAAGTAGTTCCTCTTCTGACACTAATGTGCTGCTGCTTCCTCTTCTGCGTACTGTTCCTTATCCAAGTACCAGCTCTTGTACTAATCCTCCAGTACCTTAAAAAACCCCAGACTTTAAATTTTTTTTGTAGTGCTTTGTGATCTGTTATCAAGTTCCAGGCAGATTCAAACTACTCTTTTACAGAGAACGTAAATCAATCATTTATTCTTACAAAAAATGCAGGTCAGTCAGGCATGATACATCTTTAGTGAATGCCCGCAGGACTCGGTCTACTTAGTTTCATGTTGTTAATTAATTCTCTGCTTAAAAAATTCTCTAGAGCATTCCATGCTACTGATGTCAAACTCATTAGGCTATAGCTGCGCAGCTCCCTGCCTCCAGTTCTTTTAGGAAACTATTTTTATACTTCAGTAACAAATCTGCTAAGTCAGAGGTAGAATATATTTAAAATTAGATTTCTGGTTACATTTCCCTTAGGAAGCCTGGCTGTTTGTGGTTCTACCAACTGTCATTATATTCCTGGTGTTCTTTTACCTGGGACACAGCTACCCCGTCCCCTCCTCCAGCTGGCTTCCCCTCCAGCTTCTCCAGTTTATTTCTTGAGGTACTTAAAGAAGACTTTGGTTTACAAGTATTCTGACCCAATTTTTGACGCCACCTGAAAATGAACTTCTGCAAACATTTTACTGGCAGTAAGATTCACTGCTACTAATTTATAGTTCGGTGTTTTGTTAGATTTTTTTTCTTTGCATCAATGCTACAAAATGTTACAAGAAAATAAACACAGATCCCAAAAGAAGCAACAAAAGCCACCTCTGCTTTTTCCTCCAACCTATGTCTCCTCCAAGAGGTCAACCACAAGGTGAGGGCAAAAACGCAGACTTCCTCCTACAGACACCCAACTAACACTCATCTCCTAACAGTATTTGACAAGAAAATGACTGATAAGTATTACAACCCTTGCAACTTAAATGATCCAATTACTTCACAAGAACTGATCCTGTGAACATCCACATGTGCACAGCCTCTAGACAGCCTGAGGAGAAAGGATGCATTACAAAACCATGCAAGTCTTTCAGAAAAAGAGGCAGAACACCTACAATGAGCTATTGCACTTCCGCTTCAGCCTCTGTTGGTATGAGGAATTGTTTTACATGTTACCATGCTGTGCTTGTTTTATTTCCTGAAGCATCAACAAATACTAATTTAACTCTGCTACCTTGTATGAAACACCTTCGTGTCAGATGAATTCTTGTATAACAACAACCATCACATTCATGGTTGTTTTGGCAATTTTTGTAAAGACTAAGAGCGCTCCATGAGAAAAGACCCACTGCAAGTCCAGCATTATATTGTCACAGCAAAGCAACTGTGTGTGCTGCCCAGCTGGGCAACAGCACCTCCTGTTCCAAGTGTTAATAAAAGAATAAAAAAACATAAAATATCTATGAAATGCGCAACGTAAAATTCTTCTACCTTACAGGCCACATGAAGCGGTCAAGCACATATGAAAGAAGGGAGGAGACACGCAAAGAAAATTTAAACCACGGGTGGACTTACACCCTGGCGCCATCCGGCTGTTTGTGCGCAAGTTGTACCTGAGAGAGTTCAACGCGGTGCTGCCCGGGCGGAACACAAGGTAGGTTAAAAAAAATCCAATAATGTTTTTCTCTTTAATTCTCTGCTTGAATGTAGTAAAGGCACAGGACCGACGGCAGACACGGGTGGCACGATGTGAGCTGCCTCCGAGCACCCACGGAACGGGGGCCAGGCCTGCGGCGCGGCGCCCTCCCCGCCGGCCCTCGCCCCGCCTCGCCGCCCGGCGGGAGCGCCCGGGCTGGGCAGGGCAGGGAGCGGTCACGTACACACGAACTGCCCGGAGCCGGCTGAGTCACGGCCCCGACAGGCACTCCCGCCCAGCGGCGGAGGGAACCCCCAGCCCAGCCCAGCCCGCTCCCCTCCGCGGAGGATGCCGCGGCCAACCGGGCCCTAACGCGCTCCGCCGGCTTCAAACTGCTCCTTTACCCGCCCCCCTGGAGCTCAAGCAAAGGACCCCCCAGCCCCATCAGACGCGCAGGGCTCAAGCCCTCCCGGCCGCAGTCTGAGAGCAGCAGCCGGGCCGGCGCCGCTCCGCGCCGGGGAGGGGGCCCCGGGGCGGGCAGGGAGGGAGGACGCGCAGGAGCGGAGAGGCGGGAGGCGAGGGGCACCCGCCGGCAGGCGAGGAGGCGGGCGGCACTCGCGCCCCCTCACCTGGCAGCCCTTCTTGTGGTGGAAGCCCACCACCACGATGTGCAGCACCGGGCCGCGCTTCTCCATGGCGCCCCGGCGATGGCCGCTCTTGGAGAGATGCCGCTGTGCCCGGGCTCTCGCTCCGCCTCTCGCCGCCGAGCGCCCGACGGGGACGCAGCCCCGGCGGCCTGAGCTTCCGCAGCACCCGGCCGGGGGAGGGCGGGACGGTGCCGGCAGCGCCGCCCTCTTCCCGCACCTCCCTCCCTCCCCGCACCGGCACCGGGCGGAGTTTCGCTTCGGCCCGTCTCCGCGGGAGGTGCGGGCTGAGGTGCTGGCTCCCCGCTCCTGTTGCACAGAGAGCTGCGCAGGAAAGCTCGCCTCAGCGAAGGGGCCCCCAGGGAAAGCGGCTTCGTTTTATTCTGCGGCCAAACAAAACACATGGCAGCCGGGCGGTGGGGCCGCCCGGGCCGGGCAGCCCGCTGGGACTGGGCCTCGGTCTTCCCGCCACTGGCCCCACGTCTGTGCCAACGGCGGCGGGGCTGCCAGCAGGGCCGTTAACGGCGCCTCCTGCTCCCGATCGGCTTCTTCTGTGAGAAATTATCCTCATAAAGCCCCCCTGAAGTGCAGGAGACAGCACATCCTCGGGCTGCGCCCTTCCAGCGTGCAGGTTCATGGCAGCACGAAATGAAGTGGGGTGGCTGCGGTGCAGGCGTGTCAGGTTGGTGGCGGAAGGTTAAAAATGAGAAAAATCGAGTTAAGGCCTTTTCTCTTAGCACTTTCCTGCTGCTAAACATACATTATGGTACCTAGAAAGAGAGTTCAAAGACTTGTCCAAGAGCACAGGCAAAGTTAGTGCAAGAGAAGAAGAATGTAAAAATCTTTGTCATACTGCACGCACACCATGCTCCCTCTTTTAACCTTTGCTACCATTCAGTTCTGGTTATTTGAATCAACAACGTTTGCTAGAGACTGTACTCTTAACAATTAAGATTCTCTGGAAATTGGAGGAAGAGGTGATTTTTGAAAGAACTGTAAAAGGATAGTGCTTAAAGAAAATCTCATCACTAACACGATGCCCAGAGGCTCAAATTATAACAATAAAGCATGTAATTACATATTGTTGCTCAGCTCCAACAGAAGTGCTATTATAGAAAGAATATAGCATAGGGAACATTTGATAAGTGACATGGAACCATCCAGCTCTGGCAAGTGAATGATTTCTTATTAGTTTTAGTGTGTGGCTTACTGTTTAGTATCATTAAAAAAAAAAGGTATGAAATATTGGCCATTATCTCCTGCAGTAATGAGATATCCCCCAAAAGATGCATGGGAGTGTTTATAGCTCATACTTTGTTCATTTAGGAAAGTGCAGTCTGGCGTCACTCTTACTGCTATGGATTTTGCATTATGGAGGTATCTTGGTGATAGTGCTGGGTAATTGTGGCTTATTGCTTCTCTGAATAGATTACTAGAATTTTTTGTTTCTACTTGAAATTTTATTTCCAGCTAAGGCAATAGAAATGTTGGGCTGACAATATCAGCCTGTTCTAGGAAAACTAACTGGCTGATATCTTCTATGTTTTGGTTTGTTTTGTTTTTTCACAGCTCACACTGCGTGTATTTATGAGGAAGAAAGGAAGGTGAGAGCTGCTATGAGACAGAAGCTCTTGGAAAAGTCTCAGTCGGAATTTTCCTAAAGGAATTTTCTTTCTCAGTGTATAGCTAGCTAATAGCAATGAAAAGTCAGCCCTACAGTTCTTCTATTACTCAGAGGTAATATTTTACTTAAGAAGCACCAGCTATTATATCATTACCATGGTAATCATGTTTTGTTAGTCATTCTGCATTTCATAACAATAACAAGGAGTTCTCAGCTTGGCTGCAGTGAGACTTCTTGAGATGGATAACCTTCACCTGGGCAGCATGATAGCTTATGTCTGGAAGTAACATCAGAGGTGAGCAGTGCCTGTGGTGGCTGGTAGTTCCACTTTATTTCTCAGGTATAGCCCAGCTTCCTAAAGAACAAAATTGTGCATTTATGGAGACAAGCATGTGAATAAAAAAAATAATCATACTGGGATTTGTGTTGAAGAAAAGTCTAAATGAAGTCCTGGGATGGATCTAAGGTTTGTAACTAATTTCTTCTGGATGGCAATCCCACTTTGTGTTCGGAGATTTTTTTTAAGCTCTTGTCCTAAATTTTAGAAAAAACAAATTGTATACAGTAAAGATCATAACACTGTTTGGGATTATGATCTCTGACTTGGAACTTCTGTAGAAGATATAGGAAGGAGAAAAGACTACAAAAGAATTGATTTGACATAAATTTAACTAATCTTTCACAATATTAAAAATTGCAGAACATTTTACAGAGATAAAAATCTTAGTTGTGAGTATAAAAATATAGAGAAATACTAATTAGTTAAGTAAACAAACAAACAAAAATAGCATGAAGAAGAAAGGGATTATTTTATGTGAAATATGTAAAAAAGCAGTAAGGCAAGATGAGAAAACACTACCATGTGAAGGGCCACCCTCATTCTTTATAGTGAATGAAGCTGCACAAGAACTTCATTGATGCGATGATTAGGATATGTTCACCCTCACTGACTACATCCATCTTCCACATGGGGGAAAAAAATACTCAGTTGAACTTATTTTGGGGTAACTGCGGGTGGCCCCTCACTTCTGTGGGAAGTGCTGGCAATGGGTCAGGTCTGGGTGCAACATGGCAGCCAACACAAACACCATCCCACCTCAGCTCTTGTTCTTTAGGGCGGGAAGCTCGAGTGGGGCGGGTGCCTCATGTTCGGCCAGGTGGGGACGGGTGTTGGTGCTTGGCCATCACACGGTAATTAACTGCAAACCAGCAACATGGAGGTGTTCTCACTGGAGGGGATGTGTTCCTGCAGTGTGCCAGCCTCCTGCCTCAGAATCTTGTTTATGTACTAGCAGCAGTAAAGTGTGCAAGGACACTAGAGTGACCGTCTTTTCTCCCCACTCTTGCAGTGTGTAGACAAGTGGTCATTTGATGTATTCATACTAAATGGCGCCAGTGGGATCAGACACTGAATGAAATTAATTTTCTGTGAACTTCTCACCAGCTGTGATGTGATATGATGTCATGTGATCAACCGTTCCAAGGTCAGTAGTTAGAAGATGGCTCTCCTTCCATCTTGGACATTATTGAACTTCCCTCTCATCCTGCTTTGTTCCATTCAAAATACATTTTTAGTGCTATTTGAAGGCTTTGTTGACACTGTAGTTTCCCTAGAAGATTAAAATAATTTTTTTTTTTTTTTTTCAGTACTGTAATCAACTGTTATTTGAGTAGTGCATTTAGTTGCAGCAGAGCCCATGAAATAGGTGGTATTCCAAACAGACTTCCCCATGGGAAATACTTCATTTGATCCTGTGGGAACAATGGTGCCATTCTCCTGAGATTCAGAGGACTATCAAGTGTACAGGCAAAAAAGGGGGGCTCTCATTGTTACGGAGGTTTGCAGACACAAATGTGACTTATCTTCTGCAACTCTGAGCACGCTTAAATTTGGATGGCAGAAACATTGCACAGATCTTGACTGTTCTCCCCAATCAAATACTCCGCTGCCCCTTCTGCTCTTGCCAGTTCCACTCCGTGAGGGTCCCCACTCGCTTTGTCTGGAAAGCGTTTACAGATCTGTGGCTTCTGAAATACCTTTGAAGAGGGACTAGAGAAATTGAAGGCAGACAGATTCCAGAGTGGTGAACAGCCATTGCAGTTTGGGTCCCCCTGGTGGCTCAGAAAGTTGCTGGCCCACTCAGGAGAATAAATGGCAGGGAAAGCTCAACGTGTACAGAATACACGTGCGCCTCATCCTCTTCTTACTCCTGGTTACTTCTGCAGACAGAAAACACAATGCCTTTTAGTCTGATCCCGTGTGGCCGCTCTTTCCCACCTCTTGTTGCCTATGTGGCTGAATGGGGTTTCATATTCTGTCTGCGAGCACAATAAAGCTAGGCAAGTGTTAAAAAAGAGAGAACTGAAAGGACATGAAAATACATGAGCAAGCGTTGGAACAGTTTGGATATTTTTGTTCTAAGAGAGAGAGAGATGATGTAGCAGACAAAAAGAAAAGAAGAAAGAAACAAAAACAAAATAAAAACACCCACTACCCTAAGCCAACCCAAACCAAAAAGCCCCAGTATTTTTACTCATGTACAGAGCAAACTTGATGCAAAGACCTTGAGGCGCAGCAGGACAGTCAGTTCAGTGTGTTCCCTGGTTTGCTGCAAGCCCTGGGCTCCAGTAGCCGGTGCTGCAGACCTGCCCATCTGCTCCATGGCTCCACATGGGAGCAGACCACATAGTGCTGTTGATTAGAAGCTAAGGTGTAATAAAATAGTTGACACCGTGGCCTGCTCCCCACTGGCTGTGTGGTTAAAGACCTTAAAGAGGAGAGTTCTTGACAGAGGAGCTCACAGAGGTATTTTTTTCTGTAGGAGCAGTTTTCACAGCAAAGCCCCACTTCCATGTTTTATTCCTACCATTAAGATGCTTTTTTTCTCATGCATCTGATGAAGTAGTGATGGGATGCTGCTTCCATGCAGATTGGCAAAGAAACACTTGCCTTTTAATGCTCTCATCCTTCTTTCATCACTAAGACTCAGGAAACAGGTAGGAGAGATGAGCCCATGACTTGTATCCTACCACAGATAGTAGGAATGCAAGCTGGGGAAATCAAACTCTCTGTTTTTTTGTATACAAGGCCTTTGCTGTTCTGTATACTCAAACTTGCAACGGTGAGGTGTGTGTAGGAGATAAATAAGATGATTTTATAGGTGGTATTGGATCAGGACAGCAGTGTTGCTGTTCTGGAAGATGACCAGTCAGACACAGCTCCAAGCCTTCTCTCCTCCCAGCTGCGCAGCGGCAGTTCCCTCCACCTGCTCTTGTGTGCCTTGTGCCCTTGCCCCTCACCATCTTGAAGGTGCTGGGCTGGGCCCACAGCACATATGTCAGTGTCCTGTCAGTGACACAAGGCTCTGTGTGCAGCCCCAAAAGTGCCAAATTAGAGAGGAGAGCATGTTTTCGTTTGAATTTTTTTTTTTTAATTGGGCTTTATTGGTTTATAAACTGTTTTTTATTATTTTTTTATAGGTTTTTTAATTGTTTATGGGCCAATCTTGCCAAAACTACTTCCTGTTGCAACTGAAATCTTCTCTTAAAGAAGAGCTGTCTCTCCATCTTGAATGTTTCCAGGAATGAGGCATCTACCACCTTTGATGATCTGGTGCACTGCCAGAGTGGATCTGGCTTAATCTTCATCCACCCATTCTGTATCTGAGGTGAGAGCTGGCTGACAACAACCACCCCACACTGGCTTCCTCATCCTCAGAAGAAAAAAATGCCACCTCGAGGCCCCAGTAACCTTTATGGTGCTCCAGGGGAGTCCAGTGGTCTCCAGTGGTATCCTGTGGTCTCTGGCGGTCTCTGACAGTCTCCAGCGGTGTCCTGTGGTCTCCGATGGTCTGCAGTGGTCTCTGATGCTCTTCAGTGCTATTCTGCAGTCTCCAGTAGTCTCCAAGGGACTCCTCTGGGTGCTGTGGGGCTGCCAAGCAGAAGATGGCATCCCTTCTCCTCACCTCCTCCCCAGGGCTCAGGGCAGAGGAGATGCCCCAGTCAGGAGGCGCAGGGTGGGGGGTTGAAGGCAGGGCTCATTTGTGGCTTGACAGCGGCTGATCTTGTCAAGCCTGCCAGAGGTTGCTATGATGCCACCTCTGTGTAGCGGAGGCTGCGGGGGCAGCGCTGCTTTTTGGAAGGCAGCTGTTTGCAGTGTGTCTGAGAGCCCTCGGCGATCCTGTGGCGCTTTGGGCCCCACGGTGTTGGAGGTAGCCCAGCGCTGGTGCTGTGGTGCCCCACCAGGCCAGTGCCAGGTCAGTCCACATCCATGGGCTCATGCTTCTCTCAAGGTGGATCCAACTCCATGGGCTCATCTTCATGTTGTAGAGGGTCAGCCTCCATGGGCTCCTCTTGCCTGTGGGAGCTGCTGCTCCCTCCAAGCAGCTTCAGTTTTCTGGGAAGTGAAGGCATCTTCAGAGGTTCCCTGAACCTCCTGTCGCGGAGGCACCCGAGGTTAGTTTAAGGGACAACAGAGTCCAAAACAACTTTTATTAAAACGGTGAGAAACAGGGTTTTAGCACTCCGAAAGTGACTTAAATACAGGTTCGGATATCAGTTGAAGAAAATTATTAAGGGGCAGCAACTAATACAACAGGCGGTCCACAGAGTGCATGCACGTGGCTTCACCAAAACAATGCCAGAGCCATCTCTGAGTCTCGGAGAAGTACACACTTGTCTGAACACGGTGTGGGATTATTTTAAAGAGATACACGTACTCGTAGTGAGTACGGGAAGTGTACACTCGCGATTCTGCGAGGGTAAATTTATAATACACTCGCAATCCTGCGAGGGTTAATTTACTTACACGTGCAAATGTGCACGGAATATTACACATGCTTATGCGGAAGCACGGGAGGAAAATACACTCGCAATTGTGCGAGGAAATAATTTATACACGTGCTCGTATTGAACACGGAAATTTACGCATGCAAATGTGCATGGAAAGTACACGTGCTTGTATTAAGCACGGAAGGAAAATACACCCGCGATTCTGCAAGGATTAATTTTACACGTGCTCATATTGAGCACGGAATTTTATATGTGCACGTAAAGTATAAATATACTTGCAATCCTGCGAGAAGTTTTACTCACACCCGTGGCGGCGAGGCAAGCGGAGTCTCCATCCAGGGGAGGGGGGCTTTTGGCAGCATCTTGCTCGTGCTATGAGAGACCCGCGACAATGGGCGGAGTCTCGACGAGAATCCCGTTTTTATATTGGCTGATCAGATCTGACTATAGGCATTCTAGAAGCTTCTCTGCGCCCCCACACTGGCTGTGGGGTGCCCCTGAAGTCTCCAAACATCCCCCACACTGGCCGCACTCCCTTCTCCTGATGGCCCTGGCCAGGGTGCTCTGGGGCCAAACAAAAGAAGCTGTTAGCCTCAAGTAGTGGAGAGAGAGGGAGATGTGCCTACTCCTTCCATACTGAAGGAGGGAGGGGGGAAAGAGGGGGGTTTGCATCCTGCCACACCTCCTCTTCCTCGTCCCACTCAACTTGAGCACTCGCTTCACTGGGCTCTCCTCTTGCAAGCGTGATCCGACTGTGGGGCAGCTGGCACAGCTGTGTTCCAGCTGCAGGGGTGACAGCTGTAACAGGAGGCTGGTGACATCACCAACAGATACTGCAGTGCTGGGATCCAACCCAAGAGCATGCTGCACATTTCCCTTTTCCTTCTCTTTTTCTTTCTCTTTGTCTCTTTGTCTCTTTACCTTGTCCTTTTACTTTTCTGTCGTCCTCTTCTCTTCCTGTTTCTCTGCCTCTTATTCTCAGAATACTCCCTGCCTTGGTGCAGCAGTCCCAGAAGTCGTCAGTCCACAGGACAGTGCCCCATGAGCTGCGGAACACCGGGTCCGTCACCTTCTCCTGGTTCCCAGACAACTGGGTCCTGCCGAAGAAGGCCCAGGAGGCCCTGGAACTCCACCTTCTAAAGAAGAAGCTGCACCATGACTGGCGCTTGCCTGGAAAGTCACCAGGCTCAGTCCCTGGACAGCACCATCCAGAAGTAGACGGCCAGCTGCGCTGTGCTCCCTGGCCCTGCAGTGGGCAACCTGAGGTAGAGGAGGACCCCCATCTCCCCTTGCGCCAATCTGCCTCTACCCTTGTCCTCTCCCAGCTCAGCCCCAAGAGCATGGGGGGCAGGACTGAGGATGGGGCTCTCAGAGAGGCAGCTGCTGGCCACCAGAACAGCAGCTGGACACAGGGGGTCCTCCAAGAAGGCGTCCCTGGCTCATGGGCAAGTGGAGAGGCGCCGGGCAAGAAGCGCTCTGCTGCTGGCTGGCACAGGGAGCCAGCAGAGCTCGGTTGCCCTCCTTCTGGTTGTCAGGGTTTAAGGCAAGGCGGCAATAAACCATGGCAGACACTCCCTGTTATCCAAAACCAGGACACTGGTACAGCATCCAGGAAGAGCCTGGACACCCTCAGCAGGATGAGGGTCTTGCACCAGGGCAGAAAAGCGATCACCTTCCTCATGGATTTCACCCCACGCCCTGTGCTCCTGAAGCGGGCAATCTACAGGATCCTTGGCTTGCATCGTATCTAACCAGAGCCTCATGATACCACACACAAGGCCTCAGCAAGGATCGATGGAGTGAGGACAGGAGGAGGACAGGCATGGAGGAGAAGCCTCTGTTGAACTGGTGACTGCTCAAGTCATGCTGGGAACAGGCAGCCTCTCTCAGTGTTTCACCAAACTCACAATAAAAATATGTTTTCTTGTGTTTAGATGGAATTTCAAGATTTCATTTGTGCCTGTTGCCTCGCCTGCCTTGCCTATTCCTCCTGAAGAGCCTGTAGCCATCCATCATGGCACACTAGTCACAGGTGTCATCCCACTAGCTTTCATTAATGCAAATGATATCATATCCCTAGGACAGCACCAAGGCTTCTAGCTCCTCCTGCTTGTTTCTCATGCTGTGCACATTTGTGTAGAAACACTTCAGGTGTGGTTCATTGTGCCCATCATTGTGGAGGGGTTTCTGTTAGATGGAGATTTGTTAGTGAACCAGCCAGGAATTTCAAGGCCAACTCAAATGCTAAAAACAGGACTTGCTGTGGGAGAGAAGCATTTCTACAATAACAAGGCCTCAACATGACGTAAATCAACGGACTTATCATCAGTGAGACTCCAGCACATGGACAGCTCGTGAACATAGATGATATCCAATCAGTGAACGCATGCTTGGAGTGTGGACGCATGATCAGAAGATAGTTCCATATATAAGGAGGCTTGTTTCTGTAATAAATGGCTTTGCGTGATTCACATTGAATCGGAATGCTGAGTCCTTTATCGTTCCAACACGTCACCTTGTGGCGCAGTCTGGACCATCTCATTAGCGTGCAGCTCCTTGAGCTTCGCTGTACCATCCCATTGCTCATTAATAACTAGCCCGGTACTGGCCCCTTCTGCTTTCTAGTGTAGTTTAAAGCTCTATCAATCCTTTACAACCCTTTGGTGAAGACATTTTTCCTAATATCCAATCTGAACCTTCCCTAGCGCAACTTGAGGCTATTTCTTCTTGTTCTATCACTTGTTACTCTGGAAAAGAGACGAACACTCTCCATGCTAAGACCTCCTTTCAGATAGCTATAGAGAGCAGTAAGGTCTCCAGACTAAACAGCCCCAGTTCTCTCAGCTGCTTCTCATCAGACTTGTGCTCCAGACCCTTCACCAGCTTTGTTGCCCCTCTCTGAACTCTCTCCAGCACCTCAATGTCTTTCCTGTAGTGAGTGGCCTAAAACTGAACACAGGGTTCAAGGTGGGGCCTCACAAGTGCTGAGTATGGTGGGACAATCACTTCTCTAGTCCTGCTGGCCATACTATTCCTGATACAAGCCAGGATGCTGTTGGCCTTTTTGGCCACCTGGGCACGCTGCTGGCTCATGTTCAGTTGGCTGTTAATCAACAATCCCAGATCCTTTGCAAACCAGGGAGCTTTCCAGCCACTCTCCGCTAAGCCTGTAGTGTTTCATGGGGTTGTTGAGACCCAAATGCGGGACCCAGCACTTGGCCTTGTTAAATCTCATACAATTGACCTCAGCCCAATGATCCAGCTAGCCCAGATCCCTCTGTATGGCCATCTTGCCCTCCAGCAGATCAACACTCCCACCCAGTTTGGTGTTGTCTGCAACCTTACTGAAGGTGCACTCAATCCCCTCATCCAGATCATTGATAAAGATATTAAACAGAACCGGCACAAATACTGAGCCCTGGGGAACACCACTCGTGACTGGCCGCCACCTGGATTTGGCTCCGCTCACCGCAACTCTTTTGGCCCAGCCATCCAGCCAGTTCTTTATCCATTGCAGGGTACACCCATCCAGGCCATGAGCTGCCAGTTTCTCCAGGAGAATGCTGTGGGAAACAGTGTCAAAGGTGAGTCACCCAGCCCCTGGAGTCCCTCTTGCAGCATTTGTGATGCGCTCAGGAGGCTCACAATGCCTGTGACCTCACTGTCTCTGCCCCATCCCCGGAGGGCAAAAGGGAGGCAAGAGCAGCTTCAAAGGGCTGCATTTGCTCTCCACTCTTAACCTCAGCTCTAGCATGCTGGACACTGTGGAAATGACTCTCTACAGCTGGCTCCCCTTGCTCTGGGCCAGCACATTCCTCCTGCTCTTGGCAGCCTGGATCACCCAGTGCTGCTGGCGCAGACTCTCTGGCAAGCGGCACCAGGTAGGAGGAAGGCTCCTGGGGAGCCCTTCCCAGGAAGATTGGCCAGCTGACCGGCTTGTGATTCGTTGGAAGTTCCTTTGCCTTGGGGGAAATGGGGCTGGACAGGACCCACATGCACCGTGGGTCAGGGCTCAGCCAAGGTCACTGAGGCAGTGCTGCTGTGCTTGCAGGTCTCCCGCTGCAGACAAAGGTGCCAGTGGCAGAAAGAGACCCAGGACCCAGGTGAGGCCATGCTCTTCCCCTGTGCCAGGTGCTGCTGGGGACAATGTGTCCGGCTGGCCATCCACGTGGCCCCTGGCAGCCAAGCTGCTGTCACACCCTCACATCCACAAGAGATGTGCTTGTCCCAGGGTCTGCTCTAGAAGGCAGCTCAAACCAGGGCTCTGGGGGTCCCCATCTGCCTCGCTGCCTTGATCTTGCACATCCCTGCTTAGGGAGTCTCATCCCTCCCATATGACCCCTTATACCTCCTGTGGCCTTCTTCCTCGCCCATGGGGCCTCTGCACAGTGCCGAGACAGTCCTGGACTTGTCCCAGCTGCTTGGATTCCTGGTGCTCTGGCTGCCGACCAGGTCTGGGCTGTGCCCGTGCCCATGCCCATGTCCTTCTAGAACCAGGCGCCTCACCACAGCACTGCACCCAGCTGTGAGGCCTCTGCTCAGGCTGCTGTGTCCCCTGGATGTGTTGCAGGCAAGAAGAGGTGGGTGTCCGGCTACAGGTCTCTGGGTCAGTTCCTGTGCTACGAGCTCAACTGTGTGCAGTGTGCAGAGGTCGCCAAGAAGAGGAGCTGGCAACTATTTGCCCCGCCACGAAAACGCCGGAGCACCTGCGAGTGGAACTCGCCTTCATCGTCATGCTGCAGGCGCTGTGTGGGACGCCGTGTGCAGATCAAACTCCTTCTCCAGAACAGGGGCCGGACTCACCAAGAGCCAGAGGCCCTGGAGCCGCTCGTTCTGGCCACAGCCCAGCCCAGCGTCAAGCTTCACAGCCAGGCTGACGAGCTCATGGGGCCAGGTCCCTTGGTGCTGGACAGAAATAGCAGCCACCAGGCCAGCTCGCCCATCACTCCAGTCTCACACCCAGCTGATGAGGGTGGTGGCCACCTACTTGGTGTTTCGCATCCTCTTCCCATGTTGACGCCGGAACGGGGAAAAGAGTTCATGAAGAGACTAGAGGGGCACTTGTGGAGGAAATGCAAACAGATCTGTCTCGGAACGCTCCCTGCCTTGGTGCAGCAGTCCCAGAAGTCGTCAGCCCACAGGACAGCGCCCCATGAGCTGCTGAACACCGGGTCCGTCACCTTCTCCTGGTTCCCAGACAACTGGGTCCTGCCGAAGAAGGCCCAGGAGGCCCTGGAACTCCACCTTCTAAAGAAGAAGCTGCACCATGACGGGCACTTGCCTGGAAAGTCACCAGGCTCAGTCCCTGGACAGCACCATCCAGAAGCAGACAGCCAGCTCCGCCGTGCTCCCTGGCCCTGCAGTGGGCAACCTGAGGTAGAGGAGGACCCCCATCTCCCCTTGCGCCAATCTGCCTCTACCCTTGTCCTCTCCCAGTTCAGCCCCAAGAGCATGGGGGGCAGGACTGAGGATGGGGCTCTCAGAGAGGCAGCTGCTGGGCACCAGGACAGCAGCCGGACACAGGGGGTCCTCCAAGAAGGCGACCCTGGCTCATGGGCAAGTGGAGAGGCACCGGGCAAGAAGCGCTCTGCTGCTGGCTGGCACAGGGAGCCAGCAGAGCTCGGTTGCCCTCCTTCTGGTTGTCAGAGTTTAAGGCAAGGCGGCAATAAACCATGGCAGATACTCCCTGTTACCCAAAACCAGGACACCTGTACAGCATCCAGGAAGAGCCTGGACACCCTCAGCAGGATGAGGGTCTTGCACCAGGGCAGAAAAGCGATCACCTTCCTCATGGATTTCACCCCACGCCCTGTGCTCCTGAAGCGGGCAATCTACAGGATCCTTGGCTTGCATCATCTCTATCCAGAGCCTCATGATACCACACACAAGGCCTCAGCAAGGATCGGTGGAGTGAGGACAAGAGGAGGACAGGCATGGAGGAGAAGCCTCTGTTGAACTGGTGACTGCTCAAGTCATGCTGGGAACAGGCAGCCTCTCTCAGTGTTTCACCAAACTCACAATAAAAATGTGTTTTCTTGTGTTCAGATGGAATTTCAAGTTTCATTTGTGCCTTTTGCCATGCCTGCCTTGCCTATTCCTCCTGAAGAGCCTGTAGCCATCCATCATGGCACACTAGTCACAGGTGTCATCCCACCAGCTTTCATTTATGCAAATGATATAATATACCTGTGACAGTACCAAGGCTTCTAGCTCCTCTTGCTTGTTTCTCATGCTGTGCACATTCATGTAGAAACACTTCAGGTGTGGTTCATTGTGCCCATCACCTTGTGGCACAGTCTAGAGAATCTAGAAAATACTGAGCCCTGGGGAACACCACTCGTGACTGGCCGCCAACTGGATTTGGCTCCGCTCACCACAACTCTTTTGGCCCGGCCACCCAGCCAGTTCTTTATCCGTTGCAGGGTACACCCATGAGCTGCCAGTTTCTACAGGAGAATGCTGTAGGAAATGGTATCAAAGGCTTTACTGAAGTCTAGGTATACAATATCCACAGCCTTTCTCTCATCCACGAAGCGGGTCACCTTGTCATAGAAGGAGATCATGTTGGCCAAGCAGGGCCTGCCTTTCATAATCCCATGCTGACTGGGCCTGATTGCTTGGTTATCTCGTATGTGCCGTGTGTTGTTACTCAAGGGGGTCTGTTCCATGACCTTTCCTGGCATCAAGGTCAGACTGACAGGCCTGTAATTCCCTAGATCATTCTTCCGACCCTTCTTGTAGATGGGCATCATCACATTTTCCAACTTCTAGTCAACTGAGACTTCCCCACTGAGCCAGGATTGCTGATAAATAATGGAAAGTGGCTTGGTGAGCACTTCTGCCAGCTCTCTCAGAATCCTTGAGTGGATCCCATCCAGCCCCATACACTTGTGCACGTTGTAAGTAGTGTAGCAGGTCACCAACCATTTCCCCTTGGATTATTTGGGCTTCATTCTGTTCCCCATCCCTGTCTTCTGGCACAGAGGGTGGGTAACCTGAGAATAACTGGTCCTATTATTGAAGACTGAGGTAAAGAATGTAGCAAGTACCTCAGTCTTTCCCTTGTCCTCTGTTATTATGTTTCCCCCCATATCAAATAAAGGGTGGTGATTCTCCTAAGCCCTCCTTTTGTTTTTAATGTATTTACAGGTTGCCCAGAGAAGTGGTAGATGCCTGCAGACATTCAATGCCAGGCTGGACTGGGCCCTGAGCAACCTGTTCTAGTTGAAGATGTCCCTGCTCGTTGCAGGGGGGTTGGACTAGGTGAGTTTTGAATGTCCCTTCCAACACAAACTGTTCTGTGATTCTGTCATTCTGCGAGTCTGTGATGTGAAGCAAACCCCCAGATCAGGGCCGAGTGGCGAGTGTCGTGTGCTGGGAGGGAGTGGGAGGTGAGGTCAGGAGCCGGCTGGCAGGGCACTGACAGCGGGGCGCCGCTGCTGTGGGTGTCGCTGTGAGTGGGACCTGCCCGCGCTGCGGCCGGGCCGTTCCCGGGCAGGCGGCGGGGCGGAGCGGGGCGGGGCGGGGCGGGGCGGGGCGGAGCCGAGCGGGGCGGGGCGGGGCGGGGCGGGGCGGAGCGGGGCGGAGCGGACAGGCCCGGCCCGGCCCGGCAGGCAGTCAGCTGACGCCGCCGTTTAATGGCATGGCGGCCTGAGCGGCGCCGCCTCCGCCGTCTCCTCTCGGAATGCTTCGGTTCCTGGTCCCGCTGGCCGGATTGGCAGTGCTCCTCCAGGCGGCGGTGAGTCCTTTTGTCTCCCCCTAAGGCCACCCGCTCCAGGGTGGGGGCTGCGCCGTGCGGCCCCTTGCATTTAGGGGCGGCCCGGAGCTCTGAGGGGCGCGGGAGCCGGCCTGGCTCCCGAGGAAGGCGATTAACCTTGGTCCGTTTTTAGTTCGTTAGTGATTTGTGGTTCATGGGGGGTGTTATTCGGGGAGCGGGCGCCGGGCCTGTAGCTGCACGCAGCGGGGAGCTGCCGGAGCAGGGGGGGTGCTTATCCTGAGGGGGTTGCCCGTTCCCGGCCACACCGGCCTTCGGTGTGTTGTACTGAGGAAGCGCCGGCGGTGCGTGCCCTTGCCCCCCGGGCGGTAGTCGCCGGGCTCGCTGCCTGCGGGGCCTGGGGGCCGGAACGCAGCTGCCGGCTGTGCCTCTTACACCATGCTACAAGGGCTCGTTAAACCAGCCACGGGTGGGAGGGGGGAAGTGGAAGTTGAGCTGCAGTTAACTGATCTGACACTCCATTTGTAGATCCAATGGGAGAGCTTGCTCTTCCTGCTCTTCCTGTGGTGCGTGAGGAAGGGAGAGGAATTTTTCCCATTCTGCCCAGGTTCAGAATCAACGAGGCTGGTGAGGGGGCTGGAGCACAAGTCTGACGAGAAGTGGCTGAGGGAACTGGGGCTGTTCAGCCTGGAGAAAAGGAGGCTGAGGGGAGACCTTCTCACTGTCTACAACTACCTGAAAGGAGGTTGTAGCATGGAGGGTGTTGGTCTCTTCTCCCAAGTAGCAAGTGATAGGACAAGAGGAAATGGCCTCAAGTTGTGCCAGGGGAGGTTTAGATTGGATAGTAGGAAAAAATTCTTCACGGAAAGGGTTGTCAGGCATTGGAACAGTCTGCCCAGGGAAGTGGTGGAGTCACCATCGCTAGAGGTGTTTAAAAGGTGTTTAGAAAAGGTTCTTAGGGACATGGTTTAGTGCTAGAGTTAGGTTGCGGTTGAACTTGATGATTCTGAGGGTCTCTTCTAACTGAAACACTTGTATGATTCTATGACTTTCTTGCTGCTCTGCCCCCTGGCACACTACTACTGCCTAACCAGGGGCCTGGGCAAACCCTTAGTCTTTACAGTTGCTCTGGGAACTGTGCCTTCTTGTTTTTGCCTTCAGTTTGAAGCGCAGTGTCTGTATTGTCTTAATAGATGTTGCTAAATGAATGATGCACAGGTGGTTAAAGCTGTGTGAAAAGTTGCGCAGCCTCATGGGAGACACCAGTCAAAGGGAAGATGGGATGATAGCAAGTGTGGTCTCTGAGGGGTGGGTTTATAGCTGAGGCTTAAAAAAATTCTGAAGGTGGTGGGTAAGAGGAATAGGGAACCAATAGTCACCAAATTTGGTAGGATTAGAAGAGGGGCACTTGGTGGATTTAGTAGATTAGCCTAGAATGGATAAAATACTTTAGAAGTATATAGTGATTTTCAGGAATTTGCCGCTACAGGAGGTTGTAGAAGTGAACAGTATTTAACACATTCCAAAAAAAGGATTAGTGAAATTAAAATGCATCAGGTTCATAAACAACATACAAAGATGGCTAGGTAAGAATTTGCCTTCCAACATCTCTAACAGCTTTGTCTGATGGAGGAGTATGAAGGAAGTAGACAACAGGCAGTGGCCAGGATCATGTAGTTTCTTTAAACAGCATTTCTTATTGCTGTTGTCCAGACAGAATATGGTGTGGTATCTAGAGGAACTGCAGACTTGAATCCATAGGACATTTCTTATACTCTTATCTTCCTAGGCTTGTTTATTTTCTGTAGAGGCATGTGTGTAAAATAGCACTGTTTTTTAAGAATAGTGTTGCAACAGCCGAGAGGGCTTGAGGAACTGAGACTGGGAGGCACGATTCTTTATCAGTCCACGGTTCCCTGAACAAGCAGTGAGGGAAGGGGGTCTTCTTAAAACTTGGTCTAGTCCTCAAAATATGGCAAGGTCCTGTCATCACGGAGGTGCTAGTATTCTTTTAAACTAGCTTGGCAAAGTGTATGCTGCAGATAAGCAACCTGGCAAACTAGGTAGGGTTTGTAGGCTCAAGCTCACTGCAGAGCCGTACAAGGCTGCTTTGGTTCCCTAGGTCAGAGGAAAAAAATATCTGGGGTATAATGATTAATTACTTTTTCTCTGACTAAGTGTTGACTAGTGACAGGAAGCGTTGTGAAAACTATGCAGTGACATATAGTCACTTTCAATAAGGTAGTTTGTTACCTCAGACTTGGTTTTGTATGTTATGAAACACCATCCAAACTTTTTTTCATCTATGGTTAAAATAAACCTACTGTTTTATTTTAAATAGAAGTATGCAAACTGGTCACAAGTAGGAACATTCTGTACTGTGAGCAAAATACAGAGCAAATCAGGGAATTCCAGTACGATTCAAGCGTGACTGATGCTTGCTTATTTATTTTCAATCTGGGAGCAGAGATACATGAGACTTGGTGTTCCTTTTACTTCTAAAGAAGCACAGTATGTGATGTTTTAATCCTTTTCAGCTTAATTATATCCTTTTAGACCAGGATATGCTGAAATAGGTGTTGTGTCTTGGGAACCGTACATGCAGTGGAAGTGAGTGGGAAGTCAGTAGCAGAACACAACGTGTGTTTCACTGGTCTTACCAATTTTCAAGGCTTTGGAGAAGTCTTATTCACAACTGGAAGGAAGGATGTCTGCTGTGCAGTTTCTGGAAATGCACTTGCATCTGGCAGCTGTTCCAGTGGGGATTTCAGTGCTGCTGTAGCATCCGTCAATAGAACCTCTTGCTATTAGTAAGTAACTACTCCTACGTTTATACAGTCCTAAAATTATAGTCATCCCTTTGAAGGCAAGCGTGAGACTGGTGTGGGCCCTGGCTAAAATGAGTTTGATACCTCTAATGTAGGGTGATACCTGCTTTTGAGATGGAGCCAAGTGCTTGGGAAGAAGAACAGAAAACACACATGCTAAGTTAACAGCAGAACAGCTTAGTCACAGAACATGTACAGGATGTACAAATTACTGTAATGATTGTTTGCAAATACTATAATGATTAGTTCTAGCACTCATATCACTGTTGTGATCTATTGCTATCTACCATAAGGAACTCTTAATGAGGAAACAGCGTATTTAGAAAAAAAAAGGAGGAGTCATTGAGGGAGGCAGGCAGGGAGCTTGGAAGTGGACTGCCAGAATCCAGTGTTTTCAGTTGTCTGGTTTATTCCACATTAAGAAGTCTTGTCCCTGTCTTTGTGATAGTAATTCTGCATGACCCAGTGTCTTGGATACTCTGTACAGAGTTAACAGTCCTTTATTGCAGTTTGGGGAAAAAGGGAATGTGTGTAATATTCTAAAACGGCTGATACTGGTTCCTGGTTGCAGGCTTTGTTGACCCAAGGCATCCCTTCATAACCACATTATTGCCTACTGGAGACCTCTGCAGAACACAAGGGAACAGTCAGAAAGCAAAGATGATCTCCTTCAAGCAACTGCCTCTTGAAGCAAAGGCTGCAGTGGCTGCAGGAGTGGTTTTCTTCTCCATGATGCTATCGCGGAGTTATCTGGCAGAACAACTCGAATTCAGGATGCGGCATCGGCTTCTAAGGCTGCAGATGGCACTATTTGCTAATACACTCATGTCGATAGGATCTCTTCATGTTTGGAGATGCACAGTCACTACATTCTCCAGGTCTTCAGCTGCCAGCTCCTTCTGTTTCATGCCATGGAAAATAGCTGTGTTCATGTTTCTGGCTTTGGCTCATTCAAGCTTCTTTACATTGCTATTTCTTGTTGCAGAAGAGCCTTATTTCTTTTCTTTAGCTGCCTACACTTGTCTGGGGTCCTATATCCTTCTTATCTTCTTCCTCTTCACTCTAGGCTCTGTAGAGCAGGCTTACAAGTTCTTGACTGGAAGAAGTGCTAAGGCAATCACTGGCAACAAGAACAGAACAGCAATGAAACCAGTTCTGGCAGTCATGCTGACTGCTGTGCTGACTGTCATTGGGCTGCTAAATGCTTCCCGGCCTCCTACTGTGAATTCAGTGGAGGTTCCAGTTCACAAGCTGCCCTCAACAATGAATAATCTGAAAATGGTGTTGCTTTCAGATATCCATCTGGGGCCTACGGTTGGGAAGACCAAGCTTGCCATGATTGTGAGAATGGTTAAGGATTTGAAACCAGATATCACTGTGATTGTTGGGGACCTGACTGACTCTGAGGCAGAGATCATCCGACCTGCTGTTGAGCCTCTTGGAGAACTTAACTCTCCTTTGGGGACTTACTTTGTCACAGGAAATCATGAGTACTACACATCAGATGTTAGCAACTGGTTTGAGCTGTTAAAATCATTTAACATTCGGCCACTCCATAATGAAAATGTGAAGATTGTTTCACCAAAGAGCGCTGATGACTGGTTCTGCCTGGCTGGTGTTGATGATATTGAAGCAGATGTATTGCGCTACTCAGGGCATGGCATGGATTTAAAAAAAGCTCTCAGAGGTTGTAGCAGTGAGCATGCAATAGTGTTGTTAGCTCATCAGCCAGTTGCTGCAAAGTGGGCCCTTCAGGAGAGACCAGACATAAATTTAATTCTCTCTGGCCATACTCATGGAGGGCAGATGTTCCCACTAAATGCTGGGGCTTATTTTCTGAATCCCTTCTTTGTGGGCTTGTACAAAGTTGGGCAGAATACCTTTGTCTATGTCAGCCCTGGGACGATGTACTTTGGAATACCTATGAGGCTGGGCAGCAGAGCTGAAATAACAGAGATAATTCTACGTTCTCCTTGAGGTGCTTTCCATTTGACAAACTTTTACCGTCCTTTTTGGTCAGCATATTGGATCTTCTGCTCTGAAAGCAAATCTTTTTTCAGGGAAACGAGAAAAGTCATGTTAGAGTGGACTTGAGCAGGTTCTGTTAAGTTTGAGCAGAAAACACTAACTGTATCTTGGGCCGTTAAATCAGGCATGTTAAAATACTGAAGAAATTTTTCCTTTGAGTTCACTATTAATCCAGTTCTGCATTTAAAGGTAACACTGATGTCATGGAGATAATGTGTGTCCTGTGCATGTTCAGTAACATCTGTGTCCTCAGCTACTTCATGTTCTGTTATGTTATCCATCAGGCAACTGCCTTATCAAATCTCAGGCAGGTAAAGTTCTGATCTCTTGTAGTGCAATTGCTATTGCATGTTTTGTGGGAGTGACTACAGAATGTTCACTGTGTATGTAAACTCCAGAAACCTTTCACTAGAAATGTTATGGCAAGGGATATGTGTTTAGTTTTGTTTGTTTGCTTGTTTTGCTTGGATACCTTTATCCTGCTATCTGTCTATAGCATGCACTAGGGCTTCCAATCTGTTCTGCATACCAGTACAGTAAATTGTTAGGCATCAGTTCCTGGAATTCTTTTTTTTTCCAGTTAAAAAACTGGGGAGACTGATACCAAAGGGTAAACGTAGCTTTCTTTCAGCAGGCATTTTCCCCAGAATAATTTGGTATCTAGTAATTGCTTACTGAAAAGTGCTCTAATAAAATCAAATGAGAAAGAAAACTCATAATTAACATAACTTCTGTTGCTGTCTGAGCATACAGTACCTCCTGACGTAAAGCACAAAATCCAAAGCTGAAATATTTTCTCTTCATTCTATATTTTTTTGTTTATGGTTAATTTCTCTTCTGTGATTTTTCTATTACGTGAGTTAAGGAGATGCTATATGAAAACAATGCAAATGAGATTCAATGGGTTAATACTTGAACTTTAAGGTTTTAGTATTTCAAGTAAATTGTGTCCTTTTTGGGAAGACTAAACTCTGCAGCAGGTGACTTTCTTTAAAAGCATTTGCCTATAAACATCCTGGTTGTTTGACAGGCACATAGCAGAATAACTGCCACAGGATAATGGGGGATGGAGAATTTCTCTGTCTTTCCTAGAAGGGTTTAGCAGTAACTAATATCATTCTGGGAAATCCGAGAGATTAGAAAATACTAATAAAAACATTCTTGCTTCCATATCTTTGTGTTCATCTAAGAAAGCCAGGATGTAAATTAATGTGCATATATTGTCAAAGCTGATGGAAGAGTTTACTTCTGCATGTCTTCCTTTTTCCTCCCCGTCTACTCAGTGTTGCTGTATGAACCACCACGAACAGTACAAGTCTGGGACTCCTGCCTCTGACTCTGAGGTCTCCAGCTGCGTCTGCAGGGTCTCCCTTGTGCTGCCTTTCTGCCCACCAGGACCTGGGTTCCTCTCGGGGACACCTGTGTGGCATGAGGCAAGAGAGACCAGCGCTGACCCAGGAAGCTGAGGATGGCAGGACCAGAGCTGTGCTGGTCAGCTTTTCTCGGCCTTCGTGTGTGTGATCCTGAGCCAGACACACTTCTGTTTTATTCTTCAGCTCCTGTTCTCATTTTGCAGGAGGCGTGGGGGAGTGTATTTGAAGGGTACCTTAGACTTTGTACAGTTAAGCTTTTCTGGAAGCGAGATTGTGAAGTTTCACTTCATCCACTCCCTTCAGCTCCCTTCTACCCCCAGGCAGTTTCTAACTGCCAAGCTGGTTTTGTATACTGTTTCTCTGTACAAACATCTTGCGTTTTTACTTGCAGGAGAATATAAAGAAATGCTATAAATGCTTCATGTGTGCTGGAAGGTTGGCAAGATGGAGAAATCAGTCCTCTTTTAGTCTGAAAACTGAACACCTGAACAGTTTACTTGCCAGACTAGATAATTTCTGTTGCCCAGCACCTATAATTTTGTAAACTTTTTTCATGCTTGTGCAATAATACCTGCTTAAGTATCCTGAAGTTTACACATGTATTTAACACTGCCTGCATGGGGTCCTTCTGAGGTTCATTATCATTAGTGGCTTAGTGTCAAGTGGTCTTCTGTAGGGAGAATTGTCATAGCCTGTAACTTGTTTACTTATCAACATGTCTTCAGTTAAAAGCTGGATTCTGGGTTTAGTAGAACAGAGTGTTCCCTCTAGGCCAGTGGTCCAGGAGGACAGCGTTTCATTTGTCATGCTGAGGGTTATTACTTTGTTAAGAAAGATTAATTGTTTAGCTAGTTTCCTTACTGAGAGGCTTTTGTAGGACTGTTTTTAGGTGCTATTGGTTTCCCAGTGAGTTGCTAGTGTTACTACTTTTTTTTTTTTCTCCTGCCCTTTTTATTTCCTCATTCAGTCCAAATGTGCACAAAAACCTACCTGAAGCGATCCTTCAGTCCCAGGGGTGCGTAGATGATTTCTTCATTGCTTTGTATGTGCTCTTCTTTGAAGGTCTTTGTGTGTCCTTTTAGGAGCAGATACACATCCTTTTAGGAGTGGTCCTATTATAATTTCATAAATTTATTGCAACTGCCTCCCTCTGAAAGCTTGTTTGCTTGATGATTTTCACTTAAAATGTTTTCTTTCTGTGCCAGAACACTTCAAAGAGGTCAACTTTCTTTTTGGTAGTAAGAGGAATGAACCTTTTCTAAAAAATCTTTCCAAGAAAGCAATCCGTAGTTGTCCTCCAAGGCTTTTTCGATTCTTTTCCTAGTTTGACTTGAGTGTGCGTAATTTAGACTTGCGTTCAGTATTCCAGATGAAAATAAAATGCTGTGCTGCTTATTTTGTAATTTTTTAATATTTTTGGTATTTTTTTAAGGATGTGTGGAATGTATTTGATCTGGATAACTTAATTAAATGAATATATATTCTTATTAAAGGCCAGTTCATTGGAAGAGGGAGTTTATCACTGTCAGAATAATACCAGAATAGAACAGTATAATCACTTTGTGAAAGATATATTTATTACATCATATAATCATTACAGAGTGGATTTGAAAATATGTAAATTGTGGTATAACAAATGCTTTAAATGTTGGGATTTAATAAAACTTTATTCGCTTGTCAAGAAAGATGCCTCTAATGGCCTTTTATTTTGTACCGATATTTATTGTAGCAATACATGACAAATCATTTTAACACACTAATTCTGTTTACCAACAAAAAGCTACTGGCAATAAATCTGACTAGTTTGGGGAAATCTTATACCTATACTGCTTAGTGAGGCATGGTGGAAAGTGGAAAAGGTAAGGCCACTGTTAAATGTGCCTAATGTCTTCTAGAGGGACGAAGTGCAGGCTGAAGAGATGAGGATGTGATGCAGAGAAAAGAACCACTGCAAGGGCAGAGAAAGGATACCAAGAGTTTTTTGGAAGGAGCAGAAGAAAACAAGTGGTTTGTGGTTCTCGATTTTGGTACTTAAGCTTTGGGATAGAGAAAGGGCCTTGAAAAGGGGTGTTCTGTGATTGAATGGTCTGTGTAAGAGATGCTAGAAATCTTCCACAGATGGATCATTGAGGATCTGTATCCACGTTTGTTTGCTTTCCAGATAATTAAATAACCCCTGCATCGTTAATTTGCAGAATGAGACATCCTAGCCACTCTTAGTGTTGTGTGCTGAAGCTTTGACTTTTTCTTTGCTGTGTTGAGAGACATACACATTATAAGACGTTGAAAGAGCATTAAGGTTGCAAAAATAAGTTCTTACTTGATTTAAGAAAAGACAAAATCTTTAGTTTTCCCCGCTTCTCTGCAAGTATGTTGTGAGCATGTAAGACACCATTGCCTCTAAGGGTCTGAGTTTTCAGCTGGGCGTTAGTATGATGTGGTATGGGTGAACTGTCATTTTAAGCTGTGCAGTTAGTGTGTGTCTGTTGAATCTGCTTACCAAACCAGCAGACCCACTACCCCAGCTTTTAGGGAGATGCAGAGAATTCATTCCCGTTCTGTATTAACAAGCGTGAGTATACAACATTGACAGAGCCAGACAGAAATTCTTGATGTTTCATTGCAGTCTCTCCTCTGCAAGCCATGGGTGGAGTCATGCACTGCCAATAAAAGAATGCTGAATAATTGATTGCGAAAGGAAGTCTGTTTATAATGGGCAATGAATGAGATAAATCAGTTTAAGGACTCCAGAAGCTTCCTCCCCCTCCTCACCCCCATAATAACGCAGTATCAGGAGGTGTATGTGTAGGGAAGGTGATGTACAGTTATGGTCATAGCTTTAAAAGCGTGGCCTTTAAATGTCAACCAGTTCAATGATGATCCCTTTCATAATTAATATTTCATTGTTTTATTGTTTTAAGAAGTTATTGTTTTTCTGCCAGAGGTGTCAGTCCCCTGAGTGTGGAGCTATGTAAACAGTTTATTTGATGTTCATCTATCAACAGTTACCTGCCATAAATTGAGCAAGTGTCTTTTCCATAAACCTCTTGATGTGGCTCATCTAAGTGAAGGGGTTAAAAATCCTTTTTCAGAGGGGAAAAAACCAATTTGTTTTGACTCTCCTTCTTTATTTCCAGGGCTAATTGCCTTTTAATGTGCTTTTTTCCCTAGTACTTTATTTATTTAGTCGATATTGCAGAATTGCATTGCTGCACTTGGGTTCTGAGTTTTATTTAATCATGATCATTTTGAAGCACTGGATACCACATTAATGCTCCAACTTGTCACAGTGTCCTAGAGTAAAAAACATCTGAAGAATGTGGAACATCTGCTTGGTGTTCGTTAGGGTGAATGGTTTTCTTAGAGGATGGATACACACAGTACAGATCCATCCTAGTGCAGCATGCCCAGGAAATCAACATGCAGGTTATAAATTAAAGATCAGCAAAATGTCACTTAGATTTGAATTAAAAAAGTAAGCAGATGGTAGATACCTGTGCATCCTCTGTAGCGGTAATTTGCTTGAGGTTTAACAGCTTGGAGTTACTCAACCAACTTAATTCCGCAGGGAGAATCCCAGCCTTTGAGTTATAAACCAACTGCTCTGGAACATAAGTATTTCTCAGCTCTGTAAGGGTCTGACTTTGTGGATACCTGGCACATCCATACCTTGGTTTATCCAAGATTTATTTCAACTTTTATGGAACTCTTTGTTAAATCGTGTTAGGAATGGGTCCGTGTTTGTGGGATGAGGACTTAAATAGCTTCTCCTCTGCAATACTTGGCAATCCCTTCTAGTTCTCGTTTCCCTGCCAGCTCAGGGATGTATCTTTTCACATCTGTTGTTACATGTCCACCACACAGACAATTTCTGCTTGCTGTTGGCACAATGTTTTGGATTGCTATGTGCATTTAAGACATTTTTCACTGCTTTTTTTTTTAAGGCTTTCTGTGAAGAAATGCCTTTATTGCAGTTGCAACACACTGTAGTCTTCCTCCTCTTTGGAGTTTGCAGTCTTCAAGTGTTTGTAGAGTGTTATCTCATTCAGTTGCTTCATTTAATATCAGCCTAGGGATAGGCATGTTTACTCAGCAATTTAATTCTCCAGTTTTCTGGAGGGTGTGGAGTTTTTTTTGTTCTTTTGGCCCGTGACACGTTGCCCTGGCTCCTTTTTGTTGTCTTGTCGATCAAAGAGTATGGTCTTGGTTGGCAGTTGTGTCCAATTGTTGGCCAGGAGTCTCAGTACTTGCAGCTTTCTATTTATACGTGCCTGCTGTATTTTGCTTTTCTTTACCTGTAGTTGTACACGTTGTTCACCAGTTAACAGAAAGAAGTGGTTTCATGGGAAGGGTCTTCAAAATTGTGTGGTCTGTTGGTCCCTGCTTAACCTCTGGGCAGATCTCCTCAGATGGTGGATGGCTCTTGTGTAGTGGGGGGTCAAGTGGGGTTGGATGATGGTCTGCATCTCTCTTGCCTTTCTATTTACATTGCTTTTATTTCAATTAATCAGTTTTGTAATTGCTAAGCCCTATCCTCAATATGGGGCAGGCCAAGGCCAGTCCTTGCAAGAATAAGGTCATGAGGTTTATTTGTTTGACTTAAGACATTTTCTGATAGGTATGAAGAACTAACTGCTTACATTTGCTGACTCATAATTTTACTTCATAAATCCCTACTGAACTTTCATTGAAGGGATTTTTTTTTTATTGTGCGCAGTAATAAATCTGATAAAATGCAAAGTCATAGAACATGAGGACAAGCAACCAACTATTCAGTGGTATGTTAAGGACAAAAGTAATACTGGTGAAAGTGATGCCAAAGACACATGGGTGATATAAGATTGGAGGTGTTAAGGTTTGTTTAAAAAATTTAAAGGTTCTTAAAGGCATACGGCCAAGCACTTAAAGGTCTTCTTTTTTTCATTGTTTTTAACAAGTAAAAGAGGTACTGTTGTTGGTCATAGTAGTTTAAAATCTTACTAAGATCATAGGCTCACCTGAGGAGTAATCCCATGCTCTTGAAGTTAAGGGATTTTTCTTATGACTAGGAAGTGAAGATTCTTATTCTTTACCTGCTCCTTAGTTAAGTTCCACTGTTTGGGGTGTGCTTAGCTGAAATAGTATTGAAAGTAGGACTTTCGCAGAAAATGACTAATTTTTAGTGGCTTACATAAATGTATGCAGTTTGCCAGACAGATCTATCAAACAGTTTTACACTTATTAGAAACTGAGCTTTAAAACATATTATTAATTGGTGCCCCGGAGCATTTAGAATGTGGTATTTGTTCCTCAAAAGCTTCCAGCTGGCTTTTACTTCTAGACTTGAGCATGGCATTAAATTGGAATTAAGGTTGTGAAGCATTGGGTGCAAAGTGTTGCCATTTACCACATCTTTCCTAATTAATTCCTCATCACTTGCAGTGGTGTGAGCAACTGCAAAATGTAGAAAGATGGTAGTATATACTTGTTAAAAGTGGAGAACATGTGGCATATTTTGGCATAATAGAGAATCCTATCCTTGCTGAATGGTTTGCAGATGTATTGTACTTTGGTGTTAGGCTCAGGTGGGCTATATGTAGCTACTGGAAAGCCATTCACCATCAGTTACTTGGACACCATTTTTCCTTCTATTGTGGACAACCCACAGATGTGTAGACTGTTATCAATGTCTTTCAAGGCAGAAAAATATTATGTATTTAATTGTATTTTGTACACAGGATATACCCGAGAGGAGTTTTGGGATTGATTATGACTCTGGCTGCTTTGTCAAGGATGGGAGACCTTTCCGTTACATCTCAGGTAGCATTCACTACTCACGGGTGCCCCGGTATTACTGGAGCGACCGCTTGTTGAAGATGAAGATGGCAGGACTTGATGCCATTCAAACGTAAGTAGCTGGTGACTTTCAAAGTGATTTGTAGTCCTGGGGGATGTGTGAGAAGTAGTTAAGTAGAATGCTACTGTTGCTGCTTGATTTATTCATTTTTAAATAATAGGTGAGAAGGCTCTGGAGAAGTGAAGGGTGATACAGGGTGACCTCTAAGAGGCTGAGGCAGCTGGGCAGGTTATAGCTGACAGTCCACTTCCCTGCTGATAAACAACACCTCTTGCTTCACAACCCAGAGTGCAATTATGACCTGAAATAAATTGTTGGACTGTGAACTTTGGCAACTACAAAATTGTTGTATGTGCTCTGCCTCTGCCAAGGGCATCATAATTTGTGGTCAAAAGGCAGATGAGATGAGAAGGGATGATAACCTAGTACAACCTAGGTTGTATGGCCCTAAAGCCTTGAAAACGTTGGTGAAGGCTGCAGTAGCACTTAAAGCTGTTTCACCAGGAGTGTTTAAGTTTAGAAAAAATGATTGGGCAGTATGTGTATTTCTTTAAAAACAAACAAAAACCAACAAACAAACAAACCAAACCAAATGCCACAACAGTTTAAACAGCTTTTGGTTGCATGAACCAAACCTTTAGTCCATCTTTTTTGTCTTTCCTACCTGGTTGTATACTCATTGCAATAGGTGAGGCATAGATTAAAAAAAAAACACAGCTTACTCTGATTTTTTCCAAAGCTTTGTTCACAAGGGAAGAATGTTAGAAAAATGTAAGGCACAGTCTTCTCAAGCAATGGTTGTAGTTCCCAAACATCTTTGTTTTTCTTTCTGAAATCATTACAGGACTCATTGTAGAACTTCTCTTTGAAACAGCCTGCTTGTGTGCTATGGGCTGTCCAGCCTGTAGGCCAGGGCACTTTGCTCAGCAGGAGTGTTGTACCATCTCTCCTCTCCTTTCCCTCCCTTGAAATCTGTATTCTGCTTCACCTGCAAGTGGCAGGGTTGCCTTGTACACTGAAGGATGTGATTAGTAGGGGTTAGCATGTGAAGAACAGATGACAGGGAAAGAAAAGAAGTTCCTTTTTTCAAATTTAGGCGTCTCTCTTTTTTTTTTTCTTTTTTCTGTGTGGTAAAACTCTTCCCTATGTTGTGATGGTGTAGTGACTTTTATTTGGTGGGTGTTTCCTGTTGTTTTCTAACAAAGAAAGCAAGTTCTATCTTCCTTCACATAAGAACAATGAGATTAAGGGACACACTTGCTCAGGACAGAGTTGCTGGAATTGCCCATGTAATGTTTTTTTTTTTTTCTGCAATAAAAGTAATCTTAAATGGACCTGAAAATTATACATTTTGATATCTGGCTTGAAGGTCAGCCTGAGTCCTGACAGTGGCTCTGTCACTTCTATGATCTGTAGTGTCTCATACTTTCCTTATGTCTCTGATTTATTTTCCTCTTCCTACTAACACCCGTATATCCTCGGTGCCCTCTGTTCATTTCCAGCTTTTTCAAGGAGTCCCTTCCTTTTTTCTTTGAAATGGCCTGTTCATGCCTCTGCTGCATCACTGGTCTTTTGAGACAGGAATATTTTCTTTCCTATTACGACCCTCTCCACCTTCGTGCCCACCCCTGTCACTGTTGTTTAATGTCAAAATTGCTATGGTAGTTGCTCCTTTTTCTTTTTTTTTTTTCCCTTTTTTTTTTTTCCTTTTGCTTCCTTCTTCTTCCTTTGTAATCTCCCACTAACAGGTTGGTTTTTTTTTTTTCCTTCAACCAGTTGGAAAACTGGACTCAGAAATGGGACTGACTCCTCCAGGCTTCAGTATTTTTGCTAATGACCTGGGTGGTAAAATATCTTATTAAGTTTGCTTAGCATTACCAAACCGGAGAGGCTGCAAGTTTATGAGAAGACAAAATTTATATTCAGAACACTTGCAGCAAAATGGAGAAGTAGTCTGGAAAAGAGCAGGAAGCAATTTCATATGGAGTCTCCTTCTCTGGAGACATTCAAAACCCGCCTGGACACATTCCTGTGTGATCTGCTCTGGGTGAACCTGCTTTAGCAGGTGGGTTGGACTAGATGATCTCCAGAGGTTCATTCCAACCCCAGACATTCTGTGATTCTGTGATAGATATATATATAGTGTGTTGTGTTTTTTTTTCCACTTGTTGAGATCTCTTACTCTGTGCTTTGCATTAGTGTGCTTCCATTATGTGGGACAGAGTGGAGATTGTCTTGTGTTGCTGCTGTTGACTGGTCTCTGGTCTTGGGAGAGCTGAGTTGTTTCTGTTTAGGCATGTGCAGGTAGCATGTATTGCCCTGCGGTTATGTGACCTATGGCCTTAGGTGTGTTGTTGCGGCATCACTGATGGCATACCGTGTTTCTTACAACCTCCTTTTCTTTTTGTAGAGCAGATTGCGATTCTTTATCTTTCTCCCTCATCATTGCTTACCTTTGGATTTTTTCCTACTGTGGTGAAAGGTAGCTCCTCAATTTATGCCTTATGAGCAGAAGGTAACCCTGTGCCTTGCATTTTCTACAAGAATCAAATCCATGTATGTTTCCATTTGGCACTGGTATCTCTCTCTTTCTCTCTTGATGGTAAAAAAGCCAAACCATGCACCAAACCCTTTCATTTTTCTTTGAAGTAGGCAGATTATCAAGCCTTACTGCTCTTGATTATTCCCCCAACAATTCTGCTGTGATTTTGTGTGGATTTGGTAAAAATGGAAATTGCTCTAAGTGATATATTTAGTTGTGGGTTTGGTTTTTTTCTTCTTCAGCCAAACTTTCCTGGATCAGTAAAACCATTAGCAAGAGACTGAGATACCAGTTGGGTGAAGTTGTTCTGGAATGGGCAGCAGCGCTGCCAGACCTTCTGGCGGAACGTGGGAGTTGGACTCCCAACCTTGGGGCCACCTCTGAAGACTGATTTTGCTGCTTGGGTTTTTTCCCATGAGACAGGGAAGGATCTTGCTGTAATTTGAAATATGGGAGCCTTCCTTGTTCTTATCAAAGTGCTCACAGTGAGGCTTAACCACTTCAAGGGAAACAGGATCCTTTTATTACAGGATTGTTCTTGTACGTATGTTGTGGTCAAAGCAAGCCAGACCTGCTCTCCTTCCTGCTTTCTCCTGCCTTGTTTCCAGAAGACTCCTGTGCTGTGCCTTGGTGCATTGTTAAGCTAATGAGTGAGTCAGCAGCTCATGTGAGGCTTTTGAATGGGTGTAGTCAGAATATCTCTCTCTCTATATATAGATATAACCATCTGCACCTGGAAACATCTAAAGCAATAACAGAATATGAGAAAACAGGTGACAGGAAGCTTGGTCTTGCATTAGAGCTTAAAATATGAAGGCCTAAACCTTCCAAATAACAGGCTGAAATTTGATGTTGAGGTTGGCATGCTATCCCAGAAGATGATGGAGGTCAACCTAGGAACTCCGCTCCTGACCTTGCCAGTTAGCGCACAGAGACATCTGTCCTTGTTTTCATTTCCTAAGTGGTGTTTGCCAGCTAGAAGCAAATGCTGTCGGAGACATCTGGAGAGGACTGAAAGTTAGCAGTTTTTGTTTTCTTTTGGCAGGGATGAGATAAACAATTAACCACCAGATGGGGCTAAATATTTATAGGATGTATAGATCAGTGGGGAAGCTTCCTCAAAGAATTGGTAGTTACCTTACAGGATCATAGGTTAAAGAATGTCGAATATTTTATTTGTTTTATTTTATCTGCTGACTTATAAGCAGAATACTGTAAACCTGTAGAAATTCCCTCTAAGAAAGAGCTGCTCTTTAGAATATCTATTAATTTAAAAAATAAGCACAATTTACTTTTGAAAAAGACTGGTGAGTGTGTAATTTAACTAGAATGTATAAAATGCTGCTCTATTATTTATGAGTAGTACAAGCGATTTAATGTTACACTAATTAAAAAAAAACAAACAGCCTGGTATTACAGAGAGAATTATTTTGTACATTAAGGTAGTTAAGTGAGGTTTTTTGGCTATTGACATATTTCTGAAATAGGAGAGGAAAACTGTGACTTTTAAAGAAAAGAGATACAATTTCTATGCTTTATCATATAACCTGTAAGTGGAGAGTAAAAGTCATTACTCAAGTACAGAAGAAATACCACATCTCAAGTTTGAAAAAGGGATGTGGCATTCTTTTATAAAATAATTATTCTATAGCTGAAGCAGTACAGCATTAACAACTGACTATATATTTGTACAATAGTATATGGGAAATATAATTGCTAATAATAACAATTTTAAGGTAAAATGATTTAGTTTGAGGATGTTGCTAGCTGTAGAAAATATACGAGGGGATTAAAGTGTATTGGTCACAACTTTTAGACCAGAGTTTAAAATACATTTATATCATGATTCATTCTGTAAGAAAGCATTTCACATAAATTTTGTTCCCCACTTTCTTCCCTTCTTCTCCACTAAAATTTGCTTTTTTCCCAGGCTTGTGGGGAAGCATGGTTCATAAGTTGAAACTGTTTCTAGAAGAATTTTTCCATCTTCTTCTGTCTGGAGTGTAAGGGAGTTGGGGAAACCTTTTTGTCCTCACCTCGGACACTATTAAGCATGTCTAGACCTTCAGACTTGTTTCTAGAAGAAATTTGTAAACTCTTCAATGAGTATATTTTCCTAACTAACAGGTTACGAGGTGTAGTTAAATTACAGCTAGAATGCTTTTCTCATATTAACCTATAATTTACTTAGCAGTTATAAATAACTTGTTCAGTAGTCTAAAGAGAAAGGAATGTAAGTAGTTGCTGGTTTTCTGTAGTAGTATTTTAGGCAGCTAGAAGCTGTTATGATGTTAATATCTAGTCATCTTTATTTTGCTCAAACAGATGCAGCTTTCTGCTAGAAGCATTTTTTTCAGTGAATGAGTTGCTACATCAACATGCCTGTTAATTCCTCCCAGAAAGAGCTTTGTCATGCTGGTGATTCATAGTCAGACGGTACTTTTCCATGGTACCTGCAGACCTTTTTCCTATTAATACCACTTCTGTATCTCTTCTTTCTCATTTTGTGTTTTTTGCTTTTTCCTATGCGAGAGAGGATTAAGACGTGATACTCTGAATTGCTTGTTGATGTCAGACCATGTTGCTCATTAGTTAAGAGCATTTAGAATCCTGATCGTGTTCACAGATTTGCAGCTGCTCCCCATTTACAAAGCACGTTGTGCGTTACATCACCTGGATGTCAGTAAAAGCTTTGGATATAGTTAGACCTACAAAAGAGACTTGGGATACTCTTCAAAATACCAGATTGCTTTCCCAGCGAATTGTGGGTTTTCTTTTGTGGTTAATTTTTATTCTGTGTGAATCTTATACCAACTAGCCTCTATTTTTTTTTTTCATGTTTGCATGTAGGCATGTCATACAGCAAAGTACCAAAAGTGTTGCTAAGTCAAGAGACATCACCTTTTTTCCTTTTCTCTAATCCTTTAGGCAAGCTTTTCTGTGAACAAATGAAGTTATGTTTACCCGTCTTTGACAAATCCATAGTCATTCATATATATATATATATATATATACACACATATATTAAAAAAAACAAACACCACACACTTAAAACAATTCAGTGGTTCTAAGCAATAGCTTTGAAAACAGTTGTTATGGCTTAGAGCAAACTAAAATTAATCTGCAGTGATAATCTGGATAATGATATATGGAACAGTGAAAGCAAGCACAATTCGATACTCTGGTATTGGCTTTTTTGAGGTAGATTGGTCATTTGTTTGTTTTAAATAGTTTTCTACTTTATCTACTTTGATCTTAAATATCAGCAATCAGCTTGCACCTCTGCTTGAAATTTAGGTGAAGTGCACAAAACTAAATTAATGTTCAATGTGTTTTCATGTGGTTCATATATTCATTAGATGCACATTTACTTTGTTTTACAAATGAGTTAATCATGTGCTTTGGAAACAATTAAAGCAGATTGACAAAGAAATAAAATATACTACACAGCGGGGGAAAAACTGCCTTTTGATTCCTTAGTGTGTCACTTTGACTCCATGCCAGCATATAAATTTTAAGCTTTATCTTTTCAAACAGAGGCTTAAGATTTTGGCATTTGTAAGGCTATAATATAAACTAACGTTGCTGAAAGATTGTGTTTCTGCTTGATGTTTATGTGCATATATGTCTGATTGTGGCTACTTTGGTAGTGTGCTCACGTGAGGGTTCCTGTATTTCTTGCTTTCTGAGAGCAGTGTTTTCTGAACTTTCCCTCTTGGGTAGTTCTTACAAAATTAATGCTGGAACATAGAAACACACACTGACAGTAAAAAAAAAAACAAAACAAAACTGTTGCTTGAGAGGATCTTTGCTTCACTAACCATGGTTTTTGTTTGACAATTTTTTTCTCAAATTTGTCCTCACTGGAACAGTGGCAACAGTTCTCTTAGAGAAATTACAAAGCTATGTACAAAGAAGTAAACACTTGGAGAGTGAGTTTTCCCATTCTCTTGAATCCTTGCTCAGTCTGTACTCATCCTAATTTTAATGTCTGTCTTTTCTGTGAATGCCACTTAGTACTGTCCCAAGCCAAAACTCTCATGGTTGTCAAGCATGGGCCATAAGACACAGCATTACACATAGAAGTTGGTAGGTAACATGTTTGCTTGTTGCCTTACAACCAAGCGTGTGTTTTTTATCTTGCATGAGGTGTTCTGTGGTGAGGTTGTGGTTTCTCAGGTTCTGTAAGTAGCAGAGAAATGTTCTCACGAATGGTCATCTGTTTGGGTGTTTTATTGCTTAGTTGAAACGAGATTTTACTTTGTCCAGGCTCCTGGGCACCTTATCATCCTCTATCTTGACCATTCTTCCCATGCTGACTTTCCAGAACCTGCATTGGTCTGGTCAATGAAAGTATTCAGGACCTAGATGCAACATCATTTGAGGCTTAGACAGAAGAAAGGCCCTGGAGTTATTCTTGTATTTTACTGATCCGAAGACCAGTTCAGTATTACAGATCTCTGAGGCATGTGGTGCAAACAGTTGTTATTCATATTTCTGGTTTAGTCTCGGTTTCCTGTTGGAGAGGGTCCAGAGGAGGCTGCAAAAATGATCAGAGGGCTGGAACACCTCTGCCGTGAGGACAGACTGAGAGAGTTGGGGTTGTTCAGCCTGGAGAAGAGAAGGCTCTGGGGGAGACCATATTGCAGCCTTTCAGTACTTAAAAGGGGCCTGTAAGAAAGATGGGGACAGACTTTCTAGAAGGGCCTGTTATAACAGGACAAGGGGTGATTGTTCTAAACTAAAGGAGAGGAGATTCAGGTTAGGCATGAGGAAGAAATTTTTACAAAGATGGTGGTGAAACACTGGCCCAGGTTGCCCAGAGAGGTGGTAGATACCCCATCCCTGGAAACATTCCAGGCCACGCTGGACGGGGCTCTGAGCAACCTGATCTAGTTGAAGATGTCCCTGCTCGTGGCAGGGGGATTGGAATAGATGACTTTTGAAGGTCCCTTCCAATCTGAACCATTCTATGATTCCTAATGGAGGGTCATTTTCTCTCTTCATAGGTATGTGCCATGGAACTACCATGAAACCCAGATGGGTGTGTATGATTTTTCTGGTGATAAAGATCTGGAACACTTCCTGCAGCTTGCTAATGACACTGGTTTGCTGGTTATCCTGAGAGCTGGACCTTACATCTGTGCAGAATGGGACATGGTACAGCCTTTTGTAACAGTTATCTCATTTCTAGGGTAAATCTAATGCAAGTATTTTTGTCTTAAAGTAGCTGAACATACTTCTTGTGTCCTTGGACAAGACTCTTGGTTTAGTGTGTTAAAATCCACGCATCTTAAGTGACTTCTTACAATGCAAGCTTAATTTGTATTTCTTTTTTCATTTGGAATTATTATTTCTAGAAAATCAAGCTTCAGCTCTCAGTATATGTTTTGTAAATGCCTAAATTCTTCTTACATTTAATAAAAATGGTCACTGAAGTGATATTCTTTCTTTTCTCAGGGAGGTCTTCCTGCATGGCTACTGGAGAAGAAATCTATTGTTCTCAGGTCTTCTGATTCAGGTAGAGGCACCAAAGAGGACTAGCAAAAATACACTTTAGCAGCAAGGTTACTTGCTGTTTGAGACCATAACTTATGCTGAAATGTGAAATATCGTGTAATCTTAGGAGCGAAACCTTCAGTACTTTAAATTAGAAGTGTGCATTCGAGAAGTATACAGAATGAACAAAGGAGGGCAGAAAATTTCCAAGGTATTGACAAATTTAGTGAAAATTGGTGCCAAGAGATAAATTATTGCCACCACTGAGGAGAAGACAGGTAGCTCGCAGCTTTGAGTCTTTCAGCGGCGAACTGGCCACTCGTTGTGGGGGTGTTTCCTGGCTGGTCAGTGTGCATGTAATTCCAGAATTTGTTACGACATTCCTGTATGCTACCTGGTCGTGGTCCAGACATGCATGGATGGGGTGACACAGGAGATTAATGTGCTTACTGGAGTGCATGTTAGGGGACAAAGATATATATCGTATCTGATTTCAGTTCTGCTTAGTGTGGGATAAGTTATCTATTAAAAAAAAAAATAGTACACATAGCAACATTCAAATTTGTTTTCCTGTAGAAATGCATTAGGATGACATGTGTGAGACATTGAAGTCTCTGTGGTGATTTTCAAAGTTCGTCAGTGTTTAAATGTTTTATTTTTTAGTAAAGTGTACTGGAAGCTGGCATTTATGAACAAGTATGGGAGCACATCACTTTATTAAATGCTCTTCTGTTGTAATTTACATATTAAGGACACTAGGTAAAGACTACCCATATATAATTTAAAACAAAAACTAGAAAAAAGCGGAAAAGTGAAACATTTATACTTTGTGTATCACAGATTACCTGGCAGCAGTGGAGAAATGGATGGGTGTCCTTTTGCCAAAGATGAGGCCTCACCTCTATCAAAATGGAGGTCCTGTCATCATGGTGCAGGTAACTTCCTGAAAATCAAATGAACCCAAGCAGCATGGATGCTTATGTTGCTCTTGCAGACACTCCATGGGTGTTGCGTGGTAATGTCACATGTTCCATAACAGTTTCAGGTAGCTGAAATATTCTGATGAAATCCCTTATCCTAAAGAACTGAATGCACTGTTTCCAGAATGCAGAAAGCACTCGTCTGCTCTGTCAAAGTTGTTTCCCAAAACTATAAGAAGCAATAGAGGAAACCTGTGGGGCTTTTTAGATCCGAGTTTCATTCCAGTCTCACATAAAGCCACAATATATTACAATGACCTGAAACCCTCTGACAGGAAAAAGGCAAATAAGGATACCTGCAGATAGAAGCAAAGGCAACATGAAGTGAGCCTAAAGCTTGTGACAAAAACAGCCTCAAAAATTAGTCTCTTTAGTTCTTAGCATCTAACTTAAGCTGTAAATGTTTCAGGACACGATGTTGTGTGTTCATAGTGAGTAGCTGCTCTCTAGCTTCTTCTCCCTTAAACTCCTTCTAGATGTGCAGTGGTGGCTGTTTTGTATTCTTAGTATTTGACCATAACAAAAGCTTTGTTTTAATACTTTTCTTTTTAGACTCAATGGTTGGGGACCCTTCTTATAATATACCCCAAATCATTGCTCTTTACTCAATATGTCTATTGAGTAAAAGCACTGGGCAAAATTATTCCTTGTCAGAAATAAGATGCTTATAACAGGAGTGTCAGAAGTAACCTTCAGGTGTGCATGGCATTGGATCTGGAGCTTGAAAGTCCATCCCTTGAGAAGAGGGCAAGATATGTACCTCTCAGTAGCAGCAGGGTTGTCCTTTTCACCTCAGTCCTTTGAGTCCGTTGCAGGGCTTTGCTGGTCATGTGTGTCTCTTAAAGGTGTCTCTGTTCTGGAGGTCCAATTCTGCTGCAGTTTTGATCATGTCATAACCTGTTCTATAGTTTTATTATTCTGCTTGGGAGGTGGGTTGTAGCTCTCAATTTTTTAATACAAACTGTGTTTTGATCACTGTTGCTAGGTAGCTAGGGTAGCGATTTTATGTGGAGAGTGATTTTTTTTTGGTAGGAAAACTACATATCTCCACAGAATGACTGGTCCACCCTAAGATACAGGTGAGAGGAATGAGTGCCTAGAAGTGTTATCTTCTCTTATTCCTCAGGTCTGGAGTTAAAATGACATTTTCAGCACTGCTGTCAAAGGAAGAGGACAGTTTGATTTGTGCTTTCCATTCTTGGTGTCAGATGCAGACTGAAGCTGGCCACTACTTTACTGATTTGCTTTTACTGCACAGGTAGAGAATGAGTATGGAAGCTACTTCGCTTGCGACTATGACTATCTGCGTTTCCTTCTGAAGCTCTTCCGCCAGCATCTTGGGGATGAGGTGGTGCTGTTCACAACTGATGGTGCAAGCCAGTTTCACTTGAGATGTGGAGCTCTTCAGGGTCTTTATGCAACAGTGGACTTTGCCCCAGGTTGGAAACTGTGGTTTGTTATGAAAAATTCTGTTGTGTTTGTGGCAGGACAAATTCTCCTGACTGCTTGACAAACCTGACAGCTTTGTTTAAATGAGGTCATAGTATCATGATATCATAGAATATCTCAAGTTTGAAGGGACCCATAAGGATCATCAAGTCTAACTCCCTAGCATTTATGTATATTTGATGTACTACTGAACGTACAAGTACCACCCACAAGTATCCAGCTAGAGAGTCATAATCACTTCTTTGCATCATGAAATCAAGAATAAACAATTTACACTGCTCATAGTGCATATCCTCTAAAAATTAGCAGTAATAGTTGGCATTGATTTGATTTTTAATTATTTTTTAAATTTCTTTTTGATGCATGTGGTGGGTTTTTGTGTTTTTTGTTGTTAGTTTTTTTGTTGATTTTGGTTTGGTTTGTTTTTAACATCCTCTGTCTATCTCAGAATCCAGCCCTCATAGTTAATTTATTTTTAAGCCACTGGTTACCGGAAAAATATTACTGCTGAGAAATGTGCACACTGCCACAATTAACTGTGATATAGGAATGAAGAATGGATAAGCAACCACACTGTGTTCAGAAGATGCCCTTTAGATAGAAGAGGAGGGTTAATGATGTAAATGTTTGTATACTGCACAGACTTGGAAAAATCAGTTTAAGGCACAAAAACCACTCCAAGATAGATCTTTCCATGTTGTTTTTTTTTTTTTTAATGTAGCCTTTTTCATACATTATTCCTTCTACTGCCAAAAATATGTGCCTAGCAAGAATCTGCCTTCTTATAAGTAGATTGAAATTGTGAACTCCTTCACATGTATCATTTATGAGATGGTGAGCTACTCTTGGAAGTAGTTATTTCCAGTCCCTCTGGCTTGAGCCACTGGGAGTGATCAGAAGTGAAACTCCTGTCCAGAGGCTGTCTGGCTTCTGTTTTTCCCCATAGCCTTGGTACCACAACCCCAGGCCTTGACTTTCCCAGTAGCAATTCTGACACATCTCAGACTTTTTGATGCCAGGATGTAATTCCTGAGAAAAGCTGGATTTTTCAGAACATGTATCTAAAAAGCAAAACATACATTTGTGCATACGTGTATGTATATATTTAAAATAAGTTCTGCGACTTAAGCACTAGAATCAAAAGTACTGATTCTCATGTTTTCTGAAGTAACTTTCTTGTCTGGGTTTTTGCTAGATGTTGGAAAGGAGATAAGACACCTATTTCAGCAAAATGAAGGACTGGAAAAGTCATGGATGTAGCAACTCACTTTTATTTCTGTCTGCTTATAGGTGGCAATGTCACAGCAGCATTTTTAGCTCAAAGAGGCAGTGAACCTAGAGGCCCTTTGGTATGTCTTTTCACTTAAATTTCTTGTATCATTCCTAATCTTGTAGTAGTTAACACGAGAGGAGTTAGCAAGTGTATTGGACGGTTTTAGGGATGTGTTTACAAAGACATAATTTCCAAGTCAGTCAGAAAAACTGAATAGATGAGCTTGTGTGTGTTTGTCAAATCCACTTTAACTGCTGTTCTGCAAATACTGTTTTGGTCTCAAAAGGTATTGATTTAGTTTCAGTATTTTTCCTTGTTAAGACAAATGTTTACAAAGCAGCGGAAACAGTATGATTAGTTGAGTTAGTGAGGTACATGTGTGGGTGGAGGTTAAAAGCAACATTAAAAGGGCAGGTTAGAAGTTGCTTCCTGTTTTCAGCTGCCCTAGAGGTTTTACACAAGCTATAATGGGATGCAATATCACTGGAAGCCATTTTGATAGAAGGAGAAAGCCCACTGAGGGTGCAAGATTATCTCTGTGCTGTGAAATTGTTTAGAATGTCATTTGAATACTTGAAAGATTTATTTTCATTGCATCTAGTCTATATATGCTGTTATTCAGAGATTTTATTGCTTCCATCATTTATTTGAATGCTAAGCATCTGAAACACGTTCATATTGACAGGTTCCAAGGAAATCCATGTTCTTGGGTACTTAAGCAATGATCTTCAGAGGGTCCCTATAAAAGTATTGAAACAGTCCTTCGATTTCTTTGACCACTAATTTGCTGAAAAGGACTGTCTTAGTGTATTCTTTACTGTATTTATAGTGGTTTAAAAACGGCTCAAATGAGTCAAGGTGCCTTTTTTCCTTCCCACTTAGAGTTAGTAACCTTAAATCACATTGTATTCTGCTCTTGTGCCTGCTTCATGTTTTCCCTTCCTCTTTTGTCCTTCCTCCTTTCAGGTTAATTCTGAGTTTTATACGGGATGGTTGGATCACTGGGGGCACCGTCATTCTGTTGTGTCCACAGAAACTATAGCTAAAACACTTAATGAAATCCTGGCATGTGGTGCTAATGTTAACCTGTAAGTGTGTTTAGTAGAGATTAATTTGGGGGGGGTTAATTTTCCTAATTCAGCAAATCTGATTTAAGTGGATGTTTTGTTTCCCTTTTTAGGTACATGTTTATAGGTGGGACTAACTTTGCCTATTGGAATGGTAAGAAATTATTTAAGTAGTACTAATGATGTACGGGAGCTGTTTATAAACTGTCTAGTAGTGTATTCTGTGAGAGAATAAGCTATGCCTGCTTTCACATGGCAAAAGGTGACTGCACTAGCTGTTCTCTGTCTATTGCTGGCATGTTGTACTAAAGCCACATGGTATTTATCCTTGCAAAGGTTACTTCTGCTTCACTCAGTCCTGTGAAACAGTGGAAACATGGATAAATTTGTTTCCCTTCAGAGTATTTCTGAAGACTGTATAATAGAGCAGTGTGAGCTCAGGAGGACAGTGTCCTCCATCAGAAATAGTTTCTGTATGCCAATCCCAAAGCCTACATCGAATCTCAAACTGTAGCAGAGTCTGGCTGTGACAGGAAAGAATTCTGAAAGCTGATAGCTCTGGGAAAAAACCCAACTCTTTCACTGTTTCTGTTGCTTTTTTTCCCCACTCCCCCTCCTTTAGGTGCTAATATGCCCTATGCGCCACAGCCCACTAGTTATGACTATGATGCTCCACTGAGTGAAGCGGGGGATCTGACAGAAAAATATTTTGCCTTGAGGGAAGTCATTGGTATGGTGAGTGTCCCTAGGACATGTTTAGAATGGTTTTTTGAAGCATACCTGATATACTGCAAACTCTCTTGCTTTTGTGTTGGTATAAGTTACTTCTGAATTTAGCGTTTTCTGCAGGTGAGGGAAGTAAAGTAGAACAAGGCAAATAGGCCAGCCTAACCGCTGCAGCTCTCTGGCTATCCTTTCTGTCCTGATGGCTCCCTCCTTCCTTTCAGAGCTGGGGATACAGGTGCAGGTCTGACACTGACATGATTCAGCTCTCCCTTTTTGCTGCATTTGTTTTCTTTTGACTCAAGGTCAGTGAGCTGGTCTGGCTGGCTCAGTCAGATGAGAACCAGCGCAGGCACAAGGGGAGCAGAGGGAGGCAGAAAAGCTTTTGCTGGGAGTAGAAATGGAGGAGGAGGGAACAAAGCTTTACCCTTGTGGTATTGATCAGCTGTTCAGTCAACTTGGGCTCATCACTCAATGTTAGCCTGATATGCACTGAAGCTTAGTGCTTTGGCTGTTTCTGTCCTAAACTTCATGTTGTGGTTTTGGGCCTCTGTCAGAAGGAATGTGCTTATCCAAATGAACACATCTTGTTTTTGTGATGCCACAAACAGTAGCTACTAGTGGGTGTGAACAGATTTGCCTTTGCTGTAAAAATGCACAGTAACTCTACAAACCGGAGATCGAAGTGACACATGGAAACTGCATCTGGGATTTTGAATAGCCTTGCATTGGAGACCGTTCCGACGAGGCTTAGAAACAGAGTCCATGGGAATCCCAAGGCTCAGGCTTGTACTTGCTGTCCTGTTGCATGCCAGCAACATTCCTATTCACTAGAAGATGTTTTTTTCCTGAGAGTAGATGTACCAAAATTATACTACACTTTCTCTAGGGTCAAGCATGCCTTTTTCTCCGTATATGTGGAAGGCCTGCTGTGGATAATTTTCTTCGATTTCTCCATTATTCCTAAGCATTCCATGGATGGGATAATTTTGATAGTCATTCAAGGGAAGCCTCTTGTCTTGATATAGCTTTTCTCACCAGATAAATTCCCAAACTTCCTGTTTTTGAGTTGTTTTCTTCAAGGCAAGATCCCTATCTGAAATGTAAGTAGTGTTCTGCTGCACTGAAACAGCTTTGATAAGATCTGAAGTGTTCAGTATAACCTAAGGTGTGTTGGGTCATGGCACAGCTTCTTTTTGATGTGGTTTATTTATCGCTTGCCTTCCATATCCATAGGATCTCAGTGAAGTTTTCCTGTTTCTTCTATGAGTTCTGAACCCATAACAGTCTACTCGCTCAGCTGCAGTTTGAGGTGGACCTGACAAAAAAGAAATTAAGTTTCCTGTAACAAATGACTGCATTCAACATGTTTGCTGTGCTACAAAGCCAACACATTATAATCTTCCTTTACTGTTTCCATCAATAAAGAAGAAAGGTTTCAGTCTACAGCTTTTTTTCAATTGCTGACAGCATTTTCTAATTTTTACTGTTTGGGTTGAACTTTCCTGCTTTTGACTTTTTCTTTTGGGTGAACGTTGTTTTTCTTTTCTTTAAGCCTGAATTTCTTGATGACTTTCAAATACAGAGAGGAAGAAATGAACTTGTTACTGGAAATATAAATTAGGCTTTCATCAGTCCATAGTCAAGATTTCACTGGAGAGCTTTGGGAGTTATACTGCTGTGGTCTGTTTAAAAACAACCAACCAACCACAAAACAATAGACCAACTAAAGAAATAAATAAAAACCCCCCTTTATCTTGGTTCAGAGATGACCTTTTAAGCATGCGTTTTGTGCTGGATGTACCATGTGTAAGCCCATCAAATCATGCCTTGTGCAAAAACTTTCGAGCTGAAGTCAAAGTAAAAACCCTTTAAGAAAAAATGCCCTTTCAGCCCCTCACCAATTTTGTTTAAAAAAAAATAAACCCAAACCTAGGAGCTGCCTAAGTAAGCACTCAGAAGTCACCGAATGTGCAGATTAAGACAGCCTTCACAAGGGTGGTCGTTTGTGCTTGTGTATTAATTAACAGGTTGGCTTAGATTGCTTGATCATGTGGGTATCTCATCTGCAGAGTTTTTTTTTCCCCTATAACATGCAGACAGGGCCATGTTCAGTAAATGAAAGAACAGATGGGAGGAGTGGACATCACAGGAGACAAGTGATGGTAGGAAAGGGAGAAGGGGATGATGGCAAGGAGGAAATAAGGTTGTAGGCTCAGAAAGGAGGTGGTGAGGGTATGGGGCAGAAAGCCACTCTCTAGACTTGCCATTCCTCAAAGGTGTCCAAGAAAGTGGTGGAAATCCTTCACCCCTTCTCTCTGCTGATCTCAGGTGTTCCTTCCTAGACAGAGAGGACAGGAAATAGCCTGGCGGTCAGTGTGTTTCCTTTTCTTTTTTTTCCTGTGATAGATTGGGCAGTTGTCTAGACCAGGACCAGAGGGAAGCTAACAATGGGACCCGAGGGGTTCATGGAGCTGTGGAGGAGGATGTGGTTGCAAGACCTGCTTCTCAAAGAAACCAGCCCAGTCAGTAATGGATTAGCCAGTGGTGGGGGAGCATAAGGAAAGGAAAGGCATGAGAGCCTAATAGTTCCCATAGGGAAGTGCTGCTAAGGAAGGATCAGGTGGAAACATTGCTCTGCAGACTTGGAAAGGTTAACTCGAACTCCCATGGATTGGGGAGATGGCTGCAGGGTTGTAGAAGACAGTAACATGAGCTCTAGCCACAGGAGGGCTCCAAGGGTGCTGTGATTCTTTGGCAGCACCTTTGTTCACTGTACTTTTTACTGTTACCTTGAGTTGAGTAGTTATTAGAAAACGTTTTCCATTTGTGATCACGTCAGACTAGATGCAGCAGTAACCCTTTAGCACAGTGAGATTGTCTACTTTTAGCTGAAGTTCTACTTTTATAAGTTGTGAAGTGCAAAGTGAGGTTTCACTTAAAGCATGTTTGTATTTAAGTTTTATGTGTGTTTTTTTTTTTTCCTCCTTCCATTTCTAGTATAAGCAGTTACCAGAAGGTCTTATCCCTCCGACAACACCCAAATTTGCATACGGGAGTGTTCGCTTGCAGAAGGTAATTTAACATCAGTAATACACCATGTATCTTATTGTAATGCTGTATGTTTGCTTTTAGTAGAAAATGTTTGAGGGTGTCATGGCAGTCTCTGGATATCATACAATATAAAGAGGAAACCTTGAAAGCATCCTTTCAGGAAGGACGGAGCAGAGCTTGAGATTCATCTCTTAAGTATTCCTAGGTGTTTACATTTTGAAACATGGAACACTTATTAATAAGACTTTCAAATTAATTGAGAAGTTTCTTACAAGGTTTGTGAACATCTGTGGCTGATGAGAGAAATTAAATTAATTTCCTGCCAAGGGAAAATCATGCAGAACCCGTGCCATATCCTTTCTGACAACAGTGGTGTAACTGGTCAGCACATAAGTAGATGAGGTTTGTCCACAGCACCATCATTTTAGGACCAGTGACAATTTTCTATGAAATATGGCTGAGAACTAGGTTCCTGCAGTGAGGATAGAGGATGGTTTAAGGCGGGCAGAAGAGACAACAGGTATGAATTTGTCTATATAGATTCTGCTGGGCACAGACAAGTTGTTTTGAGGTGGAGGATTACTGCAGTTGATGTGCTGGATACTATAATTCATAGTGCTTCGACTCTGTACTTTTAATTTGGCAGCCACCTTTCCAGTCAGCAGCGTATCTGATCTGTTACACATGGCAGCTGAAATGTTGCAGAATTTGGTAGTGATAAGGCTTTGCAGATGTTTTCAAGTCGTCCCACTCAAGTGGTGGGCAGAAATACTTTTTATATAGAAGTGATTCACCAGTGAAATTGAAACAGATCTGTATCATTTTCAGGAACCTTTGAGTCTCTTCAGACCTTTTTAAGGCAGGGGTTGCCATGTGAGGTTTCATTGAACTATCTTACGTTTGGTAGTGACTGACAATATACTGTTATCAGTACACCCACTGCTTCTACTGCTGTCGTAGGCTGCCAGCATTTGGGAGCCTATCAGTCTGATTTTTGACTCTCCCATCTTCTCGTGGTTCCCAGCTCGCAGACAGGGCTGTCCAATTTCAGTAGAACAATGAACTTTCATGCCTTCAAGAAATGAATGCTGCAGGGTTCCTGGCCCACACACCTGTCTTACAAAGGAGGAGTCAGATGACTAAACTTGCTCAAATGTCGCAGCTTTGACACAGTCATCGTACTGGAAGCTCTGTTCCTGCAACTTCTCACCTTCTAGACTTCTTGCTTTTTTGAGAGGAGGTGTCTGAGTCTCCACCCAGCAGTTTCAGGAATCTACATGGCATGTCTGAAGTGCCAGGTGTGAGGTTCCTGTCACTACCCATACAGACACTGCCATCTGAACTGAAGGCCTCTAGAATTGTTTTATGGCAAGAAGGCTGCTTTTTGCAGCTTAACTTCAGCAGCAGTTTTTTCTTGTGCTTGGTTACTCTGCAACACAGGATGAATCTCAAATCACAGAGGGTTCATTCCCAGCCAAAGCTGTCCTCCCAACTCCATCATGTGCTCTAGCCCCTGCTGGGACCAAGCCTGGTGCACCTCATTGTATGGAGAAGCCTGAATGCGTTGGGGTGAATATAAAAAAGGAATAGTCTAAATAATGAGACTTAGCTTTGGTAACGGTAAACTTCCCAGCTATATCTTTTGCAGTTACAGTGCTGAAAAAGCACTATGTGAAGCTTCACTGTGCAGTCGAGGTCCAGCAGTCAGCCTGCTGTGCAGAGTATTGAATCTGCTACAGTGGACCAACTCCCTTAACACTTTTGTGGAAAGCAAGAGGGAAAGGAGCCTCCAGATTATTTTCAGAAGTCATATGCTGTAATTTACAGAGGTGCATGTAACCAGAGCAGGCTAATCTTCCCCCCCACCCCAAGATATTCTGTGACTATTCAGTCCTCAAGTACCTGATCAGCTACTCAGGACCTAAATTTGAAGAAAAGAGATCTTTGCCTTTAGTGGTGCTGCCTGTCATATTTGCTGGTTTTGGAGGTTTGCAAATAGGCTGCCCCTGATTAAAATAATTTAGGAATTCAGGCTAGTTGGGGAGGGAAAAGAAGTAAAAAATAAAACTACAAACAAGCGAACAAAAAAACCTCCCCTGCGGTTTTCTGATCAGGCAGTTGTTCATTTTGAACTGTTGAATTATATTAAAGAATTCTGCAGGGTGGGGGGGAAAAAGAAAGGTAATTTATTAAAAGATGCTGGGGACACTGACATTGCTACAGAAGAGCAGAGGACAGGAAAGCAGGTGATAAGGAAAAAGTCTTCTTACATACATGCAAAAGAGAAGTGTTGAAGATAAGGAATGAGGGCTGACAAAGACAGAACAGCAATAGATGGGCTCAAGAAATGTGAGCAAGATGACAGTGTGTAGGGACTTAAGCCCCAGAATGTGGGCATCACCCTTTCCAGAGGGAAATCAATGAATCTTGGTGCCTGCAATGTGTCTTTGTGTCCTGGGAGCAGGTGGTAGTTTCTGGTCACCACTTAAAAGCGCCCTGAGGAGTTCTTGGTCACAAGGAAATGTCTGTCCCAGCACTGCAACCTGCAGACTCTTAGGTTCTGGACATGTCTCCAGTTCTTGGGATGTGGAGAGCTCAAGCAATAGCAAGTAGCAGGTAACACTTATATGAGTTGGAGACAGAAAGAAGTTAAGTAAACAGGATGCTGCCAGTAGTTGATATCGTTCCTGTTGGAGCTATTTTGTTTCTTGTTTTTTTTCATGTTTGATCTTACACTTTGGTTTTGAAGATAAAAATTATTGCTATTTTTCATTATTAATAGTAGGCATCTGTTGTTTTACAGGTTGAATTCTTTTTAAATTCTTGACAGTATTTGTAATTTTAAAATTCACCGTTAAGCTTCTGTTATACTGCTTGCCCACTAAGTAGCAGTCATCAGGAACTTGCAGCAAGAGCAGATCTTTTTTTTTTTTTTAAACACACCACTGAAAAGCGAAATCTGAACAAAAATAATCCATTGAAGTTTCAAAGAAACGAGCATCTACCAGCCCAGTCCGTGAGTGGATGATATGTGGTTGACTTGTATTCAGAACAGAAGCCCTCTTGGTAGCAGGAACTTTAAAAAAAGTCAAACAGGCACATGTGCAACTGCCAGGACTCAGTTCAGAGGGCACAAAGCAGCACTTATTCCCAGTTTGTAGCTCATTCAAGTGACCATGGGTGTCTTAATACTACTTTATTTCTAATTTCACTGTCTACCTGGAGCCAAGACTATTCATGCTCATATGATTGTTTAGTTCCCTAAATCAACTCTGTCAGTGTCTGTGCAAAAATTCTTGTCTCTTGCTTCACAGATGTTGTACAAAAACCAGCAGTTCGGTCTCTCCCATGGCCTGTCAGGTCCAGCATATTGCTTTGACATGACTGGTGCCCTTAGAGGAGCACAAGGAATGGGGCACATACACAGTCCAGAGCATTTGGAGAATTTTACTCTTTGAAAGCTGATTATTATTTTAGTTACAATGTTTAAACTGAAAATGTAAGAGCAAACTATTAATACTTTAATCAAAATTTTGCAAGCCATCATTTGACTGAGAGCCTTCTTGCCAGGGTGAACATGCTTAGCTATGGACTAGTGAGGATGGCCCAGCCTCCAGGTGGTGATGGCATCACCCTTTGTATGGTTTTGGCCTCTTTTTGTTTTCTTCTTCTTTGTTTAAAGAGTTGAGATAAGCTAATTTCAAAAGTCTATTTAGGTTTATGTGTATGTGCTCATTGTGGTTTAACGCTGGTGGACAGCTAAGCCTCATGCAGCTGCTTGCTCACTCTCCCCTAGTGGGATGGGGGAGAGAATCAGAAAGGTAAAAGTGTGAAAACTGAGATAAAGACAGTTAAATAAGTAAAGCAAAAACTGTGTACACAAAGAAATAAGGAGTTCATTCACCACTACTCTTCAGCAGACAGGTATTCAGCCATCTCGGGAAAGCTGGGCTCCATCACGTCATGGTTACTTGGTGAGACAAACACCATCGCTCCAAACATCTCCTCCCTTCCTTTTTTCCCTCCCCAGCTTTTATTGCTGAGCATGACATCATATAGTCTGGAATATCCCTTTGGTCAGTTGGGATCAGCTGTCCTGACTGTCTTCTCCCAACTTCTTATGCACCTCTGGCCTGATTGCTGGTGGGGTAGTCTGAGAAGCAGAAAAGATGTTGACTCTGTGGAAGCAGCGTTTGGTGGTAACTAAAACATTGCTGTGCTATCCAGACTGTTTTCAGCAGAAATCCAAAACACAGCCCCATACTACCTGCTATGAAGAAAATTAACTTGCAGCCAAAACCAGTACTATACTAAAGAAATTGTGTGCATAGATGATCCATACTGACTTCTGTCACATACAGGATTCACACAAAGTAATGTACATTTTAGTATCTAGTTTAATATTTCAGCACTGCTGACTTTCATGTGCACTCTGCAAAAATTCAGTACTTCTGTTATTGAAGTAGCCTCAGAAGTTTGTATTGCTGTGAATGCACTTATAGTGTACAGTTTTACATTACTTCAAATGCCTAATTTTTTACATTTTTCTCGAGCATTTGAAAGTCAATCTGCATTTAAGAAGTATTTTGAATGTCTGGTGTGTAATTACCACTGAACAGTGACAGTACTTCTAGTGAAACAGGCTGACACCTTGTGTGAAAACTTTGAAAGCACTTGATTTGTTGAGCTTGTAAGATGCCCGGCATATTGTATACATCTTGACTAACATCAGACTGATAGCAGACTTTGAGAAAGAACTGTAGATGGATAGGAAACTATAATGACAAAAGGAAATTGCTGATGGCAATGAAAATAAATTTAATTGTACTTGTAAGTACTTGTTTTGCAAGGTACTTATGCGTGCAGCTAGCCTAAACCTTGCTCCCAGTTTCACTAAAACCAGTCCAGCCACTTCTCTGTGACACTGAATTGCAGCCTTAGGGTTTTAAAAATAATTTAAGACTAAGTAGGGTAAATTAATCTTGCATAACTCTTGATGGAACCAAATAGTATCCTTGTTTAGCTCAGAATGATTCCAGAGTAACTCACTGGAAATCAGTGGCATTTTCCCTAGCTGGATTATAACTAGTTGAATACAATTTAATAATATTGTTGGTTTGTGTTACTTGTCCAGAGCAGTTGTGTTTGTTTATAGAACTTTTGTGAGAAACTCTTGGGTTAGTTCTCATTAAACAATAAAAAGTCACTTTTATTTTTATGAATGCATAGCAAATTCAGAACATCTGGATTTTAAAAACATTGCTCCACCTGTAGCATGTTTCTTTCTATTGTATTGTTAATGTGTCTGTCAGGTTGATGAAAGGGCTTAAGATTTTTTTGCTTTCTGGACAAATGCAGGTGGGTGGCTGGATGTGCAAGGTGTTACGTTTGGATTGAAATTTACTGTCCTTCATATATCTGCTTTTTCTATGCTGCAGGTGGGCACTGTGGTGGAGGTTCTTGACAGGCTGTCAGCTGCAGGACCAGTGAAAAGCACTTACCCATTAACCTTTGTTCAGCTAAAGCAGGTGAGGATTTCTTCAGCAGGCACTTGGCAGTAATTTTGTAAAGTTTATTTGAACAACCCTCTGTACTGTATGGCTCTTCTTATGTCCAATGTCTTAAACCTTACCTCAGCACAGAAGTAATAGTATCATCAAGGTTTCCAGGATTTTTGCATTGGAGACTTTTCCATATTCTAAAATTTTGTTGTCTTGCACCCAAGGTTTTCCTGTTTCCATAAATGTAGGTATATATGCCATCCAGGCTTTCACCTTTATCTCTCTCCTCTCTGGAGTATTGATTTTAATTTTCTTAAGAGACTCTCTTTTAATCTTTTTTTTTTTTTCTTTTTTTCCTTCACTATTCATTTTCCTTATCCTGGTGTTTCTTTGCCTCTCCTTACCTGCTATCAGAGTGAGCATGGTCACTGAGACACCAATTTCTCATATAAGTCAGGGGGCCTGGAGATCGGGCAGTGCAATCCATTTGATGCTTCTATAGGCCTCCTACTTATATAGTAAAAGAAAAGGACTACAAATATGTGGTGAAGCAAGAGAGAGAGAGAGAAACCTTTGGGAGCAACTTCTTAGAGTTGTTGCAATCCACTGTCAAAGTCATTCACCCAGTTGGTTGAGATAGGAAAAATACCTTTCACTGCATCTTCCTGTAACTTCTGCTGATTCGCAGTCTCACCTGTTTTCTCTGTCAGTCTCTGCCTTAGTTTCCCTGTCATTTTTGGTGACCCTCCATATCTTCCCTCACAGTCAAAGATCTGTCCCTTGCTGCTAAGGGGTTGCCTTTCCCTTAAGGTTACATGGCTCCTTGGTCACTTCTGCGCCAAATTTTGCAGAGACTGGTCCATGGGTGCTAATTGCCTGCAGCTAAAATAAACCACTTAGAGAGAATATGGTGATTGTAGTAGCTGGGTGAGGGAGAAGAGAGGTGACCAGTTCATCAGGTGCCGGGGATATGGCATTAGTCAAGCATGGGTTCAAAGCTCAGATCTTTCCTTTCCAAGCCGTGAATACAGATGTGTGAGAGAAGCTGCAGGTGGTGTGTTGCAGCTGGATGTAATTTCTAGTGGGCTTTTCTGTCGCATCTTCGGGCCTTCCTGCTCTTAGTACTCTGCTTAGGACAAGTTCTGAGAGAAGATGGCAGCCAGTGGAACTTCCTAGTGTGTTTGGTTTTTTTCCCCTTCTCTCTCCCCCGTTTTTCCTCCTTCCCCCCATTTCTGGACACCTTGTTGCAAGTGTAATTCAAATATAATAATTATAGCAGAATGAAAATGGCTTACTCTCACTTCTTCCTGCCGGGGTTATGTTCTAATCCAAGTCTTGAAGATAAATGGTTTTGTGGCTACTGAGTGAAAGAGATTATACATTTTTTGACTTGTTTTTAATTTGTGTTTCACATTGTGATAAGAAAAACATTCTAACGAATGTGACTCTTTTTTGTTGGCTTTCCTGATAGGGAACTTAGTGAAAAATTTTCCAAAATGTTCCTGATGTAAATCAGGTAGTTTTTAAAATGAGGTCAACTTCATGAATGTGTCAGTTTATGGGCACTGGGTGGCAAGTGCATTTTCAACTTTGTTATATAGACGCAGTTATGAAAGTATTTTCCAGCTGTCTTTTCATTGTTTTTAATGAAGAAATTATACTGTCAGTCATAAACTGCTTGATTTTATTGAGGAAATACCTTCATAGCTAAGTCCCTTATCTTTTAGAGTTATGTAAATATTCTGATGAAACATTTATAAATGGAAACTCTGTGGAATTTGTGCCCGTTACTTAAAGGTCAAAGTGAACTCTAATCTGAAGCTGGTATCTGTGATAGATGCTATCTGAAGTGAATTAAATTTAACATTTCAATCCGAGAGTGTAGGCAGGAATATGAGATGTTTCTAATTCATGATCTGAACCGAAGCTACGGAATGACTGGGTTTATTAATCTGTTTGGTGTTTTTTCCTTTCTTTTTTCAGTATTTTGGGTTTGTACTGTACAGAACTAAGCTTCCAAAAAACTGTACAGAGCCAACACAACTGTCTTCACCTTTAAACGGAGTCCATGATCGAGCCTATGTCTCTGTCGATGGGGTAAACGCTGTTTGCTGATATTCATTTCTGCTATGAGTTTTATTCACAAAAGTAATGGATACAGTCTGCCTTTTTTTTTTTTATTCTTCCTTTCTCCACCTTACCAAAACAACTTTATTAGATAATCTTCCTTAACCAGATGAAGAAAGTAAGGAAGTATATAGTTGATTAATACTAAATGTACATATTCAAAGTTCAGAAAATATTGACTGTTATTTCTAATAAATTACAGTATCACAGTATCACAGTATGTTTGGGATTGGAAGGGACCTCAAAAGATCATCTAGTGCAATCTCCCTGCTGGAGCAGGAACGCCTAGGTGAGGTCGCACAGGAACATGTCCAGGTGGGTTTTGAATGTCTCCAGGGAAGGAGACTCCACAACCCCCCTGGGCAGCCTGTTCAGTGCTCTGTCACCCTTACTGAGAAGAAGTTTTTTCTCAAATTTAAGTGGAACCTCTTGTGCTCCAGCTTGATCCCATTACCCCTTGTCCTATCATTGTTTGCCACCGAGAAGAGCCTGGCTCCATCCTCATGACACTCACCCTTTATATATTTATAAACATTAATAAGGTCACCCCTCAGTCTCCTCTTCTCCAAACTAAAGAGACCCAGCTCCCTCAGCCTTTCCTCATAAGGGAGATGCTCCACTCCCTTCATCATCTTTGTTGCCCTACGCTGGACTCTCTCCAGCAGTTCCCTGTCCTTCTTGAACTGAGGGGCTCAGAACTGGACACAATATTCCAGATGTATCAATTTTTGAGAGATTTGAATGTTGATACAGATTCATGACCAGTGCGTGGGGGGAAGCACAAAACCAAACCAACCAAACAACAAACAAACTACAAGAAGGGGTTTACTTGCAGGTTGATGAAATACATTAATGGTATATATGCTTATATGCTTGGTGGCTTTCTGCAGTTATTTTTTTTCTTTTTTTTTTTTTTACTTCTTTTTTTCCTTTGAGGGTGGGGGGAAATGGAAACCTGAGCCTGTGTCTTACCTTATGAAACTGGCTTCTGACCACAAGTTTAAAAAAAAAAAAGTTTATTCTGCAGGATGTGAACTTTGCCTTTTTTTCCCTTAAGCAGGGTTTTGTTCCTGCTTAATGAGAATTAATATAAATTCATAGACTTTGATAGCCTGTCTTTTAATTATTCTTTGACCTGTGCTGACTTTCATCACCTTTGTGTCCAGGTCAATCTCTTCTTTCCTTATGTTGTGGGAGTGGAAGTAAATAAAGCTAAATATTGATGCGAACTTAATTGGACAATGAAGCTCATTTTAATCACTGATCTTGCCAAAATCTTTTCAGTCACTAGACTAAATTTGGGAACTTGCTTTTTGTGAGTCAGGTGCATCTTCTAACAGTTGGAGTTAGTTGAATTCAGCTAAGGAAAGAGATGGTGTCAGATAAATGCTGTGTAGTAGCACATCCAATTGATGTACTACAATGTGAATATTGACATAGCAGGTTTTTGTATCTATGTGTGCTTGCATGCAAGAGGAGGAAAGGAAGACTTTTTTTTTTTTAACTGTTCTTGTTTTTCCTTTGTCCTGTCCCTTTTCTTCATGCAAGTTTAAGAGACAAATAACAGGGTTGTGTTGTTTTTCAATGGTTTTCTTCTTCCTCTTGGTGTCATTCATATAGATTCCTCAAGGTGTCCTTGAAAGGGACAAATCTCTTATGATAAATATAACTGGGAAGGCTGGAGCAAATCTGGACATCTTGGTAGAGAATATGGGCCGAGTCAACTTTGGTAGATACAATAATGACTTTAAGGTAAGTAAAATCAATTGTGTTAGTGGATTATGATGGCTTTTCCTCTTTTCCACAGGTTAAAAAAGGAAGTAATAGATTAGAAAAAGCAAAAGGCTCAGAATTACACAGCTGTAACTTTACCTCAAAATTTAACTACTTGATAGGTTTCATTTGAGTTTTTCCTGTCACTGAATCATAGAGTACTTTGGGTTGGAAGGAACCACTAAAAGTCACCTAGTCCAACCTCCCTGCAATGAGCAGGGACATGTTCAACCAGAGCAGGTTGCTCAGAGCCCCATCCAGCCTCTGAAATTGAAGTAGGATTAGAACTGACAGACATCTTTTAAATAGTTTTTGTTGGTTCACTTATGTTGTCAGCCAAAGTGTTGCCCACAAGACTTTCAGGTTGAGTTGAGCCTGTAGCTAACATTTGAAATGTGTGAAGCTGTTTGGATAAACTCCAAAAATGACTTGGAAAGCAGTTGAGAACTTGATCATACTTTGAGAACTGTGAGTCCTGGAGTTGTAGTTGTGTCTGTATATGTGTGTATAAATGTACACTTTTTTAATCTCTTCATGTCCTATTTCATTTGTTAGCAGTGTACCCTTGCAGTATTTTTGGTGTGGCTTGGAAAGGCTGTCTCACGAGCACTTTACTGTGTAAAACTGGCAGTTCATATTTGGACTGATCAGGTGTTGGAGATAATGATCATAAAGCTTCTGAATGCTTCTGGGTCCATGCTGCACTTTGGGTCTGTCACCTCCATGCATGAGTGGCTGTGGTGGGTTGCCCTTAGCTGGCTACCAGGTGCTTACCAAGCCACTCTATCACTCTTCCTTCATCAACAGGATGGGGAGAAAATACAACAAAAAGCTCATGGGTTAAGATAAGGACAAGGAGATCACTCAGCAGTTACTGTCATAGGCAAAACAAACTCTACTTGGGGAAATTGATTTAATTTATTGTCATTTAAACGGAGTAGGATAATGAGAAACAAGAACATGTCTTTGAAACACCTTCTCATTACCTCTCTATTCTTTGCAGGCTCAGCTGCACTCCTCACTCTTCTGCCTTCTTCCTCCAAGCAGCATAGGGAGATGGGGACGGAGGATGGGGTCAGTTAGTAACACTTTGTCTCAGATGCTCCTTTCCCTTCACACTCTTGCCTGCTCCAGCATGGCATCCCACCCACAGGAGACAGTCCTTCATGAACTTCTCCAACATGTGTCCTTCCCACGAGGGGCAGTTCTTCAAGAACTACTCCAGGGTGGGTCCTTTACCAGAGGTGCAGTCCTTCAGGAACAGACCGCTCCAGTGTGGGTCCCCCAAAAAGTCACAGCTCCTGCCAGGAGACTGCTCCTGTATGGGCACTCCAGAGGTTGCAGCTTCATTCAGGGCACATCTACCTGCTCTGGCATGGCGTCCTCCAAGGGCTGCACGTCAGTATCTGCTCCACCATGGACCTCCGCGGTCCATAGGGGGACAGCTGGCCTCACCATAGTCTGCACCACAGGTCTGCTCTGGCACCTGGAGCACCTCCTGCCCCTCCTTCACTGACCTTGGTGCTCAGGGCTGCTTCTCTCCCATTTTCTCTCTCCTCTCTCACAACTGCTGTGCAGTGGGTTTTTTTACCCTTTCTGAAACATGTTATCACAGAGGTGCTACCAGTGTCACTGATGGGCTCAGCTTTGGCCAGCGGTGGGTCCATCTTGGAGCCAGCTGGAACTGATGCTGTGTGACATGGGAGCAGTTTCTCGCATCTTCTCACAAAAGCCAACCCTACTGTATCAAATTTACGTGGCAAGGTTTTGGTAATGCAGGGGTTGTCTTGTCTTGTGTTTTTGCTGTGTTCAGTCCCACAGGATGCTATTTTTAGTTTCTGATATTACTGGGTTGCAAGTAATAATGAAGTAGTGACAAAGCTTTACAATTAGAAAGAGATTTGCAGCTCCCTAAATGCAAGAATCTCTTAAACACCCTCTAGATTTGAGTTGGCCTAAATTGATTTGGTGGTGTTCAGAAAGCTTGTCAGGTGTTCAGTGACTGTCCAGATTAATAGCTGTCTGATGACTGTGGTGTCTTTTGTTGCTAAGGTGATGCAAGGTAAATCAGAAGCTTCTTTTTCCTCTCAGTCTAAATTCTGTCTGTGACAGGTGTCTCAGAGCAGAATTAAGACTTGTCCAAAGTGTTTCTCAGTTAGTTTTGATGCAAAAGTTGGAGAAGGATAAACAATACAGGCAAGAGGGGCATGTATGCTGTGAGGTAGGATTTTTAAGGTAGGGAAAAAAGTGAAGTGTGGATGCATCTTTACTAGCTTGGTTGATGAGACCACAAACTCTGGTCAACTTTGGGCCTGTTAAGAGAATCTAGTTCAGTCATAAAACAGATTCTGAAGAGACGTGCAAGATCGTCAGTAGGCAGAAACTCCTATTCTCACACTTGCATTTTACTACCATGAGAAGGATGGGCCTCTTTGCATAACTGAAGGATATGTTGGTTATAAGCAGCGTAGAATAATTGAAGCTGAGACTTGTTTTAAAGGAATCTAGTTGACCGGTTGTCTTATTCTTAAGTGTGTTGTGGCAAGGACTTCTAGGTGTATCTCCAGTTATGCTAAGACAGTAGTCAGGGTAAAACAATATAACTCTCAGCATTTGCTAAGCTGGTAGACTACAGGCTTTCATGATATAAGAAAGCAGTTTCCCCTTCCTTACATTTTGGAAAGCATGCAGTTCTTTAAATACTAACCAAAACCCACTAGATATATGTGGGAACTATTAAGATGTATGAAAGCCTCTGAATTAAAAGCGTCAGCAACAGAGGCTTTTCTGTGCTTGTGACATATAAATTCAGTGAGTTGCCATAATGCCAAGTCTGTTCATGCTGTCTTTTCAAGGCACCTTGCCTTTATGTGAGTGGCAAGAGGACAACTTGTTCCCCAGTGTTTTGCCTTCATGTTGAGGCAGCAGAAATGTTGTGTTTTATTTATTTAATAACAGGCCAGGTGATAAGGACATCTCTGTGCTTAGTGCTAAATTAAGATACCAGAGTAGAGGGTTAGAGGTTGAATTAGGGAGCTGCTCAGTGTTGCTGTGGTTAGCTGAAATTCACACTTACGCGAGGGTTTCAGCCTTTTAAAGAGTGAAAGCAAGTTTAGTAGACATGTGCAGTGTGAGGATCATCCTCTAAAAGCAGGATCCTTCTGTGTAAAAAAGGCAGCCTTTCTCAGGTAGATTTGGAATATGTGTATTGCTTCTCCTCATAGAATTCCTCCTTTAAGCCGTTCTTTGTGTTGATTTGGAAAACTGGGTATAATTATATCTTGGGTTTTAGATATTTTGTGCTTTCAAAAATAACTTCAGGGGAAGAGGTTCCTACCTTGTGCAGCCTTCCATTTTAAAGCAAATGGGGTAGCTTTTCTGGGTTTCGTTTGGCTGGTTTTTGTCACTTTTTTGAGCTTGAAATGGAACTAGCTTCTAGCTTGTGGGAAGGAATCTTAAAAGAGTTTTGGTTTTAAAACATCCTGCTGATCTAAGTCTTGTTGATGAAGGACACAAAGGAAGGAAGAGTGTGGTTTCTGTTGGTTTTTTTGTTTGTTGGTTTTTGCTTTTTGCTTTTTCTCTCTCTGTTTTTTCACATGCTCACTGCCACCTGTATCTTTATTTTACTTGGAAGATTTATATCCATATCTGCACCGTTATGCACACCAAACTAAGAATGCTTGGTAGGCACTTTATCTCATTTGAAAAATCACACCATTCGTATTGCCTAAATATGGTTTTAAGGAGACAGGTTAGAAATTTTAGGCTAAAGTTATGTTGCATCACTTCAGTTGATTGCTAGACAGAGTTAAGTCTAGGTTGTGTAGAAAACTTTTGCTGCTTAACTCTATACAGATATTTTATTTTGACAGAAGAAAAATAAGTTCCTGTTTTTTAAAGTGGGCATCTTGGTAAAGGAAGAGAAAGCTGATTAGTGCTTGTACTGATGATGAGGCTTGTGGAGTCAGTGCCAATGCTTATTAGGCATCAGAACAGACACACGACATAGTATCAGCCCTCCAAGGCCATAGAAAATGTAATTTTGCTTGTTCCTCTTCGACATGTGATGTTTGCAAAAGAACTTAAGTTGCACTGCAAAGCAGCTTCTACGCAGGATCTATACAAGCAGTTAAATGGATGTAGCTGCATTGGTTTAAAATCAACCCCTTGCATTACACTGAAACACAACTTTAGAAACTGTTATCATAACACAATTAGGATGTGTGCTGGGGTAACTTAATGTTCATTTCACCCTTCTTAAATCATTACCTTAACTTGCTTTTGCATTTACTGCACGGGTACCCTGGTGTGCTGCACGCGTGGTTCATAGAAATGAAACAAGACTCTGTGGGCTTGAAGCTGACTGTAAACTTGATGTATTTTACTGAATCAGGGTCACAAAGCATGTGTCTTGATTTTGTGATACTGTATGTTAGCTGTAGAAGATTTGTAGGAAGTCAATATTGTTTTCTCTGCTATTGTGCAGGTGGTTATCTTGGGTTAGTGACTCATTGTTACCCAGTCTCCTGATGGTATCTCAAATTTAAAATATTTGATACTTTCCCCCCCTTTTTATGAAACCTCGGGTTTTGGAATTGTGTTCATGTTCGAGCAAACTAGAAATTTTCACAGTTACAGGAAAAAAAGTTTGAAAAAAAAAAAAAAATCTTGGGCATCAGTGAAAACTGAATACTTTGAAGAGGAACAGATCTTCACCGAGAGTAAATGAAACCCTTTATTCTTAGGCAAAGCTTATCACTTGAAGACCAGGTGCTTGGCTTTTTTCATACACAGATTGACAGCTGTTGCAAGTGCTTTGATTCAGTTTTTATTCCTGACTGATTTATAGTTGTAGCCAAAAAAATCAATAACTTGAAGCTAATTTTGTTATGTTTTGGTGTTTTGTTTTGTTTTTTCCTCCTCCTAGGGTCTAGTTTCAAATTTAACTCTCGATCAAGATACACTTGTCGAATGGGAAATTTATCCTCTAGACATAGATGGAGCAGTGAACCATGGCCGCCTTGACCAACCAAAGAGATTTGTTGGCAATCCACTGAGTTATGAAGTGCCTACTTTTTACACTGGTAGACTTTCAATTCCTGGAGGGATTCCAGACTTGCCTCAAGACACCTATGTCAAGTTTCCTGACTGGACAAAGGTACAACTTCTTGCTGTAAAATCTTAAAGTCCGCTCAGAAAGCTACTGAAACCTCTATGGACAATCAAAGTCAACTTCTCTTGTAGTGGTTGTAGTGGTGGGGTGTCTCAAATATATTTAAATGACTAGGAAATGGATTCCTTGGTTTAAGTAAATTTGGAGATAAACCATTAAGAGAAGGGAAACATTCAAAAGATACATAATTTTAGTCTAGAAAGTGGAGAATCACATGGAAAAAAACCTAGTTTTCCAACAGTGAGAAAGATGAACTGTCAGGCTATTTAGAAATGCTGCAATGAGTTGTGTTGTTTCTTGTTTTTTCTTTGTCTTGAGATGTTGTTGTGGTTTAACCCGGCAAGCAGCTAAACACCACGTACAGCTGTTTGTTCACCCCCTGCCCCATAGGATGGGGGAGAGAATCAGAAAAACAAAACAAAAACAAACAAAAAAAAACCTCCAAACCACCAGCCTTGTGGGTTTAGATAAGGACAACTTAATAGGACAGAAAGGGAAAATAATACTAAAACAACAACAATAATAACGGAATGCATAAAGCAAGTGATGGACAATGCAATTGCTCACCACCCATCAACTGCCACCCAGCCAGTCCCCAAGCAGCAGTTCCCCTGGCCAGCTTCCCCTAAAATATATACTGAGCATGATATCATATGGTATGGAATATCCCTTTGGCCAGTTTGCGTCAGCTCTACGGCTCTGCCCCCTCCCAGCTTCTTGTGTACCTGGCATGGCACGAGAAGCTTAAAAGTCATTGAATACTGAGCATCAACTAAAACATGTGTATTATCAACCTTATTCCCATTCTAAATTCAAAACACAGCACTATACCAGCTACTAGGAAGAAAATTAACTCTATTCGAGCTGAAATCAGGACAGATGTGGAGCAGAAGCAGCTTTTTGGAGGGAGGCAGTGAATAATTGCCTTGAGATAAAACAATTATTCTGGAGGAAGTGAGATGCTATGTGACACTTTCCTGGTTATATTGATCGATTGAAAGTAACTAAGAACATATTTTCAGTGTTGTGTGAGGAACTGTGGATCCTGTTACAAAGCATAGACAGGCCTCCCCTTGGAGGCCTAAGCATTTAAGTCCAGGCTTCAGGGAAGTGCTTGTGATAGTGTTAGGTAGCAGAGTTATTACTTTCTGAAACAATTATTTTACTGCAATTAAAAGAGATTAGGAGAAGGAGTTGCTAGTGATCTATCTACAGTGTTGTAGTGGTGAAAAACTTCCCAATGTGCAGGAGACCATGATTCATTTCAGGCACTTAGTATTGCTGGCAACAGGCTTGAATGAGGAAGTCTGACTTTAGTCCCTGTTCCTATATGCGTGCATATCTCACACAGTCACTGAATAAAATCCAAAAATAGCTCTTTGCACAGGAACTGGAATCTGAGACTTTTGCAGTAACTTCTGTGACCCAAATTAAAATGAATTAACCCAAATGAATTTTAAGTCTTCTTCAGGAAGTGGGATGACCATACCTGCCTGTTGGCAAACTCATATTTGATATGGCAAATGAGTCCAAGAGTTCTTGTGTATTTGTGGGAATTTTTCCTCTGATCTATTGAGCGTAGAAACCTGTTTTGTGTAGTTTGTATACCCTTTAAAGCAGTCAAGGCGAAGAGATCCCAGGCAAACAGTAAGTAGGGCTGTTGAATTGATCCTTCAAGCTTTATATGGATTGGACCAAAGTTTTAAATAAGATATCCAGGAGTAATAAGATTGAGGTGATACTGGGTGTGGAAACTAAGACTTCCAGATAACTTTACCAATGAGCAACTGCCTTTTAGGCAGAGCGCCGTAAGGCTTTAAATGCTACACAGGTGCCCACTGGATCTGAGCTTTAAATCCTTGAGTAGCACCGTATAAATTGCTGATGCCAAGGTGTGAAGAGGGACTTTTAATAGGGGTTAAAACCCACCTGTTTGAGTAGTTGGAAAACCATGGAAACGGCATGTAACCAAGACAACGTATGTTTCTAATGGTGATCTTGCCCTTGCATATTAAGACAAGGAATATGGTCTGCTGGATGAAGGGTGCAGCATTAACAGTCATGACCTGTGTTGTAGCTTGCTTGCCTTCAGTGGTTCTTAAACTCTTCACTATTAATAAAACTTCCTTCACTATCGCTTGAGGAAGCATGATGCCCATAAGCATATGTGCCCCTGAATGTCTGGTTAGATTTATTGGACTTTTTCTTCAACAGAAAAGAGAATTCAGAGCCAGGACTGTTCTTGATTTCTGTGGAATCATGGCTTGTAGTTGCTGACCCTGCTGAAGGAAATCCTGTTACCTAAGATAGGGATCCCCTCTGCCTTACTTTGTCTAGGGCATATTTATTGATAATGTGTATAGTATCATAATTTGCTGGTTTAGGGCATAGAAAGGTGTGCAGTTTTTAGATACTGCAGCGTTAGTAAGGACAGTTTGAAGTTTAGAAATCAAGTTCATAGCTTAACCGGAAAAATGAGTTACAACCAATGACTGATTAAGATCAGGAACAGAGACCTGTGTGATCGCACCTCCTGCATAAGAACTCTAATGCACTTGATTTCTACAGTAAACTCCTACTTCCCACGGGGTTACGGTCATTCTCTGTAGTAGGTAGGCTACTGTCTGGAGGGCATACTCACTAAGTCATCTTATGTGTGGGGAGGTTGCATTCATGTCATATGTTCTAAAACTGCTACAGAACCAGAGTAGTGAGCTTGAATAAATAGCGCTTCTCTTGCCTCTTAATACAGTAAAACCAAGCCACAAAGCAAGATAAACTTGATTTAAAAAAAAAAAAAAAAAAGAAAAGTTTGAGGTCAAAGTCGATTAACACCTTGGTAGAACTGTGCAAGATAGGATCTCATTTGCAAATGTACCAACTTCTTACAAAATTTCTCTTGTGAGTTTCATAAAATTTGTGTTCATAAATGCGTGGAAAAGAAAACACAGGAAAAATACCTCTGAAACAGCTTGAACAGCAATACTCACTATATTCCAATTGCACTTCTATAAATCCTTTAAAAATATTGTTCTGATTTCAGCTATCCCAGATGATTTTAGAAGTCATCAAGTGCAGTAAAAGTCCTTACTTGATTCACACTATTTTATTATTTTTATAAGTTTACTTCAATGCCTTGAATTAGTTTATTTTTCCTCTATGTTCTGGTCACCAAAGGCCAAAGCAAGAGGGAAGACACAGACACTGTTATCTATTCCCTGCCTTTTTCTTATCCACTGGACTCTTGTCTCATGTGGTGAAAGGACACTTAAGAGTAAAAGCAAATTATGTGTCCAAATCAGCTTTTATCTCCTCCCATCTGTCTTGTGTAATGAACCAAGATTCAGTGTATCTCAGTAGGAGTCCATTTACAGTTTTACTAAACATTCTGCAACTCATCAATTCACAGACTTTTGGGAGAATCTGCATTTGTGGCACTTCAATGTGTCTGTTTTGTGGTGTATAAGTGACTGTTTTGATTTTTTTCCCCTTGCCTAATTTTGTTTTATCTTTTGAACTTACAGTATTTATAATGTTAGAACAGTATTCTAAACTGGGGATTCTGGCCACCTCCACTATAAAAAGTAATTTAAAGAATTTATATGCCACGTTAACCACAATTTAATTGAACTTAAATTAGTGCTAGCAGACCCCCAAAGATTTTAATGGTTGAAAGTAACTACAACAAAATACAGTACTCTCTTGCTGTGTGACTTCACAAGTTCTTTTGTTGACTAAGTTATTATGAGTATAGTAGACATCTGAATTTCATGTGCTAGGCAAGCTGTACCTTTTTAATGGAATCATGCAACAGGAAGGGGCTACCAAGGTAGTGTAGTTTTACACTTGTGCAGAGAGCCCAGGCAGAATTAGGATCTGCATTTTTCAATTGTGAGTTATTTCTCCTTTTAACAATCAGCTCCTAGCAAATACAGTTTTCAGGTTTGCTTCAGTCTTAAACTTGGTGCAAAATTCAGCGCCAGGAACCTACAATTTCATTTTCCTAAGTATTGTAATATTTTGAAGTTTCTGCAGTTTTTAACCACTTTCTTTTTAAATACTAATTATAGCTTTAACTCATTAGGGAATATAGATTCTTTTCACTATCATTGGCTATTCTCTTGAACAGATTTTCTACCCTTGTGTTACATCAAACTGAAAGATGGAGGAAATTCAATTATTATGTGAAGAGTGTTATGCTTAAAGCTATTTCATGCTTTCATCTCTGTCAAATCATTAAAATGTCATTATTTCTTCTTTCTCAACAGGGGCAAATTTGGATCAATGGCTTTAATCTTGGTCGCTACTGGCCAGCTCGTGGTCCTCAGTTGACGCTTTTTGTTCCAAGGAATATACTTGTTTCATCAGTGCCCAATAACATAACAGTGTTGGAGCTGGAGCATTCTCCTTGCAGCACCTCGGCGTGTGAGATAGAATTTGTAGACAAACCTATTATCAATGCAACCACACAGTATGAAAAATATGACTCCCGACTCTATCTTAGAGACAAATTGAACCATCTATAGAACCATCTAGAATGACTCAAGCATTTCCTTATCTTTCCCCTGCTTTGTTTCTGTTTCCCTCAATCCATACTTCCCATTTTTGAAGCCTTCGTGTTAATTTTAAATCCGCCAGAGTTGAATACTGAAATTCTCTTAAAAAATAAAAGCTATAGATTTAGAATTTGCTTTGGACTGTGAAATTGAGCTCACCTGGAAAACAACATTCACATCAGAGTTCCAAATAGACTAGACACTTCCAGCTGGTTTTATCACTTGTTGTTGGTATAAATATCATTTTAGTCTGAACAGACTCACTGTGAATGTTGAGTGGACCTCAGTTTTTTTTCACCTCCATGAAAGTGACCTTAGAAAATTTTCAATTGGTTTCTCACGAGAACAGTGAGAAGAACTGTGGAAGAGAGCACTCAAATGCAAGCTGCTCCAAACAGCAGTAACATTGAGAAGGGACTTGGTAATCTGCCTCTGTCCCCTTTAACTAAATTGATAAGTACAAGGACATACATAAAATTTAGGCTGTTTTGGTTGGACCATAGCCTCTGATTAACCTGCATACAGAATGTAGTCTTAAAATGAGCCATTTTTCATTTCATGGATCCTGTTTTTCGTAAACCAGCACCTTGGAAGTGGAAGGCTTTATATTTCAGTTCTCTTATAGTCATCTTGTAGTCACATCTTCTGCTTTGTTCCATTAAACCGATGATCTTTGTAAGTGCCTGATATTTGCAAAGATGCACAATCTCTGTCAGTAAAGCTGGCTTTCTACAGCAGAAAGAATCTTTGTTTTGATTCTTGTGATTTTGATGTCAATCATGCACACCTCTTGGTGAGATTTAAACAACAAAAGATTAAGGTGGTGGAATCAGCTATTTTCATAATCTGTGGTTTCTTACTTTGATTTTTTCCTATCTGGAATTATTAAAATGATTCTTTAATGATTAAATCCTCCCTGTGTGTGTTTGAGAAGATGAGCAGTTGCAGTATTAAGGGAGAAATGAGGTTGTAAAGTTGCTAAGGATGAGGAGTTATTTATGTTGAAGTAAGTCTCATTTGTTTTCTGTGTTATGAAGATGTGTGAAGAAAAGCAAAACAAAGTAGCTGCAATGGGCTGTATGGACCCTGGAGGTGCAACACTTTTTTGAGATGGTCAATGCAAAAACCTGATTATTTCTTATCAGCTGATGAGGACTGAAACTGTCACTGTGAGGGAGAATGAAAAGGAGCACCCCTCATTTGAGTATCTACATCTCTGCCATGTGTTTGACGTGTGTTTGGGCTTTCAAACCAGATGCCTGTGGTTCACCTGAGCCAGAGAGCTTCTCCTCTTAAACTCTTACCTCAGATGCAAAGTCTAATGGCTGGGGGCTGTGTGTTCAGTACCAAACACACTTCATTCTTGGAATAAAGTGGTCTGCTCTGGCCCCCATCCCTATGCAGACCCTGGAGTGTGCTCTGCAGGCAGTTTGTTATGAAGTATTAATTATCTTAGAGCCAGGCCTTGAAAATAAGGAATGGAACAGAATTAGTTTCATACCGGTTGTGGGTTTTGTGGCTTGAAGTGTGACAGTACTAGTTAGGTATTATTCCTACAAGAGTTCAGTGCTTCAACAACCAGGAGTATTTTTATTTTTTTGGCAGTTAGTACCATGAGGGAAGTGGAACTCCTGCCTCTCATTCTAACTTCATTTCATTTTGCATTGTACTGGTGAAAATGTAGTGTAATCCATGAGACTTCCCTTTTTGCCACAACTATGTGCAATATTACAAGCAGGCTTTGCATTGAGGATTACAAACATGTGTCTTGTTAGGTGGAAGAACAAGAACAACATGGAAAAAAAAAAAAAAAAGGCTTAAAGTTTGTTGAGTAGGGTTCTAGACAACTTCATTAACACACCAGCCTATTTACTGCTTTAAGTGAAGGGATCTCTTGCCTACAGAAAGGTACTGAAAGTTGGGGCCCTGATTCCTAATCCTGGTTTACCTACATGAAAATACCTGCTAGAGGTTGCCAAGCATGTGGTATTTCTTTGAGAATGCTGAAGGGTAGATCTGTGTGATGAGGCACCTTCAGCATGGCTACCAAGAAGAACCTGTTGACACTTGCTGCTGCTTTGCTTGGGGATGTGTCTGTAGGTGCTGGAGGAGGGTGTTGTGCCCTTCTTGTGCCAAACGCGATCACTGTGCCCACACCGCTGCTGCTATTGCAGTATAAGTTGGGGAATGAGCTGTTAAGAGAGCAGTGTAGGGGAAAGGGACCTGGGGGTCCTGGTGGACAGCAGGATGACCATGAGCCAGCACTGTGCCCTTGTGGCCAGGAAGGCCAATGGCATCCTGGGGTGTATTAGAAGTGGGGTGGTTAGTAGGTCGAGAGAGGTTCTCCTTCCCCTCTACTCTGCCCTGGTGAGACCGCACGGGGAATATTGTGTCCAGTTCTGGGCCCCTCAGTTCAAGAAGGACAGGGAACTGCTGGAGAGGGTCCAGTGCGGGGCAACGAAGGTGAGGGAGTGGAGCACCTACCTTATGAGGAAACGCTGAGGGAGCTGGGTCTCTTTAGTTTGGAGAAGAGGAGACTGAGGGGTGACCTCATTAATATTTACAGATATATAAAGGGTGAGTGTCACAAGGATGGAGCCAGGCTCTTCTTGGTGACAGCCAGTGGTAGGACAAGGGGTAATGGGTTCAAACTGGAACACAAGAGGTTCCAGTTAAGTATGAGAAGAAACTTCTTTTCAGTGAGGGTGACAGACACTGGAACAGACTGCCCAGGGGGGTTGTGGAGTCTCCTTCTCTGGAGACATTCAAAACCTTCCTGGACACATTCCTGTGTAACCTCATCTTAGTGTTCCTGCTCCGCCAGGAGGATAGGACTGGATGATATTTTGAGGTCCCTGGCATTCTGTGATTGCACAGCTGGGACTTGCCCAAGTTTCCTAGTCTTGACACACAGTCCTCCAGGGATGGGGTGTGTGATACAAAATGGGACAGCTTAGCATTTGCTCCTTTGCAGTCTCAAGCAGCTCAATTATTTTAATAAATCTTCCAATGTAGTTCTGTCAGCCATGTATGGGGTAGAAATAATATTGGAATGAAACCTTTTGACTGAGGGCAAATGCATAGGAAAAGAGGAACTGTGGGGAGTTACCTATGTTACCTTGACCCAGTGGTCAAGGCACTGGTCGGTCTAGTTTCAATATATTTTTGAAGAGCATGGTGTGAAAACATTGTCAGACCCCTGGCTGGTATCTGTTGTGTAGCTGTGTGACCAGTTCCAGATGCTGAAGCTCAGCAGGATGGTCTGTCTGGTGGAACCAGCTGCCTTCTGAAGGCATGGTAAGAAAGAATGTTCCTAACTGTAAAATTGAGGCTACTCAAATCCTCCATGCTGCCCCGTCCTTGGGAATTAGCAAGTGCTTTGCTGGCACAGCATCTGAACAATGGCCAGGGTGTTATCTGGTTGTTGCAGACCAGTGCAAACCTGGTATTTAGTCCGAATCAGTCTGTAAGAAGTGGAAATTTTACACTGGTCCCACCTGGAAGGTAGATGTGATCTTTGAAATTCTATAGGGGAGTGCCCTTAAAGTGTAGCTGTAGGGGCTCAGCTTAGTACAGATATCTTTCCCTGGAGTGGGGTTTGTAAGCTTAGACTGTAATGCTGCCTAAGCATGAATGAAGGTCTTTTAAATGTGATTACTTGGGATGACTGAACAAGCAGGTGAACATGCACAGTATAGTCGAATTATCTTTCTTAATCTATGCACAAGACTACTCTTCCCCTTATGTTGATAACATAATTATCTTCCTAACTTGACCAAAACTTCACAGTCCCTGAATCACAGGGCTGAGACTTGACCTTGTCCATACCCCTTCAGACTCCATGCCCTCTGTAATTCTCCTGTGCAGGCAGCTCTCTGTCTCCCTGCTCTCCCATCTCTTTGGGGGCTTCACTGTGCCTGTGGTTGCCTTCTACAGTTTTTATAGGAAATATTAATTTGCACAGTTTGAATGTTTACATGAGTCTGACTCTAGGAACAATCCTCCTGACTGGACAGCAAACACTGTCTACCTAAAAAATGTGTCAGGTGTTCAGAAGTGGCAATTACAGAAGAAGAATCTTGTGTTCAACAATGTGCTCTGGAGGAGCTGATACTGTATTATCCAGACTGAGGAGACCTGTTAACAAAGCACTTAAGTTTGGACTGTGAGGGGAAAGAACCTCCTCTCTTTGGATGGACTTTGCTCACTTTGATGTGATTGAGTGACTGACTGGCCTATTGCAGTTCCCTTGTATTCTCATTTCAGATATATTGAAATCACTGGGAACAGCAGCATCTCCACACATATGAAATGGATATTCTTACAGTTTTCCTAGCATGTACTTCCTGGAAATCCATCCATGTTCGAGCAATTAGCTTGCAGTGCTGACAGATCCTAACCTGAACCTCTGACAGCAGCTTTGGTATTTACTGGGCCTTGTTACCTCTGTACCAGCAGGAGACTACTTGAGAATGTTTTTCTGTTACATGGCTTTACAATCACTCTTCTTCTCTTTTTTCCTTGCAAATGCTCTGACTTCCCAACGAACTGCTGATATGAAGTCCCTGCATTTTCATATCTTCTTGTATATATCTTTCACAGACTGCAAACACCATTTTAACAGATAATACAAGATTGAAGGTTTGTGAGGCCTTATGCCTCTCTACCCTAACCCCATGTCATCTGTATCTAAAGTTTTCCCAGTGTATTTGTTTAACTTGTTCTTCAAAGTTACCTGTGATGGAGACCCCAGGCTTCCCTGGGCAAGCTGTTCTAGTGTTTACTGTTGGGGAAACTTGTCAACAGCTAACTCAAGTCTTCATTGCTGTATGTAAGCCAGTTACCAGTTTCACTGTCCACAGCCAACATGAAGCATGTCTTTGTGCCCCAAAACTGTTCAGTGCCCTCTCTGTTACTTTCTTACCTCCCTGATGCATTTGATTTACAGAAATTTTAAGAGGTGCAGAGCAACACAGAGAAGGCTCAGCAATTATGTGAATGGGTAGCCAGGTCCTGAATGTCCTGGTCCAGGTGCTGCAGCAGCTTTTCTGAAATAAATGGCTCAACTGCAAGAGACTTGAGGTCCTGGCTGGAAGATGGTGCGACAAAAGGAACTGGAAGCTACGGAAGAATGAGGTTTGCTTTAGTGGTTCTCCTTCAATGAAAAGGCAAAACTGGACAGGAAGAGATCATCCTGGGACTTGATGCAAAGGACCGAATGGAAAAATGTTGTAAAAGATGTCATGGGGGTATTTGTCATACTTTTGCTGAATAAAAGTGTATATGTTTAAAAATTGCTTTTTGGAAGGTATTTTCTGTTGCTTGTTATATTATTAAAGATAGGAGTATCCAGCTTTGGGAGAAGTCTTGAAGGTGTGTGTTACCTACAAGGGATTTCACAGAACCAGTGCTAGTGTCAGGCACTTGGTAATGCAATCCACTTTCAGTGGGATATATAGTCTTTGTGGCCAAGAATGTATTTAAGAATTCCTGTTTTGAACTTTACCACGCATCCCAGTCCTTCAGGATTCAAGTATAGGTAAGACTTCAGAATCGGAGTCTTGGGAAGATCTGACTTTTAACTGTGTAGTGGTGTCATGGGAAGCCCAGTCTTGCTCATGAAACTCCCCAGCATGCATTCACAGAAGACTATGCAAGTGGTGTGATAAGATCATTATCTTACACTTTGGTAACATGTTTACAACTGCATGTCCGTAATTTAGCCTTTTGAAACTCAACAGAAAGGGCCTTCTGTTAAGTACAGTGGATCTGTTTAATACAGTGCAAATCCAGTAGGAAAATGCAGGCAGAATCCATGGTTTGGAAAGATTTTTCTGCTAAGTTTCTTTAGTCCTTTTAAGTATATACACTATTTTTAAAAGCATTTTTTTAAACTTTGTGCTTCTATACTAATAATAACTGAGCGTTTTCAGTGTTTGTGGGCCATAGCACAGAACGGAGCACAACATGGGGAAAGGCTGTGCAATTGTGGGTCATACCTCTAAGGCTGTAGCTAACAATTTTTTCTGCTCTGTTTCCTGTTTCATTCTTCCTTGAGCCTTACTGGTTCTTCCTCTTATGCTAGGCAAGTCTTATGTGTCAAGCAACTAAAAAGATTTCCTTCAGTGTGCTTTTGGTCGCCTGAAGGGGAGTTGATGGAAGTGGTGGAGTCACCACCCTGGAGGTGTTTAAAAGGCATTTAGACAAGGTTCTTAGGGACATGGTTTAGTGCTAGAGTTAGGTTGCGGTTGGACTCAATGATCCCGAGGGCCTCTTCCAACTGAAATTGATCAATTCTATGATTCTATCTACACCCCTTCCACCTATCCTTAGTTTGCAAGCTGGACGAAGATGCCTTTGCTTCCAGCTTGCTTATGCCTTTCTCCTTTCTTCCAAATCCCATTCAGAAGTTCGTTTCTCAGGTCCCACAAATCTTGGCCAAGTGCACAGGTTGAATGCTCTTTATGGACCTCCAGTCTAAATTTAGCCAGAAGTCTCCTCTCGTTGTGGACTTGTGCAATAACACTCTCCAAAGCATTTGCCTTGGGAGCAGGTGAATGGCTGTGTTGTGTGTGGTGGCTGCAGGATCTGGATGTGTTTCTGCACTACAGGTGAAGGGGCCTTTTGAAGCACAGTGGAATTGTTGAAGAGGAAGAAAAGAAACAGATGGCTGACTCTTAACCTTCTTCATGCCCTGTCTTGTTGCTGAGCTTTAGACTGTAACCGTTCTCCTGTTTACTGCTAATGTTAGTCACTGTTTTCACAGCAGACGTATGGGATGAGAAAGAAGCTGCACAGAAGGAAAATTGACACTCCTTTCTTGCCTGCTCCATGCTAAACTTTATTTCTGGATGTTGAAATATTCCACTGTACTAGCAAGGCTTCCCAGAAGACCTTAGGCTCTGGGAGATGGGTCTGGATCCTGCACACGCTCTACATATCTCCTTTCAAGCTTTCTGACTTCTTTTTTCCCCTCAGTTTTAGGATGTGGTTTGCATTAATCATGAATAGGTAGATCTGGTCTGCTGAAGAACCTGACAACGTAGTACTGAACTTGTGAGGGGTTAGCATGATTTCCTGCAAAATTTTGTTAAAGCAGTGACTTCTGCTGCTGCGCGTTCCCGTGTTGCTCTTTTGGATCTTTGATCCAGAGCTATATCTACTTCAAAAGCTGAAGTCTAAACAACATGAGGCTTTTGACTACAGCCAAATGCAGACACCTGCAGACATGACTTTATTTAAAATGCTGAGTCCACCCCACTCACCTAGCTCCTGTTGAAATAGAAGAAAATTGCTACTGGTTGGTATCTGCGGAAACAGCGTTTTTTTTGTTGTTCTTTTTCTTACCTTTTCAAGTCTAACCTCTCAGGTCTGGTTGGTTTGACTCAAAGGCTTCGGACGGTGTTGAAGAAAACCTAAAGCTTCTACAGATCCTTTCTAATTTTTGCTGTCTGATGCCAAGACAGTTGGTGTTGCAGTATTCACTAAATTTTGGACTCCTCTTAATGCCTTTAAAAAGGGACACATCACCCCCCTCTCCCACCCCATAACTAAGCTTGGTCACTCATCCTAGGAAATAAAGAGAACTTGGTATCAGTAGTTCAAATGCAAGAGTAGGAGTTAAACTGTGCTGAAATTGCCTGAAAGGTGCTTTCTTCTTTTTAATTCTTTTTAATCCCAGTCTGTGCAAAGATGGTGAAATGAGAATAAAGTAGTAGCAAACCTGACTTGCATTAAGTTTGTTTCTCCTTTGTACTGTACCTGCAGGAACAGTGGTGAAACAGAGGATGTTTGAGCACTACAGAGATACAAGCAAACACAGATGTTTAGTGTTGCAAAACGTGATCTAGATGAGAAGCCTTGTGAAGACAGAGAGGAAAGCACGATGTGTCATGTAAATAGTGGGTTGTGTGGTGGTGGTTGTTGTTTATTTGGGTTTTTTTGTTTTGTTTTGGGTTTCCAACCCAAGTGGGTTGGCAGTGAAGAGGGCAAGGAAAATCCTGTCCCTTTTGGTGCCTCCAGCCAGCTGCTGGCTGTGGCCTCACATCTCACTGCCCTGGCAAAGGTGAATGACGCCAAGCTCTGTAGTTTTCAGATTTTCATAGCTACAAGTGGAAAATTTTACATGAAAGAAAGGAGGTGAACTGGGGTGAAAATTCATCTCCCATGGTTGGATTTGCAGAGTGGAGAAAATACATCCAAATCCTAACAAAAATCCATTGTACCGCAAGGTTGTTAATACCTGTAGCTCTGCTGGTACTTACTCCCCAATTGCTTATCACCATCTTGTTTTCCATTTTAGCCTTGCAATTCAAGGTAGGAACTGTGCTTTTTCTGGCAGTCTTTGATATGCATCACATGTTTTCAGTTTTTCACAAAATAATAAGGCTAGACTATGCCTGGTTTGGTTTCACTACAGTTCTGGCGAGCAAGTACCTTCTTCAGAAATACAACCACGCTGTTGTACTACAAGGTGAGTGAGAGAATGTTCAGGGAGTAATGAGTAATGTGTAATGAGTTTGTCAAGCGTCTGCCCCATTGGCACAGCACATGAGAATGCTTTTGTCTTAGAAACTGGAGCCTTCAAAAAATACACAGAGCTCAGCTCAGATTATTTGTTATCTTTCTTTTTTGTTTCGCATTTAACAGAAGTGTATCTTTTCATATAAGAATAATACTACTGAGTTTGACTAAGGTCCATCTAGCCTTGTACCCTCTTTTGAAGGCAGAGCATATCTCATCATCTCTTTCTGAGTTTCAGCACCTGAAACTTTCAGGTGAAGTCTTTTTTTCTAACTAAGTGGAGCTGGAACTTTAGTGCTTTTAAAGTCTTTTCAGTAGAAGAGACTCAGCTTTGGCTGCTGATTCAGCTGCTCACTGCTTGCTCACCGTGACTCAGTTTGCAACAAAAATACTCCTGAATTCTAAAGCTACTACTCTGCCATGCAACCTAGTGTACAGCAATTTAGATTATCTAAAAGCATCAGCTCTCTTTCAAAAACCCTGGTCTGTGCTCCACAGTGTATTTTAATTTGGGGGTTACTCACTTATTGTCAGGCTGGATGCCTTTCGATGTGAAAATGTGATGCTGGTTTGACTTGGAAAGAATGTTCCTGTTCTTATGAAATACTTAGTTTTTTCCTGCTACCTGTTTTAGTATGTTCATGCAAATTGGTGAAACCCCCTGCTGATTACAAATGTCAAAATGTGAAGTAAATCAGGCAAGCAGTTCTAAAAGGGATAAGGGACTTGTTTGCAAACCTTCGTGATTCAGGACAACAATCACCCATTCACTGAGAAATGTTAGGAAGAAATTGCTTATAAACAAAGGCTTTTCTTTTTGAACAATGCATTATGAAGTTGTTTTTATCTTCTGTGGAAGGAGGTGAAACTTTTGGGGCTGTAAGAGTGTGCATAGTTCTTGATGTCTTGAGATAAGGCAAGAAATCTAGAAATGAATACACAGATTTTTGTGTCTATAATAATAAAGACTCGGTTTCATTTTAGTACTTTTCATCTGCAAAACGTCTTGTTTTACAAAGGAGGACAGAGTCTTGATTTCTGTGTAACAGATGCAATAGTTGATTTGATGGAGATCCCTGGAAAGGCTGAAAGCAGAACCTTAAAAACTAGTTCGTTTGGTGTTGGTTTTGGCTTTTTGTTGTTGGTTGGTTGGTTTGGTGTTTTCGTCTGTACCATTGTCGGCATGATCGTCACCAGGACCTGTTGCATTCTGCCCCCGTGTCCCTTGGTCTGTCTGTGTGGGCCTCTCTGTATTTGCTGTCACAAAGGAGAAATGTCCTTTTGTTCAAAGGGCAGGTCTGGCTGGTGGGTCTGCGCGATGTGTCATGTACCAGCTCCTCAGCTGCTGCTCTTGATGGAGCCTGCTCATCCAGCTTGTGCTGTTCACTGACCAGGCAGATGTGGCTTTTGATGTGAAGGATCTCACTGATTTATTATTTTTTTTAACTGTGTTTTGAGATCTTGTGGCCTCAGGTCTAGAAAACACGGCAGATTTTGTTAGTTGTCACTAAAATGAACATCGATACTACCTACTTGCTCCATTGTTAGGCAGTATCGGCTTTTCCACTGCTATTTCTGCACAAGGAGTTGACATTTCTAAAGCTCTTTTTACATTTTTCTGGGAACCTGGAAGCCTCTACATACTCAGTGGTTTATGTTGTCATGAGTTCATGAATTGGACATGTGCCCTCCTGAAAATCCAGGCCACATTCAGTCATATCATATTATGATTGAGCTCTTTATTGTGAATTACCTTACAGAAAAGGTGGGCTTTTTTTCCTCTTTATGAGACAATTAGTAGCTGCCCTGCATCTACACAAACCCATCCTGGTGTTGCTTTCACAGTCTCTGACACAAATTGTTAAACAATTGTCACTTAAGAGCTGACATTTCATACGTGCTAATTTGATGTCTGATCATTTAAATTTTATTCAGGTAGCCCCATTTTGATAGTCTATAAAATTCTGTAGGTTTTAACACTATAGAAGCAACATAAATTCATTCGCTAGGCAAATTCTGATGAACAAAGTCAGTAGGTTAAACAACAAAAATAAAAAGACAAAAGAAACCCAAAACAAAACCACAACAAAACACCTTTTTTTTCTGTCTGGTAGTCTTCTAGAGTAATATCCATCACTTCACTGAAATTTTGCTTCAGTTTAGCTTTTTTTCTAAATTCTGGCACATTCCTATATAGGTATATGGAATAAGCTACTGACTGAGCAATGCGGTGGATTTATTCTATTAAAGTTGTTAACAAGAAATAGTGTGTTAAATGAGACAAATCCAAGAGACCTTTCTATAGTTTTGCTTTACTTGGAGGCTTTTGAAATTATTTCCCCATCAGAATAAAATTTTAATGAGAATTCAGAACAGAAATAATGAAATGTTTTGCTTCAATAATGTCGAAAAATAGCTTGCGTTTACTGTAAAATAGTTTTAATCTGAAGCTGAAACAAAAATACGGAAAACAGCGTCATGTTGCAAGGTGTTGATTGTTAACCAGAGCAGCTGCTGCCAAAAATCTGTTCTTTCCAATGCCTCGATTTTCATGAAACTGCCTTTTCACGGCTGCAAAATGTTCTGCCAGTGCGGTCACAAAGCGGATATCGTACTTGCATGACCGCTGCGTGCGGAGAACATGAGCTTTGGCTGGCGAGGAAGTGAATGGACTTACTGGGTGACTGTGGGGCGGGAGGTTGCGACAGACACATTCATGCAAAGAGCCAGAGCGGGAGCAGATGTGAGCCAGCCTCCCCGTGGTGGATTTTAGGGCTTCCCTAATATTTCTGAGGAAAGGAAGCGAGTACTGACCTGCATTATGCAAGGGTGGCTTGGTGAAGCAGAACTGAGGAGAAAACGACCTAAATCCAAACTTCCTTTTTCTTTCCTTTTGTCAACTCTTCGGCCCCTTCTCTGTAGCGTTGCAGGTTTTTTTTGTGTGTGACACCTCATGCTGTGGGTTTCACTCTTCTAGAAAGCATAAACAAGATTTTTGATAGCAAGGGCAGACCTGTGCTCTGCAGCTTCTTAGCACTCTTTGTCTGCAGGGGCTGCAGACAACATTGTTGTTCCTTACCATCAACCAGCCTTATTTTCTTTCCATTCCTGATGCTTGCGAATGAGCAACAAGGGCACGAGCATCAGGAAAAGCCATCTTTCTCTTTTCTTCTCTATGTGCTTTTTACACCTTCCCCATATACTTTGGTAGCAGAAAAGGCAAGTCACTCAGTCTGCGGTCATGGTCTTACTTGTGGTCAAATTTCAGTTTGCCAGTTATGAGCAAGTTCAGAGATCTGTTGTGGTCTTTCTTCGCTTCGATTAAGATACTTTCGTGTTACTACTAGCTGGTACTACTCTTTCTATTTGTGTGTGATGGCGACAGGTTACAATTCAGGGAGGGACCCTCTCTTTGATTAACTTGCCCAAACCGCAATACTTCTGTGGAGATATTTTAAGGAGTGCAAAAGCGACAGATATGCTTTTCACGCAGGTATGTCCACCTGTGGTTCCAATCACTGTCCCACGTACAAAAATCTCTTCCTGAACTCATCTGCGTGGAGGTTCTCCAAAAATGCTGTTCAAATGCCACTGACTTCTTTTGAGCAGAAAGTGGATCTGGTAACGTCAATCTTCGTTCAGGCTGTGTTGTCTTACAGGCTGCTAGCAGCACCGAGAGTACCTTTCATGAGGGTTTCATATCTGTGGAAACAGATCAGGTTCTTGCAGATCAGATTCTTGATTGCTTGCTACCGTTGTTAAAAGCAAAAGCAAGGAAACAAGCATCTTCTTGGAATTTAAAAAAATTCTTAGTGCCTTAGCAGTTTGTATTTTGCAACACCTGAAATCACAAAAAGCTTGCAGCGTACAATGGCTGAGCTACTTATACTGAATGCACGCTGTTACTCTGAAACAAGAAACTAAAACCCGTGGACACTTTAACCTTTCCAAGATGACTTGAAATGAATTCAAAACAAAAGAAAAAAATCAACAAAACAGCACAAAAAGTAAAGGAGTATGATGCACCGAACAATCATTTATTTGGGCTGGGTTGATGCAGAGGATGAATTTTTTTCTTTCTCGGTCACCTGCAAACAGGAATCCTTGCTTTCTGGTGTTTTCAGACAAACAAATCCCGCTGTACCAGCAAAGAATATCTTTTATTGGAAGATAACATTAGCTGTTATCTTAATCCAGTTACCCCCAGATAGGACCTGTGGTCCTCCTTGCAGAACTTGGATCCTAGATGGGGACTTTCCTGGCTGAACCATCTCAGATTTGGCTACCAGAAAGGGCACAGTGTGGGTGGTTGTTATTTGGAGTCCCCCTCACCAAGCTGAAATGCGAATCCTCCCCAGGAAGAGCTATGAGGGCCCTGAGATTCTGTCAAAAGTGTGCACTGTGCTCAAAATGTCTGGGCCCTTGCTCTGTGCCTCGTCTCCCCTAGTTATAAGACAGCAACTTTTTACAAATAGGGTCAAGTGGCCAGTGGTGCTGAAGAGAAGACATTAATTACTTTTATTCAGTAGAAACATCATATGCATGCTACCATTTCTGAGAGTCCAAAGGAGGATCAGAAATAAATTAAGACAAAAGCCTGAGTGTGACCTGTGAGTAGTCTTGAGTCAAGCATGTGAGGGATTTGTGGAGGGATATGCTCTGCCAAGGAAAAGAGAACAGTGGCATTGGTCAGTCATGCCACTGCTCCATCAAGGAGTTGGTAGAGGACTTGAATTTTGCTGGTCTGGAGCAGATAAATTGTGTTTTGACTTTTAAGCCTTACTTCTGTGAGAAGTGTCTTTGACTCAATGGCTGTCCCATAAGATGGGACTTGGTTGATTTTTTTCTGATGGATGTTGGTGCTGAATGACCGTGAAAAAGAAAATATTCCTGGAAGCATCCATCTTGGTGTCTCCCCATTGACAGTGCCAGCTCCACGAAGAGAGATTTCTCCATGACTACCAGTGGCGCCTGCACATCATTGCTGTGTTACAGTAAGATGAGTGCAGATACAACCAGTGCTACATCACCTTTGAATGGTCTTATCAGTTACACAAATGATAGAAATCTTACCACAGTTGTATTGACTATTCATTTCCAGTCTCTTACTTAAAGCTGCTTTCATGCCTGGACTAGCAAAGTCCCGTTGAGCTCTGTATGCATTGCCTTAAGCACCATTTAAATGATCATTTTGATTTACATTACTAAATGGCTCTTGATTTGATCAAGTCAAATGGAGATATTTGGGTAAGAGATGGGAGTTGATGAGGTTGGTCTCTAGCTGTGTTGAGAGAGATGTTGGATAAAACTGGAAACCACTAACGTCTCCTGGAGGAAACTCTGAGTGTAGATCCCTGGTGGCAGTTTTAGATGGGAAGTGTCCTGCTAACAGAGGAGCACTGTAGTGCCTGTTGTGTTGCACTCTTGTTCAGACCAGGCGTGCAAAGCTGGTGCTGGGACAGTGACAAGCAGTAATAGTAGCAATTCCTTACTTTCTTTCCAGGACTGGCACTCGGACTGAGAGGAGGCTGCTGAACATGATGCTGCTTCTGCACAGTCAAAAGGGATGAAACCATCTTCCAGAGTAAAAGATGTGTAATTCAGCTTTTTGTTTAGGGAGTGACTGTGGTGGCCTAAGCGATGTATGAAAATGAACCAACCAACCAACCAACTTGGTTTTGCCTTTTCGTCATTATTTCTATTTAATATAATTAAGCTGATTTTTCCCCTTGTCTACCTTTCTATGGTGGCTTAGCACAACTGAAGAGAGGATGCAGACTGGCCTTCCGAGGAACCCTGATGTAAAAATGTGGGTTTATGAATGAGTCAGCTTCACTTCACCCAAATGTCTATCCATTCTCTTTCATGGTTCAGTAAGTCTGTACATGCCATCATTCATTGCTTGGAAACTATTGTTCGGCTAAAATGACACCTTTGGTCAACTGACACTTTGAAAATCCCTGCTTTATTTTTGTCTGTATTAATATTATTATCTTGTCCTTTCTCATCAGCAGATTTCAAAGCTCTCTCTCAGAAGACGAGTGGCATTATCCACTGTAGGTCGGTACAGCGTGAGGAAAGCTTGTTCCAGGTGGCAGAGAGGATGAAACCACTCATGTGATGGTGAGCTCCAGTCCTAGGACCCAGATTCCTGAGCCCATCACTTAAAGGTGAGCTCCCCCTTGCACCCAATTCAGCAAGCCTGCTCAGAGCACAACTTTCAGCTCAGTTACTCATCCAGCACACACGCTGAGCAGCTGTAAGTATTACTGGGAGGACTGGAAGAGGTTATTTGGGCAGAGAAACAAGGACAATGTTCACCCTCGGCAGAGCTCTGGCTGCATCAGGCACCCACTGCACCAAGTGCACATGGACACATGCTGCAGGGCACAAAGTGAGCAGTGATGTGAAGCACCTTTGATATTTGTGTGGAAAAGGGGCTTTACACTAGCTCCATTTATGTCAACGCTGCACGGCCGCTGGGTGCGGCCCATTAATTCCACACATGAGCAGATTTGGTGTCCTCCCCCACCACAGAGTGTGTGCCCAGAACTGGACCAGCCTGTGGGCTCTTAGCACTGGACTTATCTTATGGCTTGCTTCTTGCTTGCTGACCATTGGTTTGGGCAGGCTAGTGCAGGCAGCCCTTCCTTGGGTCTGGAAAGCAAGTTTTCTTGAAAGAAGCCCTTTATTCTTGCTAACTAGAAGGATCACAGAGTTGGACCACGAAAAGAAAAACCTGCAGTGTGCTGTCTGGCTTCCAGGTTAGTCTGTGCACTTGGCTGATGAACAGCTCAGCAGTTCACACTGCCTGTGTCATCAGTGTCATGTCTGTGAGGACAATGTTGGGTGTTATTTGGTTCATTGCCGCACTTGGCTGATGAACAGCTCAGCAGTTCACACTGCCTGTGCCATCAGTGTCATGTCTGTGAGGACAATGTTGGGTGTTATTTGGTTCAGTGCCATCTGTGAGGCTCTGCAGCACCTGGCAGTTGCAATTTGTCTTCCTCTTCCTTTTCAAAATAGGTAATGGATGGTTTAACCCACCCTTTGCAGCAGTTGGTTTTTTATTTTCCCCAACTGATTTACTCAATGGATTGTAAGGTTTTGAGTAGTAAAAATTTAGTCTTTTTCTTGGGAAGGAAGACACTTTCTCATCACAAGTAATGTCTTCCACAACTGTTCTCATTGTCTGTATTAATGCAGATTGTTAATTGTCAGTCTTAGCAAACTGCTGAGACTGACACATTCCTAAAATTAATTATGATGGAGATGTGTGCCCATGAGTGTTTAAGTGTGCTGCTTTTTATTTTACGTCTTGTTTCACAAGAGAGGTCTCACCGAGGTGAGCTTCCAGTTAAGTTTCTTGTTTAGTGTGGTGAGAACAATTGCACAACGATGTTTTTACGTTTCTTCTTCTTTCCTTCATGTTCCAGATCTCTGATTAATATCGTGTAGATCTGTGAGTGGCTGCTGGGGCATCGGAGTCTTTGCATTTTGCCCCGTTATCAAATGCTAGGATACTTTGTGTGGTTTCTAAGTTGTGACAGACTGTTTCTATTCAGTCTCTGGTTTTATATTCTTTTGTTTTGCCAGATACATCTCCAATGAATGAAAATTGAGTCTTGGGGTTAAGTACTTTTACAGTGAATATACTTTATTCTAAAAGCTACACTTTTAATCAAGATACTTCAAATTTATTCACACATGCTGGAAAAGAAGTTTTAAAAAACATTTTTATTCAAAAATATTTTAAACATTTTCTATGTTGATTAAAATACATAATTTCTATCCCGAATTACAGTGACAAAGTAATTAAAAAATCCCTAAATATACACCTACACGTGGGCAAATATGACAGCCTGGATACCTAAGAGAAATCATGTCTATAAGACAAGGTAATGCAGTTGCTTTGCGTCTTTGTGCACATAAAGAATATATTTTTTTTGTCCTTTTTCTTAATGACAGAGAGAGTATCCTCTCCCTGAGATGAATCATTGAACAGTAGCAGGCACTGTTAAAAGGTTGCTAAGAGTCAGAGCAAACTTCTACACAGATCAACTGTATAATAAAAAAATATTATAATAGCCATCCTTCTTGAATAAATGAAGGTGTTTTCAAATGCACGTGCTGATGACAGGCAGCTGCCTCTCCACTGACCCTCCATTCAGGCCAATCTCTGTCTTAATGCTGGTGAAAAAGCAGCAGGACGGCACAGGGCTTTGTGGAGAGCTGAGGCTGCTCTTACATCTGACAGCGACTTGTAATCGCAGCCGATAAAACCTGCATGTGCATCTCCCACCTTTCACATCCACGACACCTTCTGTCGCAATATTCTGAAACTCTGGAGGCAGAAATCAAAGCTTGAAGTAATTATTTGGCACTGGCTCGTGGTTAAACATATGTGCATTTGCTTAGCTTTTCAAAGTTCCTGATTTTGTCAGTTTGCTGGCTGGCAAGTTCAGTGGCTGGTCTGAAACACATCACAGAGCATCTTGATCCCCCGTGGATTGTGTGTGGAAAGAACTGGTAGATTCTGTGTGATAAGTCATGTGAACCCCGCACCACTTGCAAATATCTCCAGGTAACCACCAGTTCTTAAAGAGCATCTTCAGGTACTTCTTAAATTTTTCCCCCATGAAGAAGTAGATGACTGGATTGAGGCAACAGTGGAAAAGGCCGAGAATTTCTGTCACCTGGAAAGCATAGTCCAGATTCCGGCTCACTTGACAGTCCCTAATGATTCCTGTAGTTTCCAACAGCTGTAAGAAAATAACAATGTTGTAGGGGGTCCAAAAGAAGAAAAACACAATCATGACAACAAAGATCATCTTCACAGCCTTATTCTTTTTCTCGTTTCTACAGTGAACTAATGTTTTAATGATCATGGAGTAGCAAAATGTCATAACTATTAGAGGGAGTAGGAGCCCTAAAATGTTGATTTCCAAAGTGGAAAAAAGTTTCCATGTTGTGAAGTTGCTTGGATATCTCAGCTTGCAGGTAGTAAAATTACGTTCGTTGAAAGATTCTCTAAATACAAGTTCTGGAACTGAGGCTGAAAGAGCTATTAGCCACACAACAAGGCTAGTAGTCACGCCATGAAAGGCAGTCCTTGCTTTCAGGGAAAACACTGCACGAACAATTGCCAGGTATCTGTCTATGCTCATAAGCATAATAAAAAATATTCCACTGTAAAACCCAACCAGGTAGATCCATGAAATGATTTTACACCAGGAAGTTCCAAAAACCCATTGGTCTACTGTGAAATAAGACCAGAATGGCAAGGATAAAACAAAGAGCAAATCTGAGATGGCGAGGTTTAGCAGGTAGACGTCAGTCATGCTCTTCAGCCTCTTGTATTTGAAGAGGACTACAATGACCAGAATGTTTCCCATCAGCCCGATCAGGAACACCAGGGTGTACAGAACAGGTAGGAAGGAGGCGGCAAACCTCTTGACGCTTTCCTTACTGCATGGTTTTGGAGCATCATTATAGCTTTCGTAATAGTCATATAAGGTTGAGCTTTCAACTTCAAAGGACTCTGTACTTGAAGAACTCATGTTTTTTCCCCAGTTCCTGAGAAGGAAAGAGTATAAAAATGTCAGTGACTTTCAGTGCATGAAGACCAATTGTGTGGTTACTCTGCAAGCCTGAATCACTAGCGATGACTGACTTGCATTTTCAGCAGACGGTTCATTACAGGTTCTTAAACACTATGTAAGCATTATGGGGTGCATATGCACATGTGCAAAACGTACTGTCCTTCACATGCATGACTTTAGTCCTTGCAACACTGTGCAACTTGGATGTCAAGCACAAAGAACACTGTTCAAATGGCAGAGGGGAAAGCAAATAGGAATGGGCCACAGACAATAAATCAGAGAGGGATAAATCCTATGTGCAATAAAGTAAAAAGCAACACCACTATTCATGGCAGTTCAGGATTTCAGCCACCTTTCCAATCAGGCAAGCATCAACATAAGAAGACAGTAACAAAAATGCATCTGACCCTTCTTTCTAATGAAATTACTTACTGAAAGCTGGCGTGAGTTTTCAGTAAGTGCTGTCTTCAGTGGCTAAATGAATAACAGGAATTTGCCATTTTCGTGTGTATGTTTTTTTCTAACAGGCAGAGGCAGAGTTTTAAGCAATGTTACTTCAAGGTAAGTAACTTGGACACAGTGCAAATATATTGTTGATGTATTACTCTGTGTGTTATTCACATCACAGCATGCATAATTTTTTAGCCTAAAATACCAGAATTTTTCTAAGCCTGAGTTATGTCCTTCCCCTTTGTCTTTTTTTCTTTCTTTTTTTTTTTTTTCTTTTTTAATGATCGAACAGCAGAAGAAAACGGAGCATCATTGCTTTATTTGTCTTTGCATTGTATGTTGCTGCTGAATAATGACAAACATTGATTATCATTAACCTGACCCGTGCTGTGTGTAGTCCCAGGCATGATACCTCTCCAGCCTACAGTTCTGTTATACACGAAGAGGAGTTTAATCTGAATTACAAGTCACAGGGACAAAAGTGCTTGATGCCAATGGTCTAGGGGTGACAGCTTTGCAACAACTGCACATACCTGACTCACACCTAGACACACCTGAATCTAATATAGGTTCAGCATAATATACTTAAATATTTCAAGCTAAAAACATATGCTCGCGTAACATGCACACACCCACTTCTGATGATTCAAGAGTTCTTAAAACTACTTTAAAAATTACCTGAGCACCAACAAAAAGTAAATTAAGAAAGCATTACAGTCATACACATGGTGAGTGTATATGATATACAATCGTTTCAGCAACTGCATTTTGTGACTTTTACCTTTTGTTCTCCTTTCTTCTCAGCTAATGTGAAGAAGCTTCTTCGCTCTCAGGGTGCAGAATCACTTGCTTCTCACCAGGTAGCTCTGTCGGGGAGGTGCTGCCTACACAGCAATATCCAACAGCTGCAAAAAAGCAGATGTCACTAGGTAGCTGTGTCTGTTAACGGAAACTTCGTACTTCCTTACAGATTTTATCACAAATGCTTCTCTCCTCAGTGCTCTTCAGAGATATGGTCCCTTAGACTCAGAAACAGAATTATACACATCTTATAATGTGTAAGGAAATGCAAAGTTTCCACCGAGAACCCGATTACTGAGTTAAAGCGGCTTCATCTTACCCAATAATCATTAAAAGTAGATGTCACTAAGCAGCTGTCATTCAACAGAAACCTTGTCCTTTCTTATGGCTTGTAAAATGTATCTTAATCTCAGAAATAAATTAACAGGATCATCTATAGTGAGCATAGAGGAGGAAGGTACTTGGGTGTGTGGGAGGTGTGTTTCTAGTCCCTCTCTGCCAGATAACTAATTTTGTAGAAGAAAAGAGTTACATAGATTTAGTATAGGGATGGGTCCTTTTATTCATTGTTCTTTGATCTTCCTAACTCTTAACTTACCTTGCTAAGAAAAGAAATGAAGGCATGTTAATTCACTCTACATTTTTACTTGATGTCTCCCATAAAGGGGTTTAAAATACAGCAAATCTACCTCATACCACTGACCTGGCACAAATGATAATAGTGGTCAAAATATAAAATAAGAAGTAGGATGTGCGCATGAGTGTGTGGTGTAAGGGCAGAGGGTGTGGAGGTTTACCATGGTTCTTATCACAGCAGGAAGCTCAGCAGCTTCTATGAGTTTCTCCTGATAGTGTGGTGGACCCTATATGTCTTTTGGGGGATCCTGGGAATGGGGAAGAAAGCACAGAGGGTGTGTGCTAGTCAAATGGGATGGTTTTGAGTACTGCCAGCAGAACAGCTGTGCCAGCAGCTGGCAAGTGCTGTTCTCCTCTCTGTCCCAAAAAAGTCACCCAAGCAGAAGTAAGAGCCACTTCTCAACAGGAGAGGCTGCTTGCTTGTTAGCAAGAGAAACTGAAGAGTCACGGTGAGAAGCAGAAACAAGAAAGCTACAGGAGGTGGTTGGGAGGGTAGGAAGGATAATAATTCCCAGTCCAAGAGAAGTGATAGGTCTTCTAGGTCGTCATCTTGCGTTATTCCAGACACAGGTACAGCTTTTTTTTCAGTTATCCTGTTTGCTGCTCTCCTATGTGCCTCTAACATTGTTACTTTGCCCAATAACTTACATTTGGCTGAACTTTTTCTTCCAGGATAGCTTGCTGTGAGGACAGCATAAGATGTGGGCTCCGCTGGTTTCATGTTTCGCTGGAATAAAGTACTCATATGGGAAGTAGCTCCTCAGTTGTCTTTTGTGACCTGCATCTGTGGACATTTTAAAATCTGTCACTGGGAGATGTTCCTCTGGTGCAGGTTATTGCTCTGCAGATCATGTATACCTTCTCTTCAGTTTACTAGCAGTCTTTTGAAGATGTGAACACCAGATGAGCAGGCAACACTGTGGTACCAGTTTCACCAGCTCTGCTCACAGAAACTAGAAGCTATTCCTCTTGCTGCTCTTTTTGCCACTTAAGAGTCTCAACTGCTCTCTGACATGTTGTTGCACTAGGGGTGTAAGTTCAGGTCTTCACCCACAATAACAACAACATAAAATCTTTCTTTAAGCACCTGCTTTTCAGGAAAAAAAAAAGCGCACCTCTTGCTCTGTAGACATTGTTCTTTCTTGCTTTTGCCTGTGATGCTTGTGCCTCAATAAACCACCATGCATCTGCATGCCTTTCTCATGCCTACTCATTATTTTCTATTCCATCAAACTAGGTGTCTTCTTTGAATTTAATCAGTGGTGATTTTTCTTGATTTCCAGATGAAGTAGTGAATAGAACTGAATTCAGATACAATCTATCTTCTAGCATGTAAGAACCTTTCTTGTTTAAGGGATGATTTCCCACTACCAGGAACCCTTCGAGGTCTATCAACCTGTCCTTAGCACAGATGCGACGCTTCAAATATGCTTCCGATCTTTCCATCATAATGTTACGAGGGACCAAGTCTGCAGCCTTATGAATACCATATGGCGCTGACCTGAAGAAAGGACTTATCTGGCCTATTGTCTTTTGCCCAGTCCTTCTTTGGAAGAAAGACTTTCACGTAGCAACTGCTTCCTGAGCAGCTTTCTGTACCTGCTCGCTGCCTCGTATGGAAGGCTGGGCTGTTGCCACCACAGGAGTAGTGTAGTAAAGGCTTCTTGTCAGGGCAGGCGTGTGTGGCTGTGGTGAGGTGAGGGAAAATGGCTGGACCACAGCATCTCGCAAAGCAGCAGTTGTGTTGATGAAGCCTGCCACATCAATGCATCTCATGCCACGTCAGCACATGGGGTCTTTGTGAAGAGACTTTGAGCAAGAGCGTGTCTGCAAAAAGAGGAATGCTCAGCCATAAGGGGAGAAGAATGGTTGTGGCTACAGATGATGAAAACTTAGGATGTGTGAGCTCCGGAAAATGAAGCTAAAAAAATATATTGCTGGTTCATGGAAAGCAAGAGGATAAAAATGGCCCCTGAAACACCTTCTGATGGCCTACAAATGAAAAGAGTCCCTGGGAGAGCCTGTGAAGAAAAGTGCAGGGAAGACCAAAAAAGAAATAAGAAATCTCTGAGCAAATGAGATGCTGCAGAAAATGGGTGAAAGGTGGTGTGAGTGAAGGTCCTACAATGGCTTAAAGAGAAAAAGAGTGAAAGGGACTTAGCGTAACTTTAGTCCATCGTGGAAGAACTCTGAAGTTCCCATGTAACATGACAGGTTTTTTTATCTCAGCTCCTCCTCAGAGAAGAACCTGGCAGAGAATATCAAAAGGGGGATGGCAGGAGACAGCGAGGTTGAGAGAACAGCGGGAAAGGAACTCAATGAGATGTAGAGGATGTTGCTGTAAAACTCACAGGCTGCCAAAGGAGGGGGAAAAGAAAGAACTCTTACCTCTTTACTAGATGGTATCAGGTATATGGCACTGACTAAATAATCACAAGAGTGCAGAGAAGTGGACCAAACCCGATTAGTCTGACTGGGAGGAGATTAACCTTTTATATGGGATGGGGAAGGGGGGCAACATAAAAACCCACAGAAGGGAACTTAATAGAAGTAAAAAGCAGAACAACCCAAACCATTAAAACCTTGCTTCTTGCCAAAAGATTATTTCAGCCACTCCTACCTTTTACAGAAAGTCTTATCATTAACTTGCCACTTTACAGGATGCATGAGAGTCTTGCCCAAGGAAGAACTGGAGATACACATTTATCCAACTTGCTGGCTGGGCTGTGAGATACTCTCCACTGATATACCACTGCATCACCCATTCCCTCTGAAATCAGCGTTGGCCATGGATAGATAATTCTGAGGTGTTTATTAGAGAAACCCCCATCCGGAAGAGACTGCCTCAGGGGAGAGGCAGATAACGGTGAAAAAGGTTATTAGGAAGGCGCTGGAGAGAGACTCGAACTCTCGTGGGTTACTCTGAGCAGTATTTATTGTAGAAGATTCGCAGGAACAGCAGGGTTGGATCACCTCCTCAGAGAGTGACAATCATACAGCCATACAGCTAGTCATTATATAGGGTTCTAACAGGTATTATGCAACTAAGCAAAATTTATCACTGTCTATCACTGTCAATGTCTTCAGGTTCCTTCTGTCCCAGTGGTCTGCAGGTTTCACTTCTTTCTTCATGTTCCACTTGGCAAGTACCGAACGAAAAGTCCTTGGGTTGCAGGGCTAGCTTTGAAGTTCTACCTGTCTCATTTGTTATCCATAGTTCATCAGTCTAGTACAGAAATCAGCAAACCTAAGAATAGCATTTATCAATGTCTAAAGGTACAAAGCAAGCATAAGGTAACCAGGCTCGTGGTTCTGGGCAAGGGCTACACAGGGGACAAGCTGAGACTTGCAGCCTTAGCAGCACAGCTTATAACACTGATACAGGCCAAAAATCCAAATTCCCTATTTTCCTACAACAAACGGTAACTAAAGATATCCAACCGTTGCAAAAATCAGTATTTTGACTGGTTGTGTGGATCAGCGCAGGATCCAGGCCACCAGAGTCACAGCTGGACAAGTGATCACCTTTCTCAACAAGCTGTCCTCTCCATCAGGGCCTCAACCCCTTCTTGTGTGGTCAGGCCTCATGCAGTTCTTCTTTTGCAATTCGAGTGAACTTGAATCACAGTTTATACATCTGTAGTTCCAATCTTTGCTCATTAGCGAAGTGGTCGTGCCATTGTGCAGTTCTCTTCCTCATAATTTTTAATTTATTGTAAATTCCCCATGCATGAGTAAAACTTCAGTAATCTGATAGAGAAACAAAAAAAGGAAAATGGATTAATTTCCTAGTTTTAGAGACAACCACTATCTACACTGTTGTCTCAGGTAATTCACACTCATAATTTACCTCAGCATTTTTGAACATACAAATTCTCATTGCCTAGGACAACTGCTTGTGCTGACAAACAAAAGATTTAAGCCCCAAACATGTTTTCCTTGCCCAACGATGTTGAGTTGCAGTTCTCCACAGATTTTTTTTCTTTCAGTGGTCCAGTCCTATGTATTCTGCTCTTTGTGTCCTCTGGCAATTCTGTGAATGGTATCTGCCTTCATTATCGTCAGCTTAATTTGCTTTCTTTCCATTCTCTGTGCTTGCAAAGCTGCTATATTCAGAACTCCTCCTAAAGAAGAACTGAAACTTCAAACCTCAAACATGTCAGACACAGTCATTTTGTATGCTAGATTTTACTTAAAAACCACTGACGAAAAATACGAGTTATATTCTTCTTAATGTGAAATGACATCATGAGGAGATTTCTTTGTCTTGTTCAGTGATCTATCAAATGTTCCCAAGTTGTTTCTACAGGAAGATGACAAATCTGAGTTGTTTCCACTCTGAGGAACCATTGATACCTGAGATATAATTTTTCTTTTTTAAGTTCCTAACCATCACTATGATGTCCCTGCTAAGGGCTGGTCTCTCCAAAGAAAAACAAAGACAAGGCAGTGGTGAATAGCAGAGATCCCCTCATGCCAGTTTGTTTCATGTTTATTGCAAGTGTAGATACAGAGGAATTACGGGATTCTGGCATAGAGTCTTTGGCTTTTGTTTGGTTTGTGGTAGCACCTCTGAGTCTCAAACACTGTAGTTGTTGGTAGTTTTCAAAAGCTTATTGAATTACTGGTGGCCTTATTCTAAACATCTACACAACAAATATCTTCACAGTCTCTCCTGCAATGTTCCTCAGATGGCAATTGTAATGAAAAGGAAGCTAGTTAGAAAAACTAAAGTATTTGCAGGGGATCAAGACTGAGAGGGAAACTATACTTGCTCTTATCAATTACTAATCTTTCTATGTTTGCTAAGACCCAAGAACTCTGTCATCACGAGGTAAAAGCTGTTCCACTGCAAGTCCTTTTAAGACAACTTGTACAGACAACTTATGTAATATTCAGTTTACTTTTAGTAGCAGGGGAAACCACTCAGGGCACCAAAATAAAACTGCAAGAGCAACAATAAAAGGTTTTCACTGGGGAATTTCTCTGTTCTTTCTCGTTCCCAAGATATTTTGATATGTTTTTTTGAATTGTTGGTAAACTCCAGTGTCCTAGTTTACCACGTATGACTTTAAAGTCTGCCTTTAATAATACCACCCTCTGGTGGAACTGCAAAGAAAGCATTGACGCTAAAGATGGGCAGAAGAAATGATGGAGTGAGCCTGGGGCGGAGGGTCCTGCATGAGGAAGGATGGTTACAGGGACAGTGAGAGGTTATGGTGACTCTGGAAATACCTGGCCCAGGTGCTGTTATCCTTGTGAAAAACGTTGTGTGCCACTGCCTACATTTGCATTTTCTGAATCTGACCTGATCTGTAAATTCTGGCCTGTGCATTGAGTGTTGTCTTCATAGTAGCTTATGTTTTGTCCTTCCCTTGCACTGTAGCCTCCTGAAAAGTGACCTACCAGGAAGACAGATCTGAGAAGAAGGAACTGAACAAGAAACCAAGGGATGGTAAGCCTTAATGATTCCACTGAGACCTCCTTCAGAAAAATTGGCTGTCAGCAGTACAAAGATACCTGTATCCTAAGATAGGACCCGAAGGGGAAGAGGGGCTACAATAAAGCGCAGTGTTGCTGGAGAGGGGCTCTGAAGCTAATTGGGGGTTCTGACCGGGTCAAATGACCATCTTTAATACTGCCATATACAAAACAGACAAACCCAGCTTTTACCTTCCTCAGACACCTTCCTTCTAAGGCAAAGAAAATGTGTTGGTAAAGCTCCTTCATCTACTAATGCATATGGATGTCTAGTAAGACATCTGTAGGAAGTGTTGAAAAAGTGATTCTTGTGCATGCTTACCCAATTCATCATCCCTGTGTGGTTTTAGGTCATTAGGAACTGTTGCTTGAAGCCCTTCCAGTGGGAAATGCTCCCCATTTCCATGTGCTCCAAGTTGGGGTCTATGTTGCTCAACAATTGCCTGGAGCAAAGGGAATGACAAAGGGCTGTGGACAAAAGTGGTGCAAAAACCTGCTCCAGGTGCCTCTTAGACATACCATGTCCTTCAAATTTGCTCCTACCTGGTTGGACCCCAGAAAAATAAGTGAAACTGCAGGGTTTCAAGCAGTTCTTACATGTAAGGAACTGCGCTGGTGAAGCGCATAGGAAATTGCACATAGAAATAGCAGCATGTGTCTGGCACTAGAGGGAACTATCTTGACAGCAGATGCCTAGAGCCATCTTCTGTTCCGCTTCATCAGCTTCTTTGGTGTCCTCTAATGGGCCCTGCGAATTATGGCCATTGTGAACTGTGCAGCCTTTCCTTTGTGCTACAGTGCTGCTGGGTTTAATTTTAATGTGGCAAATGTAGAATTTATGGGCTAAATGCAAACTTCTTGTGGAGGAAATGCAGCTTCTTTCAGTTGCCTGCATATCCTGACATACAGGTCTATATGTAGCCGGGCTGTTGGGCTGCAGCTGAATATGGAGCAGTGACAAATGCATAAAACTTATCAGAGACTTAAAATCTGTGTGGGGTGGAAGACAGGCTGCTCCAGTTACAGCTGCAGTTGGCAAGTGGGTAACGACATAGTGAAAAAGCTGTGCCTGTAGTTCTTGCTTCTGTTCCCTATCCCATTCCCTAACCTCTGCCTTCAGTGATGTAAAGTTCATGTGCTGCTTCCTACTGACTGAAGGATCACAGCTTGAAATCTGGTGAATACAAACTGATATACACAAGCAAACCATTTTCCATGTATACACTGGGAGCTGTCTTACAGTATTCCTTTAGGGAGAGGAATATAAAATACAGTAGATTAACTATTGATATTTGTATATTGAATATTAGCGCAACAAACAAAATTATAGAGGAGAAGCTGGTGGATATTTTTTCTGCTTTAAAAACAATGCGTTAATACTAACACTGCAAAATGCAAGTCTTGAGGTTTGGGTGTATATGTGTTGAAATCCAAACTTTTACAGTAGTTACCAAGTAAATTAGGAAGTTCCTAGTAACAATGGCAGCAGAATTATTACCACCTTCAACAGAAGCTGCATGTGTGTGACATGTCTGAAGCCATCCTTTAATACATATAAATTGTTCTTAATTTTAGCTTCAGTTACCGGATTTGAATTTCAAAATATTAACTCTGGATTCACAGGTTTACATTAGAGTTCTGGGTAGCTTACAGACTTAATAAACTGAAGTGCAAACAGTGAATCTTTGAGCAGGACCGGGTAAGTCCTTAATACAGACAACATTTTGTTCACCATGAAAATGTGGCCATTTTGGAAGTGGTATGTAAATGGCCTTAGGTAAAGCACAACCCCATGCATGGGCAGAAGAAGAGTGTTACCAGCTAGGAGCTGCAAAAGCAAAGGTGGGCAGAGATACTGCAACTTCTGGAATTTTAATTTGACAAGAATAAAGCTGGTAAGTGATTTTTTGTGTAGCCTCATCTAGGCGTTCCTGCTCCGGCAGGGGGATTGGACTAGATGATCTTTCGAGGTCCCTTCCAATCCCTAGCATTCTATGATTTTTTCAAACTCTTCTATGGCCAGACTGAACCCATGACCAGTGCATCTATAGTTTATCTGTGAAATTTAACCTTAAAACTTCAGACAACCCTGAACCAGGGCTTCAGGTCCACTCCCAGCAAATTCTAAATCCAAAGGAAATTTGTGGCTAGCAACATCTTCTGATGCCAGCGCTGAAAACTACAGCTTTCACTGCTGAGAGATTTCCTGCTCAGTGTGATGCTCTGACTATCAGCATTTCTAAGTTTTTTGTACAAGTTAAAAACCTCAAGAGGTCAATGATAAAAATTCATAGCAGCCATGCATGGCTTAAAAATGAAGAAACATAACTCCTATGATTTTGAGACTGTGATGTGATATTTGAATGAGAGGGATTTGCAGTGGTACCTAAAAAAGATACTGATGTTTGTGTATCTCACTGCAAACAGTTTGGCTAAACATGTGTCTTGCTCATTCTATTTATAAGTAGAACAGGAATCATATAGTTATGAACCTGCTGAGAAAAATTGAATTCAGGTTTTATTAGTTCCTCAAACTGTAACCCAGCTGGGAAAAGATTTATGTTGTGTCAGTGTGGTTCTCAAACAGGAAAACATTTGAAAAAATAAGATGCAAAGATGATAGCTCACCATCCCTCAAAACCCCAAAGCCCGATCCCCCCACCAAACACAGAGACTTCCTGACCTTTTGCACAACCAAATGCTATTCAATGTACAGATGTAACAAGTGTGCATGTGTGTGTGTGCGCATTTTCATGTGTAAGTTGTAACTTGCTAAGTAAACAGGAGTCTATCCTTAATTTCAGGTGGAAAGAAAGGTTTTATCCCATACTGATAGGCCGGTTTACTTTCTCATGTGTAATGGGTAGGAACTGGATGTTGCTAGTCCTCTGGTATACGTTGATCCATTCGAAGGATATATGCAGCATTAGTGCTTTACATAGAAAAGTGTACATTTTAAACTAGCTGGGCAGTAAGAAAGCACCAGTTTCCTGCTGCAGAGATTTTGATAGAGAAGTAGAATCTTTAAATAAAGGCTACAATGAAGTGGAGGTGCAATGGAGGGACCTCATTAATGTTTACAGATATATAAAGGGTGAGTGTCACGAGCATGGAGCCAGGCTCTTCTCGGTGACAACCAATGGTAGGATAAGGGGCAATGGGTACAAACTGGAATATAAGAGGTTCCACTTAAAATTGAGAAGAAACTTCTTCACAGTGAGGGTGACAGAACACTGGAACAGGCTGCCCAGGGAGCTTGTGGAGTCTCCTACTCTGGAGACATTCAAGACCTGCCTGGACACATTCCTGTGTAGCCTCATCTAGGTGTTCCTGCTCCGGCAGGAGGATTGCACTGGATGATCTTTTGAGGTCCCTTCCAATCCCTGACATTCCGTGATGCTGTGACTTAAAGAGACGTCAGTGGGCTTTTGGTCAAGCTTGAATGGTGCAAAGGAGTGTAATGTATCAAATTAGCAGAAACCCAGGAAACCACACAATATTAGCTGTCACAAATCACAACAAGGGCATGATGTGGGCCGGAGCTGCAGGACTGCGGCTCCCCGTGCGTGCTGGCGCAGTGCAGCACAGCGAAGAGCAGCAATGCCTGTCTCAGCTGCACTCAGCCTAGTCCTAGTAAAGCTGGTTACTGGCTTCCCTCAAAGAACTGATCTGTTTCATGGAGGCTGAACTTTTTAAAGGAACAATTGCGACAAAACTCTTCTAGATAATGACTACAAACCAAAAATATTGATTTTGGTTTTCAGCGGGTTTTCAAAGAATTACCACTTCTGCTATGAGGAGGCGTCTGCATAAACTGGCTATTTGTTGCAGAGCCCAGTGCCTAGAAACCCTCCTGAAGCTTTTAATCTCATACAAATGCTCAAATGTTGAGCAATAAGACCTTGCATGTAAATAGCAAATTCTAAATAATAACTAGCAAATACATGGCATAAAAATGGATGATGTTACGCTGACAATCCTTGGAAGTCTTCCATTGTGCAATGCGGCAAAGAAGACAGAAGAAGTGCAGGTTGTCAGGAGGGGCCCTTGAGTTGGAAAAGTGAAGGAATTTTGCAGATGCGGTTTCCCACACTGCAGCTTGCAGAGGACCCAGGCAGGAGAACACTCTCCTTTCCTAGAGAGCTGGCAGGAAGATCTGAGCCTTGTGCCTTTCATTCTGGAGACAGCACATGGATCACATTAAAGGTGTCTTTTACTCTTTCCGCTCAGTAACTCACCATTGTCTGGAAAAGAAAAGGCAAGTTAAACAAACTAAGTGAGACCGCACTGCTCAGCCTGGCAATCCACCCTCTTCAGGCTTATTTCATGCAGATGACTTCTTGTTTAGTCTCAGAGTACCTTCCTCTTTCTTTCTGCACATCTTAGCATTCTTTAAAAAAACATTGTAAAAATACCATTTCTTAAAAATACCACTTGCATGAGGATGGGGGCAGAGGGAGTTGTCTTATCTCACTTGCTTAGGCAGACTGGATTTTGAAAAGTGATTTAATTTCAAGTGACTTTTATGCTACACTTGATCTTAGGCAATAGGTCTGGAGTCTGGAAGTCTATTTATAGTTGAAATATTTAAAGTTGAGCATATATAGTATATTTACACCTAATACAAGGCATCTTATGAAAAGGGGATATTATGCTGTAGACTGTGATGAATGTTTAGTAGCAAAAAATGGAATATTTAATATTTATTGAATTATTGCATGTGGAAAATTGCTCAGTGGAGAGGCTCTCCTGCAGGCTTTCTAAAAGCAAGGTGATATTGAGGTCCATGAAAGGCCTACTCCTTCCACTGATACTCTAGGACAACTCTCCACATTAGTCAGAAAGTGGGAGTGTTTAATCAGATTTTATATATTGCCAGTTCTATCAACGTATGGAAAAAGGGTCCCATTGGCACGGACTCACTTTGTAAGATTGGCTCTTGATTTTTCTTTGTAATGTGATCTCGGCTTCATAGATGGCAACAGTCCTTCCAATCTCCTAACTCCAGTCCACAGTGCCAATAAAAATCTCCTTTGCTCTTGCAGCAGATGATGGTAGGAGCTTCCCGGGGAGGTCCCTGGGGAAGGACTCTCATTTGTCTAGTCTGATTGACTTTTTCCACCCCCAATTAATTGTCATTGCAGAAGTAAAAAGAATATTTGGACACATTGGAGTGCATATTGTAGATGTGTCCTCCAGGACACAATAAAGCCGGGTACACCTGCAGGTTTCCCTGGGGAAATCAGCTGTAGTGGGGGAGGCCACAAAGGTTGAGGAAGGTTGTGGTAAGCAGCATGGGCAAGTGGTTATTTTGTCCCAAAATGCCATTGTCCATGGTGGTACAGATACAGCCAGTGTTTACAACGGGTGGCAAGCAGAGCATGGGTGTGAAGCACGTACTTACCATGCTCTGCAAACAATTTGCAGCTTGGTCATGCCATACTCGGTCCAAGCACAACGACCCCCAAACCCATACCTCCAGTTTCCATTGTCCCAGCGTGTGCTGATGTCCACAGATTAAGCCGGCAGCCCCTTGCTCAGCAGAGCGATTGGGGATGTGCTGATGGAAGGGCTCCACCAAACCCTGTTCTTTGGCTCAGGCCACAGCCCACAGAAATCACGAGAAATGCCTGCTGACTTGGATCAGCTCCAGGTCAGGTCCCAAATCCTTAAGGACAGTCCTTGCTTTGATTATTGTATTCTGTGAACTCTGAGTGCATTGTTGGCACTAAATGTGTATTCAGAAATAGCGTGTTTGTTTTTTGTTTTGTTTTGTTTTTTAACAGTAGGATTTTATTAGGTATGAAAGCACAGTTAAAACATCTGCTACAATCAATAATCCCCAAATTATTTCCATATGGATATACATCATCAAAACTATACCCCTTTACTATGATACCAAAAAGTCGGCAAAAAGACTCCTTAACAGTGTTTTGAAAGTGTTAAAAAGCAGGTACTTTTATTGCAGCGTGGCAGGTGCTCGGAGGATTGTGCCTCTAATCGAGCACGCGCATGATTCGCACTTCTTGGTATTTATTACATGTATCTATTGCATATTCATTTGTTTCTACCACTTAGTTAATGTACTAAACATAAATTATTTACATAACCCCCCCCTTTGCCAGAAGTCCATCTTTGGTATTCGAGAGTCTTCATCAGGGGTCTCTAGTGGTCCCCTGGTGGTCTTCGCAGCCCGGTGCCCCCACCCTGGTTTCAGCTTCTTGACCTAATTTATTGAGCATGCATATTGTCATTTTGTGCTACTAAGCAAAAGTCATGTATGTCTTTCTTCATTTAGTGGAACATTCTGCTTTCCCAGCTTGCAAGCCAACAGCATCCCACTTTGCCTCATGTCCAGTCTCTATAGAACTCTTGTTTCTCTATTAGTTTCTGTTAAATTATGCCTAGTCTTGCTACATTAGGCCCAGGAGTTTCTAAAAGATATTTGTTCCTCTCATCAACTATGAAAAATATTGCCCTTTACTAACAGTCAGCTATCACTCATTAAAGAGATCTCTCTTCCCTTAAAAAAGGTGTTTAGGTCTATGTACATTTGTACCACATGTGCCTACACTGACACACCTGCAAGTTTCGATGATGAGGCTGTTTAACAGCTTCCCTGTCCTCAAAATCTTCTCCATCTCCATTCAAGGCACAGAGCTCTGTGTTTGATTCTGCTTTCCATCTTCCTCTCTCTTGATTCAATTCCATGTTCAGTCTTGATATATCGTATTAATACTGGTTTTGTTCTTAAAATCTTTATTGTTTTAGAATACTTAATGACAGGCATGTCAGTAATTCAGTGTGGCCATAATGCTCTTCATATGAGTAATGGCAATCTCTCAGCAGTGCCTAACCCTGCAGAAGACATATTTACATATATTTCTTCTTCACAGAGCCTTTTAGACGAAGACAGAGCCATCCTGGTCACTGGTGTTCAGGGTTATGTTGCTGTTCACGGCGCTTTCTCCATAGCCAGATGAAGAGGTGACCTGGTAGCGACTGCAGGGGCCACAGAAACACAGGAAAGGACAGTACTTCAAGCAGACACGATAAAGGTATTTTCTGAATTTTTCCCCAGCAAAGGCATAGATAAGAGGATTGAGACAACAGTGGCTGAATGCAATGGTTTCGGTCAGGTGCATTGCGTAGTCCAGTGATTTAATTTGGCTGCAACTTGTGAATACCTCATAGTGCTTTAAAGTCTCTAGAAAAATCAGTACATTGTAGGGGGACCAAAACAGAAAAAACACGACCACCACAACCAAGATGAGTTTTACGGCGCGTGCTTTTTTCTGATTTTTGCAGAACAGCAGGGTTTTGATGATCCCGCAGTAGCAATAACATATGATACAGACTGGGATGAAAAAGCCAATGGCATTCAGCTCCACATTGCAGAACACCGGCCAGATGTTCTCCAGCTCCTGGGGGAAGACAGAAACGCAGTCGTTTTCTACTAGCTGGGAGAACACAAAATGTGGCACTGAAACTAAGACTGCTATTGCCCACACTCCGCAGGTTATAAGTAAGCCATGTTTCACTGTTCTGGATTTCAGAGAATATGTTGCCCGGACAATGGCCAAGTATCTGTCGATACTGATAACAGTGATAAAGAACATGCCTCCAAAGAAACCAATGTAATACAGTGAGGAAACAGCTGTGCATGGAATAGTCCCGAGGGTCCACCCACGCACCGTGTTGGAAGCCCAGAAGGGGAGGGAGATCACGAAGAGAAGGTCCGAGATAGCCAAGTTCAGGAGATAGATGTCAGTGATGCTTTTTTTACTGCCTTCTTTCACAATGGCTAAAACCACCATTACATTCCCTGTGAGGCCAAGAGCGAACACTGCAATGTAAAATATTGGCAGAAATATTTTCCCGAATTCTTGGATGTCAGTCTTATTGCAGGAAAAAGCATGTTCATCGTAAGTGTATTCAGCTGTTGTTTCTGTGAATGCTTCCGTCATGCTGAATATTCTGGCTAAAGGCAACAGCAGAAGGGAAAAGAGAATAATGTTAGAGAGAGACATCCAGTATCTGCTACAGTAAAATACTGCGAGACCTCACCAACATGCATACTTTGGGATTCTGTCACTATTTGGGTTAGTAAGAGTTGTATTACTGCAGAGGTGATGGTTGTTACTAAGAAAAGCCCATACTCTGCTGTTACATGTACTTCACTGAAAATTAACTCTTTAGGATAGCAAAAAAATAAATGAGAATTTCAAGGGCTGTTGAATAAGCCCCTGCATATCGGAAGAGCAAGAGAAACAGCAGCAAACAAACATCTGAACAACAGAGCTCTGCAAGGGGCTGCATTACAGCACGAGAAACGCAGGGGCTCTCCCAGCCCTTTGCGCAGTGCTCAGCAGGACATGGTACCTCACGTGTCACTGTTGATCGGCAGGTGGTGCCTCTCAGCACCAGCAAGGGCCCAATCTTGCCCCACACATTAACCCCAGGGTGGAAGTGTGGTAAGATGCCCAGTTTGGCCAAGTCTGAGTCGATGTTTGCTGACATGGGAGGAGCAAAGTTTGCACTGGGCCAACCCTTGGGAGCAAGTGTATCTTCAATGAGTTTGGTTTTTGTTGTTTTTTATTTTTTAATCATCCTATGATCAAAAGAAGAAACTATATTAACGCTTTTCCTCAAGCACCAAAGCGTCTTGTGACTGCTTCTGCCTCGGCTGCGAGGCGGTCATGTTGGCGCCAGGGCTTGCTACCTTGGAGGCTGCACCATAAGAGAGTATGGGGTGCAGGTGTGTGACCTCTGGGCCCACTAGTCTGCACATCCCATAAGTGGGGCACCTGTCAGTTCCTCCTTTGGGATGTGGTGTTGAAGTCTCTGCAATGATTTCTATTTGAAGGGAACCAAAAATCCTGGAGGGGTGCAGATTTTACTTGCATTTGATCTGCTCTCTGGTTGGGGTAAAGAGCTTGTAAGTATCCGTTACTTGCTCTCGCTGTAGGAAATGAAAGAAATTGAGTGTGTTATGCTGTGCAGAAGCCCAAGGAGATGACAACATGACCAAAACAGCCTGTTAAAGCCGAGACTGAAAGGAAAGGTCAGTGATAAAACTGCAACTAATAACTACCGCTTGGTCACAGTGTCGCTGTCTTCTTACAGGAACCCCTGTTGACTGTAAAGAAAGGATTCAGTTCAGTGACTATAAGCTGTCTCTAGATGTTATCTATATGTCATGTCCTGTTAGTGGGGGGTAGTCAGTACAGCCAGTGAAGAGCAGTGCATCCGTTCCAATGCAGATCAGGACAAATCCACTTTGAGATAAGACAGATTGCTTGCCAGGCTCTGCTGGCCTCATTGATGAAACTCCTTTTGACTATAAGGAGGGCATGGGCACATTACTCAGTGATAGATATCTGCCGATGACATATAGCTACTCCCGCTCCTGACATGTAGCACGAAGTGGTGGGAGTGTCAGCCTACATGTCCATGTCTCACTGAGAGCAATAGTTTTCATAGTCTCTGTTTAAAATCAGCCGTGTGAGACTAAGCATAAGATAAAGATGGCCTGAGGTGTGAAACAGCCCTTGTACAAGAAGTTTTATATGATGTAGTGGTAACTAAAACAAACTCCCCCATGGGTGGCTACTGTGACCATATTGATGTTTTCTCCTAATGCTTCATTGCCAGAGTACTGTTTGTGGTGTGGACCATGAAGTTCTGGCCTCTTATTTTGTAGCCATTTCTCAAAGAGTTGTTTGTTTTGTTTTGTGGTGGTTGTTTTTTGTTGCATGTTTTTTTGTTGGTTGGGTTGGGTTTTTTTTGTGCTTGTTGGAAATGAAGGCTCTCCATTTTAAGGTATCTTCTTATTCTGAAAGTTTAAAGCCTAGTTGTCCCCAGAACATTTTAATGAGAATTGCCCACAGTCATTAGAAAACAATCTTTGTGGTTTTGCACAGGAAAAGTGGGCTAGAAGATGGGCCATCTCAGCACTGGTAGTTTCGGGGCATGGGCACGGCATGGCGAGAGCTGTTTGCCGCAGGAAGGCACACCCACCAGCTGAGCAGCTCCTGCAGGGCCTTTCCACTTGGACCGGGAGCTGAGCCCACCTGTAGACTCTGTCCACCTCTTTGCTTGCAGCCCAGTTCAATTCTCCAGCTGCTGGAGATGCCGTGTCTGACAGCAGCAGAATTAAAGGGGATGCATAGGAAATGCCCAGGTGCTGGGGCAGAAGCCGAGAGCAAGTGCAAACAGGATATGGATTTTTTACTGGTGAGATAACTAATTAGAGTTGCCTACAGAGATATGTGACAGGTTCCTCATCTCTTCATGCATCTGTCCAGTCATTACTTTATCTGCCCTGTTGAAGGATACAGAAATGAGCAGGAGACATCGTACATAACCCCAATAGCCCAGCATCCTCTGTCTCCCACCCTGACATTTTCTTTCTCCTCTTCTGAGACTAAACGTATGCAGCAGATGCCTTTAAAATGAAAAGAAGTGTCAGGGTACACCACGTCTTTTGTGCTGAATATGAGTCACTATATTACTGCACCCATCTGCCCAGCGCCAGAGCCTCTGTCTTACTCTGTGGTCTGATGTGCTCCATAGCTGGTTCTTCACTGATGCACTGGTGTGCAGTAGCTGAGGGCCACCAAAATAATTTGGGCTGGAGCACCTGGAGTATGAGAAGATGCTGACAACGGGATTTGATCAACCTCAACAAGACACATCTCAAGGGGGATTTAGTCAGAAAGTTTAAAGGTGAAGCAGACAACTTTCCTGATAGAATGCCCAGAGAGGTGGTAGATACCCCATCTGTGGAAGCATTCCAGGCCAGGCTGAACGGGGCTCTGAGCAGCCTGTTCTAGTTGAACATGTCCCTGCTTGTTGCAGGGAGGTTGGACTAGATGACCTTTGGAGATCCCTTCCAACCCAAATAATTCTATGATTCTATGAATGAGAGACAATGGTCATTGGAAACTGTTGTGCACTATATGGAAAAAAATTCACCATGAGGGTGGTCAAACACCAGGACAGAGCTTCAGGGAGGTTGTGAGATCTCCATCCCTGCAGGTACTTGAATCTAGGCTGGCTCTGTTCTGAGCATGGGTTTGGACAAAAGACCTCCAGAAGTCCTGTCCTAACTTTGTGACTCTATAACAAAGCCAGACAGAGGCCACAATGTCTATGCAAAGTGTCCCAGCTTCTTCTCTGCCATGTAAAGCCTTTGTTTCAAACATGTCTTTCCTGGTGTGACAAGCAGAAGACCCATCATGCACAGAGAGGAAGCTGGGCATGGGAATGGTCACCTTTTTCACAGGGGAACATCTACACTGAGGGGCACGATGAACTACTTGCCTTATTGCAGTAAAGAGGAACATCGCTTGGGCTGGAATTTTTCCTGAAGTACCTTTTCACACAATCATAGAATGGTTGGGGTTGGAAGGGACCTCTGGAGATCATCTAGTCCAACCACCTGCTAAAGCAGATTCATCCAGAGCAGATCACACAGGAATGTGTCCAGGTGGGTCTTGAATGTCTCCAGAGAAGGAGACTCCACAACCTCTCTGGGCAGCCTGTTCCCATGCTCTGGCATCCTCAAAGTAAAGAAGTTTCTCCTCATGTTTAGATGGAACCTCCTGTGCTTCAGTCTGTACCCATTGCCCCTCATCCTATCGCTGGGCACCACTGAAAAGAGTCTGGTCTCATCCTCTTGACACCCACCCTTGAGATATTTATAAACATTGATAAGATCCCCTCTCAGCCTTCTCCAGGCTGAACAGACTCAGCTCTCTCAGTTTCTCCTCATAAGAAAGGTTCTCTAGGCTCCTAATCATCTTCGTAGCCCGCCACTGGACCCCTTCCAGTAATTCCTTGTCCTTCTTAAACTGGGGATCCCAGAATTGGGCCCAGTACTCCAGATGCAGTCTCACCAGGGCGGAGTAGAGGGGGAGGATAACCTCCCTCGACCCGCTGGTCACACTTTTCCTCATGCACCCCAGGATACCCTTGGTCTTCTTGGCCACAAGGGCACATTGTTGACTCATGGTCAACCTGATGTCAACCAGAACTCCCAAGTCCTCTGCAATGCTGCTTTGCAGCAGTATTTTCAGTCAGGTAATGTCCTCTAGCTCACTGATGGGGATAGTTTATTTCTACAATAGCAAATTATTTCCTTTACCCCTGGATGCATGGTTGCAAAGCCTATGATACCTCCACCACCAGGAAGGGTGAGATGCTGCATAGCACATCTGAGAGCAAGCAAGAACTGCACTTATCTAAATGACTTGGGCTTCTGAAACTGCTGGCACAGTCTGTGGCTTGTTCACTCTCTAGCTCCAGGATTTTGGTATCACCAGCCACACACCTCTACCCTCCCGGCACCACTCATCCTGCATATACAATTCTGTCAGTTCTTCTTGAATTTTTAACTCCTCTGATACCACTTTGCTCAGTTTAAGCTGATGTTACTCAACAGCTGGGCTGCAAATTCCAAAGAGCTCCAAAAACCCAGCCCATGCCAGATAGGCATAATATGATGAAATTTTGTTGCATCCTAAAGCAAGGAAACTTAGCTCTGTTGTCCATCCTTCCCCGCCAGGTGTTCCCCATCAGCCTCACAAAGCCCACTGCAGTACACACTATAGTCTTCTCACAGCCAGCTTCAACCCAACTTTCTCTCTTGTGCTCACAATAAATGTTCACCTATGGGACAAAGTTAACTGAAGAGCGCAGAGGACACTGAAGAAGGGACTGACTGCAGGGCTGAGAGGTCCCTCCACCAGACATTTTCCCTTGCTGACTGCAGAAAATAGTAGATTCACTTCTGCTTCTCATGGAACTGCTCAACCACTTCGCTCTCTCTCCAGATTTCCCCAGCAGTTTTACACCCTACTCCCCACAAACACTTCTGCTTTTAATCACGTTTATAGTTATTAAAAAGACAATATTCTGCAGGACTAAAACCCCTGTTTCTCAACCCAGCTACTCCCAACAGCCATATGTGCTATATGTAATACATAGAGAAGTGAAATTATGAGAGCTACACAAACTCCTCTAAGCAACAGAAGTTGCATTTCAGCCTTCAAAGAGCATTGGCGTCTGGCTGGGTTATACAAGAGCCAAATCCTGTTCATGCATCTGATCTTTCAAGGTATCATGCCTGGTGCTTCAGCCAAGTGCCATGTTACAACTTTCCTGCCAAGAAGAGGAGTCTGTGAGCACTTTGCCTCTCCGTGATGCCTCTGCTGTCACCGAATGAAAAGAATTTAAAAACCATAAGCAAACCCAGACCTCTGCCAGAGGGTCACGCTTCAGATTTGCACAATATACTGGTAAAACTGTTGAAGTGTCAGAAAGGTTTTCACACCTTAGTCAGCATTTCTGGGTGAGGCTGACTTACACGCTTTTCTCATGCAAAGAAAGCATGTTCCCAGCGCAAGCTGAGCCGGCTGGAGCTGCACAATGAAGATGCGGCTGGCCCAGGGAAGCTGCAGGCTTTGTGGGAAACCCTCTGAAACCCTATGGGTGCATTATGCCCTTCTCACCCTTCGATGTGAGCTGCCACCACCCTACCCAAATATAAACACTCTTGCTTTTGTGCATTTGCAACTACACCCATCTGCTTCTTGCTGGCTCAGCTGATTCTCAGCAAGAGCATAGGGGTGTCCTTGGGTACCTTCAACTGAAATGTCATGGCTGCTAGTGGCACTTCTAACACATGCACACACACAAGGAGATTGAAGGGAATTAACCAGAGCTGGCTGGAAACTAAGGAAAGATGTGAGTCTTATTAGCAGTCTGAGTGAAACTCTTCACCAGCCTGGCATCAAGCAGCTACCACACAATCACCAGATTGCTGTGGACACCTCTAAACATGGTTTGGATGATACGCTAACCAGAGCTGGGACCCAGTTTGTAGTCCTACACCCAGCTGGTTCCCGTAATTCACTTAGTTTATCTTTCGAAGCAAGGCATCTTTTGACTGTCCTTAGGTGACGGCCTTTGGAGTTGCTTGGGATTGAGTTGGATAGCTGAGGTCAAAAGCAGGCCCAGCCCAGCAGATGCAGTTACTTTAAATCTTAAATATGAGTCTTTTATTCAGTCCTGAAGTAGGGAGATGTTCTCCCTGTTCCACCTCTACAGGTGCTGGAAGCAGCTGACACAATGTCAGTCTTCGAAAGTGGGAAGCAAGGCAAAACACTTAGTGTAACCTAATCCTTAACCTAGGCAAAATAAAATGTTAACAGTAAAGGGAGAGAGTGCAGCTAATGCCAATCCACTGCTTTATATAAAAGAAACTTCAGTTTTGATGTCTGATGAGATTATGAGGTTGATAAAGGGTACTGTGCAAGAGAGTTGGAGCTTTGATTTGCACTGCTTGCTTGTTTGATTGACACATCTCACCAGCCCAAAGCAACAGAAGCCCAACAAAACACTACAATGGGGTTTGGGTTGGTTAGCTGTCAGATTTCAAAAGCCAGCCATCTGAGGAAGAAGCCTTACCAAACTAGGAATATTGCTTGTGAAAAATCTGCAAGAAAGGCAAGCTGAAAACCAAAAACTCTTCAGTATTTCATCATTGGTCTGAAAGCATGTCAGGAGTTGGAGCTGTCAGGGGGAAGTGATAAAAAGAGAGAACTGGGCAGTGATTCAGACAGATCTGAGTGATCTGGGGCTTCTCGGATGATTCACATTTGCTTTAATGCAGCCAAAGTGGCACGCTTGGCAGTTAAACAACACAGTCTGTGTCTCAAGAGTGGGGACACTTCCACTAGGCAACCTGACAGCTGATACGGACAGACTCTGAAACTGAGCTGCCGTCCAGATGTCCCAGTACGAACAGCTGATGCAACCCTTGGGTGTTTAAAGAGGTGCCAAATAGGAAGGAACAAAAGAGGCAAGAGGTATACTTCGATAACACTTGATTTCACTTTTGCTTGTGTTAATAATCTTGCCAGTTTAGTGGGACTAAGCCACGCCATAAACACATGCATGGGAATTCAAAACAGAAACATACAAGCTAGGAATCTGATACACATTTTTAACGGTGAAAGGTTAATGACTGGAACAGGCTTCAAGTAGGAAAAGGAGATTTTTGCATGTCTGAGGGTCTCCATGTCCAGCAAAGGTATCAGTCTGAGAAACAGGTTTAGGTTTAGGCCAGGCAGAGTGGAGGAGCTCAGTGAGGGTGGTGCTGGGTAAAACCCTATAGCCTCTGATAGGAAGCAGAGCAAATGGGCTATCAGGCCACACTCATCTTAGCAACCGTGACTCTGTTTTGGTAACAAATGACTGAAAAAGCCAAACTGTCCTCTCCCCAGGTCCTTCACCAGCACTAGCTAGCCCAAATCCTGGGATGGGACCCCCTGGAAGGAAGTGGGGTCCCGTGAGGAGCACGGAGCTGCTGCTGGGGTTGGGTTAGAAGGGAGGCTGTGTGATGGCTGTAAGAAGAAAACAGCATAGTTTGCGGAGGAGGATGTTGTTATCAGCCAGTCTGTACTGCCTCTGTTAAACCCTGCCTGTTTCCCTTACTTCTAACCTCTTCTTTCATCATTCCTTCATCATGTCTGAGTGGGTGTGGTGTAATCCCAGATGCATCCTTACTCCCTGCACCTCCAGTTCTTCCCTGATGACCTTAAGGTAAAGAAATTCCTTTATTTGGTGTTTGTTCTTTCTTCTGTTATTTATTCTCAGATCAGCTGGACCATTTATGTGGCCCAGCAGAGTTCTGCAAGCTTAATAATTGCTTATTGATTTGGGTGATTTAATTTATGGAGGCTCCCACCAAGACTTTGAGGATAAGTTTTTTAAAAGCAAGTAGTGATCTGGGCTGCTTCATTATTGGATTTTCCAACTTAAGGTGGAGTTGAAGGTGCAGAAGCATTATGCTGAGGCTTTCAGAAAATCAGGGCATTTAAGGTGTCCTAAATAAAGGACCCAGAAATGGAAGCTGATCAAACCACTGCTGATTAAGATAAATATAAGCCTGAATATTGCAGATGCCTGTGGTCCCTTTATAAAAGCATTAAGGTCAAAGAGATGAAAAATATTCCCTTTCCCTAAACCAGTTCTACAGTTTTTACACCAACATGACAAACTAAATTAGAAAGAGACACTAGCTGGAAATGAGCAGCCTGTAAATCTAAAAACTTAAACCAATAGTTTTGGGTAAAAAAATACATTTTAAAAGATCAGTGTTGGATCGTGGAGGACAGGAGGGGATAGTACAGAGTCCAAAATGCCCAGGATCCCCAGGATGTCTCTCACCTTCACCTGAGGCTTCATAGCATTGCAAAGTGCATTCTCAAAGATGCTCCATGCTAACCTGGAGATAACTGCAGGGCAGCAAGTAACCAGGGCACATAGTTCAGCTTAACCCATCGCAATAAAATTAGGTGTACTCTAACTCAAATAGAAAACACAAAAACAAAGACCTACTACTGTCTCTGCTGGCAGTGAGGGCTTCACCACCTGTGTTTCAGAGCAACCACAGAAGTATCATTTTGTACAAGATCTTGCTCTTGCTCCATCAGTGCATGGTCCAGCTGGCCAGGCCAGTGGCCTCACTTGGGCTAGTTGTGTTACCATCACAGCAAAGTGGGCACAGGGGACTGAACCCCGATGCCCAGGGTGATTCCTGCCCCCAGCTACATCCTTCCGCTTGCTGGTTTTGTCACCCTGCCAGGAGGACTTGCTGTGAGCCATCCGGGAGGGACAGCAGCACCGCAGAGGTGTGTGGTGTGCTGGGGCCATGGCAAACCCTGCCAGACCCCTGGCAGCTTGCCCCTGTGGCTACTGGTGTATTTATAGCAAAAGCCGCAAGCTTTCAGTGGTTTCAGCTCCTTCCCTCAACTCTAGGGATGACAAAGCCCCTCTGATGCTGACAGGGTGGCCATGCAGGAGACTTGGTGCCCACATGCTGGGGGTCCCACCTGCTCCTTAATGGAGCAGGGAATAGGCTCAAGTTTCAGGGCATGACCAAGGCTCCTGAGTAAGTGAAGATGCAGAAAGTCACATCAAGGCATTTTCCTGGGGTGCCACTGCTGATTCAAATCATTCTTCTGAATGGGAGCTAAGCACTGGAGGGCTTCTGAAAAATCCTACAAGACATTGGTCTGAACCTCTGGTGGTCAAAGTACCTTTAGAAATCTGGCCCTAAGGAGGTCAGAGCCTTAGATATCCATTTCAGAAATGACGTACAGATTTAGGAAATTTGACCTGACAGTATGATTCAGAATCCTGTGTCTCCCCTGGATCTTAAAATCAGGGTTCAAAAAATCAGTGGAATGGTGCTGAAATTTTCATCCATGACTCTCAGGGTCATGATTTTATGGTATCGATTGTATGACCAGACCCAAGGATCCTCTGCAGAACATCTGCAATCCGAGATGGTTTCCAGGTAGTGCCCTGCCCCCGGGGACTGGCCAGAACATAAGGTAAATAAGGAAATAAGGTAAATGGTGTGAGAATCATGTTGAAGAGCAATATTTATTTTTGTCCTCACAGAGACGGGGGAGCACTTAAACTCAGCAACCAAGGGGGCAGTGGCAGAGCTGAGGAGGGACCAGACCCCTCCCCAAAGCTGCCCAGAGGCACTGGGTGTTTGGGGTTGTCATCTGACTGGATGGTGGTTGCCAGGATTAGGATTTCCTTGGAAAATTTGTTTCACAGATATTTCCCACAGCCTGTTAGTTCCCCTATTTGCCCCTTCTGCTTGCACCGTTGCTTGTGAAACTCTGCATTATTTTTAGGTGAGTGTTTTGCTGGTGTTTTCTCTTACCTGCTCTTCCTCAGTATTTCTTTCTTCCAGGCCTTCCCTTCTAAAATGGCATTCAACTTTCTTTTGTATTTTCTGTTGAAGGAATAGTGAAAAAAAGATGATTGTTTGTAGCTATGTGCACTGTTTGTACTTGTTTATGATTACCGTTTGCTCTATCCTCCCACCGACTTTATTGTAGCAACTATTTACTTCCTGCCCCCCCCTTTTTGTTATTAATAAGATCACATTGCTTCAAGATCCTTGAGAAATCTGAGAAGGCTCTCTAGAAATGGGAGAGCTCTTAAATGATCTTCCCCATCATTTTAGAGAGCAGAGCACTCTAAACTGTGTCTGGATGAGATTTAAGTTCTGGAGTTGCCAGCCCCTCCTGGGAAGGTCACATTTACGATGTCATTTACTCTTGATTTACTAGAGTGTTCTCTTGTCAAACTTAAGCCTTTTCCTTTCCCTTTTGGATGTTTTCTGCGCTGCCCAAGCCCTTGTAATTCATTGCAGTTGTTGTCTTTTATCATGTCACCCAGTTCACTGCCTCTGACTGCGATGCCTCCATGCAGAGTTTGCCTCAACAGACCAGATTTTGGCAACTGCTGTTTCTGAATCTATGCTTATATCACACAAGTACCGAATGGGCTGCTGCCACTGTTATTACCCAAATGTCTCCCCAAACCAGCAGACATCTTTGTGCAACATCCTTCCTATGGAAAGCTGAGTCATAGATAAATTAAGTAATGGGGTCTTACAGAAAGTTGATTTTTTTTGTGTGTGTTTGTTTTTTAATAGTTTTTTTCTATTCTTTTGCTGGTCTGTCCACATTAGACACTTTCTATTGTTTCTACCAGATTTTCTCTTTTGGGCTGTCATTCAGTGTCAGTGATGTCTGGGATGTTGGTTTACTGACCAAAACTAAAAGCAAGCAATGCTGGTGAGTTGTGAGATCTCTTCAGACATCTAACAAAAAAACATCTAATGAAGTAGAAGGGCTGTATCTTCTTGGTCTGCCTTTCTGGGCTAAATCTGCACACTAGTCATCTATTAGCATTTTGCTTTAACCTTGAGCACTTCTAGCCAGGGTGAATATTTATCTTATTACAAGATGCCACAAATAATTACTCACCAAGTAAAATCCCTCTGCCCTGGTCCGCTTTGATTAATAAAAGTGTTCCCCTTTCTACTTTCCCAATTTGTAAACATTACCCACATCACCTTTACCCAAATTACTATAATTTAGATTTCAAGCACTAAGCAGTGAGGAGTTTTCTTAAGTAATGAAACACCACTTCTTGTCATCTTGCTCTGTCAAATTATAGGTAAAATATTTCTCTTACCTTAATTCATAGCTGCACTGAAACCCAATGTTTCCTTCAAGCTGAGCCTGTTCAAGTTTAAATGCGTATTTCCTCTTCTCTAATGCTGGTGCCTACCCTATGAAACTTTTGAAGACTAGCAGGGCAGCTTCCTGGGCTGAGCTTCGGGGCTGAGCTGTGAAAGCATTAATGTGCTCTGCCTTGGTCCTTGTGAAATTGTGAAGCAAGATGTGGCCACTCAGAGGGGCAGAAGAGCTCACAGAGGACAGGACCTGCACAGGAGACAGAAATGCCTGGTGAGCTTCATGCTCAGTGTGTAAAAGCTCTCACCAATTTGGTTTCCCCTGTCCTATGCAGAATGAGATGTTTTTGACGCAGACATAATGGTACAGTGTAGAGAAATACAAGTCTAGCACGACAGCAGGGACCTTGAGCAGTGGGGTGGAACATAGAGTATAGGTATGAGATGGTAAAAGATGGGGGGCAGGCTGGCACTGGGGACCCCCACAGTTATACGCCACTCACTGGTGGTCAGCAAATATAATGCAGACCTGGAGCTGGCAACACTGGGTTAAGCAGTAACAGACAGAACAAAAATAGTATCTAACATTCATAAGGGGCACCACACAGAGTAAATTGAGTGTTAACATGAGGTTGCAGACCAGCGAAGACAGAAGAAGGTACAAAAGCATGTTAGAACACCTATAGAAATGACCCCCAGCAAATCCTAGGAGGAAGCAAAAAGAAATGCATTAGCATGAACATCGTATTTGTCCCAGAGAAGGGCTGAAGATGCTGACAGCTCGCTCTGCCACCCCACCCCACCACCACCTGGGTGACACCACTGGCCTTAGGACTCAGAAGAGCAGGAGAAGGGTGAACATACCACCAGGAAAAGGGCTAGAAACTATATGTGTGCAAAACAATTCTAATTGCATCGGTATTCTTCCCTTTTTCTGCGACCAGCAGATATAGACTGATAATGATGAAAACCTTGAGACTGCCGTTACACTAACAATAAATTCTTGTCTTTACCTATACATACGTTGTGCCTCCTCTTTGCCCATAAAAAAGGTTTTGATCATAACATCTCTCTGCAGCCCAAAGCTTTGTGCTGGTTTGACTGAAAATGAGTTAATTTTCTTCATGCAGTTAGAAACTTTTCTCTTTTTTGTAGCTAGTGTGGTCGTTGTTTGGATTTAGTATGAGAACAAAAAGATAACACCCTGAGATGGAGTTAAAGTTTTTAATTGTTGTTGTTTAGGAGCCAAGGCCTCTGAGCTCTGCCCACAGGTGTGAGGCAGCTAGTAAGGGGGGCATAGATGGGGTAGACCTTGATTGGCATCCAGGCTGATCAATAGGAATATTCCATGCCATTAGCATCATGTTTCATATTTAAGGAGAGTCAGGATCATCTGGCTGGAGGGATGGACAGGCATGGAGACCTGTTCTGGTTATGCTCTATTGCGGTGTAGTTCTGTTCGAGAGTTTCTTCAGTTTGGGCTTTTGCCATCCTGCCATTTTGCAGAGGCCTTTCTGCCTTTTTTCTGTTTTCTCTTTCTGGGATCAGCTGTTCAGGACCAAGGTGCTGCTGCCTGGGACTGGTTGCTCAGCATGAATGGAGTTCATGAGGAGTTGCATTGAGTATCTTTTAGTTTATATTTTATTTCCGTTTTATATATATATTATTAGTAGTATGCTAGTATTATTTTATTAAACAGTATTTATCTCATCCGTGAGTTTCTCCCTTCCCTTTGGATTCTCTCCCCTATTTTAGGGTGGTAGGGGGGAAGTGAGAGAGCACCTATCGTGGTTATATTGCTAGCTTGGGGTAAACCACGACACCTATGCATGCATCGTGCCTCTTCTTTGTTCAGTAAATGAAGTTTTAAGCGTAACATCTCTCTGCAGCCTAGGGCTTCCAGTGGACTGGAGGAGTCTGAGAGTTTAAAGCATTTAAAGCATTAATCAAAGGAGCCTTCTTGGCCCCTGACCTGAGCATTGCACTCAGGGTTGTGTTACGGGTGCACCCACAACTGGGATGCCCTGTGGCATATTTCCAGGCATGGCCGGTGCACACAAAGCAGTTCCTCTGGGCTGAAACCAGGCAGTGAGGTGTGTTATTATGGGGATCCAAGACACCGCGTCTGGTTGGAGGCTGTACCAATACCAAGGTCCTCTGGCAATACAATCCTGTGGGAATACAGTCCTGGAAATGCTGTCCCTGTCTCAGATGCCAAGGGAAGTTAAAATGCCTTCTCCCCAAAAGCAGGGTTGTGCCACCTCCATACAGGCTGAGCTGGGTGGGGTTTTGGGGTGGAAAGCATCTTCCAGGTTGTCTGAGCTGTTGTTTGTTGATTGGTGTAGCAAGTTGCCAGGCAAATATTCGTGTGTAGGTTTAGTTCTGATATTTCTGCTAATGACATGTTTTTTTCATGACATTAAGCTTTATCTAGCAAAGGTTACATCCCCAACAGCTACACGGCAGTATATACCAAAGGTCAAATTGTGTGCCTCCAACATCAGCCGAATAACGCAAGTGATGTCAGCCACGTGGGCCAGGACAGGCGCCCGTGAAAATAATGAGGGAACTGACACCTGGTTAGGTGTTGGCCAGGAACAGCAAAGATACACTGCTGAAAATAAAGTTTATAAAGGTTAGGGAATAGTATAGGGCCAGAGCAGTAGATTTTCAAAACTCGTAAAGAACTCTGCACTTTTTCAGGACAACATCAAGAAGCTGACAGTTTGTTTCTCTCTGCATACTGAAAGTAGGAGCTATGACTGCCAAAATCATGAACTTTCAACTTTCTGGAAGATAATTTCTGGTGTATGGTACTAAGGAAACACTCTTTGTGAGAAACCAAAGATTCAGAGAGGCAAATGAAGGCTTCCTCGATGACAGTGATAGTCTGATGTTATCTCTGCAGTGCTGCCCCAGCCGTGGGTCCTGCGGAAGGTGTGCTGTGCCTCAGAGGACACCCAAATCTAAACCTACCTCCCACATCCTCAAGGGGATGATGAAGGGCTGTGTCCTCCTCAGAGGCTGCTTCCTGCAGATAAGCCGTGTAAAAAAAAAAGTGTGGATAAACCAGTAGTAGCTTCCCCACTGGACACCTGCTCACACCAAGCTGGTTTGATGCTGACCTGTAAAATGTGGGTTTGCCAGAGCCCACGGAGCCACGGCTGCCCTTGTGCCAGGGGGGTACCTGCTCCTGTGTTGCCAGCACTCAGCATATTACCTCTGGCATTGCTCTTTACAGTCAAAAATCTTGCAAATAAGGGTTAGGACTGTCCATGTAACAGCAGGACAGACACTCCCCAACCACCACTTGCCTCCAGGCAGGAAGGACCTCCTTGCAGCTGGGTTTCCCTACAGGCAGCCATCAAGCCCTTCCCTCTCGTGCTGGCCAGAATTCAACTGGAACCGAACACAGGGCAGGCTGTTACCCTCGTGAAGAAATGACATTGGCCAAAAGCACCCATATGATTTTTAACTGGAGGACTTCAAAGAAAGAGAAACCAAGTCAAGCTGATCCACAGATGCCCTCAACAGATCTCCCAGGGAGACAGCTTTCAGTTGTATTCTGCTGTTAGTGATAACCTTAGATAAGAGTGCTGTTCATTGTCCTGATGTGCGCTTCTAGTGGAAGATAAGTGGGCATGAAATTAACACTGTCTGAAAAACAATTGCAACATGAAGAAATATCTCTGCTCTCCATCTTTTACCTGTGCTTACCGTCTGGTATTCAGGACACAGCTCAGGGAGAAGAAAGTCTGAGAAAGCTGCTGGAAAGGCTGTCATTCTGGTCCATAGGTGAGGGAGGAAAGCACTTACATGTCTCTGAAATAAAAAGAAAGACATTGCATCCCTCATAATCAGAGAGAGTTTCCTGGGAAGGATTTCCTGACTGCGATGCACAGGAGGGTTTCAGAGTAGGAAATCAAAACTAAAGGATGTAGCCTCAAGGATACAGTGGGAAAAGAGGGGACAACCCCCCTCTTATTTTTATTCCATCACCCTCTGAGTTGCCTTCCGAATTTGAGAAGTTATTTCTCTCAGCATCTGGGGAGACCAGCGGTACTTCCATGCCAGCAGCATCTCCTCCTGCTCCATGGCCAGGCTGCCAGGTCAGTTCATGGAGAAAGGCTCCCTGAGAAAGGCTGCCCTGCCGGCTCAGCAGCACGACATGCACCATAGCTGTGACTGCACTGAACCCTGCTGGACATATTTCCCCCGCTTCTTTTGAGTTCTCCTCCAGAACTCTCTTGTCTTTTCTGTCAACTGAGTGGAGGCAGATCCCTGCTGCAGCAGTGTCCTGTTCCTTCCATGCTCTCCTGCAGCAGAGATGCTGCCTGCCCAGAGCCCACCCAGCACCTTTTGGTGTGGATGTGGGCATCAGCTGATTACATGCACACACACACACACATAGAGAGAGAGAAACCTCACAGAAATAATTTCTTTGCCTCACTTCTGAAAGAAAACCCAGCAGAGGGAGCCTTGTCCCTTCATGACACTCTCCTGGAAAGATGAGACAACTCAGCTGTGTCGGCTACCACTGGGAGGCACGTTTATTTCTCATTCAAAAGTCAGAGAGGCAAAAATTACCCCAGCAGAGAGAGAGAAGCAATGTCTAAGCATGAGAATGTTTTAGTCCAAGGGCTGCTCAGGTGAAGAAACACAGAAAGCTGAAGGCTTGCACACTTGCTGCACGCAAAAGGAGTGCAGCCCAAACGGGTATTAAAAGTGAAGAGAAACAGTCATCCCCGTATTAGAAATAACACTGAAGGGATAAGGGCATTGAATCAGTTTAGTGCTTCAGCCCACTTGTGCCTCGGTGACCACACCTGGGTTCCTGAGCCTTCATTACCCTCCTCTCGTTCCAGCTGCCATGTGGGGATGGTGCTTTCCTGCCCTGGAGAGGCGACAGAGGCTCAGCCAGCTCTCCTGGGGAGGTGTCCCCATCCACTGGGATGAATGATGTGCATGAGAGCCCCACGGATCTGCCTGTTTCAGTGTGTACCCAGGTAACACCCATCACTCAGAGCACATTGCCAAGGCTGTGCAGCTTGTGGGGTTGGTTCCAATGATAACAGTAAGACACGAGAAAGTGGGCAGGAAGCCATCAGCTGAAGAACCACATCTCTTTTCTCCTGGGCTCACCCAGGCAGGAGGAACAGCCACACAGCCACAGTCCAGCAAGCTGCCATTCAAAAAGAAATTCTGTTCCTCCCTCTCTGATTTCTGCTTCTCTCCCTCCCTCCTTTTCCTCCCCTCTCCTTCTCTTGTGCTGCTCATGAGAGCTGAAGCTGGCAGGTACATTTGGACCAGCATCACTCCGCTCTCTGCACCGCTGTGGCCAAGCGCCCCTTGGGGCAGCGCAGTGTTGGGAACACCGGACACTGAAGTGTACAGGGGTGGCGTGAGAGGCACAGGGGTGAAGAGACACAGAAGAAGCTGGTGCAGGTGAGGGGTGGAGAAATGCAGTCTGCCTTGCAGTGAGCGTGGATGAAAGAAACAAGGAAACCACCATGTGTTGCTCTTTGCTTTGATAACCTGAGCACTGGGGAGCAAGAACCATTTACTCCATTGCTTCTAGTGTAGGAAAGGTGGTGGTTTCTCACAAGTGGTTTGCAAATCTCGCTGATGTGTTATCTCTTTACCTCGCCAGGTGCTACAGTCAAGGCTGGTGTTGAGTAAAACACAAGGGACAACACTTTTGTAGTATCCTGGTAGTCTGTGCTCAGCCAGGGCCGTGCCCTTCTTTTCTGCTCATTGCTGTGCTCATCCTCACACCCTGTGCGTGCATTCACACCTTGAGGTCATGTTTTCTGCTGGAGCTCTATTCAGAACAAGTCATTTATTTCTATGGCCTTGCTCCCCAGCGAGAGCCAGTGCCACTGTGCTCAGGGCAGGATGGGGCGCGAGGGGCTTGATCTGTCCTGACAAAACTCATGAAGTGTGTGGGGAGGACAGGGAAGAAAATGGCACCTAGGCACCTGCTGCTTCCTCCTTCTCTACAACTGGTTCCACTCCTCCAAATGGGGGGACAGTAGCCACCTTCCCACCAGGGCTGATGGACAATTTGCCTTGTTTCTGAGTTCCGTGCAGACAGGGCTTCCTACTGCCATGCAGGGAACAGACAGCATCTCCCAACAGTGGCTTTTGGCCTTGTCCCTCCCCTGCACATGTGATGCCAGTGGCCTTTCCCACTGCTGTCACTGATGCCCATTGACATCTTGTGTCCTCTGGTCAGTGCTTCCCCTGTAGGAGATGAGAGACAAGCAGAGACCCTTTGCTGTGCTCCGTTTCCTGGTGTGCCATCTCCCTTTGGTGGGGCTGAAGCTCAGGCCATGCTTTACCCCTGCAGATCAGTTCATGAGTGCAACACACACCTTGGCACTGTGCTGATGTTTTCTGGAAAGATCACATTTCTCTCCACATGTGGGTCAGGAAATGTTTAGGGCTTTAATAAATGATTGCCTTGCTGCACTTCATTGGTTAGCTGCCTGGTTTTGTTTTTTTTCTGTAAAAGCAGAAAATCGTAGACTGCTGAAAGCATGATAGCCTTGTTCTCAAGCCCCTCCTGAACCTGTGCTGCAGGATCCTTTATGGCAAGCATGGATATCCAGGCAGGTAATGGCAGACAGATTTGACATGAAGACCTCAGCTGGTTGTGGTGCTTGAGTGCCCTTTTCTCTCAAATCTCAATTGCTTTACCTTCTCTAAACCCAAGCATGTGGAGGATCATGGAGACTGAACATCCTCAGGGAGTGCCAGGTGAAGAAGGAGATAAATGCTTTGGTGATGCAGGTGCATATGCACGTTGCACATTCATTAATATTAGTAGAAAGTCTGCCTGGATACCAGAGTATGGTGAGGAAGACCAGTACGCACTGGGGTAACCACAGCAGACATTGCTGTTTGCTCAGCAGCACTCTTCTCTTGCATATGTCTCATCCTACACGGCAAGTCTGACCTGGCTGCTGACGCCAGGGTTACACTGGCTGTGCTGACTGCTGGAAAGCACATGGGACCCGCACGGGGAGTCCCGGCAGCTGCGAGACAAGGGAGGTGTTGGGTCAGGATGAGGCCCCAGCAGACGCACTCATCAGCAGAGACTGTGGGAACCCCAATCATGCTACTGCTATTCTGAGGAGGGGATTTCTGTGACCTGGCTCTGTAGATTTTGCCATTTCAGCTGAGTCAGCAGAAATACAGATTTATGCAGAACCACACAGACGTGCAGAAGCCCACGCTCAGATGCCATGCACCAAACTGACAGAGTACAGCAGCAGCTTTGCTTTGCCCAGCCTTACCTGATGCCTTTGAGGTACAAATATTAACAAAAAATGCATGCCAGCCTGCACGTTACAGTTGAAATTGACATATTAGGATAGGACAAGCTTTAAAATTGTAGAGTCATAGAATCATAGAATCATTATGGTTGGAAGAGACCCTTAAGATCATCAAGTCCAACCATTAAGTCCAATCATTAACCTAGCACTGGCACTAAACCATGTCCCTAAGAACAAGAGGAGATGTCGACACTCCTGAGGGCAGAGAGGCCCTGCAAAGCGATCTAGACAAATAGAAAAACTGGGCAATCACCAACCACATGAACTTCAACAAGGGCAAGTATTGGATTTTGCACCTGGGACACAGCAACTCTGGCTGTACATACAGACTGGGGGATGAGATGCTGGAAAGCAGCTCCATGGTGAGGGATCTGAGGGTTCTGGTCAATGGCAAGTTGAACTTGAGCCAACAGTGCCCTGGCAGCCAAGAGGGCAACCATGTCCTGGGGTGCACCAAGCACAGCATTGCCAGCCGGGCGAGGGAGGTGACTGTCCCGCTCTGCTCTGCACTGGTGCGGCCTCACCTGGAGCACTGTGTGCAGTCCTGGGCAACACAGGATAAAAAAAGATACAAAGCTACTGGAGGGTGTCCAGAAGAGGGCTATGAAGTTGGTGAAAGGTTTGGAGGGGAAGCCATATGAGGAGTGGCTAAAGTCACTTGGTTTGTTCAGCCTGGAGAAGATGGAGGGGAGACCTCGTGGTGGCTACAGCTTCCTCACAAGGGGAGCAGGAGAGGCAGGCAACTAACAATAGAACCTGAGGGAATGGCAGGAAGATGAGCCAGGGAAGGTTTAGGTTGGACATTAGGAAAAGGTTCTTCATCCAGAGGGTGGTGGAGCACTGGAACAGGCTCCCCAGGGAGGTGTCACGGCCCCAAGCCTGACAGTGTTCAAGAAGAGACTGGACAACACCCTCAGACACATGGTGTGAACTGTGGGGTTGTCCTGTGCAGGGACAGGAGTTGAACTCAATGCTCCTTGTGGGTCCCTTCCAACTCAGGATATTCTGTGATCCTATGAGTCATCTACGTGTCTTTTAAACACCTCCAGGGATGGTGACTCAGATGAAAGAAGGAAGATTTAGAGGAGATATAAGCAAGAAATTATTCACTATGTGGGTGGTGAGGCAATGGAACGGGTTGTCCAGAGAAGCTGTGGATGCCCCATCTCTGTAAGTGTTCAAGGCCAGGTTGGATGGGACTTCGAGCAACCTGGTCTATTGGAAGGTATCTCTGCATTGGCAGGGGGGTTGGAACTAGATGATCTTTAAGGTCCCTTCCAACCCAAACAATTTTATGATTCTATGATAATCAGACTAAAGATTTTTTACATCCAGACAGAATACATAAAGTCATTTTTATTTTCTTTTTTTCTGTCATGATCTTTTCTGTATCCTCTCCTGGCACAGTTAGTAATTTCCATGGTGCTTCACAACTGGTGTACTAAATCAATGTTTTCAAGAGGCTGAAAATAAAACAGGATTATCCTGGACACGATACAATTGCCAGAGGTTTGGGGAGTTTTGTGCATGCTAATGCAGGCCCATCCCTGCACAGGAGCGCCTTTCAGCCAAGAGAGGTGCAGGACACAAATAACTTTAATGAACCTTTCTTTTTTCCCTTGTAAAACCTTTAACTGGTTCTGACCTCTGGATGTAGCTGGATGCTACCATGGCAGAAAGAGGCAGAGTTGCACTGCTGGCTGGGAGGACTCCTCCAGAAAGGATCAAGTCAGAAGCTCCCATCCTCACCTAAAAGAGTGACTTGAAAGCCAGAGATTCTGCCAAGGATTTAATTAGTGTTGTCTCCATGTTGCCTTGGGAAGGAGGCTTCAGCATAATGCCAGAAAAAGCCAGATATAGACTAGTTTCATACTCTAGGATGCCATTCTGGAACAAGACTCTGAGCCTATGCTGAAGTGTCAGTCCTGCAGCTCAGAGCTGAGAGATGTGGAATAATCTGCCAGGGTCCACTTCACACCGTTTCCTGAGGGATCTCGCAACACCGTAAGTTGCTATTTCCTCATACATCCCACTTTTTGCTTGCGTAGTTCTACAGCATGAGTGCTTAAATGCACACCCTTTTGCTCTCTGCAAGTGCTGTACAGGTTTGCACAGCGCGGTGAGTGATATTTGTGCAAGATGAGGCCCACTGATGCCACTGCAATGCTTCAGCCTGTCAAGGCATTTCCAACCAAACATGTAAAGCATCACGGGTGGCACCAGACAAAGTCTCCATCTTTCTAACAGAGACCCTCTGTAGAAGGGACCCTCTGGTGCAAATAGCACAAATAACAGAAAACATGTATTTTAGGTTTAAGCTTGAATGTGGGTAGTGATTACTCTGGTTTCTGTTTTAAGATGACATGCTGAAGAAACAACACGAGAATATCAGACTCCTTAATGTGCCAACATCATCCTGAATGCTCTTTAACCTGCATCATCTCAGCAAAAAGAAGAAGTAAGATTAGGATATAAAGCTAAGTAGCGGATTTGAGCAGGACCAATGTAACAACTGTGGTGGGTATTTTTTTATGCAAGTAGGTGAACAGGCATGAGGTCTGTGCAGGATGCTCTGGCCTCATCAGCTGGATGCTTCTTGTTCTCCCAGCTCTTGGGATGACCCTAAAATTTGAAATTAGCCTCAAGCTGCCCAGCAGCTTGCACAGAGGCAGGAAGATGACTCCTGCTCTCCTGTGGTCTCTCAGTGCCCTCACAGACACTGGCAGGGCAGCAGACTGCTCCCAGGCTTGTCCCTTCAGAAAGGAAAGGAGCTCTGAGACCTGAAGGGGTGGCCACCCACAGCGACACAGACAGGTCCTGCCAGCGGTGCAGCCTCCGGATGTGGGTCTCACCTTCTCCCTTTGCACAGGAAGGCAGCGATGGCAGATCAAAGCAGCTGGGCTGCAAGGAGAAGTTGAGGTCAGGTCCAGCTTGACAGAGGAAGGAAGCTGCCTCTGGCAGGAAACCCTTTGAGCCACAGAAAATGCCTCCCACCTCCCCATTGGAAGGCTTTGCGAGTGGCAGAAGCAAGGGGAAGATACTTTTAGACTCTAGTGAGAACTGCAGAAGTGAAAGGCTTTGGAAAGAAGGCTCTGCACCTTTATGCTACCCCCATGCTGCAGGATTATGGCTCTTGTGGGGAAGCCCTGTGCCACAGCTACACAGCAATCAATGAAACCTCTGAAAAGAGGGAGATAGTCCCTAGCAGAGGCGCTCAGTAGTGCTGGGAAAAGGCCATCTTCTTGCTAGCTTGGGCAAATGGACTCCAGCACCTGTCCCAAAGTGCTCTCACAAGGGTTGCAGGATGGGGCTGCAGAAATCACTTCCATCTCTTCTGTTTCAGCTGAGTGAGGTCTGATGCAGAGGGCTCAGGCTATGACTCTGCAGGGGAGATGGCTGGTGCTGTTCTCCTGCCCACCACCCTTTGGCTTTGTCCTGAATTTCTGTAAATCCCCTTCTAGAGCACCTGAGTGTTTGCATATACAACAAAAATCTATTTGCCTGAGGGTGGTAAGGCACCCAAAAGGCAGAGGCTGTACTGCTGCCCCAGGTTGTGGTCCTGCTGCTGGGACCTCCGCTCTTCCTCTGGTCACAGTCTTTGCTTTGCAATCTGCAGAACGTGTGTCATGGCCCACATGAAGCAGTGTGTATTCCTTACACGCCTTCTGTTACTCACCTGTTCTTGCAAAAGATTGTTCCTTGCAGATTGCAAATACGAGTACACATTAAAATAGTAACTCCTGTCCAAAGAAGATCGGTGATTGAAAAGAAATGTATTTTGTGTTTTGTTCTGTTCCAGTCTAGGAAATAAGCCCACAGGTACTCAGTATGTGTGGAAACACTACAAGGGCAAAAACTCTTACAGGAAATTAAATTTCTGTAATAAAAGATAATCTACTCTCCACTTCTTTTTTTCCAGGGGAGCAGGAAAATGGAGAGAGAGAGAAGAGTGAGAGAAGAGACAGCTGAAGGGATTGGCAGTCTTGTAGAACTGCTCAGGACAGAAGAAAATGCACAAGCTGAAAGAATAAACAACAAAATAAGTTCCTCAGGTACAAGGATTGTGTAATTACATTGCATGGAATATCTTTATTATAAAACTTCAAACATGGTAATGCATTGTAGGGAGAAATAGATCAGGTCTAAAAACTTCAGAACACCATTGGCTTTATCAATCAATATTTGTATATATGTAAAATATATGCACATATATGCATGTGTACATATATACACATGCCCATAAACATACGTATGCATATGTACATCTATATGTATATTCTTGGGTAACCCTTCACATACAAATCAGTCATTCACAGCTACCCAAGTCAGAATAGTAAATGGGATGTCAATCCCAGCTGTATGCTCAAGAGCAGTGACCAGACTGGCACATCAGTTGCTTAACGTGTTCAAAAAGTTCCTTCCTGGGGAAGTGTGGGTGTTGTCTGGGCTTTAGGCATCTGTGGAGCCTCTGGCCACTCTAACCAGCCAGTGCGATCCACTTTAGACACCACCTGAGTTCCAGGATGGTTGGTGTATTACTGTGGTTCGTGCCACTCTCCATCCTGTTGCGGGCACCTGCAGAGCAACCACCGCCCTGGCCTGGGGTTTACAAGCCAGTGTGTCCACAGGAAGCTTTGACATATGAATCTTACTGCTCTTTCAGCTCACATTTAGTATTTTTTCAACTCAGCCTTTTTTTCCTGATGTCTGTTTCTCCACTTGTCCCTAAGGCACTCAATCATTTGCACAAGGGTTTTTCTTGACACCCGCTATGTCATTTTGAGGCTACAGCTTCCCAACTCTTCCAGGCCAGGAGCTGCAAGCCCTGGTAGAAGATGGGAAGTCAGGATTATACCTGGATATTCCTCCATGTTGATTTTGACAAAACACAGGCATAGCATGTGCTTTGTTGCTTATCTAATTATTCACTCACTAAACTCTTTCTGGGCTGGAAACCTCATTCAGACCTGTCAACTGGGAGCCAGGCCCTGGCATGATGCCTTGGACTTAGGCACTGCTTCCCTCTAATGAGCAAATTCCTACTCCTGCTGTGAGCTCTGTCCCTGCCTGCAATGCCAATCCATTCTGCTGAAATGAGGCCAAGTGTCCCAAATTCAAAAACGTAAACAGTTCCTTCCAGCACTGAATATGAGGTGGGGGAAGAAATGTTTCTAAGGCACTTCTCTGTGCTGCTCAGGCAGTGCGGGAGTCCACTGGCCATTTTGGTTTCCCTTTGACAAAGCAGGCAGGGCGGGATGTGCCAAGGGAAAGGGAGAACAATGATAAAAAAGATGCTAAAAAGTAAGAACCCCAAAGGCAACCTTGATAAAAACAAGCTCAAGCAGTTGCTTCCATTTTTCCTGCCACCCAAACAGTGCATCCCTGTGGATGCCCTGCTGGGAGGATTCCTCAACTTCAGGTCACCTGCTCAGGATGAAAGTTTCTGACCTGTAGCTCTACAGGACAGTGCCAACAAAAGATGACTGTGAGGATGTCGTGTACATAGAGGAGTGCTTGTCCAGGCTTCGCCCATTGAAAGCACCATAGTCTTTGCAGATCAACAGAAAACATGTGTATTTTCTGAAAGCTTCACGGAGATGTTTCTTGAACTTCTCACCCACAAAGGTGTAGATGACTGGGTTGAGGCAGCAGTGGATGAAGGAGAGCGCCTCAGCCAGCTCCATGGCTAGGTCTAGCCTTTGGCTTGTCTGGCAGTCATCGATGATGTGCATTTTCCTCAGAGAGTCCAGAAAAAGCACAATGTTGATGGGGGTCCAGAAGAGGAAGAACACAATGACGACAATAAAAACTAGTTTCATTGCTTTGTACTTCTTCTGAGTATGGCACTTCTGCAGGTTTTTCAAGATGTTGTAGTAGCAGAAAATGAGGACACCAACAGGAATCAACCACCCCAGGACATTGACTTCAAAATTACTGAAAGTCTTCCAGCCATTGTTGCTATCAGGATAGTGAGGGCTGCACTTAGTCCAGTTATTGTCATTTGTTTCCTGGAAAAAAATTAAGTCTGGTGCTGATGCTAAAATGGCAACTGCCCAAAGGACTAGGCTGACGATAACCCCATGGGCAGCTGTCCGAACCTTTAGAGCATAGACAGACCGGACAATGGCCAAGTACCTGTCGACACTCATGATGGTTATGAAGAAGACGCTGCTGTAAAAACCAATGAAGTAAGCTGAGCTGATGATTTTACACATCGCATTTCCAAAAGTCCACTGGTTCCTGATGGAGTAGTGAACCAAAAACGGGAGGGAGAAAACAAAGAGGAGGTCAGAGATGGCAAGGTTCAGCAGATACACGTCAGTCATGGCCCTGACTTTCCTGAAGACTGTTAGGACCCAAACGACCAAAACATTTCCCACGAGGCCAGTCACAAACAGTAGGGAGTACAGCACTGGAAAAAAAGTAGATGCAAATGCTGAGATATTTTCAAGATCACAGTTGATGTCCAGCTCTGGGTAGACGAAGGCATATTCATAGGCTGCAGAGAAGTTAGATGTTGGGGACGTGTAATCCACCTGTTCAAGGATAATGCAGTTCATGAGGCCCAAATCCCAAATTACCCTTTTTGGATGTATACTAAGCACAAGTCAGGTCACACCAAGCTGGACAAGGACAAAACAGCTCTGCCTCAGTTGCGTTGGAGGATGCAAATGAGGAATGAATATGAGTGACCCGTTCTCCCCTGCAAGATCTGGGATGAAGTTTTGCACCGGAGGGGTAGAGGAGATCAAGGACAATGGAGCTGTGGTGGTAAACCAGAGGTTACCAGTATCCCCCCACCAGCTGCATGTGGGGTATCCAGCCCCATGCCTGCAGTCCAGGTGAACATGGTGGGGCACTGGGGCCAGACCTAGGGTGTATCCCCAAACCAGCAACCAAATGGGCATGGTCATAGGGCTGATAACCTCTGACAAAAGTTTTAGGGTCCTATTCACGTTTCTTTCAGATAGGAGAAAGGGAGCAGTGCTTAGGGAGGAACTGGTATCTAAACGCTCGTCTCCTAAAAGGTGTATTTCCAGTTAGCTAAGTGCCAGAAACAGCCCTTCCTGGGACAAGTTACTTTTGCAGAGGATTCCCACATGGTTCAAGCAGATTTTCAGCTGTAAAGGCACCACCATGTACGGGTCACAAGTGGGTGCTTCACATTGCACACTCTCTCCACCCTGGGTAGAGATCAGCGATGGCAGCTCTGGCCCAGGGGGCAAACTCCCAAAGACCAAACAGGGGCTTACACCCCTTCTTCTCCCCTCCCCAGCAGGAAGTTTGCTCTCTTGGCCTGTGCCAGTACAAACAACTCGTGGCAGCAGCTCAAGTCCACCAAGACTTTGCCAATGGGGATGGCTTGCTTTCCTTTCAAAAGCAGCAGCTCTGCTCTCCTAACACCTATGAGGATACACCAGTGGCAGCAGCATTCCTCTTCCCTGCTCCCTGATCCTCGCAGCCCCCGGCAGCAACCACTACATCCCTGGGCAGAACCTGTGACAGCAGAGAGCTAAAGAAGGTGGATGGCAGCACATCCCCTGGTCTCACCAGCCAAAGATACTTTCACTCTTTGTTTCTTTTAGAGAACAAAAATCACACTGATCTCTTCTAAACCCCCCGCTGTCCCTACCAGTATTATGTGTCCCCTTAGGAAAAAACTGGACCCCCTCAGATGTGCTACTGGCCTTGGGTCACTGGGCAGCAGCCCGGCAGGGAATCACTCACCGACATGTCCTCAGAGTCCCCGCTGCCCAGCAGGTACGTCAAGTTCCCCTCCACAATCCAACACTGTGTCTGAAATAGTGCAAAAATAATGCTTTTTATATTACAGATTTTTAAGAAGCAGCATACCTTCACACATGTATACCAGCAGTATTTACCTTAGCTGATGATGCAATGACAAGACACAGGCAAGGTCCTCACCGTAGCAGTGCACAGTCATACAGTGCCTTTTCTTCTGTGTGATACGTGTTACTTTAAAGGCACGTAAAACCCCAAGCCAATAAGCTCACCTCTTCAGCTGACAGAGAAATGGAAACGTATCAGGTTTATCTTTTAAACGATCTACTTTTCACTTTGAGCATTGATATGGACGTCAGTGGAAGAGATTTGCAATTTCCCCCATGCATCTGTAAAGTGCCCTTGTCCCTCACCTTCAGCCCCTGCTCTGCAGCCCCTGTGGCTGGGAGAGGGGAAGCAGCAATGCCTCTCCTCTACTCCAAGGATTTTCAGTGAAGATGTCTGTGAGGCATGGCCCAATGCTGCCAATAGTCAGTGATGGCAAAGGGCACCACACTGGACATTTTTCCTTGGAAGCTGCCTTCCCCCTGCAGCCACCAACCCACAGACAGAAATACTCAAGGGAAATGATCATAGGATCAGAGAATCATTTAGGTTGGAAAAGACCTTTAGGTCTTTAGACCTTTAAGGGCAGATTTAGACCTTGAGAGGCAGATCTGTAGCTGACAGGAGTGTTTGCAGCCAGCACCCCCCATCTCTCTGCACCGCTGCAGCTGAGCACCCCTTGGGTGCTGAAGGTGCCAAATTTGTGGTTATGAGTTAAGAAAGGCGTTTTCTAGCTCTTCACCCAAGCCAAAAGGATCCCAACACAAGATACACGTGAAAGAGCAGCACTACTGAGCAACAGGCAGCATTTGAAGTGTGTGGTACCTCCTTCAATACTGCTGCTCCTCACTGTAGCCTGGTGCTATTACTGCAATTCAGGCAAGTCACATCACTTCTTTTCTTGTTTGCTTTTGAGCAAACAGTACCTCACTGGGTGTCAGCCTGTAGATGGGCTGCTGGAGATGTCCATGTGGAATCCTCTATTGTCTCTCTCAAACCCCCTGAAGGCCCACCTTCATTCGCCATCACTCCAAAAGCAGAGGGATAAATCTCCATGAACCGAGAAAATCTGCAACTGTTCCCTACATCGAGTGGGTGAATTTCTTTTGCTGTGATGGGCAGTGTGACATTGGGTCAAAGTTGTATGTGTTAGTCAAGCCATAGTGTGATGGACAGCCAAGCTCTTCTGGGTATTAACTCTTGCACTAGCAGAAGCCAGAAACTGAAACCAGAAACAAACTCCTTTGTCAGAGGAGTTACTGACAGTGCTGAAGTGGGATCTCCATTATCCATTTACAGGCTTAAAACAGCACTCACATCTCTGTCAGTGCTGGTGGCAGAGAAGATAGCCAGGAATTATGCAATGTGAAGAAAGAGGTGGCAACCAGACAGACATTGGCCTTAGGCAGCTCTGTACATTTAGTCTCCTAAACAGAAATGACAGGCTGCCTGAGCAGAAGGAACAAGTAGCCCAAGCAGCACCAAGACTGCTGGGGAGCCATGAAACATCCAGGTATCTCCCAATGCAGCAAGGACAGAAGCTCACAGCCATCCCACATGATAGCTGGGACCGAGGGTGACATCTGGGATGCTCACACCACATGGCATGTGCTCAGGGGAAGCCTGAACAAGAAAGGAACAGGCTGCATGCGGTGTTTGCCCAGAGCCTGTGGCAGCACATCCTCTGGTGCCTGCGCTGGCTGGTGCAGACATGGCAGCACAAAGCACGCTCAGAGCCACTTCTGCTCCCTGGACACACAGCACAGGGGCTTCACAAGTCTTCCTGGGGTCAGGTTTGGTCCCTGGCCAGACATGCCAAAGGACCGAGCTGCACCCCAAGCTTTTCCTTAGGGTGAAGCACTGGCCAGAGGAGATGAGATGTCAATGGGCATGAGTGACAGCAGTGGCACAGGCTGCTGTCACCTTGTATGCAGGGGAGAGACAAGGCCAAATGCCACTGTCAAGAGACGCTGCCTGTTCCCTGCATGGCAGTGGGAAATCCTGTCTGAGGGGAGTGCAGCAACAAAGCAAATTAGCCACCAGCCCTGGTGGGAAGGTGGCCAGCGTCCCCCCATTTGGAGGAGCAGTGCCAGTGGTAGAGGAGGAGGCAGGTGCCCCTGAGGAGCAGAGGGGGCTGCAGCTGTCCCTGTTTAGCCACCCTGCAGGTAGGACAGTGTTCATGTGCTGGTGCCGCTTCTGCTGGCAGCGTGCCCTGGCTCTGGACAGGATGCCCTGCTCTCATCTGCCCACTCCTTGGCCTTGTGGCTGCACTTACGGTATTACGGCGGACGGAAAATGTGAGTAGCAGTATGAGATAAACGTCACCTGTTTCTTCTGGACAGAGCCTTGGCAGAAAATTTCCTATAAGCACTGCAGAGCCAAACCCTCCTGCTTACAGCAGGGTCCTCTTCTGCAGCATGGCAGCACACGTCCCCCTGGGGATCCTTTTGGCTTCGGTCAGGAACTGGAAAATGCTTTTCTTAACCCATAATCATGAATTGGGCACCTTCAGTGCCTGAGGGCTGTGCAGCCGCAGTGGTGCAGAGAGAGGGGTGCTGCTGGCTGCAAACACACCTGTCAACTACAACTCTGCCCCTCAGAGCTCACCAGCAGCATCTTTCCTGCAGTCACGTCAAGGCCATTTGCTAATCTGCCCGACACACACCAGGACATGGCCTTACTCATGCACTGCTGTGCACCACAAGCCACACCTGAGCCTCCATCACATGCAAGTGTGTGTGTGCAGCTTCCTGGCATCTCCCTGTTTGTAATGAGGTGAGGCTGGTCCCTGGTGCTGGGTGGCCATGGTGACCTGCAGATCCCTGTAAAGCCCCGTGGGATCCTCCTGTGGAAGGTGTCCTTGTGGCACAAAGCATGCAGGGCATATGGTTCACCTCCCTAGTCACAACCAGACTGACTGCGTCAGCGTCACCCCTGCATGATGCCTGCCTGTCAGATCGCCAAAAATACCCATTGTGGAGAGGTGTCTGCTCCAAGGCCACAGACCCATTGGTTCTGATAGGAAGGCGGGTTTGTTGACCAGTGCTGTTACTGGAAATTATCTCAGGGGAAGGAGTCCCTCCTGCACTGGCAGTGCCTCAAAGCAGCAGTTGGCTCTGCAGAGAGACTTGCATCCTTCAGCAGAGTCAGTAATACCTCACCTTTCCATTCCTATCTCATAGCAACTGGGAAATTTTGGACCATGAACAAACCATAGTGTGAGGTGCAGGGGCAGAAGGGACCATGGGTTCAGACAGAGTCATCCTACACCTAAAGCCAACAGTGCCTGTGCACCCCAGCTGCAGCCACCCCTGAGCAGGGACTTGTCTGGACACAGACAATGCAGGTAAGTTTTGCCTCCCCCCCGTTTTAGTGAAGAATAGATGTGTGTCCCATTGGTGGCTGGAAAGCCACCAGAGCTGAGCTGTCTCCTTGCATCTGCCCAGGACAGTGATATGAAGGGATGAGGCTCCCGCTGCTGGGTTTTCATGCAGAAGTGAGGCACGGAAATCAACCCTGCAGAGATGTCTGTTATCAGCAGCGCTGCTTCACCTCCTCATTTATCATGAGGCTTATTTTAAGAGAGCAAAATTCTTCCAGGTCCACAGCAAGCCAAGAGCCTGGAGAGTGATGTTACTGCCAGGGTTTCATGCTGGAAGAGTTCTTTCTTGCATCATATGGCCACTATTGTTGCAGTCCCTGCTTTGCTTTGGGAAACAACAAAAGTGTCTGCTGTAGCTCCAGACAAAGTCATGGAGGGAGAGGATCCAGCTGCAGCACCCTCAGCTCCATACAAAAACTCATCTCCATACAGAAGCATTTCAAACAGATCACTTGGGTTTGTCGGCCTTTTTAGAGCAGTTAAGCTCACTTCTCTAAACAATAATTTAAATGTTTTTACTGTGTCTTCAAAGCAAAAGTCAAACAAGATGCAAACTGCCATGGCTAAAGCCAGAATTAGTTCTGAAAACAAAACATTCCCTGCAAGTGTTCGGGTACCTACCCAGTTGCACCCAGCACAATACAAACATGCCAAGGAAAAACAGCCAAAAGAGCTTTTTCAAAATGTCATCTATCTCCCAGACAGCTCCCTTATATAATCAGTGATGATGTATTTGGTTTACATGGCAAGGTTTTGGTAGGGGGCTGCAAGGGTGGCTTATGTAAGAAGATGCCAGAAGCTGCCCCCATGTTGGAAGTAGCCACTTCCAGCCATATCCCAGAGAGACCTGCCACTGGCCAAAGCTGAGCCCATCAGGGATGTTGGCAGCGCCTCTGTGATAACATGTTTAAGAAAGGGTAAAAAATGCTGCACAACAACAGCTGTGAGAGAGGGCTGAGAATATGAGAAACAACTCTGCAAACACCAAGGTCAGTGAAGAAGGAGGGGCAGGAGGTGCCCCAGGCGCTGGAGCAGAAATTCTCCTGCAGACTGCAGTGAAGACCATGATGACAGTTTGTCCCCTGTGGAGGTCCACAGTGGAGCAAGATGTGAGCTAGGGAAAAAAGCACCAGGAGGGATAGGAGTGTGCTGATCCTGTCATGAGTTAGCAGGCAGAGTCAGTTAATGAAATGTAAGACAGACACTCCCCCGAAGGAGGGAACTGCATAATGAGAGGAGCTTGCTAGTCAGAGAAGTACATTCCCACTTTCTGAAGGGGCTGCCATGTGCCAAAGTGAGCAAACAAGCGTAACTGGTTCATCCATGTGGCTATTGCTGCACCCACGATTTTCTTTCTAAGAACAGCCAAACTTAGCTGGAGCGTGACGTATCTGTACGTTCCGCCCCCCTAATCAGCCAGGGCACAGCAAACCGGCAGGCGAAATTCTCAGAAAAGCAGCTTGTTGAAGCCGCTGCGTACTCCTCCCAGCCTCGTCCTGCTTCGCTGACAAGCAGTGGCTGGCTCTGCAGGTGCAATGAAGACACACAGTCCAAGGGCTCATGCGGGCCTAAAATAGAAGTGCGTCAATTCGGCACCTGGCTCCTCCAGTGCTCTGGAAACCCAGCCCTCCTCTGGTCCGGGCTCAGGATATGGAAGACCAAGTGGAAACAGTAGTGGTAAGAAACAAATGGGGAGAATGTAGGAAACTATTACCCTGCCAATATAATAGGCCCAGGCAGGATCTCTCAGCAAAGTATGTTTTATTTTACAAGATCCGGTGTTCTACCTAAAGGCAGGCACATGGAATAGGGCAAAAAGCCCCTGCTTATATCTCCCCCAAATTCCAGTCACAAATTCCCTCCCCTGTTCCCCATTGTTTGGGTACTGCAGGGCTTACAGAGTACCCAACACCTGCCTCAGTTTACCTGTCTCGTCTAATTCTAACAAGCCACTCCCCTTATTGATTTATTTAAAAAATGGATTCCTGGAGTTTTGGTTACCCTTCCCCCTAGCTTAACTTTTTAAATAATCAGTGTGCATTCCGAGATTAGTTCAAAGAGACTTTGTTTTACATTAAGGATTCATAGTCTGATGTCTCTCAGTCCTTTCTCCAGAGGGAGAGGGCTGGTCCCTGTTTTTTTTTTGGTAAAAACAACATTCCTCCTTCAATGGCTCCTTACAGAGAAGCTCAGGTTTTTGAACGCCACAGTCTCCACAACAAGGCACCCATGGGGGCTGGGGGATGACATGACAACTACCCATTATAAACTGTCCCCTTCCCACTGCCTGTGTCTGACAGAGCCCACGGGGTCTCAGTTGTTAGATGCCAAACACACAAGAGACGTGACAAGGCTGAGGGAGCTGGGTCTCTTTAGCTTGGAGGAGACTGAGGGGTGATCTTGTTAATATTTATAAATATGTAAAGTGTGAGTGCCACGAGGATGGAGCCAGGCTCTTCTCAGTAACAACCAATGACAGGACAAGGGGCAGTGGGTACAAACTGGAACATAGGAGGTTCCACTTAAATTTGAGAAGAAACTTCTTCTCAGTGAGGGTGACAGAGCACTGGAACAGGCTGCCCAGGGGGGTTGTGGAGTCTCCTTCTCTGGAGACATTCAAAACCCGCCTGGATATGTTCCTATGTAACCTCATCTAGGTGTTCCTGCTCCGTCAGGGGGATTGGACTGGACGATCTCTTGAGGTCCCTTCCAATCCCTGACATTCTGTGATTCTGTGACAAACAGGCGATCCAGGGGGCGAGGCGGCTGCTGTGGCTGCCCGTTGCTGGCTGCCAGGCCCGTGCCCGGCGCTGGCCAGGCCGCTGACAGGGCAAGCTGCGAGGAGAGCGCGGGGAGCGGCACCCGAAAGGTTAAAAGAAAGCGCATGCGCCCTGCGGGGCCGTGCGCTGCCCCCGCGTTGGGCTGCTCGGATTGGCCAGCGGGGGAGCCGCGTTGGTGGCGTCACTCTCACCCGCCGCGCTCACTGGCTGCGGGGCGGCGCTGGGATGCCGGAGCGACAGTCGGAGGTAGCGACGCGCGGCCGGTCCTTTACGGTCCGTTGGGATGCCGGTAACCGGCCGTTGGCCCTGCGCCCTCCTCGCTCGCTCTGCTGAGGAGAGTCCAGCGGTGGTGGAGGAGGGTTCGCTGCGCCCCTTCCCGTGTCCTGCGACCGCCCGGCTCTTGGGAAGAGGCTCCCGGGGCTGCTCCGTCAGGCAGCGGCAAAGTGCGGGCTGCCTGGGGACTGAGGAGCTGTCGTTGCCTCGCCCGTGCACCGGGGCCAGAGGGTCGTAACGGGTCTTAAGGGAGGTCCGAAAAGCGGTGGTGGAAGGTACCTCAGTGGCTTTTGAGCGTGGCCCTCCAAAAAGCACTGTGCTGCAAAAATTATCTGTGATGTGATTCTGCTCCGGGGGGTGTAGAAACTTCATTAACAAAACACAGTTATGCATTTTAATAAAAAGATATCCACCTTGCTGTGTGGCTTGTGCCTTCTGCCTTATCGCCTAACAAGTGCTGAAAGGTGGCAGCTGGCGTGGATAGGAAAGTCAGGCCTTGGCTGAGCCAGCTCTGCTGTGCTTTGGGTGCATTTGAGCTGAGTTTGGGTGGTGGGGAGTTTTAGGGGAGAGCCCCACTCGTGCCCATGGTGTGCAACAAGGAGGAAGGGTTGGAGGTGCTGCCAGTGGGGTGCTGAGCATAGGGGGATGAGAGGAGGGCTAAGGCACAGGTAGTTGGAGTGGTGGGAAGAAGGTACCCAATTCCTTTAACATGGCAAATGGTTACCAAATGACTGTCAATACATTTGATGTTGAAAAAACTCCACCAAATTACAAGGAAATTCTGCAAAAATCTCCCAAGAAAGGTAGAGAAACCAAAAGCCACAAATAAAACTTGATAAGGCTCTGAAAAAGTTTCTTGTGTCCTGAGCAGCAGACCTTAGCGAGTCATTCCTATAACAAGTGACATATCACTTGCTGTATTTCCTCTTGTGCCATTCTTAATTAAATGGCCTTTTAAAGTTGTCTTCTTCCTCTTCCAGATGCATCCAGTCCTAAAGGCCTTTGTGTGTGGCTCCATCAGTGGGACTTGCTCCACACTCCTCTTCCAACCCCTTGACCTGCTGAAAACCCGCCTGCAAACTCTGCAGCCTGCTGGGAGTGGGTGAGAGAGTGGGGATGTGTATTCATGGGGGAGAAGGGGGTGCTCCACCGTAGGCTTCTGCCTGATTTGCTGGCCAAGGCTTGGAGTTCAGAGTTGTAATTCAGATACTGAGAGTCTGTCTGAAATAGGAGGTATATTTGTATAACATGGAGGGTTGATGTTTTGCTTCAGAAGAAGCTGCTCTTGTGAACACTACGTTAATAACATATAACCTCAGCATTTGTCTGTACTCATCTGAGAGACTGGTGTTTGCTGGAGTGCAGTTTCAGAGGGTGTCCTCTGCCTGAAAAATTGCAGGTTGTTGCCACATAACCTGTCCACATGTGCAGCTGCTCCCATTTGTCCAGTGTAGTCGACTATGACTACATCTGCTGCTGCTGCTAACAAGGGGGAGTGAGCAACTGAAGACACTAATGAGAGAGGCCTCTAATGTGTATTACAAGTGATAGGAAAGCAGAAAGTGACAGAGAAACCCTGGAAAGAGTGACCAAGGAAAGCAGATGAGTCTAAAAGGAGTGCTTCTGAGGTGCTGGGGTAATGCACTGAGATATGAGTAAGAGTGGGTGGCTGTGGAATACATCTGCCAGAGAGCATAAGCATTTCGTCTCTGCAGTTCCTGTCTTGTCTTTCTTTCAGGTCCAGTCATGCTGGGATGGTAACACTGCTCCTTAGGGTTGTCCGTACTGAGAGTCTTCTGGGGCTCTGGAAAGGTGTCTCTCCAGTAAGTGGCTGTTTTAATCCTGACTTCTAAAACCAAGTAGATAAATAAACCTACTGTTTATTACTAATGGTGGCTGCCTGATTTACATATGCTCTTGTACAATTATGAATGAAACTATGTGATTTAGATTAAATCCAATTTTAAAGAGTTAATGTTGTGAATTCCACTGATTTGGTCATGGCAGTCACTGTTGTTTTGCAGTCCTGAGCAGTTGAACACTTGAATACTTTTGCAAATGTAGGGTGGCAACTGCACCAACTTGATTTTGTTCTGAAATATCTTATATCTAGAACACTGCCCTTGAAGAATGTGTTAAATCCTAGCATCATTTGAATCAATTGTCTCTTGGTGCTGTAAATGTTTCTTAATGTGCCTTCTTTCTTCAGCATATTAGCTTTAGTGACTTTCGTTTCTACAAAGCTTCCTATCAAGTTTAACAGTCTCTGAAATGTTGTGTAGGAAATTTTGTCTTATGAGTGCTTTTTCTTTCTTTATCCGATTCTGTTTCTTGTGAAGTCCTTTGCAAGATGTATTCCTGGGGTTGGGATTTACTTCAGCACTTTGTACATGATGAAGCAAAACTTTCTAGTGGACCGCTCACCCACAGCCGTAGAGTCTGTCTTTCTGGGTGCCACCGCACGTGCAGTTTCTGGGATTTGCATGTTGCCAGTGACTGTAGTGAAGACTCGATATGAGGTGAGTTTGATTTTCTAATTAGTTCCCTGTTAATGATGTCACACACCTTCCTTGTGATGAAAAATAAATTATTCTGTCTGGAGAAGGTTGCTGCTGTTTCAGCAGAGCCAGGGATGTAGTCCTGATTTCATCCTGGTTCATATATTGTGCATGAAATGCCGCACACTGATTTTTAAGCAAGAAGTGTAAGATGAAACAGCATTCACCCTGAGAGTTTTAAGTTTCAGTTGTATACAAGGTCTATGTAGTATATTTCAAATTTTACCTTCCTGAAGGATTGTTTTGAAGGCTGAGGTAGGTGAAACCCACATTTTGCCCTGGGCTGTCCTCTGTGCTGCCATCTTGGGCATCACACGGAGTGCATGCTACTGTTTGTATAGATACTATGGCCTCAGGGTGTGTGTAGGGCTCCTTGGCCTGTGCCTGGCACATGGATGACTGACAATTGTCTACCCTTGCAGAGTGGAAGATTTGGCTATGGGAGTGTATATGGAGCTCTGAAGAATATCTATGTGACGGAAGGGGTTCGTGGCATGTTCAGTGGCCTCACCGCAACACTGCTGCGGGATGCACCCTTCTCTGGCATCTACCTGATGTTCTACACACAGACCAAAAAACTCACACCTCAGGGTAAGGCTGGACATCAGAGGCTGTAATGGAAAATGTTTTTCTTCTCACATCTTGCTCTACAGTTGACTGCCTGCATGATTGGCTTATTGCCCTCTACTTCAGTAGTTAGTCTCTTGTAGGTCTTTAGAGTGGACATCCACATTTTCCTGTGAACTGTAGACTTATAGCTCAGATTAGTGTAGAAATGGAAATTGGTCCTAAGCTGATTGATTGTCTTTATGAAGACTGATGTATAAGGTGGGTTAGTGAACAACTGGAAGAGAGGATGTCATCAGCAATTCTTTCTGCTGCTGGATGTCTTGTATAGTGATCAGTTGCCACTAAACCGGGGCTTCTCTGATGTTAGAACTATCTGGGGCAACACTTGCACAATCTTTCTGAGTTCCTGTCAAATTCAGCTCCCCATCAAGTGAGACTTTTTAATATTGCTAACTTTTGACGAGTAGCCACTTTTCCCCTTGAAAGGTTTCTCTACACTGGATGGGTTTTAACTTCTCTTAGACATTGATTTAATAATTCAGTAGCTTTTCACTTTGTCATGCAGCATGAATATTCCTGGCCTATTTTGTGTCTGAGTCCATTCCCTTTGCTGTCTTGCAGACCAGCTGGAGCCAGCGGTCACGCCCTTGCTGAATTTTGGCTGTGGGATCTTTGCGGGAATCTTGGCCTCGCTGGCAACACAGCCTGCCGATGTCATCAAAACTCACATGCAGCTGTCTCCTCAAAAGTACCGCAGGACAAGCCAGGCCATTGCCTTCATCTACAAGGTGAGGTGAATCCCGTCTAATATGCGCAATTGCAGCCTCACTTCTAGTCTCCTTGCCCAAAGCACAGCTATGCTAAGAAATTTTTTGCCTTTTAAAGAAGTGAACAAATGTGAGTGCTTGATATGCTTTTGCAGTCAGGCCAGTCAGTGCCAGCATTTTCAGGAGCTGAACTGGGTCATGCTGTGGGAGACTAAGGTGGAATCTCTTGTCACTGGTGTATGTGTAGACCTGTTCAGTAATAACTGGAAAGTACTCTGTTTGATGGTCTGAAAACAGTCGGAAGCATCAGTCCTTTCCATGCTTTTTCTCATAATTAGAGGGGCCATTGTCACTCCTCATATGTGTTTGTTGCTGCTTGTAAATGGATTACAAGGCAGTGAACTTGCTCCCTGATTATTCTTGCCATTCCTCAGTCCTCTCTCTGTTTTCCCAAAATTATGGATGGTGGTGAATTGCAGAGTAAGGTCAGAGTACTGGAGCACAAAGGTGAGCACAGTCCAGCAAGCATCTCTCCACACAGACCCGCTTCATGTTCTAGGCTGGTGAATGATTTCCCTTCAGTTCTGTCTGTTACAGATTGATTCTTATACTGGTAGTGATGGAAAGCACTTAGCTTATTTTTTTTTCAACTTAGCTTAGTATGTAGACTTGGAGGAACTGTGTTTACAGCTGCAGCTGCCTCTGGTTTATCTCTGATTATCACACTGGGGCAAAGGGTTTCTTTAGTATCTAGTATGAAATGCTGGTTTCAGATAGAAACCAGCTACAAAACAATTCTTTCCACTTTAGACAGAAGAGGAGAAATAAATGCCCAGATCTGTATCCCAGGAATAGGATGGAGATGTACTCAAAGCCTACATTTCCCTTCCTGCCCTCAAAAGTGCAGATCCTGGCAGATTTGATTTATTTTCATAGTGAACTCTATCCCTAAACAGAATCTGTTTATTTGCGTATGGGTTTTTTGTGCATGGTACATTTTTCTCATATGAGAATGTTGTTTTTTTTTTTACTTCAGTACTTTAAAATCTCAGTTTTTATAGAATAACTGACTTTTATAAACATGAATCTCTAAAACAAAGACAAGTGGTTTTCCTGAAGTGTCTTGAAACAGTTACACCCTCTCCTTCTTTTGCTGGGCTTGAGTGTGGCTTTCTCCATCCATTGTCCCCATCCTTACGTTCCCTCTCCACTCACTGCTCTTCCTGCTTTCTTAGGTAGCCCTGCAGTTGCATGGTGCTGCAGGTTTTTCCTAAACATTAAATGCTATTTAAGCCTAGGTCTTTCAGAAACTGATCTGGGTCCGAGCTGATGTATATCCTGTGCTGTTCCATGTAATAAGTGATGAGAAATTATAACATCAGAGGCAGATTGTGATGGATTACTGTTCATTTATCTCCTGTTGCAGGACTTTGGGTTAGCTGGCTTTTTCAGAGGTGGTGTGCCCCGTGCCCTCAGGCGGACTCTGATGGCAGCAATGGCGTGGACGGTGTATGAACAGATGATGGAAAAAATGGGCTTGAAATCTTGAGTGACTTGCACAAGAAAGGACCAGCTTCACTCCTTCTCCTGCTTGCTGTGATCAACTGGCAATAGGAACTTCCTAGTTCCACAGAGGAATAAGCCTTGCTCAGCCAGGAGGAAGAAAGCTCTTCTGAGACAGGGGATTAGGCCTTTTGGCAAGTAGAGGAAAGAAGGATCGGATCTTTGCGTCATTTGATCAGTGCGTTCCAGAAAGGACCGTACTGGCAGAGTCCCACGGAAATGGCCAGGTTTCCACAACCCGTGCTCTGTGCTCACCTCATTTATGCAATGAGACATTGCTGAGCCAAAGTGTTTGAGGAGAAAACAGTGATTGCAGAACCTGCCAGCCTGTTCCTTGGTGTAGATCCTCTTTCCTCGTATGCTTTGTTCTCGCAGGTGAACATTGCAGACCTCAGTGGGAGACTGGATGTGTCTCTTAATGCTTATAATGCAGGAGCGAGCGGAAGAGAAATGAAGTGCTGAAGGAAAGCTAGGAACACAGTCGCTGTCATCAATTTTGTACTGTGCTTGATAGCAGAGAAGGTAACTGGAACCTCTTTGGCGTGTCATGTATTATAGTTTACTTGAGCATCTTAACACTCTTGAAAAGTGCTTCTGCCTCTGCAGCAATATTTGCTCAGGGATTAAGAAGCATAAGGCACTTTAGAATTGATTGCTGCCAAAGTTTTACTTGTTCTCTGAAAAGCATTTTTTTTTCTGCTCGTCTGACTATGTCAGGAACACTCAAGTACTTTTTAAATCCAGCTGTACTAGAGACTTATTTGCTTCCTATTATTCATTTGTTAATCCCTGACCAACACCCTCAGTGTGAGCTGCTCCTTAGATGTAGCTTTTAGGGTCATAGCTCATAATGCATAAATTTATAATGGAAGCAGATATAGATACTGACACTTCAGATGTCTCTTAAAAGCTGCTGCTTGATTGCATGTGGAGTATCTTTGGGTTTGGAAAGAAAATGCTGCTGTTTTCTGTAAGCTTTCTCCAAAGTTTGAGACCTATGAGCGTTTGGTAAGGAACTTTAATTCTCTTCAGGCTCTATACAGATCCTTCACAGTTTCCCAGATGATAATTTTCTCTTACCAGGTAGTCCATGTTTCAGTGTTCCTGAGTTTAGACTTAGAGATAAATACACTTTTTTGAATCCACTGTGCCTTCTTCCTCATTCCTACTTTGTTACAAAAACCCTACAGTGTGTGTTGTCCAGATTTGGGTACAGCTTGCTCCCCTCTTCACTTGTGCCTCTGTGCTGGCTGACTGGGTTGGGACTTTTGCAGTTCCATTGTGGTTGCCACAAAGCTGGGCACAGAAGTGTGTGTCCTGTTCTGTAGTGTGCCTTGCAGAAAACATAGCTTTGGCTTTTTGTTTTTCTGGTGTGGTTTGTTTTGTTTTGTTTTGTTTTGTTTATTTTTGTGATTTGTGGGTTGTTTATTCACCTATGCATGGGATCAAACCAACGTATTGTACTGAAAGCCTGAATTTATTTAGGGCTTCCTTAATCTGATGTGTGAGTTGGATCTGTGCTGTGGCAGCCAAGGGCTGTGTATGGAGTTGCCTGGCAGATGTTTAATGAATATTTTAGCTCCTGATTTAGCAATAGCAAAGCAGTGTGCAACTTGTGCAGACAGAAACTTAGGCTCTTAAAAATGAGGCAAGTGAGCAAAGAATGCCAAGTGATAAATCCTGAATTAAGTAACATCCTCATCAGAAACTTAAAATGCAGGAACACTTCAGTGGCTTTTATGCCCTATACTTCTGCCTGCTCACATAACAAAGGAAGAACTTGAGAATTTATTCTGATGTGCCAGTGTCTTTAAGTCTGCTGGGGTTCTTTGTGTGTTGTGTTGTTTTGTTTTGTTTTAATCTGGATTCAGGCTTAAAGCAGTGATAGCTTTTCCTTCATAAAAGTTCTTGCATTCCCCTCACTTTGTGAAGAATGAGGAGGCTCTTTGTTGTTGCAGTAGAGTGAAAAAGTATATGCTTTTGACTTGTGAATTAGCCTGAGCTCTGCTGACTTTAAAAAACAGAGAATCTAAACTGCACTGTGTTTCATCAACCCTTGGTGCTGCAAATCCAAAAACTTATCTACATGGGAGCTGGGGGGAGTGAGTTTTGCAGTGCAAGTTTGTTGTTTGTTTTATTTTATTATTTATTTTGTCAAGTCTTATGTCTATGGGGGAAGCCTAAAGTTCTGTTTCATTGTCTTTTAAAAGCTGTATCACATAGGCAGACAAGACTGTTTCTCAGCTCTGATCTTTACCAGCCTTCACCCTTTTCCTCTCTTCAAAAACATTTTTTCTAAACTGATTTATTGAAGTTACTTCTTGATATCTATAGCAAGTCAAGAAAAACAAGTGTGTAGACTTGAAGTTTAGATATATTGCCCTTGAGGTTGTATGCTTGTAATTAAAAACAAATGGTCACTGTACAACCTAAATTCAAAGTAAACCAAAAAATCCAGTTACAGGTGCTTAATCACCTACCTGCATTATGCCAGCAATTCAACATTACCAATCCTATCAGATAATCATATCCAAAGCCATCTTAGCTTGGATTCCAGAGAATGTGGTGTGATTCCTTCTGCACATGGCAGGATCATGGTCAGATCCCTCTTGGAATGACCTCTGTTGCTGGCAACACGCTATTAGAGGCTCTGCTTGCCCATGCAGCTGTGGTGTCAGACCACAACTGGTTCACATGTTGAGGCGCTCAGTGAAGTGCAAGGACACAAGAGCAATAGTCTGATTGTTTATGCTTTAGAAACTTAGCATTTCCCTTCTTCTTGTGCCAATGATATCTTTTTTCTTGCACTGTTTAAAGAGAACTGGAGCTTTAGGACATTGCATTGGTGCGAGTATTTCTGTGTCTATATAAAATATTTATATGAGAAAGTGTATTATATGTTTTTATTAAAAACTGGTTGCCATCATGAACCGTGTCATCTCTTCAGTGTTTCTTTAAAAAGAAAACAACTCCCAAACCAATCAAACCCACAAGGGAGGGGACGGCATGGGATGCGGTGGGATGGGATGGAATAGCAGCTTAAGAAAGCAAAATGAGTTTCCCAAGGTGAGAGGACTGTTTGATGGGTTCAGAGCCCATACAAGGCAATGCATATTCTCTTTTTCTGTGGGGTATAATATACACAGGCCATACTAGTACAACCTAAATCAGCTTTACCTAAATGGAAAAAACACATAGCGATGAGGAATCTTGTTATTTTCACAGCTTCCTCTGCCTGCGTGCTGTGTGTAAAGACTAATGGAAATTGAATTTCAATACCAGCTGATAAAATACCCACCTTTAGCACAGTGGAGTTTTGAGCTTTCTGGGAAGAAACTGTTTTTAATCTCCTGCCAACTAGGTCTTTGCTCCTCAGGCAGTCTGATCTTGTCAGGACGCCAGAAATTGTGCCTGGGACTTGGTTCTCTGCTGCAAGGCACAGTGTAAGGTGATGCTGGATTGCTGGGATTTCCTCTTCCTGTCACAGCATGGTCCTGGGATTCTGGAGGAGGCAGGTTGTGCTAAGCAAAATATTGATATTGTTGATACTGAGATGTACATCTTCTAGATGTGGAGATCTCAAACTGCTCCTCTTTTCAGATGTTGCCTAGATATGGCATTCGTATAAGGAGCAATTTTCACGAAGAATTATCTGTGTGTAACAGATTGACCAGACAGTCCTGGTGTGCAGCTTTGTGCCAGCTGGACCCAAACTGCTTGTGCATGTACCTGATAACCAAATTAGGCCAGCCATAGTGCCTGCTCTTAAATGCAGGGCTCCCCAGAGCTCCCCTGCTGCCTTGGGGAACCACCGCCAGTGTAGAGGGTGTTTCTGCTCACGCTGCTGACAGCTGCCTCAGCTGTGAGAAGAGATAGCACACAAGGCTCCCCAACCCTCTTGGGTGGTGGAGGGTGGGAAAGATTGAAAAGGAACAGTTTAAAGGCACCGTCCTTGTAATAAAATACTGATTTTCAGATCTCGTTTCCACCTAAAAACCAGGCAAATGCTTTGCTTGCTTTTTTAATTTTTATTTTTAGTGTATTATGTGCCATGCATGATCACTGACACCAGTATTGAGCAGAAAATATTCCTCATGTCGCACACTCATACATGTGTACTTTTGCAAACCAATGTGGATCTCTTGAATATGCTTATCCCGTCTAGAATTGCTTCTGGTTTCAAAGTATCGAGTTGATTTTCCACATTGCACTGTTTCTTAATTTCTGATGTTATCACTATAAAATGCTTCGGGAGATTTTATCATAATGCATTAAAGGATTTTGGTTAAAAATATGAAAAATCAGAGGTTAAAATGACACCTCCACAATTTTTGTGACAGATGTTAGACACTTCTAGCTTTGTAGAACTAGAAATAAGAAGGGAATAGATTCACCAAAGTATGTTTCCCCAAAACATTGAAGAAATGGCAACAAACCATTGAAAAACAAGCCATGGTGGGGTTTACAAGCAAGTATGGTATTGTGCAGTTTTGCTGGAGGTGGGTTGATTTCCATGGGTTTCTCTTTGTCTTCTGGAGGCTCTAGCTCCAGGAGTGCCACACCATCTCTTGGATGACACCCAGTGGCATTTTTGGTGGGATAGATACTACGCAAACATCTTTCTGAGCCTCTTTCCAAGAGGCACCATTCGATCCATTGTCACAGATCCCCCTTGGGCAGCAGAATCACCTCCACTGCAGCCCAGTGGCTCTCTCACTGCTGGAGCATCCCGTTACAGCCCCCAGTTTGAGGGTGAATAGACTGGATTCAAAGAGAAAGCTGCCAGTAAGCACTCCATGCTGAATTTGTTATTTGGCATTTCTGTGTGTGTCAACAAATATGTGGCTTAATTGCATATGTATCAGACCCACAGATCTGGGAAATGCTTTAGTATCTGCCTTTCACAGGAGTTGTTTTCTGCCTGTAGGTTTCATACTTGATGTGATTTGTCTACTCCCTCCTCCACCCCCCATGCCTCTTCCCTTCCTCAGAAATTTCTGTATTCCCTCCAGGACTGGTGATAATCCTATGCCAAATGCAGCTTTTCTCTGGTGACACTTAACAGTGTGTGATCTGAAAACATCTGCACCCAAGTGCTGACCCTTGCCACTCATTGCAGAGTTGCCCAAGGCTTTGGGAGCAGTTCTTTGGTGAAGCAGAGGTTTTGTGCACCAGAGACCCGGCTGACACACGGGGCTTGGCAGGATCTCAGGTTCTAACCGTGAGCTACCAGAGCTTGGCAGGAGTGTGGGAAGCTTTGCTGCTCTGGCAGGTCAGGTGTTGGCACATACAGGATGAAACTGCTTGTGCTTCACTGGAGGAATCAAGGTTCAAGGAAAACATTTCACTAGCAACTGAATGAGTAAAATCCAACCAGATAAATCTGGACAATAACAGGGGCCTTTTGAGGTGCACAGCAACTCACACTGAGGAATCATGTCAATAAAATCACACTTGCACGTCATGTAAAGGTGGCAGAAATGCCAGATTTGCATATGGATGTAGCCACCAAATGCCTTGCTTTTATTTTCTAGGACCTGAGTCTGGCTGAGCTGGTTTTGGCAAGCACAGTCCGGCCCATGGAGTGGGCATGCCACAGAAGCCATCCCCAGGTACGTCTGTGTGGGAGAGGATGAGGCAAGTGTCATCCCACCCCCTGTCCACACCAAACCAGAACAGCTCAAACAGCAGCAGCCCCGGCTATGGCCTTGTCTGCCCAAGTTACTCAATAACTTGGCCCATCATCTGTGCTTCTCCTCGCAAGTGTAAGGTCACTTGTGACGAGAATGGCAGGGGGCATCATTCCAGGGGCTCTTCCAAGCCTTTTACTGATTGTCGTCAGTGACTGACAACAGCTTGCATAACAGAAGTAGGAACAGCTCTATCCTTCACATCTAAGCTCACTACATTTAATATCAGCTTCAGTATCTTTGCAATCAGATACGGTGTCTAAGCTGTAAGAACTTTCTCTCAGTTAAGGAATATTCTGAATCTCACTCAGCTTTTAAAAAACAATGTCTGCCATGCTCTGCATATAGTGGTGTAACCAAGTTCAGTGTGAATTGTGACAGGAGAGACATGGTCTAAAATACATTATAAGACAGATACGCTTCTACCTGAGGGTCATTTTCATTAGTGAGAAAGATTTATTTTAAAGTGTCTCAGCATGCAGTTGAAAAATAAAACAAATTTTCAGGTCACTTAAGAAAATATTTAGAAATACTTCATTGTCAAGCTTTGACATGACTCTCCCAAGCCCTCTCATGAGCTGTGGATCTCATGGTCTACCAGAAAGGGCTCAAAACTGTGACAATAAGAAATAAGTACTAGAGATTCCAGAGGAGTCTTGAATGCTGACCAGTGGCACTCCTTTGAAAACATTGTATTTACTGCAGTATCCATTACTGAACTTTCAATTGTTATATTCAAATACACTTTTAATACAGTTGTTTATTGATGATGCAAAAGAGTTCTCCAGACTAACACCACCACCACCCCTCTTCTCCCCCACAGCTTGTATTCACATCGTGCTCCTGTTAGGAGATACATGTTGTACATAGCCCGAAGAAGTCAGCTCTCACTATCCACAGCCCACTTACCAAAGTGCAACACAAGTCTGTGATCTGTTGGGTACCTGTGTAATAATAGTTCACGCTCTTGCTGAGAGCTCACTTAACCATTTGCTGAGTTTCATTTTACCTACCTTTGTCACCACCATGTGGCAAATGTATGAATTATTCTCTTAAAGAATATTTTTAAACTGATCTGGTAATCTTGCTAATTAAGATAATCTAACAAGCATACAGAAATGCAAAATGGTGTGCGAGCCAGCTCCTGGCTTGCAGGTTGAAGTTTTGTGGGAATGATGGAAAGTGACTGGCAGTAAACGCACAGACTGCTGCTCACCTGAAACAGGACAAGGTCTCATTTTATAGGAAGCAGAGAACATATGTGAGATGATGTTGTAACCTGCTACTTTAATATCCAGAGCAACTCAATGCAAAGGGGCTATCAGGAGGCTCAATGCCCAACCACACTGCTAGAGTCAGGGTAAAATAGACGAGAGAAAACTGAAGGAGTACTATTATTAGAAAGATGGGAACATGAATTAGTGCAGAAGGCACTCACTGTAGTGTCAGCACCATTCAGAAATTTATTCAGATCTGGATGATAGCAATAATAAAGCAATAATAAAGCAATAATAAAGCATAATAAAGTAAATATCACTAAGTAGTTGTGGGGTTTGTTTGTTTGTGGGTTTTTTGTTTGTTTGTTTGGTTTTTCAGTGGTGTTTTATTGTTTGGTTTTGTTTGTTTTTCTGGGAAACTCTGCTCTCAGGCCTCTGTCTGCTCCCTGAATGTGACAGAGGGAAAGGATGATAGAGAAATTTACCCAGATCTGGATGATAGCAAGCATAGTACAGTAAATATCACTACTGAGTTTTTTATTTTGTGTTTGCTTTTTCATTTTGTTTTCTTTTTTTTGTTGTTGCTGGTGGTGGTTTTAGTTTTGTTTTTCTTTGTTTTCTGGGAAACTCTGCTCTCAGGCCTCTGTCTGCTCCCTGAATATGACAGAGGGAAAGGATGATGGAGGGTGTAAAGTCTGATCACGTCCTGCCTCTTCTTAAAAGCAAACAAATAAAAAAATCCCGCCAAGCGGAAACAATCGCAATAACGTCCACATTGCCAACAGAACGTGGAAGTTCGGTGCCCATTTAATCTAATTGTAATGGGCACCTTCTGCCTTCCCAACCGGCGGAGCCCCGCCCTTCCCGCGGCTCCCCATTGGCTGGGGAGTCTATATATAGACCTCCCATGCAGCCGCACTTCCTTTTCGTTCCGCACCCGCCGGGGCCTCCACACGGCGTTGCCAGCGTGAGTCCGGGCGGGGGCCCGCGGGCAGTGGTGGGGCGTGCGGCCCACGGCGCCGCCGGCGGGTCTCTGCGCGCCCTTGCCGTGCCGGCGGCAGGACCTGGCCGAGCCGCGGGGAAGGGCAAGGCCTGCCCGGTGCGGGGCGGGGGATCCGGCGGCCGGTGCAGCCAAGATGGCGGCGGAGGCGCCCGGGCCCTCGTGGCGCGGAGGGAGACGCGAGTCCCCGCGTGGCTGAACACGGGTGCTTGTGCCCGCAGGTTCCCTGTCGTTGCTTCCAAAGGGAAACCCCACAATGTCCGGAGGTCTCGATGTCCTGCAGATGAAGGAGGAGGATGTCCTCAAATTCCTCGCTGCCGGGACCCACCTGGGAGGCACCAACCTGGACTTCCAGATGGAGCAGTATATCTACAAAAGGAAAAGCGATGGTAAACCCGCGGGGTGGGCAGCAGGGATTTTGTGGGCACAGCTGAGGAAAGCGGGAAAGTGCTGATGCTTGAGCTCTCCAGCAGTTTCTCCATGGCCTGAAAGGTGCAGACATCTTTGTTGGTTAAATCGTGTTACTGAGAGAAGTAGGATGAAATACGGATTTTAGAACTTGGTAAATAAATCACAGCTGGATCTGGGCCTTTATGCTAGTTTTGATTATAGTAATAAAATTGTTTTAATGTCTCAATACTGATTTCTGCTGCTTGTTTGCATTATTATTCAATCTCAGCTGCACCCTGTTTAAAGTTGAAAGCTCCTACCAGGCCTTGGTTTATGTTGATGGGTGCTGGAATTGTGCTACATTAAGATCAAATGGGAGCATTTTCCTTAGAATAACTTTCCACTGGTTAGAATTTTGGAGTAACCACAACTTTAAAGGCAGAAGAGTGCTGTCCTGTTTTAGAGTCCTGTATTTGCTGCTTGCTCTGAAGCCTTTTGTCACCAATAGGTATTTACATCATCAATTTGAAGAGAACCTGGGAAAAACTTCTCCTGGCAGCTCGTGCCATTGTTGCCATTGAGAACCCAGCTGATGTGAGCGTCATTTCTTCCAGAAATACTGGACAGGTATGGACATGTATTGGTCATGAAGCCTGCAGTCTTGGGAGCAGGACTTTCTTGCCACACATCAATGACTGCCAGTGGCAACTTGATGATAAAAAAGAGTAACCCAGATTTTGGCACTAGGAACACTTTTTGGAAGCATTTTTCTTGTATTGCACTTGCATCTTAGAACAGATCAGTTGAGGGCCCCCTACACAATTTCTCCAGGTTTCAGGGAGGACAAGGGAAGTTAAACAACTTGTTTCATATCCTTCTCTCGGTGGTTCTGTTTGGAATTATGGCATACTAGTGCTCAGTCCCCTGGTGGCCCTCCCCAGTAATTCCCCTTTTTTGGGGACAATAAGCATATGATAGAAAGTTTACAAATAAATCATTTGCTTTGTTTTTGAGCAAGGTATATAACAATTATATTTTAAATTTTTATCTAGATTTTTAGCAAAAAACCATTCTGTTATAGAAGGGGACGTAGCCTTTGAGTGAAATATAATTGGCCACAGAAGTTTATCTGTGAGTTTAACTTCTCTGGACTAATGCAGGTGGTGCCACAAATATTCAGGGAGATTGTGAATGACACAGGATAGATTTATAAAGGAGAAGTCTGAGTTCCTCTGGACTTGACTTGCACACTGTTAAAGCTTGGTGCCGAGGTCAGTTTCTGGCCAATGAGCTCTCAAGTGTCGGAAGTGTGCTACAGCAAACCAGCTGGCAGGGTTTTCGCTAACGCCAGGAGAGGAGCCCCCTCTATGAATGGAGTTTGATAGTAGGCCCTGCCACATGCCCAGCTGCCTGATGCCTCACAAGTTGAAAGCTCTTGCGAGTACAAACTGCCAGCTGCAATTTTAATGGACACAGCTACAGGTTGTGTGTATTTACTACTGAGCTTTTCTTGTAGTTACTGAAGTTATGCTGCTGGATAATAAAAGGGTTTAGAAATAATGGAAGAAAAATGGCTTTGCCTTTTTCATAACCATTTCTTATTCCCTCTACATAATTTGATTATGAGACTTTGGAGTAGAACTTGCAACTAAGTTCAGGAAACATAAAGAAGTAGTTTTCTGTATCCTGACTTCTTGCTTTGCTGGTGGATATGATCTTCTTAACTCCAGGTGTTTTAAAAGCATTTCTGTTTTGTTTCATTCTGAATGCAGAGCTGTTGGTGAGCCCTGATTTCACAGGAATCGAAACAAATAGTTCTTGTGTTTCCTGACAGTGTACCTGGGTGACTTGGTTGAAATGCAAGTTTCCTTGCCTCACCTCTGCTGTGGTCCATTTTGCAGCGTGCTGTTCTGAAGTTTGCTGCTGCCACTGGGGCTACTCCTATTGCTGGACGTTTCACCCCGGGTACCTTCACAAACCAGATCCAAGCAGCTTTCCGTGAGCCACGGCTCCTGGTTGTTACGGACCCCCGGGCTGATCATCAGCCACTGACAGAAGCATCTTACGTCAACATCCCCACCATTGCACTGTGCAACACCGACTCCCCGCTGCGCTACGTGGATATTGCCATTCCCTGCAATAATAAGGTAAGAGCTTTGTTGAAGTGTGCAAACCCTAAGTTGCAAAGATAGATGCTTTCTGCAGATGGGAGTTGGCTTGGATGGCACGTATCTCCAGGGTCGACCAGTTAATTAAGGCCTCTCGTGTGCTAGCAGGTGAGTGAGGAGGAGGAGATGAGCTGCACACAGTTGGAGCTTGGAGCTGAGGCCTGTTTCTGGCCGAGGAACTCTCAAGTGTAGGACGTGTGCTAGAGTAACCTGGCAGGACTTTTCACTGGCACCATGAGGGTCTCGGTGGCCCAATGAGTGGAGTTTGGTAGTCATTCTTGCCACAGTTTATGAAAATGAATGAAAGATAAAAGGAACTGATGAAAAAAGTGCTCTGAAACGTTACAGAAGCTGTAAGAAAGGTAAAGTCTAGGGAGATGGGAAAATAGCTTTGATCTCTACCTAGATGTTGTCATTCACTGAAACTAATACAAACTAAATCTGAGTGTGCGTGTAAGATCTGGTCATTTGGTCAAGCTCTCTAATTCTTCATTCTAGCATATGTGATGAGCATAATCCCTGTCTTTTGGGCAAGATTCTTCTGGGGTAATGAGTTGTATGAAACTCCATAGCAGGACAATTGCTTCAGGCTGTGTTGTATACAGCAGATGCTGGTGATGGGGGTGCGCTGTGATTTCTGCAAAGACCTGAAAACGTCACTGGAAACTTGAAAGTTTGCCCTTTTCTGAGTCCAAGCACATGAGCATGTGGGTGTTAGCAAGCAATGCCTTTCTCTTGCCAAGCAAGAGCCTTGGACTGAGCACAAATAAGTCTTTTGCTCTTTTAAAGTGTTTTCAAAGCTTTAGCTTTCCAGGAAACCTCACATTACTTTCTTCTGTCCCAGGGAGCCCATTCAGTGGGTCTGATGTGGTGGATGCTGGCTCGGGAGGTCCTGCGCATGCGTGGCACCATCTCCCGCGAGCACCCGTGGGAGGTCATGCCCGACTTGTACTTCTACAGGGATCCCGAGGAGGTAGGAGGCCTGTGGAAGGAAGTGTGGCTGTGTGAGGTCTCCTGCCTGCCTGCTGTTGAGGACAGGTTTTACCAACGTCATACTGCATTTCACCCTTAAGGTGGTGGTTAATTAGCTTTATCTGTTGTTGGTTGGTGCATATTGTCTGCTGTGTGACAGTGAGGGTGGTGAGATGTTTTCGTGAGGCTTGGACCTTCTGCTCTTCTGTTGCAGATCGAAAAGGAGGAGCAGGCTGCTGCTGAGAAAGCGGTTACCAAGGAGGAGTTCCAGACTGAATGGACTGCCCCAGCTCCTGAATTCACTGCTCCTCCTCAGCCTGAGGTGGCGGATTGGTCTGAGGGAGTGCAGGTGCCCTCTGTGCCCATCCAGCAGTTCCCCACAGGTCAGTTTGGGGCATCTGGGGGAAGTGGGGTGCATGTTGTAGCGGGTGTGAAGAGCTGGGGTGCACTAAGCGTTGTCTTTGTCATTGCAGAGGACTGGAGCGCCCAGCCAGCCACTGAGGACTGGTCAGCAGCTCCCACAGCCCAGGCTACCGAGTGGGTTGGCACTGCCACCGAGTGGTCTTAACTTCAGTCCGGCTCTGCTGTGAGAGAAATAAAGGCTGGTTTGATACACACCCGGCTTGGTACCGCTTTGTTACACTCGGCGGGTGAAACACGTGGGTGGCGTGGGGTGCAGTCCTTGGCCACGGGCGGGGGAAGCTGTAAACTGCTGTTGGACCGTGTTCCGTGGAGCTGGGGCTGTGTGCTCCGGCCCTACCCGCGCTGCCCTCCCGCCCCGCCGTCTGCTGAGGGGTGCCCATTTCCCGCCTTCCCGGGCTGCACGCCCGCCGTTGACGTGGCTGCTCCCCGTTGGCCAGCGGGAGAGGTGAGGGCGGACGTCACCAAGGGGCGCTCGGGGCGGGGCTGGTTTTCCCACCACTCCCGCCGTGCGGGCGGGGCGGTGGGCGGAGTGTCGGCCTGTCCGCATGGTGTGGGCGGAGAGACCTTGAGTGGCAGCTGCTCCCGTGGGGAAACACCAGTTCCGTCTGTTTTACGGGTTTCTTCCGCAAAAATGCTGCAGTAATCCTCAAAAAAGTGAACTCATCTGTCTTAGCGATTTTGAGGTTTATATTTGTGTGATTAATAGCAATAACAGGCAGCAGAGCCTTCACCAAGAGAACTGCGAGGGGTTATAGGAGGTGGAGAAGTGTTTAAATTGGATCCCTTTTTTCATGTTGCTGTTGTCTCTATTATTTTTCTAACTCCAGCTGATGTCCCTGTTAAGTTTAATGGAGTTTCACAGAAGGTCAAAGCAGACCATAAAGCAAAGAATATGATTTAAACAGAACAGGAATTGGTTACTTATGAGAGGAACTTAAAGGACAAACCCTGAGGTGAAGCTTGAAGAACATGCGTTTAGTAACAAACCATGAAATTTGGCAAGGATAGATCTGGTATAACTATGCTCATTATACACTCATTTTAATACAAAAACATGCCTCCTTGTCAAAGGCTACCCACCTTCTCAAGAAGATCTCTACTCACTGACCATGCATAGAAGATTTTACGTTTACCTTTTAAACCAAGGTGAGAAAAGTTTAGAGCAGTAGACTTTGAGTAGGCATTAATATGCATAAGATGTTAGTAGTGGTCAAACCCCAAAATGTATAAATATGTAACTTAGCCTGCTTCTGGTGTGCTAGCTTTGTGAAAGATTGCCCAGCGCCCTTTGCTGCACAGAACTGTGAATAAAGCAAATACCTCAACCCTGTGTGTGTTTTGGTATCTGCATGCTGGGTAATGATCCCACCTTTTGGGATAACACAGCCAGGGCAACCAACATGTGGAGAATGTATTAAATTGTTTTCTCTTAACATGTGCTTGTTTACTTTTACTGCAAGATGCATATTAACAGTAGAAAAGCCTAAAGTAAGGTACACATATTATTGCACATCTGTCCAAAGGAAGCTGCATGTCATGGTGGGGTGACAACCTGTTCGCTTTGGGACTCTGGGTGGGTGCCGTAGCTGGACCAGGGACAGCCTGTACAGCAGCTGCTTATATTCCCCCCAGCTCTGAGATTGCCCACAATAGCTTGTTGCCCTGGTCTTTCTTTTCATGCTTTCACATTAAAAGTTTCCAAACTTAGAGCACAGGCTTGCCCTTCTGTACTTTGAATCACTGGTATGGCAGTTTCGCTGTTGTCCCTTTTCTTTACCTGTTTTGTAACCCACTTCATGTGAAAATGTTCCAGATGTTGAGAATATGGCAGTCATCAGACAACTCCTGTGTATGCAATGGGGCAGTTTTAAATCTGCAAAAGCTTCATCTGCGTACTTGTTACTGAAATGTGCCAGGCATATTACTGGAATATGATTCTTTTCATCTAAGGGTTTCATGAAGTATCATGTTGGCTTTTATGGTGAGTGTCTTTTTTTAGGACCAAGGTGGGCCAGTGAGAGTGGGATCCATGCAGCCTGGGAGAAGAGGGTGAGGAGATGGATCTCTGCGTGTGGATTCAGAATTACCTTTTTGGCATAACTGAGGTGAGGCACATGAGCTCTGCAGGGGAGATGAATAGCAGCCCTTTAGAAAAGGAGGCAGCCTAGGCTGGCAGTAGCAGAGGGCACATTGCATGAGGGCCATGTTCCTCAGCATGCTGGGGGTACAAGGCAGGCAAGGTCTTAGTACAGGGTGTGGAGGTACTAGCAGAGATGTGTCAGGAGATTTACAGCTGCCAGAGCTTCCCATGTGGCAAATACCTCATGTATTGAGGCAGATGCAGTGTTGGTGTTGATGTAAGTGGACAGCAGATAAGTTGTAACCATATTCTTTTGGGTTGATCTGATTTGACCCAAGATGGCTTAGGCTGAACTACACGTAATGAAAACAATTTGTTTCCCTTGAGTATTTGGCAGTGTTTCCCTTCTTTACAACCTTTTTGCATTTAGTTTGGGTTGGTTGGACTGGGCTGTGTAGGCTACTTAGGATAGTCTTTCTGTTCCACATTTGGTTTAAAAAGGAGCTAGCTGATGTTTCTGAGCATCACAGAATCCCTCTGGAGAAATGAGCTGTTGAAGAGTCCTCTTTGCCAATAAACTACTGTCTGATCCATGAATCTCATGCATGAGATACATGCTTTCTAATTCCCTTCCTAATATATGTGCACCCATTCACAGATGTTCCTTGTCCTCTCCAGTAATTTCTTTGCCCAGATAATGGCATGATATTTTTAGTATCAGAGTGTTGTTGTATGATTACATCAAGGCTTTTCTTTCACAGGAAGCAAAGTGCTTTATGCACAGTTGAAGGGACTCAGTTCTGTTTGCTTAAATCCAGGCTGCAAAACTCTTCCACTCATTCCATCTGTAGGCTGTTTTGCTTTCTGAAACAGTGTAAATGGTTGTAGGATGATCAATGCTGTCCTTTAGGAGCATGGTGTACTCATTTGAAACCTGTTTACTAAAATCCGTGTGCAGCTTGTATGTGTGTATCGTTGATGAACTCACTTCACTGCTCCTCTTAGAGGTTTCCTCCCCACCCCAGAGTGCGAGTGTGGAGCTGGAGTGGATCTTGTAATGTTAAATTATTTTTATTTCTTTCTCAGGTTGATAGCATCCTGGTACAGGGAGACTTTACATGGAGTAAAGCACATGGTAAATCTGCAATTGTCACAAACTCAGCGCTCTCTGAAGCTAGTGTATCTTGAACCTTCTCTGGACCCTGTTGTCTTGAATGCATGCATCCTAGCTGAGAAATAACAGCATTTCAGATTTGCCTCGTTATTACTGTGAGACCAGGGAGCTGCTGGGTCATTTCCCCACTGCTCTGCAGGTTCCAAAGAGACATTGGCCAGTGCTTCAGGCAACATTTATTTCCTCCAGCCAGTTCTTGACACTATCAGCTCCCAGCCCTTGCAGCCTAGAGTTTGTGAAAACTGCAAAGCCTCTGAGTTTATGGAAACCTCATCTGCATGTATGACAGGTAAAGGTAGAATGATGCGTCACAGCTGTATGTATTAACAGCAATGGGAATGAAGAACATCTTTGATTATCAGCCCTGCAAAGAGGCAGCCTGTGATAAATACCTTGAGCATGGTCTTGCTATGTACGATCTCATTCACAACTGCGTTTTTCTGAATTTCTTGCTTCCCGGCACACTGATTTCTGAAGCTGTTTTTATTTGTTCTTTTAATACTTGTATTTTCAAGAACACTCACTCTCATGTTTCTACTATCCAAATTTGAAAGTGTGTCATTTATACCTATTCCTCTACATTCAGTAATCACTGATGAATAATGCTGCACAAGGAAGCTACTTTTTTTTTGTTTCAGTTACCTCTGTAGTTGAAAGAACATGGTTTTTTTTAGGCTTCTGCTTAAAACCTCAGTTAATATAGTTAATCTAGCCGGAGTTTAACTAGTGTGTCTCTTCTCATCTAAAAGTCATAAATATTTCTGTCAATGTTTGTTTCACTAGCTACAAGATTACTGTTTTTACTAGTACTGCTCAAGCATGAATAAAATAAATCCTCTAAAGGCCAGTGGATGTGTCCTTTGAAATGATGGCCCTCTGGCCCTGCTTTGAAGGCCAGAGAAACCTACTGTGGTACAGAATTTTTGCGCTCATTTTAAATGCCATTGCACTACACCCAGAAGGGATTCTTGGGTTGAGTCACATAGCTTATTCTCCTCATTTTGGTTACAGAGTCTCAGCAGTGACTCTTGGGCAGAACAAGGGGTACCACAGCACAGCTGTGCCTCTAGCACAGGCCATGTTCCAGCAACGTCGTGTACCCACCGCCCTTACTGTGGGGGCTTGTTTTTTAAACAGCAGGCAGCTCAGAAGAAGAGGGAACGGGGTGTATTGTATGAGCCAGAGGTGGATCCTGAGGGATGAAAAAAATAACCTTTCAGATATTAAAAGGAAGTATACATCTACCCACCTCATATGTGGGTTAGATTTCGATTTAGGGTTATGCAAAGCAGGGAGCTCATTGTGGGAAGAAGTGTGGCATGTTGCATGGTTCCAAGCTGGTCTGCCATGAGGACAGTCACGTCAAAGATCAGTACAAACTTTGGCCATAGCTGCACACACTGGCACTGCTCATTTCTGTGCTGTGGCTGGAAACCCCACAGTGTGACTGTAAAACCAAGAAAGCTGCTGTGTGAAGCTAACAGCTCTTAAATATCACTTGTAATGCTGTGTTTGTTAGTACTGTTCAACTGGCTGAACATGAGCCAGCAGTGTGCCCAGGTGGCCAAAAAGGCCAACAGCATCCTGGCTTGTATCAGAAACAGTGTGGCCAGCAGGACTAGAGGAGTGATTGTGCCAGTGTACTTGGCACTGGTGAGGCCCCACCTTGAACACTGTGTTCACTTTTGGGCCCCTCATCATAAGAAGGACACTGAAATACTAGAGTGAGTGCAGAGAAGGGCAATGAAGCTGTTGAGGGTCCTGGAGCACAAGTCTGATGAGGAGTGGCTGAGGGAACTGGGGCTGTTTAGCCTGGAGAAAAGGAGGCTGAGGGGAGACCTTATCGCTCTACAACTACCTGAAAGGAGGTTGTAGCATGGAGGGTGTTGGTCTCTTCTCCCAAGTAGCAACTGTTAGGACAAGAGGAAATGGCCTCAAGTTGTGCTGGGGAGGTTTAGATTGGCTATTAGGAAAAAAATTCTTTATGGAAAGGGGTGTCAGACATTGGAACAGGCTGCCCAGGGAGGTGGTGGAGTCAGCATCCCTGCAGTTATTTAAAAAGCATTTAGACAAGGTTCTTAGAGACATGGTCTGATGCTAGAGTTAGGTGATGGCTGACTTGATGATCCTGAGGGTCTCTTCCAACCAAAATGATTCTACGATTCTATGATTGCCCAAGAAGCTGCTTCTGGTCCCAGAGGCTGTTTGCTACCTCACCTCTGGAGGGGTGAGGAGATGCTGAGAGTGAAGGAGACGGTGTGGATATTTGCCTGTTGGGTCTAAACTAGGTCAGGATGACCATACCAACCTTTCACCACTCACAGATACAGGCATGTTAACAAAAGGGTCTTTCTGGGGGCTGGCAAGCACCTGAGCATTGCTTCTGCCTGGCAGGTTTCAGGTGGATGATGGTGATGAGTCGCACAGCTGCAAAATGAGAGGATGCCGCTCGTTTGCAAGACTCCAGTAGATGGGGCTGTTACTCCTGGTTTGTTTTGGTTGCTGCTGGTGGCCTGGTGGGAGAGCTGGACTGGACTGGCAGCGGGCGAGAGAATGGTCAAAAACTGCTTGGTAAGCACACCTGGGCCTTTCGGAGTGACTCCCTGTGGTGAGAGACTTCGGGCACCCCTCCTAAATATCCAAGCTGCTATTTAGTGCTGTAGGAGAGACTTAATACCATTGCAAAGCCCCCGGCTATGGTGACTAGTGAAGTGTCTTCAGTGCCAGCCTCCATCTCCTGTGGTTGGAGCAGAGCTGGTCCAGCCAGCACTTGCCTTGCCTCTCACCTGGATTTTTGACTTCCCTGTAGCAGGATGGTGCCGTCTCACAGGGATCATAATACACTTTTTGTGAAAGAACCCCAAACCTACTCTTTTTTCCGTATGTGTTTGTGTGTTAAACTTCTTGTCTCACACATTGATCTTGCTTTTGAATTTCCATAAGGGAGCAAATGTGGGATGCTGCTGGCTTCCAGTGTGGAGAAACACAGTGCTCCTAGATGAAGATGCCTTGGAAACTTTCTAACTTGTCTGTTCTGCTTGGCTTATTGCTTCCAGCATTTCTGGAGTGACGTGTCTTCTCCATGGTACTCCCAAAGCTCACAGGTATACAATTCATTGCACCAGTTGGCTTTGCTTAAGTGGGGAAAAATTAAGCAGCACATGTAGAGAGAGAATCAGACTATGTACCATTTTCCTTTACTTATTAGTTTGCTGTTAGAGGCTCTAATTTGAGAGGCAAGATTAAAACAAACAAATAAACAAACAAAACCCCCTCCACTATTTCCCTCTTCACAACATCTTTTCTGGAGGCTCCTTTAAGCTATGGTGCCAGCTCCCAGCTGGATAAGGTTTTAGGAGCCCCAGGTGCCAGGGGCTGGAGTGTCTCCTCCCCTTTTCTCAAAAGAACAGGTGTGGGGTAGGTAGGAGTATGTTGTTGTCTTTTCTTCTTGGCTTTGTGGGACAAACTCACTTTGAGTGCTACAAGCAGCCAGTGGTTCTCCCTCAGCTCCTTCAGGAGGGCTGAGAAGTCTAGCAATTAGTTTTTCTGATTTCAAGGGTTCAACCTTTTGAAAAGTTCTGAGATTAATTCTCAGTCTTAATTTTGTTAGCCTAAGCATGGCTTGGATTCCTCCTTGACTTCTAGGCTGCTCCTGCACCCTGTTTTAGAATTTTTTTTTTTTTTCTTCTGTGAAAGCTACATGTTTTTGTTTCAAAATGAGAACTGGGATTTCTCAAACCATACCTTGAATATAGAAGCAGGAACTTCATTAAATTGTCTAATCTGAGGCTTGCAATATAAAATGCTGCAAGTTATCAACACTGTGAATTTACCAACACCACTTGGTGCCCAGGTGGGATGAGTACTCTGTGGAAATGTCCTTTTGCAGTGGCTGGTTGGTCTATACTGGCTCTCCTCCCCTTGGATCTGGAGGTTGCTCTGTTCGGGTAAGTGTCAAGTATTTGTCATATATATTGCATGTATTTAGTTTTTATTTTAAATCTTAGGAGGCTACTTTTCTACCATGACAAGAAGAGTGGATTGACCTTCCCTCCTAGTGTCTGTTTGTTAGGCCCCTGTGTCAGAGCAGCGCGTCTCCCAGCTGGCCGCACCCTGGGAAGAGCTCGGTGTGCTTGTGTGACCCACGTGTGCCCTGGGACATGAGGGCTGCTGTAAGGCTCTGATGTCTTCTGAGACTGTGGCTTTGTGATCAGCGACTCTGGCGGCGCTTCTGCTAATAAGATAATTGCAGCACAAAATATGGAGGGGGACGGTGAGTGCCTCCACTGGGGCAATGTAAGACAGAAGGGAGTAGCATAAGGACTGCAGAGCAGCCTTCTCTTTCCTTGCCAAAGCTAGGGTGAGCTTAGCAGTCGTGGTAGCAGCTCAGGCAATGTGTTGCTAGTACCACAGGGGGACCCCTGTGGTGAGTGTGTGCTTGGTGCATCTTCCTGGGTTAGGTGAGGTTCAGTGGAGGCTGCCTAGGGTGTGTTTTGATGCTATGGAGCCTCTGAGTCCCACCTCTCTGGTGCTGGTGGGGTGCATTTCTCATGGGAAAGGTTTGGGATAAGTGGTTACAGCAGGGTGTGGAGAGCTGTCCCACCATGTTGGTGTTTGTGGACCTATTTAGATGCTCATTGGCAATAGGGGCTCTGAGCTGGTGCCTTGACTGACGAGAGAACAGAGCTGCCCCCAAAACCACCATGAGGCTCCCTTCTTGCCTACGGTCAGGTGGAGCAATAACATTGCAAAGAGTTTTGAACAGATATTACTTTCAGAGGCTCTGCTTTGCATCCCTTATTCTTCCCTCTGAAGGTGAGGTGCCAGGAAAGGGGCCCTGTGCTGTCTGCAGGTGGCTTGTGGCTGCCAGCACATCAGTGCCAGCTCCCCATCACCCAGGGAGGATAACAATCCAAAATTAACTGTGATTAGGAGAGGCTGAATTGGCACCAGGTTGGCATGTGCTCTTGGGTGGGAGGTGCATGATTTGGTGATAGGTGGGAGTGAGCCAGGGCTGCCTGTTGCCAGGCAGGTTGCACTGGAGGGGATGGTAGATGTGAGGTAGGGTGGAAGGAGAAGGATCATATCGAACATGTGTTTCTTACTGTGTCTTTTATTGGAGCGGCAACGAAGAGATGAAAGCTTTGCATGATGTCCAGGCCAAAGCCCAACACAAAAGACCCTATTCTGGCTACATGCAACCCCCTTGTATTTTTAGATGGATATTTGTTTTTTCTCCTGGACTTGGGGTTGGAGAAGTGCTGTGAGCAACATATGTCTGATTCATCCCTGATGAAGTTAGGGTTTTGGCTGTTTGGTGGATAACTGGTTCAAACACACAACTTTGCTTTGGCAGCACCATGGTAGTGTTGCATATCCACGTGGCAACTTGTTCTGTTTCAGGACAACTAGATTAGCTCTTCAGAGCCAGTAAAAGGTTTTTAAAGCTACTTATCCTCCATTAAACTGGCATTGCGGGAGACGTAACTGGCTGAAAGGGCATGTGCCTGACATCTGGCTTTCCCTGGAGGTGGGTGTCCTGGTTTTGTTAAAAAGAAGTTTCTCTTTTAGTGAATTTGCCTGTCAGCTAAAGCCTTCATATTAGCTGCATTTTCCTGGAGAACCAGACACATGTTTTGGTAAACCTAGCAATGGAATGCAAACTTATTGATAAGCATGGATGGACATCTCGCGAGAGGGGCGATGAGAAACAAGTGACCAAGAAACTGACCAACTGTGTATAACATTCCATTCACGTGAACACTTCATATAAAAGTGGGAGATCATGAGGATCTCGTCCCTTTTCCTTTTTCCCTTTTTCCCTATGGCCGACATTAGGAGAGGACCTTGCTAGTTGTCCCATTGAACTGAGGCCTAGTGAGAGACTGAATTCAGCTCTGGTTGGCTGTGGAGTCTAATCCAGGACTTTGGGTGCTGGCTCTGCAGTTGCTGAGACTTTCAAGATTGGTTTTGTATATTTTGTATTATTTTCTCTATTCTTATTAGTAGCATTAGTAAAACATTGTTCATTTTTCCAACTCTCTTCTCTCTGTCCTTCTTTCCCTCCCGATCGCCTGTCCTTAGTGGGAAGGGGGGAGAGGGAGCGGTAAAAGGGGGAAATGGGGGGGAAGAGGAGGTTAACAATACATCTGCCAGGGTTTTATTGTCACCCCGCAACCTTAACCCTCGACAGTGGGTTACAGCAGATTTCCACTGCTTTTGCACGAGGGGACTGGCTCTGTCTGTGGGTCAGTGCTCAGGGCAGCGCAAAGGTGGAGGGTTCCCTGCTGCCAGCTCTCTGCTGCTGTGGCACAACCCCATCCAACGTGGGGACGGTGGCAGATGTGCGGGAAGTTGAACAGGAGCTGCGCAGAGTTTCCCAGGCTGAGCTGGAGCTGCTTGTAAAGGAAAGCTTGCCAGTGGCTCGTTAGTGATGTTTGCGTATGCAGTGTTGAAATGCTTCTCCAAAAAGTGCTGGGCTTCCTGGGGAGCAGAAGCTTGGTTTGCTGGGGCCCTCTGCAAAACCCCTGCAGCCCTGGCCCTGGAGCTGTTTCCCTGGTGGAGCTGGGGGACCCGCAAGCTGCAGTGCTGCTGCTGTGGTGGCAGTGAAGCTCTGCTTTGTGTCCAGGTGGTGGCTGTACTGCTGTGCCCAAGCTGCTGTAGCACAGCATTTTTTTTTAGTGAAAGCATGTTTTTGTTACGGCTTCTCTTTGCTCTCTTACCTGGCCCTGAGTCCTCTCAGCACCTGATTTAAATAAATCTGATAATAACCTTCATATTTTGAAGATCCTAAACATCTGCTTAGGCACTGAATTATTTACTGCTGCTGTCATGCAAAAAAAAGAAAAAAGTCCCATGTGTGTGAAATGATTTTTAGTTACAGGAAGGTTTGGATCTGCAGCCTTTTGCTGAAGAAGCCTTGGTGTCCCTAAGCAGCTCTGCTTTGAGGGAGGGAGAATGGAGAAAGGGGGAGGACACAGCTGCTTGGGATGTTTCTGCAGCTGCTGTTCCTCAGTAAAATGAATTTACTAACTGATTTTTTAATAACATTCTACCTACCACTAACCTGACCTGCACGCTTGATCACTGTGATGATTTGTCCATGCTTGAGCAGTCCAGGTAACAGTGCTATGCTGCTGTGGTGGTTTTTATTTTATCTTCAGTTGAGCTGAAGTTACTTTCTCTCCCTCCCACAATGCCTGGAGAGAGGTGGCATTGGCAGCTTCTGCAAACATCTCTCAGTTCCCACCAGAGAAGCTCCATTCGCCTCCGTTACTGCTTTAATACCCTCCAGCTGTTTCCTTGCAAAATTTTTTCGTCGCTTGTATGCAGCAGTGGTGGGTGCAGTGCATACCCCTGTGCTGGCCTCGAGGGGCATGCAGGGCTGCTGAATTTTTAACTCATCCGCTTGCTATGCCAGGGGCCAAGCCATTCTGATTTCCCAGCTCTGTGAGCTGGATTAAATTATGCTAAATCCCTCTTTGGTTCCCTTGGGCATGAGTCTCTGAAGAGCCTGGGCTCAGCCTGGGGCACTCTGGTGTCCAGCTGATGCTCTTCTGCATGAGTCTGGTCCCCAGGGGATGGGGAGACCCTCTGTGGTCACCCCTCTCCTCTCCTTGGCCGCTCTAGCATCTTCAGGTAGTTTTTGCCCACTTGACATTTTTATGGGGACTTGATGCTGATACTCACAAAGCTTTTGCCTGCTGGGAAATGACATCTGTCCACCATCCCTGGGCAGCTGTGGGCTCTCCTCCCTCCACCTGCACAGTACACTGGGAGGATACTCAGCCATATCAGCTGCAAACGCATCCCCTCGCTTCAGTGCTTTCTAGTTTTGCTGTGAATCATGAGGGAGTGGTGCAGAAAATAATATAAAGCCTGAAAGAATTAAAAATCTGCTCATCTTTATCTCAGTGCCCATGTGGATACGTGCATACGCGGACTGTCTCCCAACATGTGGGAGCTTAGTGGTCTCTGTTTGCCGAGTGCGTGGAGGAGGAGGTTATTCCTGTGTAGCACCACATGGTACCAAATTTAAGATGTAGAGACAAAGTTCACCACTGGTTTCACCTGATTGTAGATGGCTGAATTGAAGGGGACCCAGAGAGATGGGTTCTTTGATTGCAAATGAACGATTGCAAGCCTCCCCTTGCCACCGCATAGCATTGCATTAGTATAATCCATTTAAAATGCGACACTGAATTTGGATTCAGCAATGGTGCCTGTGTTATGTGAGAAATGGGCCAGGATCTAGAAATCTTTAGTTTTCAGAGTTGCCTTTTTCCCTAGGGAAAAACTACATCTAAGCATTTGTGAGCAATTAGGACTTGGCTGCAGATGAAACGGGGCTGCCACCTGCTAAAGGACAAGCTGCTGCCTCAGGGCTAAGCAAGCAGCAAGAATAGCATGACAGAGAAAAAAATCCCCATGGTTGTCAGGCCAAAGAGCTGATAATGTTGAATGCAACATGAATCAAAATGGGGAGATCACTTTTTAAAGCCTTTTGGTGAGCATTTGTTTTGTCAGGACATCACTGCTTTGAAGAGTTGTGGTTTAGAGATGCAGTGGAGTCCAGCTTCTAAGGTCCCTGTCTGATCTGCTTCAGTGGCCGCAAAAGCACCTGATATATGGTCACGGAGAAGGGTCCCAGCATGCTGGGGTGCAGAGAGATGGGCGACTTGCTGCACCCATGGCCTGCTGGGGTCAAGTCAAGCACCTGGAGGACATTAGATCGAGTCTTAGTGCATCTTCAGCAGTGTGGAAGCCACCATGATGCTCCTGGCACTGGCAGAGTGTTGAGCAACATGCTTCATGCAGTAAGATAAGCTGCAAAAATGCTGGTCTCCATCACCAGAGAGTTTCTTTGGGCGTGAGGAACGAGCTAGGTCTCTACAAATAAGCACAGCACAATATTTAAGCTTTTAATTGAGAAACAACATGCCTAAATACTGTTGTTGGTTTGAACCTGAAAAATTGAATCCTTTTCCCAACCTGCCTCACATCCCACCTAACTGGACCCCTTTGCCCAGCTCCTCAAAGGTGGACGATTCCAGACTGAAGGTCAAATCCTCTGCGCTTTGTCAAGTCATAGAGAAGAAACAAGTTACTGAATTTCCTGTCCTGAGCGTATTTTTATGACCAGATTTGTAGCATTTAGTGGAAAAATTCAAGGTAAGCACCTTTGATCCCAAGCAACTCAGCTGTAGTGGAATTGTTGCTAGCTATATTTATGGATTTGTTTTTACTGAAGAACATGAGTTTATTTTTTACAGACATTTTAATAAAGAACAACACATATGTGAGCACCAGATCTAAGCTGGCTGGAATGAATTTCTGTCAACAACAGGAAGAAACAGTAGGTCTAAAAGAGCAGGTCCAACCTGAGAAGTCCTGCCACAGAGACCTGGGATGTCCTGTAGATCCGGGAGATATGATCCTTAAATTGCACCCGAAATTTCTAACTGGTCATAATTGGAAACTAGGGCAAAGCACTTTTAGTCTCTGGGTTGTGCTGAGTGGTGTCACTGAATTAGGAGTTATATCTAGGGACTGAAATAATGGTGCAAGGTACTGTCAACAGACTGTGAAATCAGGAGCAGAGTGGGAAACCAGAGAAAGCAGTGGTGGGGTTGAAACAAAAAGGTGAAAGTTTGGAGGACATAGACTGGAGGAAAGCTGTCACAAAGGATGGAATGCAGCTGACAAAACCTCCTCCTGTGCTGGTCTAGTAGGAGTCCTCTACTCCTAGTAGAAGATGCCATGCAGCTGGGCAGGGACACTAATTGTTTTTAAAGAATACTTAATTCCTCAGGTAGAGTGACAGGAAAACAAACAAAAAATGAAACAGAAAACAAAACAAAAGCCCAACAAACCAAACAAAAAAACCACTACACAAAACTACCAAAAAAACCCACACAGAAACTCCTCAAAACCCGACTTTGTTGAAATGACAGGTAATCTCACGCTACTTTTATTAACTGAAGAAGCCTATGAAGGGACCAGCAAGCACTCACACCACAGAGTAAGCTGCTGTTAATGGCCACAGAGCTGAGTCCTGTATATATAATAGTAGTTTAGCAATGCCACAGCTGATTTTTGTGATCAAAATCAGCGCAGCCATTGCGGGTTACAACTCTAAAGTACCACTACGCTTCTAAACAAAGCTGTTTTAGATAGTCATTGTCAGATAGATATGGATCATCACGAGTGGATGACCAACATACAGTAATAATTTCATACTAAAACTACGATAGTTCATGCAGCACCTCTATTTTAATTTCAAACAGGAGAAACATCGCTGAGCTTATGGAGCATAGTGGGGGTAGAATGGCCGTCCTCTCCCCCTTCCAGGGACCAGTCCCGGTGGGTACCCCCTTGGTCTGGGCTGGCCCAGGTAAGGTGCTCGGACACCCAGAGTTGGTGGCTGCGTGACGAACACGTGTGGCGGTGGGGCGAACGCTGCTCCTCTCCCACCAGATATGGGGCTGCCACCCGCGGCTGCTGCTTTGTCTTGTTTGCCGACAGGGCTGCTTCTGTTAGAAGACTCTGTTTTCTTGACTAGGGCAAAGATTATGAATGTTATTTTCCTGAGAGCAAACACAGCCTTTCTTCCTCTGCACAGTGCCTGATGTTTTTCCTATGTGTGATAATCCAAGTGTTTGGGGATTTGTATTTGAACATCTGAATGATGAAACCATAAATAAGACTGTTAGCCCCTGGCTAACAGCCACTATGTGTCTCTGCTGCCCAAGCCCTCTTTGCAGGTTCTTACTGATGTGTTTATGAGACATGATAGTCCTACCAGCCATGCTGGTACACCTCTAGCTGTGTGATGGTCATGGGTAATTGCTGATTTTAGTTTTTATTTTCGATGTACCCACAATGCTGCTGGCACTATTTCCATTTAAATGAGCACCCTGGGTCTGCTCTGGGGGGAAATCAGTATTGAGTTGGTCCAGATTTACCAGCTCATTTTGGGCTCTTCAAGAAACAGCCTATCTAAAAGTGAGGAAGCAAACGTATTACTCTAGTTTCTCAACCTTTCCCTCTCGTTGTTTGGTGGCAAAAGGAACCTTTTCAGGAGGGTAGAGGGGAGGTGGTTTGGTTTTTACCTTCTGCTTGTTTGGGCTGACTTTCACTCTTTGTACTTGGCGTAAGTTTTCTGCTTTTCTTGTCTGTGTCAAGGTAAAAATCTTTAACATGTGTCACGCTGTTTCTCACAAATGAGAGCAGGAGGCTCTGATGGTCAGGAAATACCTGATTCAGACCAAGCCTGGATGATCTGTCTTCCTTGAGAGTGCCTGGACCCTGATGCCAATGCTCCCTCCTGCATCTTTCTGCCCAGCCATGGACCACCTCGGCAGAGCCTACAGCATGCATTTATTTGCCCTAAGACCAGCACAGTCCCATAAAAAAACTTCTGCCTTGCTCATAATGAATTTTCCAATGAAAACCTCAATTGGGAGAAAAGTTTGTGCCTGGGTCAACTCACCAGCCAAGAGTTTGTGTTATTCCCAGAATAAATGGCTGAATTTGTGACCAGCATGGTTAACAGCTGGGATATGAATCATAACTTTGGATTACAATTCCCATGCTGTGATAAGCCTGTGTGAGACATAATCCACTCTAAAACCTTGCCCTGCCTGGGTGTTCATTGGCAGGTGGACTTCTGTAAGCTGATAAAATCTGTGCTAGTTATACTCATCCAATTCCTTGCAAACATGTATTACTCTAGTTTCTCAATCTTTCCCTCTCATTGTTTGGTGGCAAAAGGAACCTTTTCAGGAGGATAGAGGGGAGGTGGTTTGGTTTTTACCTTCTGCTTGTTTGGGCTGACTTTCACTCTTTGTACTTGGCGTAAGTAAATCCTCCAGATCTTCCAGCATGGGGTTAGTGCTGGCTTTGTTGTTTCTCTTGTTTTTCTCCTCTTCGCGTTGCTGCATCAATAAAAGACATTTGGTTTAGTTTGAAACTGCAGATGTGATCTGTGAAATGGTTGGCCTGGCTAAGCATTTGTTGGTATGAATGTAATCTCTTTGCCAAGTTCAAAGTGCTTTTTCTCATTGAAAATCATTATGTGAGCAGAGTTGTGCTTTTGCAGGTATCCTGCTGCCCAGTCTAATTCGTATGAGTTCAAGGGTCCCTACTTTATGGTCCTCTGCATGTTGCAACCTCTTTCAGTCATGGATATCACGAGGTCCAAATCCTACCCTGCTAATTCAAATCATTGCATCTGTCTGTATCTTACTTTTTCTGTCTGCATGGTGGAGACAGACACCAGTCTCCTCTGTGAAGTGCTTCAAGAATTGATGGCAAAAAGTGTTATTGCTCTGTTGTTATTTATGGCTCTTTAGCTTGTACAAAACCTGACTGTGGTTTTGATAGGCTTATCATTGTCCCTTAGAAACCTCAGGCTACAAAACATTACTTGAACTTTGAGGTAACTTATTTTTGTAGGTGGAAAGCACAATTTATGGGAAAACTCTCTGTAGTTTTGGTGTACGAAATAGCAGCCTATTATGGGATGTCACTGCTCTTTGCAGTTAGCCATTAAATGCCATCAGAGAGGACTGAACAGGCATAAAGTGCATCTTCCCCTTGTGTTCATGTTCAGAAGTGAAGAGCAATTTAAAAGCATATGTTGCACATCAAACTTGGAGTGTGTGGTATTTCAAAGATGGCTTTGAAAAATCAATACTTACCATTTGCATTTTCTTCTTCAGCTCTGCATTGGCGCGCTGGTACGCTTCAGACACAGCGTTTAGGTAATAGATGGCGAGGCTACAAAAACAAATGTGTTGCTGTGGTGATAGGATCAGGGCAGAGAGAAAGTTTCACAGGGAGGGAACTGTGGGAAACTGCAGAGGGTCTGTGGAATCCTTGACAGAAAATATGAGAGTAGAGATCAGCCTTGAGATATTAAGATTTACCCTTGAGAAGGATGGGAGTAAAGGAGTATCCGGAGAGAGGAGAGATGTACCCGTGAGAGAGAAGGGGATAGAAGAATAACATGGATGATAGAAAAATTAACCAATGAGATGTTAGTGCTGTAACTTGTGACCAATAGTGAAAAGACACATGAACTGGTAGAATTGTATAAAAATGCACTTGTAGCAATAAATGGCACCTATTACTTTCATCTTGAAAGAACCTGGTCCATGTCGTTTGTCTGTCTCAGCCGCGACAGGGAACATTTAATTTTTGCCTACCTTCTAGCATCTAGGTTTTCTACCCAGCCCCTGCAAATTGCCTTTAGAGGCTCAAGGCTTAGGAATGATTCAGGCTGCCTTGTGGCATAGTCAGGTGAGATGGGCTGAGCCAGTCCAGTAGCTCATTTCTGTTCAAACAGAAGAAAAATGACCATCCTGCCCCTCCTGCCTCTGCCTTGTCTGGCCATAGTCTCCATCTGCTTTGCACTTGCCTTGGCCCTTGGATCTTTACTTGATGGTGAGCCCATTCAACTCATTACCTGTGTGAAAACCAACTCAGCTGATAAAATACATTAATTTCTTCCAAGAGTCAAGGGAAAAACAAAACAGTTACCAAGTCACACAGGGAACTTAGAGAGGAAAAAAAAAAAAGAGGAAACAAAGAAAATAGTGGCAGGCAGCAGTCCTTGAAGTACAGTCTGCATTACTTCTCGGCCAGGACCAGCTGCCCGATGAGGGGCTGTCAGGAGCCAGCAGAGATGGGAACTGAGGGGGAGCAGCAGCCAGGTGGAATCAGAGCCACTGGCTTTTGTTTTGATCCTTGATTCTGCAAAAAGGGCATGCCAAAACTGGGGGGAAAAACCAGCCAAGCTGGAGGGAATTGAAAGGCAAGCGGGATGGGAGAGGGTGTGCTGGCAGCCAGCCCTTGGCACGCAGGGAGGTGCGTGTTTTAAAACGTGCCCAAGCGTCTGGGCCTGTCTCGCCACCGCTGCCGCTTGCCAGCCAGCCATATTTTGGTTGTCAAAAATGTCTCCTCCTGCTTTTGTAGAGTGCTTTTATTCTTCTAAACTGTAAACATCATCTGCTCAGTAACTTTGAGCCATTCACAGGAAAAGCACCAGCCATTTCAATTCATCACTATATATATATATATATGTGGTTTTTTGTGGTTTTTTGTTTGTGGTTTTTTTGTTGTTGTTGTTTTTTTTTTGTTGTTGTTTTTTTTTTTTAAGTAGAAAATACTGTTATAAAAGAGGTAAGAAAAAAAGGCGGGCTGAAAAAAACCCTTTTCCTGACAGTTCAGAACCTGCTTGGGTGGCTCCAGCCCAGGTTCAGCACCCTAAAGCACCAGGCTTGAGGATTTTGTCAGCAGAGGCACCATGTACCAGCACATTGGTTTCCAGGTGGGAGATGAGGAAGAGGTGCTTTGGAGGGCCTTTCCTGAGGCTTTTTGCAGGGCTCTGTCTAGAGGAAACAAATTTATGCCCTTTTGCTTAGTATGATATTAACCCAAAACTCAGTCTTGGAGAGTCTGAAATTTGTTATTTTTGATCTTCTCTGAGGATGCAATAGTTTTATTCCTTCTATATTGTCAAACTAATTGCCAAGGAAATATATTGCGTTGTAATACAGGACTTTGGTGATGCTCTGCCATTTTTGTTGTGATCAGCCAGGATGTAGGTGCCTTGAGTACCCCTGTTTTCATAATGATAACCGTATCTTTCTATTCAAAGCCATCTGGGATGCCATGTGCCCTGTTTCTGAGCTGCCTTCTCAAGTTCATTCAGTAACTGAGGAAATCAATTCCTGTTACTTTTTCAGTCCCTTCTCACCCGCTGCTGTAGCAGCCAGCAGCACCTCCAACCTCCACAGCTTCCTCCCAATGACTCCTGCTTTTAGCCGGGCGTTGATGGGAAGGGTATGAACTCACCAGGCGCCTCTCCCAAACACTGTGAGATATGAGACTGCTGTGTCTACCAGCTAAGCCTGAGTTTCCTCTGTCCTTGATTTATTACAGATTCATTGTTCAAAAGAGGCTGAGTTTGTTCGTGACTGAACTGCCCTTAAGGGAAAGGAGAGGGGAAAGGGACAGTGCCACAGAAAGGGGATTTGAGGAGGATGCCTTTGCTCGAGATCAAATCTGCAGGCAGTCAGGCAGATCTGGACTGGGTCGTTCAGGCCAAGACTCAACAATGCTAAAGCAGCCTGGGTGATCCTCCAAGGTGCTGCCAGTGTCCTGGGCAGGTCCTACAGACCTACTGGACTTGCTACTGAATTCCTGATTCACACTGCTAGTGCTGGTTCCCAGAAAAGGCAACGTCATGTTCTAATCTGACTGTGAGCAGCAGCATGACGAGCTGGGAACTTTGCTGGGAACTCAAGTAAGCATTAGCAAATGGACTTTATCCACTTTTAGTGGGATGCTTCAGATCTACCTGCCTCTGAAATGAGCCTGGGGATGGACTCTTGTGCTTGAACTGCTTAGTGTGGATGCTGTGTGGCTCTGGCACTCCAGTTCTCTGACTTGCTGCTCCCCCCAGAGCTGGGAAGAATATGTGGGTCTCTGTCCCTCTCTATCCTGCACAGTAGTTTTTTTTTTCCTAGTTCCCCTCAATGCAGTAAGGTGCTTCCAGCTTTGTCCAGGAGGCTCTGCAAGCCATGGCTTGAAATCCTGCTCCCAGCCCCAAATGGGATTAGGTTATATGCCTGTGTGCAAAGTATCTCTGCTTCTCCTTGCTCTGTTTCCTTTTTCCCTTGTCCTCAGGCAGCTAGAAACATGACAGTAAGACTGACACCCATGTCACCTTTTGGAACCCATGGTTGTCTGGGACCAGACACCAAGAACAGAAATAAATAGAAAGGGCATTTTCGATTGCACCTGAAAAGAGATAGGAGGCTATCATGGCTTGAGAAAATAACTTAATTCAGTCCATAGAAGCAGAAAGCACTTTTTGAGTGTTTGCCATAAAAAGCAACAGACTGTCCATTTATGATCCATCTGTTTCTCTTTGTAGAGTCTATTTGTTATTTAGGCTGCATTGCAGGTTGCCTTGCCTGCTTCTTTGAGAGCTGCTGGCTCTCTGCTCGTCAGGACCAGATGAAGCTCCAGCAATTGCATTTTCTGAGTTTAAATCTCTTGGGAAGCTGGATGGGGATCAGTGCAAGGACTGGCTTCAGCTTGAACCTGTCTACCTGTCCACAGCAGCAGTAGAAGCAGAAGCTGAAGACTTTCAGAGACAAGGCAGGAAACTTGGGACTTGTGTACAATTTATAGTTATCTGCTTTCTGGAGAAAATGGTGAAAGAGACATAAAACGAAGTTTCTCGCTACCGGTATCCAGTTACAGGACTGTAAGCAAAAGGATTGTTATCTTGTTCTTCTGGCAAAATTTTAATTAGGTAACTGGATTCTGTCTCCCTGTATATTTTGGTCTGCACAGGCAGTGTATCTGGGTGGGAAACAAGGATGTTTTAGGTAATGTAACATAAGGTATATTTCGGTTTGTGGAGGGGATTGGGGCAGAGACAAAATGATGCCTTGAGGAGAGATAGACTGCTGGGAAGGCTGTGGTGTGGGAACAGCCCAGACTGGGAAGGCACGATAAAAGGTGTTGCTTCAGGAGATAAACTGTATTTGTGCTGTTCCTTGTCCTGGCTGTCAGTGGAGGAAAGGGTGGGAGAATTTCACTGAACAAAACATTATTTTCAAAGGTCTGCCGCTCTCCCACCACCTTTTTTTGGGGGTTACATCAAAGCCTCAGAAACCTTCTGTAAACGTCATCTGTTTGCAGTGAATTAGTTCGGTGATCTTCATCTCGTGTTTGTTGTAGCATCTGCTAGTGCTACTGTGAAGCTCATAGGAATAGAGCTAATAACTCTGTAATGTGCTTGGCTGTAGCAGGGATGTAGCATGACACTTCTTGTCTCCTATGTGTATCTGATCTAATTCTTTGAATTGCAGGATCTGTCTGCATGGATTACAGTATGTGATCAATATTCATTTAGGCTAAAATAAGTAGTTTGAGGCAGGTGGAGGGATGATAGGTCATTTTTAGTTGAATTGGGATTCTTCTCAGGCTGCTTCTATAAGAAACTTCATAACATGGAAATTTTGATTTTAATTTGATGATGTTATCTTCAGCATAACCTATTCAGAATGAAGGATCACAGTGCCCAAGAGCAGCTGTACTGGATCAGCCCACAGCCCCATCTTCAATGTGTGTGAATGCTCAAGGAAGAGTCTGAGCGGGCAAGCATATGTAATACACTCCCCAGACCTCTCCCTGTCTTCTACCATTTAGTCTGGAGTCTTCAGAGCTGCCCATAAAATTTGGCCGTGGCTCTTCCGCTCATTTTGATAGCTATGGAAACTTCAAGAACAATGCCAAAAATATCTTTTTTAAAAAAGAGAAAAAGAGAACTGTCCCCATCCTAGAGCTGCTGAAGGTGCTAGGCATTAAGTGTGGTTTCAAAGCTGAAACGATCAGACAGCACTGAAACAAATTCCAGATGTATTAGTTGGAAAAAGAATAAACAAACAAAGCAAATAAACCAACATACTAACAAAACCCCCCAAAATCCCCCAACAATCCAAACAAAAAACCCACACCTCTTTGTATTTTTTGGAACGTGTAATTTTTGAATGCCCTGGTTTGGCAGTGCTGTAAATACCACCAGCTGTGACAGAAATTGCTTCTCCAAAAGGCACCAGGCTGAGACTGTCCATTTATTTCCTGCTGGCTACTGAAAATTTTTCATATGGAAGCTGTGACAGCTTTGATATCCACAAGGCCTCTGTCAGCAATGCGTTTCATCTACAAAGTTGTGTTTAATTGGGTCAGGAAATCAAATTTTGGGAAACTAGGTTGTGTGAAGATGAGGGGGGTAGGGAGCATGTGCCGGCCCTAATCCAGGCTGTTATCTCAGCAGAAGCTGTATTTAGACTGCACTTATGTGCCAGCATTTTCTGTTTTTTTCCCAACTTCCTCCCCCCAGCCAGACGTGTAATATTGCAACAAAAACTTACACCATGAGCAGAATTGCAGGTATGATCAGTCCTGGATTTGCCACATAGCTGAAGATCTTGGCAACAAAAAGTGGGAAATCAAGCTCGATGGTCTCTTGAATGACTTCATACATCCTTTTCTTCCCACTGGAAAGAAAAAGGCTAGTTAAGGGGTGTAGGTATTTCTGGGAGGGACAAAATAGCTCCTAATGGAATGATGCTAAGTACCATGTTTCCTCTGTCTTTCAGCAAGTGTCAGCTTGCTGCTGACCACCAAGGATTTTGAGATGCCTTTATTTTAAATTATCTATTGGTCCATCCATCTCTCCCCACATTGATTATAAGAATAATCTTTGCTAGTCCAACTTGCTCCCGGAGTTAATACCTTTATTTCCACATATGGCTCTTTTATGAGTTCTGACTAGTTACCCCTTTGAAAAGTATGAAAACCTACGGGTTGCAATAACTGTACATTTCTGACCAATATCTTGTTAAATATGGCCTTTTCAGAGTGAAGATGACTTTCCATATGCAAATTCTGGCTTTCTGAAATAATGAGCCAAGTTGAAGAGCTGCTAAGTAATGACAAAAATAGCAAGCTGTGATTATTGCTTAATAGGAAACTCAGTGAAAGAGTCATTTCAAACCAGATTGATAAAGCAGATGAGACTATTCTGTATGAAATGAGAACAAATCTGTAAAAGCCTGGGTTACATAATTGACCTTCTCTCCCCAGCATCCCTGGGTCTGTAAATCCAACCCAACAAGTCCTATTCCACATTTTTAGTCTTGTTACCTCCTGGGATCTTGCAGAACTCTGCTCAGGTAGGTGTTGGACTCTGTCCTGATGATGAGAGTCAATAAAGACAAACTTGGCTAAACTGTGTCCTAACTGTATCAGCTGCCTTAAGCCCAGGAGAACTGAGCTTTCAGTTGAGTTGAGAGGGCGTGCCAAGGGTCTGAATCAGGCTGAGTGGCTTTTGAAGGGTTGATTTGGAACTGAAATAGCTCTTTTACGTTGCAGATTAGTCATCTCCAAATGATAGTGTGTGCGCAACAAGTTTCTCATCAGATCTCCTGACGTTGCTTGTTGACACCTGTCCTTGTTATAGAACTGAGATAATTTTGGTCTCTTGCCTTCTCCCCCGAGCCTTTTAGCTTTCTATTGTCATTCTTGACTAGCAAGTAGATAACCTAAAACAGGAACAATTTGTTCCAAGCTGGCTCCTTGCTGAGTCAGACTCAGTGGGTCCAGGAAATGGTGTTACTCAATAAAATGAGGCTTGATTGGCATGTTAATCTGCTCCACTGAATCCTCTATGAAGTGCTGATTCTGTCCTAATTAAAAAAAAAAAGAAAAAAGCTGCAACTCTTCAGGCTCAGGCCTATTAATTTCCTACTATTTTCCTACAAAATTCAACGTGTAAAACATATCCTGTGGTGTGGGAGTTCTTGGCTCTATGGAAGGAGGCTTTGGACCTCTATTTTGTTCCTACGATGTTCCTGAGAGCCTTAGGGGTGCTCACATTGCTTTTTGTTTCACTGGGGGCTGCACCCTGATGTCCCAGCCCTGCTGTCCTCTGTTACTTTCATCGGTGTGTATTGCCCACAGCTGGGCACAGCCTGTTGCCTCACATTGCTAAGGATTTAACCAAATGGAGAATGGAGCCATTTCACCACCTCTGCTGGAGTCCAGGCCTTCTGACTTCATTAAGATAATCCCATGTGTCAGAGCAGAAAACTGGCATTTTGGGCGTTTTGCTAGTACCTGAATGGTCCACAGTCAAAGGAGGGAGGCAGGGACATGATGGTGTAAGCCACAGGCAGGAGGCTGAGGAACAGGATCAACAGCAAAAGTCCCATGTAAAAGTTATTGGACTTGGATGCTTTGAAGACTCGTGCATGAGGGACATTGCTACTCATGACAGCCCAGCACTGAAAATACATGGAGGTTAATAAGCGCAGCACATTTATACCCACAAGCCCTGGTGCGTAAAAGGATCCCATCCTGAAAAGGAAAGAAGAAGGACAGGTGCTATTTTTTGATGGACTGGAAGGATTTTTATTTTCAGAAGAAGGAAAAAAAGTGTTAATGTGGTGGCAAGTTTACCCACAAATAAAGTCTGAATGGGCTGGCTTGTGCTATTCCTGTGTTCCTAGAGGAGGAGCTGCCTGCATCCACATTAGGGTATGGTAGCCGTACATTGAAGACCAGCAAGGTCTTAAACCCCTCAGTGCTTGTAAAGAAATAGTTTCACTTTGTGATAAAAATCACTTGGGGTTTGCTTGAAAAATATCAGGCAAGTGTAACCAGCAGGGAGAGACCTCCCTGAGCCTGCTGAGATGTTGTAGTAGGGGAATGGGCAGAAATCATCAATCTATGGCAAAAGAAATTTTGTCTCCAGAGGTGGTGAGGGTGCTTTGTGTTGTTGCCTATTGCTTCTCATACAGGAAGCTCCTGTTTGCCCTCCCTAGGGGTGATGCCTCTTCTGCTCAGCTGGCTCTGTGCCCACCCTTGGATTGACATGTAAACTTGTGATGTCCCCAGACCTCTTTCTGATCTCCTCCCCCAGTATGTGGACCATCTTAATACATTTTTACCACTGGAAAAAAATGACTGTATAGAAGTCAGAGTGGGGCAGGGTTTGCAAAACTGTTCTCTGCTGCAGTTGTGTCACTGCTGCTCCTCTTGGATGAGTAAACTGGAGTTTTTAAATTTCCACTTTTATAGTCAAGCACAGAAAGCCAAACAATCAGAATACTTCTAACTCCACTGGTAGAGTTTTTAAATAGTGCAAACCCTGCCTCTTCCCCTGGGAAAAAAAAAAAAAAAAGAAAAAGAAGAAAATGAAGTATCTTACCAAATCATTCCCTGGTTGAAGACCAAGCCCAAAACATTGCCGCTAATGTCAAACTCTGCATAGGATGGCTGCATGGGGAAAGAAAGGAGAGTTTGTTGTTACTTGAGGTATCCACTACTGTTTGCTGCAGGGTATAAAGATGCTTATTTAAAGGTGGTATGGATGGACTTCTGGGAGGGCTCCCATTGCATGTGAACTGCTTGAATGACCAGCAGCAGTGCAGTGAAGGCAAAACTGGAGGTACTGCACCATGGGTTGATGCTTCTCTATTGGCTTACTGTAAATTGGAAAGATACATGGAGGTGTTTAGAGTTGCTCTGTGTTTATATATTCTCCCTGCTAATATAAAGCCAGCTATGAGCAAAGGAGCCATGGCATGGGACTAGGTTTTATACTCCAGCTGATGAATCTGGCTATGGACTTAGAGTTCTACCCTGCTAAAATATTGGATGTTTAAATGGTGCTAATGATGAACTGCAGGGCAAATGATATGCCAGATATATCCATGTCCTTAGGTCTTGCAGGAGCAGGCCAATGAACAACAGAAATAGAGGGCAAAGGGAGAGAAATATGAGGGAATATATGACCTGATGGGTATCTGGTGGCATTTTGCTCTGTACTAGACAGTAGTTAAAATACTGATTCATATGGAGCAACCTGTCTAGTGTGGGTATTAATGGTGGTAAGCCCAGAACAGGCTACTCTAATCTGTTGACAGTATTTGTTATTTTATAAATTATTATTCTGATAGAAACAGCAGGTTCATCATTGGTAAATCTTCTACATATGTCTGCTTTTGTGCACACAAAACTCAGATTACTTTTGGCAGCTTGAGCTATGTGTAAAGTTTTTCTTTTACACTTTATTGGAAAAAAAAAAGTATTTTTTTCTTTACTGCAATGCAGAAAACACAGTTCTAAGAAATAATGGGTGATGCCCTTATATGTTTGAAATGTCCTGTGCAGTATGTCAGTTTTTCACCCAATTTGCATGTACTTAGTACTGTCAGCAGTTCATGGAATTGAGGTTTAAGATGTTTGTCTTTTATGATGAAAACTTGAAAGGAACCTATTCAGAGCCTTGCTTATCTGACTGCTCACAGCTTTGGGAAGAGATGGGTGCAAACATTGTTTTCTTCATGGTTTTGTTTTTGTTTCTTCTTTCTGACACTACCATGGGAGCTTGGCATGAAAGGAGAGTTTTGCTTTTGCCAGAGCACAGAGTGCAAACCCTCTAGTGCTGCCCCATGTTATGGGCAACTTAACACTACTAATAAACAACCATAATAAATAACAGTCCTAATAAATAAGGGCCTTGCTTTGCTCCTATTAAGCTCCTTGGGGGCTGGGTTGAACTGCTTGTTTGCAAAAAACAACCTGCTGCAGCATGTTAATCTGGTCATCCCCTGACAGATGCTGAATGGGGTTTGTTTCTCAGTGCAACAGCGCCTCACAGCCTGCCTGGGGTGATGCTGAATGCTGCAGGAAAGGAGAGAGGGAAGCGCAACATAAGTCCTAAAGCAGCTCTCTTTAATGTCACCGAGAGATGGAGGATGGATGTCCAGGAATTTTATTTTATTTTATTTTATTTATTTTATTTTATTTTATTTTATTTTATTTTATTTTATTTTATTTTATTTTTTTTAATTTTTAATATATATACATCAAGGAGTACCTGCAGGACAGAAGAGACTTTCAGCCGTTTGCAAAATGGACATCTTAAGAATGAAGAAAAACCCCGTGTGGTATTTCTAAAGGTTGTTTTGGGGAAATTATTTAAAAAAAAAAAAAAACTAAGGTGGCTAACAAAGTGAGAGAAGGACATGGCCAGGAGGAGAAAACTAGAAGCTTCAACAAGACTGTGATCTGTGAGCACATGCAATGGGAGCAATAACATGCTGCTTGGCTGCCAGGAGCTTCCTCTAAGCTTTGAAATCCCTCGGCCACCCTGGGAAACATCCTCTGCCTCCCCCAGAACAAATGGGTAGTGCTCCACAAGCAGCAAAATGCCTGCTGTACCCTGGCTGCCCTTGCTTGCCCAGGCTTCTGTAGACACCTGCAAAACCCATCTCTGCTCTTCTCCAGACCCCTCCTGGAAACTCTCCCAGGATGATGGTTAGGCAACCAGGGCACTTATATAATTATTATTCTTGCCAGGTATTTCCATCTCTGTCTGAATCCATCTGGTTTTGCCACTTCTTATGTGAAACAACAGACTTGAACAGAATAACAATTTTTTTTTTTAAATATTTGTGCAACTCCAGTACTGACTGCTTTGGTAATGTAGCCTTTATGAATACCAAAGAGTCCAGTGCTGCTGTTGTGTGTTACGCATACGGGAAAGAGGAAGGAAACTCTCCTTGCTCCCCTGCAGCAGAGGTTACACCAGCTTCCAGCATCAATCAGAAGATGATGCTGTGAGTAAAGCATGATACTGCCTGCAGGGTGGGCAACGAACAGGGAAGTCTGGGCCTTTGAGAAGAGGAATAGAAGGGCTCAAAGATCTGGGGTTATAATGACCAAATTAAGATCAAATTGAGGTTTGTATCTGGTTGCGTGGTAGGTTTGTTGGTTTGTTTTTAATTCAACCTCATATTTTGAAGTCTTGAAGGGGGGGAGAGAACTGCATTTTTGTAGGATTCTTTCTGGGATGAAACTGACTGAGCCAGAGAAGTGATAGAGAGACTAGCTACACCAATTAGATTATCAGACAAGACCAGAGGGACACTGGAATAATTCAAAACCAGTCTGTTTGTAGCATTTGACCAAATGGCCCTAAATTAATTCTGTCTTCTCAGCTATAAGATATTGACTTACAAATCCAGCCTCTAGGTCCCAGCACCAACAGTAATTCACAAATCTGACGAAGCAAGCTCGGATGAAATCTCCCACCAGGATGGTTATAAAGGTCACCAGGATATCAGACACGGTGAGCCTTACAAACTCCTGCAATTTAAAACAAGGAAAAAAACATTTAGCTCCTACAATTTCAGTAGTGTATTCAGGAATGTATTTTGTATTAAGCCATTTGTCTTTATATGACACTAACCTTCAGAAAGGCACGCCATGAGCAAACTCCCTGCCTCTTTTCAAACACTCGTCAGTGCCTAAGCTTTACCTCTATGTTTGGGAACGATGAGGTCCTTAGAGCCATTAGCCCTGATAGTTGCTGCTGGTGTTACTGACTGCGCTATCTGTTGTGACAGCATGCAAAACATAGGCAGAATGTTAATGCTGCAGTAATGCTGGTGTAAAACATACATACACTGGGGGTAATTTAGATTGTGCACAGCTCTGCTATGGCTCAGCTCCAGAATCTTCCCGTGAACTCCTGAGAAATTGCTCAGCTGTAAACAAGAGCTGTGAGGAAGTGTAGAAAGGGGAGATGTGCAAGACGAGAAAGGTAAAATAGCAGGCAGAAGTGAGACTTGTCAGATGGGGATGGCTGGTACCTCAAGGATTCAAAAGAAAAACACTGACAAGTGAAGGTTTAAAAGCCTGAGGGAAAAACACCAAAGATCTGGAGGATGACAGCTCAGTTGCACTGAGGATCAGCACCTTTCAAGGAGTGACAGTGGCTGGTCTTTCTTGAATGAAAACTGCTTGGCCAGGGAAGACTCATTGAGTGTATACTGTAATGCGTAGCCTCATTACCTTAGTTAAGCCCTAGCTATCTATATCAACCAATACTTAATTGCTTTTAGTTTTTAGGTTTTGCATAGTCTGGCTGCAGAACTTCTTGGTTAATTAAGAAAGTTGCCCACAGTGGGAAGGTTGTGTAGTGGGTTTGTGGGGTGAAACTCTGAGGACTTGAAGGCCACCCTGCAAACGTTTCAGGGAGGTAATTTTTGCCTAATTCTGCTCTTGTCTCATTGCCTCATGATGTCTCACTGGTTGAGACATGTCAGGAGTTCCCTTTGGGCATGTCCTCTGGTTGGCTTTTACCCATGTGCTCCAAAGCCTCCCTGCAATGTGAACCAAAGTGCAGCAGTAGGGGAGAACACAGGTTCCTTCAAAGGCGCAGTCATGATCTGAACCAAAACGTTATGCAGACTTTACTGCAGACTACCTGGCCTTTTGTGCTTTCCATGGAAAGGGCTGCAGAGCTGTGCATGCCCTGAGTAAGTCCAGATTTCACCACCACAGCATGAGAACTGTGGCCAAGGATTTATACTGCCTTGGTGCTGCTATGCAAGACTCAGGACATGAGAAGCCATTTGTAAGGAAAACTTCAAGCCTGGAAATGCTGAAAACATCATCGACAACAAAACCCCATCCCAAACCAGCCCAGACACTTGCTACACAATGAATTTCTTACAATGCCAACAGTTGTCTCCCAGCAGGGTCCCCTGGGCACGTCTGCGGGATCAAGGGGAGGTGGGGTGGCGATGCTGCCATTCTCCACAGACGAGTTGTGGTGGCCAAGCAGCGTCCAGCGCGTGATGTTCTTCACCACGTCCTCTTCAGCCAGCTGTAATGAAGAAACCCCCCAGCCAAAAATGTCAGAAAATGGGTACACCAGAGCATGTGTTTTGAGAGATCCAAGGCGTTGGGTTTCCTACTCCTCCTTATCAGTTACCATCCATTACATACACATTGCAAAAAGAAACAGTACAGAAACTCCTTTCCTTTTGCCAGAAGCAGCAGCCCCTCCAGATGGAAAGCAGCTTCGTGCACTGTGAGTTTTGGGGAGCCAGCAGCCTGCCCCCCGTATGTGGAGGAGCCAGAATTCCTGCAAGGCTAGTGTATAGAGAGCGAACCTCCACCCAGTCCACCTTCCTCACTTTTTAATCGTTTTCAGAGCAGAGCAAACCGCCCTGATTCCTCCAGTTCTTCTCAGCTTAAAACAGACTCATTTTTTTCTGTGGATCAGTTAGACGTTTATCCTTTCCTGCAGTTATCTGCCTGCAACACACTACCAGGATAATGTTAAAGAGTGGAGGGCAGGGGGAAAAGGATTATAAACTGTATCCTCGGGGTCTGCATTAATAGAAATTGCAAATGGTGTCTGATGGAGGAAAAAAATCAAATTATCCTAATATGCCATGATTATAGGAGACAACAACCACTCTCTTTTCAGGGCTGTAAGGGGAAGCTGAAGACTCTCTGGAAGCCCCTCTGGGCTGTGGGTCTCTCTGAGTGATACAGCTGGTGCTCGAGAGGACTGGGGAGGAGGGAAGCCTTTGCTGTAAAGGGGGTGATTGTCCCTGATGGCTGTAGGGATGGGATACACTTGTCCTCAGCTCTGGACAATGCTAGTGAATGTGGCTTTTCGACACAGGTCTTACTTTTTCATTGACGTCATCCATCAAGGCCAGCAAAAACGTATAGAGGTTCCCCAGGAAGAGTGCAAAGATCCGCCCCAGCTGCCATTTCAGCCCGATGCGGGGATGGTAATTTTCTAGCGCAGCGATGGTTTCAAACAGTGGAGGGCAAAACATGCCCAGCAAGGACATTACAATTTCAACCTGCCACATGAGGAAAATGAGATTACGGCTAATAGTAACAACAGTGAGTATATTACTTAGAGTAGAGCCAGGGGCTGCCAGCAACTGGTTGGGGCTTTCTGAAGGATTTTTAAAGGGGAGGGAGCCGAAGCAAGCTCAGCTCCCAGCTTTGCTTAGTGTGCAGGCAGCACAGCGTCAGACTTCAGGACTGGGTTGCACTGATTGCTCCTGCAGGAGCACTTCTGCTGTTATCTCAAAGGGATGAGCTCTGAAGAATTTGTTCCCTGTCAGTCCAGACTCATGAATATTTAAGTTCCTCAAGTCCCTCGTAGTACTGCTTGCATCAGCTCTGAGGTTCTTATTTTAATTTCAGAGGGAGTGCAAGACTTGGCTTGTGTGCATAAAGATAATTATTCGATGCTATGTTTATTTTCCACGTCCAGCACCTTAGCTTTTGCAATAGGCAGTTCCAGATCTGAATGGAAGCACACCAAGGACTCGGTTTTGCAGCTCAAGAAAAATATGTCCTGGTGGTATTTTTGTTCTTCTATATGGTGTGAGAGGCTAAGTTGTACTGTGGTCAATGAGGTCACTGGCAAGTCATTAGCTCAGGCACGACTTGCAGGCTCAACCTTTTTTCACAGCCCCACAGTGCCCATTGGCCTGCAGGGTACTGTGTCTGTACAGCTGCTGTCAGGCTCTGACTCACAGGTCTCTTTTTTGTGCCTTGCTTTCCAGGAGAGGGAACAGTACCCAGAACTGTATATATTCAGATCTTAAGTTATCACCAGGAAAGTCTCAGACATTGAACTTTTAAAAATAGGATTATTTTTCTTTGGGAAAAGTTCACTGAAATAAATCAAAACATTTTGTGAGAAAGTACTGTCTTGCTAATGTTTTCTGAGAGAATTATGAAAATACATGGCTTTGAATTTAATTTGGCTTTGATATATAAATACATGAGTGTACTATACATTGAAATTAAGCCTTTCCCTAGGTTGAAACTTTTGTGTGTGTGTGTGTGTGTGTGAAAAGCTTTGAAGAAAAATGTTGATGACTTTTTCTTTTCTGTAGGTTGTAAAATCTTATTCCCATTATTCAAGATGGATGATAAAGGTCTGCGTTTAGCTTTATGTCTGATCATGAATATTTCTAACACCCAGAGAGCTTGCTACTACAATAGAATTTGTAAGCATTAATATGCAACTTGACATAGATGCTTTATAAAATGGCCAGTGACGTAAGTGTTGAAAGCCCATGGACTTTGTGATTTATTGTAAGAGTATTTGCCCCAGAAACTCTCACTGAGATCAATTTGATTTCTGGATAAAACAAGTACAAAGGTACCGAAGGGGACTCCTGGGCCCTAGTAGGGAATTACTCTGCCTTGGATGCTGTCCTCAAGCTGTGGCAATGATTATGCTGATGTCCAAGGCAAAATATCACAGCAGAAAACTGCAGGAAAAGTTTCCTTACCTCATTTCTTTCATACCACCCGACGTTTTGCATTTTGGAAAATGTCTGGGAGCGTTTCACCACAAAATAAATGAGGTAGCCACTTCCACACAAGCAGCATATGATAAGGACATTGGCCAAAACCCGTAGGAACCTCCTCAGGTGGATGTTCTCATCCTTGTTGCTTTCTTGCTCATCCACTATAGACTCCTGAAAAAGTAGGGATGCTCACAGAATTGGAAACTGTACTGTGCAGCACTGAGCCTAAGGCACCACTGGTTGTTTTTCTACCCTGTGAAATGCAATCTCATGCTGTTTTGGCTATATTGAATTTGGTAGTTTGCATTATGCTAAACAAAGCTTCATGCAAGCATCCCATTTTGAATGAAAGACATCAAGTGGCAAACAGCCTGCCGTATCTCAGGGGAATGTGACAGGGAAATTGCGCTCTGAAGTAAGCCAGATTTTTTTTTAAATCCTGAAATGGTGGTTGGGGTGACCCATGGCAGGGAAGCTGGGGCTGTTCATACTGAGAGATGCTGTACAAGTCCCCAGGTTTTCCCTTAAACCTCTGACATGATAGGTGCTGGGAGCATCCCCAGAAGCAGGCAGAGAAATGCCAGTTAGGGTTACCTTGAAGCTGGTGGTGATGGATGCAAACTTGTTGTCTGCTGTCTCTGGGTTGCCAATGAGGTAGTCCCAGCTGGTGAACATTTTCCAGCTGAAAATGAAGTTGTCATCATCTCCGTCTGCTGTACTTTCATTGGCATTGCGTGCCATCCTGTGCGAGGACAAATGTGGTAGCAAGGTCAGGGATTGTTTCGCAGAGCCATCTCACGTCCGTCAGCTTTGCAAAGCAGCACCGGTGGCTTGGGGATTGTTGGTGGGTAGAGACAGAGTGGGGGTGACCTTTCTTGGGGTTTAGGTGTGACTGTCTATCGTGTGCCATGGGACATTAGGCTTAAGGAGAACTGAACTGTCAAAAGGGGTTTCCAGCGCTATGGAGGTCTTGTATTAAAAACAGTAATGTAGAAAAATCCTAGCCTAGGTGATTAAAGCAGGTTAAGGATTGCTTTCACCAGTTAGTGCATGAAGCAAGTCTATTTGCAGTGCTTCTGGGTCCTAGAGTACAGTATACGGTTATGGCTACATTTAGTTAAATTTAGTCAGAAATCATTGGTGCTGTCCAATACACCCACTGCAATGCAAAGTTTGAGTGAGATTTCAGTAGGTGCACAATGCTGGAGTCAAACAGCTTGTAGCAAAACATGAAGGGAGAGAAAAAGGATTATTCTTGTTAATCAGCACAGGACCAGATATGGCTTCTGCTGTTCCTGCTCTATTATTTGATCCCTGAAATCCTTCTGTAACTCCCACTGGAGTTCCTAGCACCAGTCCCTCAAGGAAAGCAAGACAACAGATGCTGCAATTTCATGGCAAATGTTCAGCAAATCCCCATGTCCCACTCCAGCCAAAGGCTCAAGAGGATCTTTCTGCCTCACACCAATGAGGCCTGTTTCAATAGCGATGCAAATCCAGGGGCTTATTCCTTCTTGCAAAGGAAGGATAACCTTTGAGTGCTCTGGCCTCTAGAGAGAGATAGAGGGTTTTGGTTTCAGCTTTGCAGAGACTGTCTTGGCAGTGAGAGCTGCTTCAGCTGCATCCTTGATGCTCTGGAGAAGCTGTGGGGGCCTCACTGGTGCCCAGCAATGGTGTACCAGGGGCAAGGAGATTTGGACCCCACTTAAAAACTCCGCTGATGGGTTTGGGGATGGATCAAAAACAGTCTGGTAGCATTTGGCTCTTTTCTGTAGCCCTTGCACCATCTGCATCAATTATAGGCTTTCAGGAATGATTTTTTGCAATGAAAGGATGGGAAAAGGAGCCTTTGAAGTTTATTGTAAGTAAAATCCTCCTTCATGTACAAAATCCACCTGTTTGAGGGCCCTGTAGTAATGTTGGAGGAAGGATTAAAGCAATGTAGACAGGAGGAAGAGGAGGAAGAAGAAGAGTGCTGGAGAAGGGAGTGGAAGGGTTCAAAATAATGCACATGAGCACATGGCTGAGGTCGGAGACTGCCCAGGTCCACCCAGCCAAGGCTGGACCGAGCTGTGAGCCATCCCCATGGAGGGGAACCCAACTGTGAGACATATCTTGGGTGGATTTTGCAGAGAGGGCAATGCCAGCCATACTTACGATCTTATAACAACCATGAGGCTGTAGCCAAATACACTGATCCCGACCATGAAATATGCCATCGGTAGCCTGTATTTTAACCAGCCAATTGTCCGCTGGTTGTTATAGTATCCATAAAAGAGCGCTGAGTATTTGATGTAGCCCTGGAGGAAAAGTGAAAGCAAACCTTAGTGTAAGCTCTGCAGCTTTTCTTCCGCAGGGAGGAGGTTTCTGGTGAAAACTGAAGGTTTAAAACAATAAAAATCAGCTTGGAAAAATTGTTCATGTCTCGTTCTCAGCTGTTTGCTGCCCTGTCACCTTCAAGAGCCATCCTCCTGAGAGATTATCCTCTTAAGAGAGGGATGAAGAGGGAGAGCATGACAGAGGGTACTGGCTTAAAACTAAAATGTAGTTTTTATCCATCACTCTTTCATCCTTCCCAGAAAAGCCTCCTTACTGCTTTTTGTGGCTGTAGCCCACCTGCTTCTCTAAGTCAGTATCAAACACTCAGATCTTGTAGAAATGCTGTAGCAAAGGGGTTTCCCACCATGATATGAAATTTTTCCTTTCAGCTAGGAGGCAGCTGATGCTTGGTACCCTGCAGATTTAGTTCCTGTTACTGATTACCACCTGCAGAGCAAATATAACTAAAGACTAAAATCAAAGCATTGCTTTCCTGTGGAAAGTGGAGCTCATACACAATATCAACTATGTTGTTTCAAGTAGATGTACTTTTTGCTGTACACACTGTTAGGCATTCAGCGAGTGTGCAGATCTCCTAATCTGTGTTAGCAATCTCTCCCTATTTTTCTGTCGTATCTCATCCAAGTTGATGTGTATCATTGCATATTGTACTTCTGTATTTTTTGCCTGTTGTCTTTCAGCTCATAAGCTAAGTGCAGTTAACCAGTCTGGCCATGGTAGCTGAACAAGCTCCCCTCTCGTGAAGCCTTTGGAAAGACTGAAATTGAAACATAACATGAAGCTCATATCAGAGGCTGTGTAACGATCGGGTATAGAGACATTGAATAATTTACATGGGAAGGAGCCTCTGGAGATGATCTAGTCAAGCCCTCGCTCAAAGCAGAGCCAATTTCAAAATTAAGCACTGTGGCTCAGGGCCATGTACAGTTTCGAAAATCTTCAAGGATGGAGATCCCACAGCCTTTCTGGGTCTCTCTGTAATGACCACTTTCATTTAACCAGTTAAACTAAGATCCCCCAAAACACTAGGTTTTTCATTCCTAACCTAATATAAAACTTTGGCATCCCTGGGTGCCACATTAGCTGCATGTTTGCCCTGCACAAAGCGCAGTGCCACAGGTACAGGACGACTTTGCACGTGTTTCTGCGAGTGCTGCTGAGCCACTGGGGGAAACGCAGCAAGCCCACAGCTGGCACATCACAGCATGGCTGCTTGGGGCCCATAATGTGTTATGTATAACGTGTGCTTGGAAGTTGTAATGAAAAAAGCTTCATAAAATATAACGATGATGTTCCTGGAAGGTGCTAGTGAAGTGTTTTCTTCTCAGGTTGTAATCCCAAACCTTTGTCTTTTTGATTCATCAAATGATGAAGACTGAAAGATGAGTTTCTCTGCTCACATCATCCAGTATATTCTTTAAGCTCCATTTGTGAGACATGGTGTCTGGTGTCTGAGTGAGATTTATTCCTTTCTACTTCTCTAGAAATCCATGATGTGACCTCCTTGCTGCCAAAGCATATTAATATATTTCCCTTGCTCCTCTCTCATGAAATGTATTTTTCAGGGTCACAGTATTGACTCTTTGTTTTATTCCTGCTCTGAAATATGTTTCCCCTTTGAGATTCTCCCATGGAGTGCACTGGAATAAGCATCTATTCATTTTCGAAGTGCAAGCCCCTGTGGAGGGCTGAATTTGACATCTTCTAGCCGCAGGAGGGTATGGGTGTACATTGCTGTCCCACAGCTTGAGATTGCTTCTCAAGGTTGCATGGGTGCTCCTTGGTATCAAGCAGCAAGGGAGTGGGTACAGGGTGGGGACCTGTGTGGCAGAGAGTTCAGAGGATCAAGCCCTTGGTGACAGCAGGGCAGTGTAGATCTGTGTACCAAGGCCCAGGCAGGAGACTGGCAGGTCATGGCAGCCACTCTTTCATGCAATAGTACAGCCTCATCCAAAAGCAAATTTCCTTAGTGATATATGTATAATTACAGCCTCCTAGACAAAATCAGCAGCCACCATTCAGCAATGCTCCTGCAGGTGTTTTTGTTTGTGTGTTTTGGCACTTTTTTTTTTTCCCCTGGATGAATGAGTTTAAATGCTTTTTGTATTTTTACAGTATGATGCTCAAATGAGCATTCAGTGCAAGGTTATTCAAAGTGTTGCTAATTCACCTCTGAATTTTGGATTCTGGCAAGTGAGTGAAAGTGCTGGGAGAGCAAGAGCTAAAATGATCATCAGCACAAAATGGGTGCTGATCAAAGGTTTGGTTCTGTCAGGCTCCTGGACACACCAGTATTTGATACCTTATTAATAAATTCATTTAGATAATTTGGCTGATATTAAAGTGTTGATTTGAGGTTTTTTTAGCTAAGGAAATTGGGATGGGGCCTATTACATAAGATCTCACACTTTGTAATATGTGGGCCAGTGCCTACAAGCAAAGAAATATTTCCAGAAGTAGCAGCTTTGAAAGTCGGGTCAGAAGGTATTTGCCACAGCAGAATCTTTTCTCTCCCCCAGTCCACATATTTTTCTTTTTTTTGGATGGTCCCCTAAAAACATTTAATACCTTTGGCCTAAATCTTAAAAGGCAAAGAGTAACTGGGTGGGAGTCTGAGTCAGAGTTTCAGGAAAGCACTTGCCGACAGCTGGAAACTCAGGCTTTACTTTTGGGTGAAAGTCCTAAACTTTGGTTCCAGCTTCAGGCTCATATAAATATTTCAGGGGAACAGGAATGGCCAGGACATAGGGAGTGATCCCCTTCCCAAGGCTATGAGCAATTTCAAGGTGCTCCCTGCTTGCAAAGGGGTTCCACAGCTGGAACTTGCCTTCTCACTATCTGGTTCAGAGCAGCTCTCGTGTTTCACCTGTGTGCTGGCTGCCTTTCTAGTTGGAAGTAAAATGGCTCTTCTGTATATATATATATATATTTTAGAATAAAATTCTGCATTATCAATATGAGATGATGATGAAAATGTATTTATTTGGTATTTTTTTCCTCTGAAAAATGATTTTTTGTTTTTGCCTGATTTCATGAGGCAACCCTCCAAACATTATTTGAGTTGCACCAAGCTCATCACTGGGCAGTTTGTATAGTCACCTGCTTCTACTAATGCTCATAGCAAAAAGTCTAACTTTGGCTTCCTGTGATTCATGAATAAAAATACTGTGTAGATAAAAGGAGGCTGAGGGGAGACCTTATTGCTCTGTACAACTACCTGAAAGGAGGTTGTAGCATGGAGGGCATTGGTCTCTTCTCCCCAGTAACAAGCGATCAGACAAGAGGAAACGGCCTCAAGCTGCACCAAGGGAGGTTTAGATTGGATATGAGGAAAAATTTGGGTTGTCAGGCATTGGAACAGGCTGCCTAGGGAAGTAGTGGAGTCACCCTCCCTGGAGGTGTTTAAAAGGTGTGTAGATGAGGTTCATAGGGACTTGATTTGGTGCTAGAGTTAGGTTAATGGTTGGACTTGATGATCTTGATGGTGTCTTCCAACCAAAATGATTTTATGATTCTACATGGAAGTGGTTCAGATCCATATGCAAGTGCCTGCATGTGCACATGCTTTTTTGGCCTGAAATCTCTGGAGATCCACAAAGATTTCATGGCAGGAGGTGCCTTCATCTTCTGGAAGAAATAGGTGCGTTGCCGGTTTATCTTGGAACAAACTCGTCCCTGTAGCACCACTAACTTCTGAAGGGTTTTAGGAGGTATTCAACTCATCTCTTATGACAAATAACCCTGTACTTACCTCAAAATCCCAAAGAACTGAAAAATCCATAGCTGTTGCTTGTTCAGCCCGGGGTACGGTTTTTCTCGGCATGCTCCCGTATGGCATTCCCATCAGGACCTGGTGAACATTAATAATAGTGGTACATGTATAGTATAACACATTGTACAGTTTTTAACAGTTTTGGGGTGTTGTTTTGGTGTTGTGTGGTGGTTTTTTATTTTTCCTTAATGAGTCCCTTTGGTTTACTTTTGGTTGGTTTTCATTTTGGTTGATTTTAAGATATGTTTTATTTCTTAATACCAGAGCAACAATTTAAAATATTTAGAACTAATTTCAACCAAATAATAAGCGGAGTTCCCTTTCCCTGGTGACATCCATTGCACAGGAACTATTTTGTTAAGGAACTGTGTCCCTCAATGACCAGCTCCAGTTTAAGTGTCCTTAGTTTAGCAAGAAGTTCTTTGCTTGAACTTCATGGGTTTAATGTGGTAAAGGGATTAGCTTTATCTATTTATGCAGGACTCCTCCTTTGAGAGAAGTCAAGAGCACTGGGTCGAGCTTGCAGTGAATTTTGTATTATATAGTCTTGAATTGAAAAATTATCTCAAGGTGAGGTGAAAGAAAGTTAGGTTTGGGCAAAAAGCGTATGACAAAATGATGCAAAGAACAGTTTGCATGGCACGGCCTCTCCTTATGGCGCCACACAAAGCAGGTCTTGCAACAAGTCCAGCAGCTATTGAAGTCCAGAGAGAACATCAAGGGCTATGGAGATTTACTACTATATTTATTTACAAGCAGACTCTGACTTTTGCCTATACCCAAATACCCCATTAGCATTCATAGCCTAGAAAGGTCCTAGCATATAGTCTATCATTTTTTAGGGCTATCTAATTAATTTCAAAATCATTTATGATTAAATGTTTATTGCCCAGCTACTCTCCATATCATAACAGCCCAGGAGGCAATGAGTAACAGTATGCATACTTTCAAGATGAAAGCCGTTTAGTCTTCTACCATATGCATCATTCCTAGCAAAATATATTTGTATTGTTCAGTACTAATGGTTATGTCTGTTCATCCTGGGAGGAAAAAGAGCATTTACTTTTGATAGTGTGAGCAACCACATTAAGGAGAACAAAAGCACGGTCCTCAGGAGAGACTCTGTGCTGCATTTTTGCTCCATAAAAATCTGCATTGAATAGAACAGATGCCGCTGTCTGCAGATTGCACAGCATTGAAAGACTGCACTGAGTAATTTAGCCAGAGCTGTAATGGCCACGTTAAAAAATTCTTCACTAAATGATCATATAACATTGGCTAAGAGATCCTTTTCCTTCCCCAAGAACAGTGAGATATAGAAAAACTGAAAATAAAATGCTTCTTTGTGAATCATCTGAATTAGACTACAAAAAAGGGAGATCTCCCAAACAAAAGTTAGTAGGCAAAGTGCTTGGGAGATTGTTTGTTCCTTCCCTTGATAGTTCCTCCTGGGGGGCTCTGCCATGGCTGTCGCCCTGGGGCTGTGGGTATTGTTAATCACTTTTAGAGCACAGCCCATTTCTTATGGCTCTTTTAGACCTCAGATTGTACCTGGAAGTATTACTAGATCATGTTTTTCACTTTAGTAAAAATATAAATATAGCCTTAAATTAGCTTTTTGAGCTCCTGTTTTAGCTGCTGGATGGGCAGGATCTTCAGTAACAATTTAAGTGTCCTGATTTCAGTCCAACTTTTGCTCCCATGTCAGTAACAGCCTTGTAAGTTTTCTTTGCAAATACTTGTCCTTACACATTTAGTTTTTCTAAAGCACTGCCTGTTATATGACACTTGTTTGTGCCATCAGTCTCATGCTCACGTTAAGCAATGGCAAGATATTACTGAATGGAGAACTAAGCACTTACCTCTGGAATTATAACCAGTCCAAAAATTAACCCAAAAAGGACAAGATTTACTCCATACATCCACCGCAGAAATATGAAGTAGGAAGCTACTGAGGAGCCAAAGTGACCTTGAACGAGAAGACACTTTGTGGTTAGGAGTTTAGGAGGGTTAAACTGTTCTCAGTAAGACCTGGACCCCTTCACTCTCAGGTCCCCTGCAGTGTGTTTCCCAAGACCTTCCCGACAGTCCCCACTGCTGACGGGAGATGGCAAAGCAGAGTGCTGTTTGGGGTCTGTGTTTAGCATTGGTGCCCAGGGAGAGTGGAAAGTGAGGACCAGGGGGCTAGAGTATTGGGGGTTGGACTAGATGACCTTTTAAGGGGTGCCTTGCAACCCAAAATATTCTATGGTTGTTTGGATGAAAGCAAAGCTGTCTTACAACGTGTCTCACTGCCACCACACAGCACAAACTTCCACTTACTCTCCACTTCTTTTATCTTCATCTCCCAGGGTATGCATTGGGTTTTAAAATTGTCAAAGTCTCTCTTAAATTTCACCCATTTCTGAAACAAGACAACATCACTGTGAGCAGAGAGGAGCAAAGAGAGAGGCTGCTTCATCTGCAGGGATTTCTAATGTCAAGGTTTGGTAGCATTGCTACAAGTGAGTGTAAGGTCCAAAGCAAAAAGTCTGGTCTGAGTCTGAGCTTTTGGACTATTTCAGAAACTATTGTCAATTCCAAAACTCCCCCATCCCCAGGTGTTCATATTCATTATCTGAATTTTAACCTTCCCAGGCTTTTGGAAAGCTATGGTTGTGCTATGAGTTTACCATATTATATAGGGGTGGAAAATTCAGACCTAGACCTGGAAGAAATGAATTGATGCAGAACCAACTCTGCTTAAAACAAAATTTAATTTGATAAAATACTGAGCTAGAATTCTTTCTCATCAGATTGGTGGCTAAACTCCCATTGATTTCATAATCTCAGGCCTGTCTCTGTTTTTCTCTTCTCAATATAATCTCCATGACAACATGCAGCTTGCTTAACAACTTCAGCCTTAAAACACAGTCATTGTCCTCCTTGTTGTGTCATTAATGGGAAGATGAAGTTTTACAGGGGTCCACGGGGCAGTGCAAGAGTTTGGCATGGCCTTGCCTCTTTAGGGGTACCTTGTCTCACGGATCAAGGTTTTGGAGATTGCAGACAGGAAACCATATTTTATTTTGCTCCTCCAAACCCTTTCTTGCTTCAGAGAAGGTGGAAATGAGATTCAGACAGAGGAAATCTTCCCCTTATTCTTTCTGTAATTATTACGGATTTGAAGGAGGTAATATTTTTTTGAATGTGGGCAGGAGGTTTCATTCTGATTTCCTGGTGTCTCTTTTGCCAAATATGGGTCAATAAACTCTACCAAAAATGGACTGAACACACAACCAAGTAACCAAGCTTTTCCCTGACATCATTGCAGCACTTACCTTTGCCATCATCATCTTATAGGCATACAACTTCTTGCCCTTCCCTTTTCCCAGAGCTCCTTCAAACTTCTCTACAAAAGCTTGTGCGTCCCTAATTGGAAAATAAACAAGGGTGTTATTGAAAGAGTAAAGGGGTGTTTAGCATTTCACCTCCGCCTGCACTGGTGGGAAAGCAGCCTCCCTGCCCTACCCCTGCGAAGGCAAGGATCTGGGCTCTCTGCACCCCGTACTGTGCGTGGGGTGCAAACTGCTATCTGCTGGTGATGTTGCTGTGCTGTGCAAAGCTCACATGCTCACCCAGGGCTGGTTAATGGGTCCCCAAAATGCTCACGCTGTGGAGATGTGCCCTCAGTCTTGCTCCCTGCTTTTCCTTGGGTGTAGACCAAAAGCCTGCCTGTTCCTCTCCCTCCAGAGCTCTCCCACCCTGGAGTGCCTTCCTTAGTTTCTCTCTCCTGGTGAATTGGTCAAGGAAAAAAAATCAGAACATTTTCTAGTGAAACAAGCTCCAAGAGGGTGCAGCATTTCCCTCCATGAACACCTCTCTGAATGAATATCAGACATCTAGAATTGGCCTGACAGGATAATGTCAGTGCCAGAGAAATGAATGTAAACTGGCCAGGAGCAAAATTAAGCTACAAATTGAAATTAATTTTAGAATGGATTTCTAAGGGAAATACAGGGAAAAGAACCTAGGTAGACGCTGTTAGAGTATGCTGAGTTTATGAATGAGATTACATTTATATTGATGTTGTTGGTGCAACATGAGAAGATAATAAATTTAAGGAGTCGGAAGGTCCTTTGCAATCCTAAGCCTGTGGGGTAGACAGACTTCTACTCGGTAGAAATAGCTGGCTAGTTCAGCTCATAACCTTGGGAAAGTTACCTATTACTTTATTTCAAAACCTAAAGCAAGATTTCTAAGTCTTGAACATAGTTTCACTCTCCTTGTGTTTCACATTCCTCATCTGTGCAATGGGGCTAATTCTTTCTTGGCTCAGAGTTGAGTTCATGCAGCCAAAATAACTAGTGAATGTACAGCACTCTGAGGGGATTTATGGAGAACCCTACACAAGCAATACAACAATTCTGTTTGGGTTCATTAGTGGGCAGCAGTGATTGCCATGGTTCAGGGATAAAATGAAAGGATGGATAACTCATGATCAAACAAGATCTTAGGCAGAATTTTAGCCAGGATCCGGCAACAGAGCGAAAATATAAGTAATACTGCTTTCTTTCATTGCAGAACTTTAGATTTTGAGGGTCATAAGATCTTATTTGTAATGAGCTCAGGCTTGTAGCATGCCTGCATGACAGAAAAGCTGCTTTAATACAGTTTCCCTACATAGAACTTTACCCAGATATTTAGAAATAATTGGCAGTGTTCAAGGCTCCTGATTTCAATGGAAAAAGGAGCAGGTCTTGGCCTTCAGGGTACAAAAGAGAGAAGCAGAGACACATGACGACTGCCAGCCTTCACAGCCTGGTCACGGCAGCTCTGAGGAGCCTCTTGGCAAACACAGAGCAGGGACATCACCACTCCCTGTGCGGCTGTGCATGCCTTGCAATGCTATTTTGAAAGCTCTCCTGGTAGAAAGGGCCTACAGAGGATTTTTAACCAATAGACCTGGGATTTGAATCACTGCATTGATGTGGGAATGGTTTGTTATGTGTTGTTATGTGAAAGGAGGCTGTAGCATGGAGGGTGTTTGTCTCTTCTCCCAAGTAGCAAGTGACAGGACAAGAGGAGATGGTCTCAAGTTGCACCTGGGGAGGTTTAGATTGGATATTAGGAAAAAAATCTTCATGGAATGGGTTGTCAGGTGCTGGAATAAGCTGCTCAGGGAACTAGGGGAGTCACTATCCCTGGAGGTGTTTAAAAGTTGCATAGATTAGTTTCTTAGAGAAATGGTTTAGTGCTAGCGTTAGGTTATGGTTGGACTTGATGATCTTAAAGGTCTCTTCCAACTAAAATGATTCTATGATTCTGTAACCCTGCCCCACAACCCCCACATTGGCCTGCACTAGGGGGTGTCTGCAGCTGCTTGAGTTGTTACCACATTCACTGCAGGCTGGGTAGCAATATAATCTTTGCTCCATAAACCTTTGCAAATAATACAGTAATTTTTCCAAGCAGCACTGTCTCAGAAAGTGTGAAGTAACGTGGCACTTTGCTGCTCTGATTTCTGCCTGACAGAGGGCATGAATAAGCAAACCAGGGCACAGAGTTTGCTTTAACAAGTGGCCTGACAGTAGTGAATCATTTGGTTTTAAATACAAGGGTAGAATGACCTGGCCATGGGTATCAGTTGAACAGATTTGCACCTTGTCCGTTCTTTGGTTACAGAGGCTGAAAATCAAATTCCACATTTTAACTTTGATCATTTAAACCCAGACAGGCTGGCCTGGCTCTGCTTGTCACTTTTTTTTCTGAGACTGGGGTGTTACAGTAGAAAAAGGAAATACGCAATTTGTAGGAAAGTCAAAGTGCATCTGACAGTCAGCAAAGACCCCAGGGGTGTGGGTTCCTGGTGTGACAAGTACCTGAGCACCGACAGCTTCTTCACCATCCTCCAGGGCTTGTTCCTCATGGTGGAAATCAGTTTTTTCTTCTGCTCCACCTCTTCCATCAGCATCTCAAGCTCTTCCTCTGACAGTGACTCCTCATCGGATGAGTTGGAAGAAGCAGAAGAAGTACTGAGAGAGACACAAAACGAAGGGCACAAAATAGAAAAACTTGCAGGAGTTAGAGGGAAAGTCTTGCTTGGGGTGGGCACAGTGTTGCTGCCCCCTGGGGATCTCACTCTGATGCGGGCACAGTGCCTCCCTGTCCCCTGGCTTGGTACGATGCCAGAGCGGCTGCTGCGTGCTCACGGCAAGGCTACTTCCAGCCAGGATGATGGAGAAGTTTGTGCCTCATCATAACTCTCCCGACATTGCACTTCGGATCATGCTTCAGCTGCAGAAGCATTGCCTGGAGCTGCAGCCGGCTCTCGAGAAGTGTGTTTCACACTTTCAGAAAGAAACGGAAGGGGAGAAGCAGAGGGTTGCGACAAGCAAGATTTGGGAGAGGAAGAGACTTGAAAACATGAGAGATCCATTTTAACCTGTTTCCACAGGCCAGCCAAAAAACTGTGCCCAGGTCTGAGTTGTCCAAGCTGTCTTGTTTTAGTGTGCTTTTCTACCCCTAGCTGTGGATGCCAGCACTCCACTGCATGCATGGATATGATCCTGGCTGAGAAATGGCAATGACAGAAGACCTTGGAGGCAGTTTGGTTGTGTGGCATTTTACACTACTGTTTTCCACTGATATATCTCCTTTGGGAGAGCAGTAATTTATTTGCAGCCTATTTGTTTTGTAGTTCTGACCCACGCACCACTGGCATGCCGATACTTTTGCCAGTCTGACACAAGGCACCTTACTCAGGGATTGTTTCATTACCTGTTTTTCCTGTCTTGCTTCTGTTTGTTCTCCCCCTCCTTTTCTTTCTTGTTTGTTTTCCTTTCTTTGTTTTCTGACTCCTTTTGTTCTTTGGTAGGAGCCTTTTTGTCGCTCTGCTGGCCTCCTTCCTCTTCTGCCTTTTTTTCATCACTGCTTTGATAGTTTTTTTTCCTAGGAGCTCTGTTTTGTTGGCTACAACTGTCTTCCTCTTTGCTCTCATCTTCTTCTTTGTCTTTCTCTTGCTTTTTCCTTTCAAGTCTGCTTGCTCTGCTGGTTTTCCTGAGGGGCTGTTTCTTAGGTGCCTTGTGCTTTACTTCATCTTCTGCAAGGGATAAAAAACAAATACTTTGGGAAACACTTAGCTTTGCATGCTGGAAAAACGAGGATTTATCAGAAAAGTGCAGGTAGCCAGGATACCTGATGCAAACCCTAGTGAAGTCAGTGAGCCCGTTGACCTCAGCGAGCTTTGTGTTATGCCCCATCCAAGACCCACATCCAGCTCTTTGGTTATTCGGCTCCCATTTGAGACAGTACAACACATCTTAGCACACCAGTGACTGCTATGTTACCCTAAGACAATTGGAAATAAGTTACAAATGCAAAAGCCCATCCATCAGAGAGCACAGATAGATATTTTCCTGACCTGTAAACACGTCAGAGCAATGGAAACAGAAATTGTATGTAGTGTACTTGTTGGTGCAATGTCCTTGAAAGCTGTTTAGTTTTCAAGGCTGGAAATGGAGGTCTTCTATTTATATAGAGAATAGCTACAGCTTAGGCAGCACTAGATCTTATTTCTCTGAGTTTTCTTTTCAACAGGAAGGTCTCTATGCAGAGAAGAAAAAAACAGGTAGTCTCTGTTGCATGTTTCATTCTTTTTGGCATTGCAAGCTAAAAAATTCATTTGTCCAGATGTTGGAAGTGTTTCCAGTTAGAAGGGTTGAAATAGAGTGTGATTTAATTGCTGAGTACTATGGAAAAGGGAAAAAAAAAATCAAAAAACCTCAAGGCCCTCCATCCCTTTTGCCACCTAGTACACTAAAATGGAAGCTTTCCAGATTCTTTTGGTTTCTAATTTTCCAAAATTGATTACTGAAGAAAATACAGTGTAAAAAAAATAAATAAATAACGTAATTTTTGCATTTTCCTCTGGTTTGGAGAAATTGTAATGGAAGAAGAAAATTGTGCTGGAGTGGGATCCAGAGTGAAAAATAAGCAGCCTAAGAGATGAGGAAAATAGAAGCAAGAATAATTTGAATATTTGAATTTTTGTTTTGGTGAAAAACTAGAAATAAAATGCAAACAAATACTTTTTGCTTTCTAGTGGTAAAAATATAATAGGTGATGGTCGTCACACTTGTCACTGGGAACAAGAAGCAGCAGCTTTCAACTTATTTCTCAAGTGCCATTAGGTAGGTTTCAGCTGCTGCATAAAGGTGCATCTCAGCTGAATTTCAGTTAGTGATCCAGGTCAAAGAATTGCCTAGCCTCTTTGGAAAAATGTTCTTTTTCAGCAGCCAACTATCGTGGTTTTCATTTGCAACCTATCAAGTACTAGGTTAAATGTGGAGCATGCATTTGTTACTCTTATCTAATTTCATTGTTTGCCTGTATGAGAAAGGTGGATGTGATTAAAAAAATAAATTCCAGTAATTTCCTAATTACTTTCTCATATTTTATAGATTTTACAGACACGGCTTTGAACCATTTATGCAGTAGCATCTACATTCATATCACCTATCCAGTGCTGTTGTGGTCTTACCTCTTAGCTATCTCTATTTGTTGTTATAATCCTACCCCTTGGCTATTTCTCTTTATTTAGTGTACACACAGGGTTAAGGCTGTTTTTAATCCTGTCGCTGGCTCTTCCTGATTTTCCTGACAGCCATCAGTCTGCCTCCAGTCCATTTTCAATTTTAGCTTCTCATGGTCATGATTAATCAAGATAACAGTGAGTTATGGTCTAAGCAAGCATTACAGGGAGGGAAAGCAGGACCATGGCGCAGTGCAAAGCAACCCGCAGCCCTGCATAGGGTGGTATCTTACCAGGATGCCTGATTTACTGGGGACGACTGCCAAGGGAGGTGGGCACTGACAGCCTCTGGCTCCAGGAGTGTGGTTGAAAGGACACAGACTGCTTCAGAATGGTGGTTTACACATCACTATTACAAGTCAAACCTCAAGGGAAAAATCTGCTTGCCTACAAGTAACTCATGAAATGGTTCCCGTTTCAGAGCAAGCCACAAGCCAATGAGAAAGAGAAAAGCTATCACCTCCCGTATTTTAAACAAGACCGCGTTTTTTAATCTCTACGTTACCTTCACTCTCTGTGTCACTTTCGATTTGTCCATCAATCTCTATTCCGGCTGCAAGACAAAGAACAAAGAGTAATTACATTTGTTGCTGGGATTTATACACGCGATGCTTTACATAGCTAGTCCTTAAATGCCAGCTGAGCTTGGCAGGATGTCCCTTATTGATTATATCTTATATTATTTTCCTACAGCGATGCTCTTAGTATTTACTTCTGTTTGGCGAATTCACAAAAGTTCCCTGCATGAGAAAACTGAAATTGCATGATCTTTGAGAGAAGCAAAATGATGTGCTTGGAAATTCATGAGATGTTTTCTCAAGTATTTTGCAGCGTCCAAACTGAAATGGCCTCATAGTGATACCAACCGTCTTCCATGATGACCTGTAAAGCACATTTCTTTTTCTTCCCCATGATGGCTTCCCGTCTTCTGCACAGACACTGTAGCTGCTATGCCGCACACACACACCCCAATCATGGACAGGTTACTCTCTCTTTCAATGCCCATGTGCTTGTCTCCTTGTCACTGCAGACAGACAGACACGTCCAGCTGCTGCTGACCTCCTGCTGGCAAGCCATGTGGACAGGGGAGGACAGGGAGGGGTGGAAGAGGCAGGGAAGACCCAGACTCTGCCTCAGTCCACCCAAACACTTTCCCTTTGGCTCCCTTCTACCTGTGAAAAAGCACCTGTCGGCATTACATTGCATTTCATTATTTAAACATGAAGGAAAGCCCTTTGGTGGGTACTCAGTGGTATCGTATGAAACACAGACACAAGTCATGTCTGGTTCTGACATAAGCATGTGGCTGGAGGTTTGAAAGGATCAATTTTCTTAATGCCATATTCTTTACTGACCTGCGTCAATCTGTGTAACTCTGTTAGTCATTCTCCTGCACCTTATTAAACCCCTCCGTGGGGTCCCCCTCAGGGCATGGCTGTGGGTCACCTTTTGTCCTCCATGTGTGTCCTTTGGAGGGGACTTATGAGCTAATAGATGCAGCAAGGAGTCAGGAGTCAGGACACCAGGATCTCTCTTTCCTTTGCTCCTCTATTCTGTGTGACCTTTGCCTACTCATTGAACTTGCTGGTAAAATAGGATAGATTTTCCTTCTAGGTGTTCTGAGGCTTAATTAATTAATGCGAGACCCTCATTCGGAAGGTCTTTTAGTACCACAAAGTATTGTATTGCAGGCTGCAGCTTGCAGCCTTTCGAGGGGCCAAGGATCGGTTTGTCTGAGCAATCTCCAGTGTAGAACCTGCAGCATCTACCCCAGTTGTAGCTTTCTTGGGGAGCTGGTGCACCCCCAGTGCAGGGTTTCTCCTGGGGGTATGTGGATTGTGCAGGAATGGTTTCCGAAGAGGAAAGCTTGCCCTCATGCCATCCATGAAGTCTGCTACAGTCCCCCAGCTTGTGTGGATGTCCATTGGGGGACCTGCTGTGGCGGCAGTACAAAACGAATTTTTTCCAAGTGTTGGCATGGAGAGGGTTAATTCCCCCCTTCCCTCCTTGAAGAGAGGAATGTTGTGGAGGTCAGCTTTACACTGCTGCCACCATGACTCTTGCAGATGGCTCCAGCTCTGGTCTGGGTGCAGCAGCTGAGGAGGTGCCAGCCTGAACAGGAGACACTGCTGCTTTTTGATCACTGAGTTTTGGCCTAAAGGCACCTTTCATGTATTTTAAGTCCCATCCTGTGGATTGTTTGATCTGCCTTTGACTTCAGCTCAGCTCGTCTGAGCTAAATACATAATGTACTATATATGCCCATACATTATTAACAGTTCTAACCCTACAAGTTCATTACACAGGGTATTTCCACTGTGTGCTCCCCACACCAGTGGGTCTGACTGGGGCTGAAGGCAGCAGTAATGGTCCTTGAAATTCTTCCCCATGAACAAATTTCTACTATAACCCTATGTGTTGATGTGATAGGTTGAAAAGTTGTTCCAAATGTGATCATTAAGTCATCACATTAATACTGCTCCAGGCAAAATGGATGAATTCACAGCTGCTGGAGGCTACTGGAAAAGATTTTCTGCAGGCTACTTCAGTTGCCTGAAGCCTCAGTCCTAAGCATCTCTTTCCCAAGCAAAGCATCTAGGGCTTTCATTTTCCTTGTTAAATAAAAGTCAGATTTCTGGACAATCAGGTGGTAAGAGGCAAAAAGTGTGTGGATGCCCATCACACCCTCAAAACTGTGCTCAGTGCTGGTACTGCTTCTGCCTCAGGACACCCTTGTTCTCCACCAAGGCATACTCAGATGTTGTTTGCGTGCTCAGGGTATGCTCATGTGAGCATCTTATTGCCGGAGGTATGCAAAACGCTTCAGGACGGAGTCAGTTGAGTGTCCTGCTGGCCACCCTGCCACATGGTCGGTAATTCACCCACCATCTGCACTGCAGCTGGGGCAGCCACAGGCTCCATACCTGCTTGTGTCACTTGGCATACTCACAGGTACTGAGGACATGATTTTGAAAAGCGATGGGTACTTCAGATTCATTTTGCTGCAGTTTGCTGCATCTTGGAGAACTGTGTACCCCTTTCCTGAGAAATACTCTGCCTTCCCGAACGGCAGCTCATGAGGTGCTGACACACCAAAATGTGTGGCTATGTAATATCTCTGCCTCCTGCTCTGAGCCAAAACTCCCATCCTTTGATTTTATCATCTGCACTCCAGTTCACGGAGGTGGTGTCAAGGTTGTGATGGTTGTTCGTGCAGTAACAGGGGCCCAGGGCACAAACTTGGAGGAAATCAGTGACTCCCATGGCACCCCTTGCTGCATGGTTTGGAGATCACCCCGCACCATAGGAGGGGATAATAGATGAGGGATCCCAGTTTATGAGACAGAGCAGGAATGGTGGCTGCACTATACAGTGCTCCTAAGGCAGCACATTGCTATGAATGTTCAGCAGCTGAAGGTATTTGTAGTAAGCTCTCTTTGGGCGTTACTTTGCCCCCTGTCAAATGTGGTAAGGTTGACCCTGTCAAAATGGCACTCTTACAGGCTGGCTGGCAGCATTTTACCCTTGCATGGGTAGAGATCATTATCTTTCATACCGCCAGTTTCCTTGAACTCCATCACATGGAAGGGAGGGAGGTGCATGAGTGGCAATTGTTCCCTAATGAAGTGGGTTATTAAAGTGGCTGCCCAACCGCTTACCCTTAAGCAGAAACCCCTACATTACCTTTCAGACTTGGCCTGTGGTACAAAAAACTGTTTTGTGTATGATCTGCTGCTCCCTTTGCCTTAAAGCCTCAGGATCAGCAAAAACAGAAGAAACCGCCCTATCTGATGGCATCTTCCTCCTCCTCCACCTGCAACTGACGTGCAGCCACACAAGGATGATGAGAAACCTTTGGGTCTTTGCCTTTTGTGGTGCATGCCCCCATGGGGAGAGGCAGGATCGCTGCTGCTTTTGGGTTAGCCAGGCAGTGCCAGAGGGTGCAACGTAGAGGACAGACTGGGCAGGTGAGCCTGGGGATTCAGGAGCAGGGTTCAGTGCAACAAAATGGTGTAATGCAAGCTGAGACCAAGAAAAAGTGCAGCATAGTTAGGCAAAACCACAGACTTGCCAGCCTTGTCTGCCTATTGTGATTTCTGGTAAGCATTTGGAGATCTGTGATTTGTTCTCCACGATCAGGCTGATGGAGATCTTGCTGTACCTCTTCGCTGTTTCTGCTTCTGTGATACTGCATTTGTAATGCATTTCAGGTGGGCTAGACACTGAAGACTGTTGTTCAAAAAGACAAAACCATGCAACTGTTCATACGCAACACTGAAATACTCATGGAAAAAAATTAAGGTGGGATATTCTATAAAATGCTGCATTTGAAGTAAGAAAATTGTATTTCATTTCATGTCCTTTTGACACACATCTTTCTCTGAAGATAGCAGGTGCCTAGTTAAAACAAACATGTACTTTGCAACAACCCCCGAGGATGGCAGGTCTGGGAGAGCAATGAGACATCGCGTGTGCTGTGAGAGAGGTCGCACACGAGGACTCCCCATGTCTGTGCATGTGCATCAAACATATGACAAATCCCAAAATAGCTCTGTGTAGGGCTGAGCTGAGCTTGCGTGGCTGTACAACAGGGAAATGCTGCCATTCTTCATCACTGAGCATGCTGCCATCCTCAGTTTATGAGTCTGATTTTCCTAAGAGGATAAAGTGTCTTGCAGGTTTTATGATTTCTTAGGATTATGGATCAGGGGAGATTAACGAATTAGTGCTTTACCTTTGAGTTATCCCACACAAGGTATGAATAAGTAATGCATGACCACAAATCCTGCTATTACTTATGTAAATGTCAGACTTTGTATGCAGAATGCAAATGATTTGTGGAGTAGTAGTGCTAAATTTTTATCCTATACTGCTTAACTTGTTTCTCCTCATGTTCATGACTAACACTATATAATTTGACTGTTTTGAGTTTTAACATACGAGGACATTGGACTTCTCACGCACCTCCAAGTGTTAAATAAAAAGCAGTTGTGTTATGGAGAGAGGGTAACTGAATCCTGGAAGCACACACAACATGCTTCTAAATGCTTAATGAGCTAGTGTTTCTCCCTTCCTTGCTTTCTGATTAACATAGGTCTTTAGCTAATTAATGGATTACATTTATTCAATATTCATCTCATCTATAAATAATCTTTACTTGAGAAGGTTTTTCAATTATAACAATAATACCTGATCTGCATGTAGGTATTTTGATGAGGGCCTAAAACTTGCAAATTGCTGGAGCCAACTCCAATGATATATCTGAGACAGACATTTAAAAGTTAGAGATCACTTCCAAACACTGACTCGGTTCTGTCTGATTGTTAAAGAAAACTACGTTTGTTTGTTTGTTTGTTTAAAGAACATAATGTTTTCCAGGATCTCTCAGGTGTGCTTCATAAAGCTGTATTCAGCTCAGCTGTGATCCAGTCTGGATTTTCACCAAAATCTGTGGTTTACTTTGAAAAAAAAATAAAAATCTGACTAAGATGTGGAAATCTAGCATGGGCTACATGCTAACCTGAGCGTATATGTGTGCAGAGGTCAGCCTCGCCATCGTGTAATCTCTGCAATGCTGTAGTGTTGCTCTGCACTTTGGTACAAGGGTCTGGAGTGACGTTTGACAGAGCAGCATGGAAATGCTCCGAAAGCAAGGACTCATCAGCAGTGTTCACTGCAAATGAGAGGGTAGACAGTCTCATTAGCTTAACATAATCCGGCAAAGAATTTTCTCAGCTTTTTGGAGTCTCTGAAAATAACCCTCTGGCTCCCATATAGAACAGTGGGCCTTGCCTGTGGCTGGAAGCAGTAAAATGGCACCAAATACATGACCTTTGCTCTTTGTGCAGTATGGGCATTAGTTACTTGTAAGGACAATGAAGTCCCACTGGAAGAAATTGTGCAAGGTTAATCTCGTATTTGGGATGCTCGATGCAGTACCTTGCCAGCTCATACTTTGCCCATGGAAATAGACTTTATCTGAACAATCCCAAAGCAGAGTGGGGAGCACGAGGTCCTTGGAGGCAGAGCCATGGCTTTCTAAATTTCTTTCTTGTAGTTATTTTATAGTATTCTCTCTTCGGCTTTCTCTCACCTCACGCCTCAAGGTGCAGGTGGGAGTTTCCTGGGAAGGAGCGCAACAAGATCTGTACATGCTTTTAGTCTGTGTTTTCACTGAAGAGCAATTACTGCCAGAGGGCTGCTAATTCATGTGGACTGTCAGGAAGAATTATACCAAAAAAGGGTGAGGATGTGCACTGGCAGGTCTTGGAGCCTTGCCAGCTTGGAGAGATGTCTTTGAATATCAGATCAATCATAGGATGCAGCCCCTCAGTCTTCCGTTACTTCTTATCATGTAGAAGCCAGTAATAATTTTTTTCTTTTGAAAGATGCCTATATTGCCCAGCTGTGTGAGAATAGAGTGCTCCTTTAGCAGCAGCCTTATGGGAAACACTGCTGTTATTAAGGCCCCAGCCTAGGGCAAAACACAAGCCTGTGTCTGTCAGCTCACCACCATCTCACGAACTCCATGTCCCAGACTAAGCACATGCTTAGAGCTGTCCTGGATCCACACGAACCTGTCAGTGCTCTCCAAACACAGCGTGTAGGTGTTTGGCACTTGTGCTGATCAGATGGCATATGTTGCTCCTGTATCACCGGTCCCCATCGCTAGCCTTGACAGGCTTTGAGGACAGGAGGCTCTTGTTAATCTGAAAAGGTGTGCGCACCATGGCCCTGTGGTCCTGGCACTGCATGAGTAACTAAGCAAGGTGTTGGTAAAACCATTCTGATTTCTAACCAAAGACAGATATTTCCACTCATCTCCCATACTCTTTGTAGGGAATGGACAAAGCACAACATTTTTTTTCAGCCCATTGCTCCGTATCGGAACAATCAATGAAGTCCAAAAACGGAGGATGTGAAGTTTCCAAAGTTAAGAAGAGAAAACAGGGAAGAATGTATGTGGGAAAACAAGAGGAGGGAAGATTTTTTCATGAATTCTGGAGTAGGAAAGAAACATTTTTGTGGGCTCCATTCCTACCTTACATACCTTCTTGGCCTTGGTCTGGAGGAGAAATTCCAGCCTGGTCCTCTCAGTTTTGTAGGAGGTGCTTGAAAGGCCAACAATGAAGGGCACAGTATGTGAAGATCAGGAGAAGAATATCATTCACTGGAGTTGAACATTTTTTGCTGCCTCATGTCTAGTCCAGACACAGAGGAGGTGCTGCTGCTGGATTTCACCCTCTTTCGTTCTGGGTCTGAGAGGATTTCTATGGGAAATATTTATTTCACTTTTGTCTAGAATCTCTTTGCCTGAAAAACAAGGTGTTGTTTTGTTTCTTTTTTTAAATATAGAAAGACAGAGGGGAGGCTGCCTGACAATCCAGTCATGGCAGGAGGATCTTGCATGCTTTTAACCTCTTCCAAAACTGTGCAAAGCTCTCAGAGGAGCTCTGCCTCCATCTGTACAAGCCAGACCCTCCACTGCTGCAAGCTCTTAAAGCTTTAGTGACTGCCACAAGGCTCTGAGAGGTTACACTAGCCATGGGTTTGTGCCAAATAACCCAAAAGCTTCTGCTAGATCATGGGCTCACTGATGCACAGGACTCTGAGAAGATCCCTTCCCATGAAGCATTTGCAGAGTCAAAGGGTCTCTGTGAAGGTCCTTGTCTGTGTCTGAAGACAAGAGGAAAGAGGGTGACCAGAAGTCAGAACTAGGATCTCTGTTTAAAATTGTCTCAAGGCTCTGCACACTGTTGATTTCTATTGGAAAAAAAACAAAACCAAAACATGCTCCTGTACCATTATTAGAAATGTAAAGCTGTATTAATGAAATGCTTTGCATTATTTTTTTCTTAGGCTTTTCCAGTAAGCCTTTAAAAAGAACAAAATGCAGCATAAAACCAGTGTTGTCATAGTGCACAAAACTCACATAGCATCATCTTGAGCTAAGACAGAATAGAAACAACTTGTTTGGGGAAAATAAATACAATGATTAGGCATCTTCAGGGATTCTTTAATAAATTCAAGTTGTGCCACAGTAACCTGCTTCCCCCTTTGCCTCAGTCTCAGTTACTCCCTGAGTGATGACCAGATACTACTCACAAGAGTTGCACCTCCCTTCTGCTAAGAAATTACTTGCCTTAATAAACTCCTTGTGTTGTCCTAGCTACCTGAGATCTGGCCAAGGTCAGGAATGATGTATGATCAAAATATCTTTTAGCCATTGGCCATGGACAGCTTCTCTATGGGCAGGGAAGAGATGCAGTGAGGTGATAGGGGAAGGTAGAGTGTTTCAAGCAGATAGCATCCTTCATGTGCAAGATGGGCTCTAGAAAAAAAGAGGGGAAGAGAAGCAGGTGACCACCAGGTTTCCATGACAGGGGAATGGAAGAGGTGGGTGATGCTTCATGCAGCTGAAGGGAGGGAGCCCAGCTGCTGTGCAATGGGACCTCCCTCTTGTGGCAGCCACTTCGCATAACAAATTGCATTTCAGCAGGTTTACCACCTCTCCTGGCAGAGGCAGCACACTCGATACAGGAATGAGGGCTTGCACTGCATAAAACTGTTTTGTTTTATTTTTTTTCCTTCACGCTGTGTCTGCTTTCTCTCTGATTACTGAATCAGCATAGGTTTCATTAGCATCTACTTCAGAAAGAAATCTGGTGTGGCAGGGCAGACTTGGTACTGAGTTAAAACATTATTCTTAACAAAGTCCTTTATGTGCTTGCCATAACCCCCATGGGTGTTTCTAGAGAGCAGTCTCTGCATTTTTAAAGCACATTACACACCCTGGTGGCTGGTGATGCCATACCCGTTTTATTAGGAGAAAATGCTCACCATGCTCAACTTTGGGCTTCAAGGGTCTTTCAGGGCTGGAGCTATAATCAGGGCTGAGTAATATTAATAAACGGCTCTTTAAGAGGTTGCCAAACTGAAAAGCTGAATGGAAAAAAAAGACATTTAGGTTAAACAGAATCTGTATTTTAAACCCAAAGGTTTTATTATTGAAACATCAAAAACAAACAAACAGAACATCAAACCCCCAAACCAAGGTTCAATTAAAATGATGTGTTGTTGGGAAGAGAAGGGTCAAACTGGCAGAAGTGAAGACAAAGGGGAGCCATGTCCCTTCTGTTGAGTGATGCCCTCCTCTCCACACAACGCCCTGGCTCCAGCCACCAGCTTCTTTTACAAGAACCAAGCACAATTTTGCCTTCTGCCTGAATCTTTTCAAGGCTCCTATTCTCAGACACACCACTGCATGGCACTCTGCAAGGGGGATGCCTGCGTCAGTAGCTTCTCTTCAAGCTGGGTGACTTTCTGTAGGAGGTGGGAGTGCTTTTGGGAGAACTGGGGTAAATTGTGGTTGAGGATGGCAATTTTTCCAAAAGAATAATGGGAGAGGACTAATTGAAGCCGATTTACAGTTTCTGTGATTGCCTCTGGATTCAAACCTTTCAGGTTTTCAGAATCTAGAAAATGTCACGGTGTAGCTCCTTGATCCCAAAGCCCTCCTTTCTGCTTGCTGCCCTCTTGCTCATTTTTTTTCATTTTCCACCCCTCTGGATATGGTCCAGCAAGCCCATGATGTGCCCCAGGGTGGCTACAGTGGAGTCTGGCTCACCCCCTTCTGTTGTGTTAAATCAAGAGAAATATGGTGTGTATTAAAACCTGAAATCTTTATCTTCTGCTCTCTTAGGCAGAATTTGAGCTACTGCCTCAAAAAGCAGAACAGGAGTGAGAGTTTTGTGGATTTAAACGTTCATCATATCCTAAATTATATGCATACTGACATGCTAGGCCTTTTGTAATATTACTTTCATACTGTGTAAGTCCTTAATAGAAGACCTTCTATATTCTGTCTCTTTTATTTTTTTTAAGTACCATTATTAAACATCTTGATATTGAAGGGTATGTTTGGTTTTGGTTTGGCGGTGTTTGTTTTTTGTTTGTTCGTTTTTGTTTTGTTGTAGTTTGTTTGTTGTGGAGTTTTTGTTTTTGTTTTATTTATGTGTTTGTTGTTGTTTGTTTGTTGTAGTTTGTTTGGGTTGTGTTTTTGTTTTTCTGTTTTTTAATTTGGATCCCCTGTCTTTAACAGAATAGAGCTGGGGTTGAAACTACCACTTGGTAACAAAAACAGATTGGAAAAATTTCTTAGGAATATTACCTTGAGGAATTTTACAGTAACTTATCACAAATATCTTTAGGAAAAGCCCCAAACTACTGGGAGAGGGGCTGGAAGGAAATGAGCTCATTATTTCCCAGCAGGGTGAGATGAAGAGGAATTCATGACAGCTGAGCTCTGTGAGTCAGTCAGTCTGTGCAGAAGGGCTGAGACTGCAATCTGAGGTCAGTAATTCAACATAATAATTGAAAAGTATTTAGATATGGAGTTGAAGTTATGCAAGTGTGTAGGTGTTTATTTTCAAGCAACTAAGTAATTCAACTGACTCAAGCCAGGCCATGTAAATGCTTTATGTTAGGCATAGTTTCAGAATCTTGGTGAGTCTGGGTCTCTTAGGGCACCCAAGGCTTGAAATGATACCCTGTTGTTTCTGGTGCAATTCTACTGATGCTGGAAAGATCTATTTTACAGGTACCTGAAGTCCTTGTAGGTCTGATGAAAAACTGGACTGTCTCTCTAAATTGTTTTAATTGTTTTCATGATGCTTCTTCCCTTAAATGTACTACCAATGCTCTTTATTATCAAATTTAAAGGCAACAGGCCAGCATGTGTTGAGAAAATCTTGTTAGATTGTCATTCATAGCAAAACATTTCCCAAGTTCAGTGGAAAATTTTGCCTTTCTGTCTCATGACTTAATAAGTGTCAAAGGAAGAAAATCCCCAACAAGTTGTGTGCTTTTAAAGTGTTAGTTATTTACATGCTTATTATTAAAAATGACTCTGTATTATTAAATACTAACTGAGGAAAATGTAATGACAGAAAAAGGTTTATCCTTTACCAGACCAGGGTGTGTTGATTGAAAAGTTATTGCTTTTATCTGGGCTTTATTTGAAGTCCTCAAGTATCTTCTGGTGCATTTACTCCCTTTAGATGATTTGTGAGAAAGTTCCCTTTGTTTAGACATGAAAGGAGAGGGTCATTTGTTACTATTATTAATTTGTGTGTGTACATATGTACACCTATATATAAGTGACCGTATATGTGTATGTGTATACACATATGTGTGTATATATATATATATATATATATATACATATATCTTCTCTTCTTCACAGTGTCACAGATTCAGTAAGTTCTGGTAGGGCTCTGTGCTCTGAAACTTCATGTCCAGCATTAAGGGTATAGTGTAAAATATATCTGCATGTCTCTTCTACAATATGACCAGGACAGTGGCATGTTCTTGTTCTTTCATGCTTACAAATATTTACATTGGTTTCATCTTCTGGAGGATTCTGTGTTTGAGTTGGGTGAATTCATTGTTAAAACTAAAACTCAGCTGGTGTGGGTGAGGTTTTCAGTATTGTAAAAGAACTTACTTTCTTTTGTGTGCGAAACTTTGAACCAAAAATTGAATGCAGGTGTGTCCAAACAACATTTTCCATTATCTTGGGCTGAGTTACTGCCTGGGACAAATCATGATATTCCAGTCGCTGAAGCAGGCTGGTGTTAGGCTGGCAAAATGTCTGTTTCTGGCAAATACCCTAGAAATGTTGTAATGTTCACTAGGCAGATTAGTTTTAATAAAATTGTTGAGTGCCTGCTGTTAAACCTGATGCATGTGATAGTGTAACAAGAGTGAAATCTATCCTGATATTTTAAATTTTATCAAGTACGTAGGCACTGGCCCAGTTCTTTGACTGCTTCTTTGGTTGGAGGTTTTATTACAGGAGCTTCATTTGTTACATCACTGTTGAGGGAGTTTGAGATCAGGTGAATTACATGGCCATGAAGATCCAAATGGAAGTCATAGAAAGATAGGTTATTTAAGGATGACAAAATACTGTTGATTAAAAAATTAAACTTCTATGTGGAATGCAGAATGGAATTTGGTTTTTGTTGTTGCTTTTTCTTTTAACAGCATTAGCCTGTTTCTGGGGCAATTTGTTAGCACGTGCTCATTTACACGGTCACTACATAGTCACATTTTTGGCTTAATAATGTGGTTTCTGTTTTGTAGTTGCTTGTTATGACTGCAGGACCCTCTTCAAAGCCAATATTAACTTGCTTTAGCGATTAAAGAGGGAGCAAGAGCAATCTGTTTTTATTTATTAAGACCAAATGGATGAAGTTCTAAGCAACCTAGTCTGAACTCAGCTTGGACTCCATTTTGAGCAGGGATTCAGACTAGAAACATCATAGGATTACTGAAAAATACCACGCACTTCTGAGCTAGTGGAAAGTCTCCTGTAGGGCACAAAGATGGGGCTGTTTAGACCATTTAATCTAGACTATATTGTCTAAGCCTTTAGCTTGGGCTGGAGTTCTGAATCCTTCCTTTTCTTTGCAAAAAGGATGTTAGTGTTCCTTCTGTGTGACAGTGAGAAAAGGTGATCTCACCTGCTGTTTCTAACCTGAACCCTGTCCCTGTCTCCTCCAAGCACCAAACTGTTTGTTTTCTTTGGCGTTATGGAGTTTTAAAGAACTTTCCCTGAACCTCATGCCTTTATGCATACAAAAGGTATTTGAAATGTCTTGCTTTTGACCTGCTAAACTCAGTGTTCCGCTGGGGTTTGCCCGTGACTCAAGCTTTTGTCTTGTGAAGTTATGCTAAAATAGTTTCCAGCATGTGGTGCTTTGAGTTAGCAGAATACTGCTGCTCTTCTGTTTTGTGTTTCTATAGAGAAATATAAGCAAGTTGTGCCCTAGCAGAAGTATAGCTTTATTCTTGTTTTGCTACAGGGAAACTGAGTCCGAATGGTGTTAAGCCATGAGATCCAGAAGGTCAACAAAGGCCTTCAGCTTTGGCCTTCTTGTTCCCAGATTTGTGCTTTATCCACATGTATTTGCAGTTGTTACCTCCCACCTTTGGTTTAATGAGCCTGTCTTTCCATAAAGATTTGCATGCTGTAGCATCCTTGAGACTATCAGTAACACATTGCCTTTACATAGCATTTCACTAGTTATGTTATCTGCTCATTGTGATGCCACAGGTTGAACTGAGAACCCGTTCCTCCTGCTAGACATTTCTAAGCAGGACTGAATTGCTGTTTTTATTAAACTGAAATCTTCTAACCCAGAAATTCATAATGCCATTATTAAGGTATTTCCCTGCTGAATAGGTCAGGGTGTGAATGCAAACTGGGTAGAGCAAAAACTTCTCTCAGAAACAGCAGTATTAGCAGTCTCTGATGATGGCCAGAGAGGGACTTGGAGAAGCAAATGCAAGCACTGTCTCTGCCAGGGCCAGGAACAACACTGTCTGTTCCTACCTCTGCTCCCAATACATCTTTAGGGGCCAACATCTTCAGTGACAACAGTGCTGACCAAAAGTAGATATTTTGGTGTAGTGAGCTAAAAATACAAATACCTCAGGCATGTTGTAGCTCTTGGCTGTATTCTGGGTGGATCGAGTAACAGCTGGTGGATCCCCTGTTGTACTTGGGCAGATGAGGTATCTGAAGATCACAACAACTGAAAGTGTGTTCTACATGGACAAGCGACAGCCTTCTTGACCAAGACTGGCTCTTGAAAGGAGCCCCCTGAGGATGTGCCTGGCAGTTCAAGCACAGACCTGAGCCTGTCCCTGACATGAGTTCTGTCCAGTGACTTTGCAAGCCCTTGTGCTCCTGCAGTCTGAATGTGCACCCTGCAGGCCCCACCAGCAGCCAGAACTACAGGGATGGTCCAAAGCTCTTCCACGAGCAGTTGTGGACATAGGCAGGGGCATGGATGAGGAGACAGCAAGTGATGGGCTCACCAATGCAAAATCTGTGCTTAGGCTTGCAGTGCTGATACCACCAGAGCATACAGGGCTGAAAAACGAGGATATCCCTTCCCCTTTCCCCTCCCTCCCCCCTTTTTTTTTTTTCAAAGTTGACATTGTGAATTTGTTTTTAAATGCACTACAATTAAAGCAAGAACTTATGAAATTTTTGTTCTGAAGATTTTACCCTTTCTGAGGTAGTCAGTATCTTAGTGGCTGGGACACTTGTTTGGGGTTTTGGAAATCCAGGCTGAAGAGCCTGCTCTGAATCATTCAGATCTGTAGCTTACAGCCACTTCTGCTAGTTCTGTCCAAGGCAGATGCCCTAATCCCTTGTCTGAGACTTTCGGTCCCTCAGTCTTGTATTGTGGCTGCTCTGCTTCTATTAAGTGAACATGAATTGAATCAGTCACAGACCCATATGCCCAGGATGGGGGAGCTTGAACCATGCAGAGAGATGTGAGCCTAGGTGCCTGGGGTGCTTCACTCACTTCTGCAGTCAGTGAGAGCTAAGAAACTTGTATAGCATCAGTTTTATTGCAATTTCCAGTGTGTCTATAAGAAGATGAGGGTTTTTTTTTTCTTGGAAGAGTTTCCTGTCTGTTCTATAAGTCTGTGTCTCAAAGGCTGGGCTCAGGGATGATGAAGGGAGCTGAATGCTGGCAAAAGCAAGGACCTGCTGTGAGTTGAGCATATGGATTTAATGGCTGAGCTATGTTGTATTAATTACTTATTCCTCTGTTGCCTCTATTTCTACATTGATTTCAAAGTGCCACTTAAATCCACTTAAAAGTGGATTTGCCTAAAGAATAACTCTACCTAATGTTTCAGCAAACAGCAAGGTCATGTGGGTTGTTTATGTTTTGTTCCTTTTAATAAATACATGCTGACCTATTCACCAGAAGTTAATCTCAAGAAAACACCTCTGAAAGTGATGGAGACACACTGATTTATGCTGTCTAAAGATCTGGTCCACCGTTCTGCCAAGCCTGTTCAAAACTTTTTGCTCATGCTTAGAATCATAGAATCCCAGGTTGGAAGGGGCCTCAAGGATCACCTGGTCCAACCTTTCTTGGCAAAAGCATGGTCTAGACAAGATGACCCCATACCCTGCCCAGCCAAATCTTAGAAGTGTTAAATATTTGGGAACTTACCACTTCTCTGGGGATATTATTCCAATTGCTGACTGTTCTCACAGTGAAATATTTCCCTCTTTTGTCCATTCACAGTCTCCCCAGGAGTGACTTGTACTCCATCACCCCTTGTTTTTTCCATGTAGCTCCTTGTACAAAGAGAGTCTCCCTCTTCTTTTTAGCCACCCTTTAAATACTGAAACATGGTGATAAAGTGTCCCCTAAACCTGCTTTTCTCAAGGCTGAACAAGCTGAGTTCTCTCAGCCTTTCCTTGTGTGGCAGCTTCCCAGTCCTTTGATCATCTTTGTGCCCCCTCTCTGGACCCCCTCTGGCTCGTCCACATCTTTTTTTTGTATAGCAGGGACCAAAGTTGAACACAATAAACCAAAAAAAATCTGCTTCACTTCAGTTCAAACTGGTTAGTTCACCTTAAAAAATTTTAGTTCAGTTTAAGTCTTTCACCTCTCTATAATTTTAGGCAGTACTGAATGGAAACATGCCTTCAGGTTTTAGTATCAAATCTCTTACAGTTTTAAGAAATGTAATAATCATTACACAAAGATGTCCACTTACCACAAAACAAAAACTAATTTGGTGTGCTTATTTGAGCCAAATTATTCTGCTGTAATGGATGCTATAATGTAGCGAATCTGAATAATATTTACCACAAAGTCTTTAATATTTGACATGGATGGTATTGCACCATTCCAGTGATCTTTTGGTTCTGATCCCTGCCTTCCCCAGATGCTGCGAATCAGTGCTGTGTCAAGATTCTTGTATACGACTTCTTGACACCACATGAGTTTTATTACATTGTCAAGTAAAAGGAGGATTCGTGCTGCTTCTCAGTGAATAGTGTTGAGCTGTATTACTGCACTCACTGATAAAAAGAAATTGGTAATTTACTGGGAATGAAATGTCACTATGATAAAAAAATATAAATTATAAAAATTAGATTGCTCTGTCAAGAAATTCAGAGATTAAAGTGCCTATTTGAATATATATATGCGGACCTAATGGATGCAAGGCTATAAATGTAGAGGAGGGAATGATTACAGCAGTAGATTTGTATAGTTATCAATCTATAAGAATCAAACAGCCAAGACATTTTTAAAGGAAAATCAGAATATCATTAAAAGGAGAGTAAGATCTCAGACAAGGTAAATGGTAAAAAGAGGTAAATGGTAAAAAGGTAAAATAAACTGTGATATTTACCAGCTAGAAGGGGGATGCTTATGTTCAAAACTTCAGGCCCCTCCAAAGTTGTTTGGACAGATTTACACCATTTAAAAACATCTCTGTCTGTCTGTCAGAGAGGTCCTCCCAAGTCCCTACAGATAAAATCCATCCTCTTCTTTACATAGCAAATTTCATTGCTTAATTTAGCACTACCAGCAGCTGCCAGGATGGTGCCCAGTCTGTTCTTCTTCACTCCCTTGAGTTTCATACTAGCCTGACTCAGTTGGATCCATTTTTATTACTACTTGCAATTTTGAGTAATGCAAGCAAAGCCATCTATTTCAAACAGCGTTCAAAAAACCCCCTTATTTTTGATATTTTTGTTCATGCGTGGCTTTATTGGAACGATGAGTAGAATTTAGCAGAATAATTTCATGAACAAAAATTGCAAGAGTAAAAACCAGTATCAGAAGTTGAAAGCACAATGAAGAACCTGTGTGAAATCAGAAAATTCTCCTGGGTGATCTGTAAAAGGCTATTTTGAAAAGAATCTATTTCTGAATGTCAGCTTTGTGAAAGATACAAGGCAGGATGAAAAGGAGATTGCCTTCAGGAAAACGGACATCTGACTTTCAAAACATATAATCAGTCACATTTAATAAAAAGGTAACTAGTATATGTGTGTATCTTTGTGTCAAATAACAGAAGACAAAGTTTTAATGTATGTAAGACTGAAGAGAAAAAAAGGCCATTGTATCGTAAGTCATGAGAAAAATGAGTAGAAGAACATCTCAGCAGTCTATGACACTGTTCCATCACAAGCAACTCTATTGATAACAAGCTACAAGTTTTCAGACCCCACGCCAAAAAGAAATGTATGCCGCAAAAGCCTGTGGATTGTATCATTGTAATGGAATGTAAGCAAAAGTACGTTGGGGCACCTATTGGCCTTTCAGCATTACTTGGAGAAAAGAAACATATTATCAAGTATTGTGTTTTGTTGATTCGCTTTCAAAAATATTATGTTCGAGTGAAAGCAGTGAGTACAAAGCAGCCACAGGAAATCACACCATCATGATGAGCACTATGGTTACCTCCACAGTGAGCACGAGGCACTGGGCAATTCAGGGTATAAAGCATGAATGTTAGTAGGGACATCCAACAGTATGGATGTAAGGATGTTCTGTGGGCTGTGCAGGAAGCTCTTCGCATTTTTAATTTGGGTTTTCATAGTGGTGGGACATATTGTCCTTTTATCTGCGTTTATTTCTTCCTAAGGTGCTTATCATGAGTTCTGGTACATGTACAGTCAACTCACTGTGATATGAAATGCTTTTGAAAGTCTTCTCAAGACTCGCGGACAGACATAACAGTAGAGTTATTCTTCTGAGTTCTTCAGAATTCCTTGCTGTGTATATATATGTGTGTGCATATATATATATCTCTGTCTCATGCAGGTGAAAATAATGTTGTGACTCATATGTAAGTATGAGGACCTACGTGATGTCTAAAGTTTCAAGGAGTATAAGTGAGCATGCTGAACTGAACAGCAGAACACCATTATCGTTCCTATTCAGTGTTGGAAACCTGGTCGTAACCATAACCATAGATACCCATGCTGCCTTGCTTTGTTCGTTGTGTGTTTCCCCAGACAACTGTACTTCAGAGATGCTGGACAGAGCTGGGTTGGAGTTAATGCTGGTTTGAGTGCAGAGTAACATCAGCGTTTCTAAGAGATGTCAGGCTGAGAGAGCTGGGGATGGTTGTTCAGCCTGGAGAAGAGAAGGCTCTGGGGAGACCTTATTGTGGCCTTTCAGTACTTAAAATGGTCCTATAAGAAAGATGGGGTCAGACTTTTTTGCAGGGCCTGTTGCAACAGGGCAAGGGGTAATGGTTTCAAACTAAAGAAGGGGAGATTCAGGTTAGACACGAGGAAGAAATTTTTTACAGTGAGGGTGGTGAAACACTGGCACAAGTTGCCCAGAGAGGTGTTAGATGCCCCATCCCTGGAGACATTCAAGGCCAGACTGGACGGGGTTCTGAGCAACCTGATCTAGTTGAAGATGTCCCTGCTTATTGTGGTAGGGTTGGACTAGATGGCCTTTGAAGGTCCCTTCCAACCCAAACAATTCTATGATTCTATGATCATTAGTAAATCACCATAATATATTCATTCCCATAGTTCAGCTAGGCTCTTTCATTAATATTAGGAACAACTATTGTCAAGCTTCCCAGCCTGAATTTAAATATGAGAGTAACACAAAAAGAATCAGTTTCATATATGGTTTGGAAACCTGAGGTTATTAGTTCTTTCTAGGCACTGCAGTACCACTTCAATACTTGCACAATTACTAGTATAAAAGAATTCACTTTCCAGCACCATATGAAGCAGAGAAGACACTTTATTCCCCAGAAGGAAAGAAAGCTGAAGATGGTTTTGCTGTCTTAATGGCGCTTGGGTACAGGGCGAGGTGTGGGTTGTTGGCTGCGGGGTCTTGGCCCCAGCAGCGAGGATGTGGGTTTCTGCAAGCTGGCTGGGCAGGATTCACTCCAGGTCATCACTGTCACCTCTGATGTGGCCTCTGTCTGGCTTCTGTCTTCTTTTGAGACAGTTAGCAGAAATGCACAGCCTTTTCTCTCTGGCTGCACTTTTTCGGGCTGACGTGTTGAATTTTAAACAAGCTATCTGGCTCTTCCTCCAGTTGACAATGGAGGGAGTATTTGCTGCTTGACTATTGATGTTGTATTCTTAAAATGGAATAGAAATAATTACAGTATCCCAAATTTCAAAATACATCCTGTCTAGTATGCCCTGTGAGGCACTTCCTCATTCTCAGTAGAAAAAACTGAACCTCTGATCATAGTTTAGTGCATTTAATGAAGATGCGTTTCTTTCTCAGGAGAAGTTTCCATGTGGCACTTGCGGGTTAGAGAGACAAAAGAGGAAATTATTGGTAAAACTCCTGCTGCATTCTGATTTTCTTTCTTTCCTTCCCCAAATATTTGAGAACAATTCATGGGATGAAAAGATGCACTTATTTTTTTCTATCGTCTGTAAGTTCTTCCATATTAGACAACAGAAAGGTAACATATTTCAGATATGTACCCATGTTCACATCTGCACATGTTGTTTAAAAAAAAAAAAGAAAAGGCAAAGATGGCATAGTGAGGTATGGACCATAATGCACAGACTTTTTACACTTCGTAAGAGTACTAGTATTGTCAATTCACTCTGTTGTTACAGTACTGGGAAACAAATCCAGTTGGAATTGTGCTGTGCCGGGAGCAGAACAAAAGGTCTCTGCCCCAAAGAGATTCAAGTCTTCTACTTTGTCTTGCTTGCTTGAAAAACCCAGCCAGGGTTTTCCATGCTTTGCCTTGGAGATGTTCCTGCTTTCAGGAGAGAAGGCTGCTGGCAGAGGGGAGGACAGGGTCAGCCTGGGCAGCTGCTTTTGATGCCGAAGCAGGGTGGAGTTGTTAAACTTCAAGTGCTGGGAGAAGAGGAGGTGGTTTGGGACAATAGTCTCACGGTAGCCAAGGCACATGAAAATTAGCATTTTGGTTAATGGGCAGGCACGATGATCTAAGCTAGAGAAACTGTTCAAAACAAGAGGTAAAATTTCCTGAACAACAAAACTAAACCAAGTAAAAACTTGTTTCAGGTACCAGTTGTTTTCCTGTACTATGCATCTTAGTCTATCACTACCCCTTGGAAAGACTAGATTTCTTTAAAACCCCACTTCACCCTTCTTACCCTAGCTGTAAAGATGGTGTAGTCTGATCTCAACTGGTTGTGAAACCTGGACAAAGAAGCATATATCTCCATCACTACCAGTGGTTGAGATGGAGTTACACTGGGTCAGGATGTGCCCTGTAGCTGCAGGGGCATGGGAGGAAGATTGCAGGCTGCTCTCCATCAATATGCAGATTTCCCAGGAGCACTAACTGTACCCTGGCCTTTGTCCGGATGCTGAGCTCAGGGCTAAGCTACAGACTGCTTGTGATTAAACGTCCAAGGTCATGCACAGCAAAAGCAAGCAGTGCAGATTTTGAAACACAAGGTTGATCATGCACGGGGACAAAATCATCGAAGAAAACGATAGAGTAAATTGTCAGGTCCTGATGTTGGAGAGTGATGGCTTGTGGGAAGCTCACCCAGCTCAAGGGACTGTGTGGGTGATGCTGCCAACATGGGGGCTCTTGCCAGAGGGAAGGGGACAGGGGACAGCATGGACACCAGTCCATCTGCAGTTTTTTTCTTCCCAAACTCAGGTGGCTATGGACCCACCGCTTCCGGTTCTACCTGTATTCAAGTAGGCAAGATCCAGAATTATTCTCTTAGTTATTGCCATTCCATGAGTATTTATGCAATGTCCCCATGTACAGAGTGGTATTGAGCTGTGCCTGAAACTGGCCAGCTGAGTCGAAAATAACCTCTACCTCAGATGGAAATGGATAGAAACTGAAAAATAATAATGAAAAATAAGAAAGGCTACGAAAGCCTAGACACATATTTGAGAAGCACTGGTGTGTTTGATGTCACACAGCAGTATGCACTGGCCACATCAGTACTGTGTGTACAGCACTTGTTTGTGATGGCTCAGCTTTCCTGGGCTTTTTCATAGGTCCATAAAGGATATAAGCTACTTGTTAGCTAACAAAACATGCTGTGTAGTTTAATTAGCTTCCTTAGGAGGGAAAATCTCCATGGATTTAAATTACGAGAGGACTCATGTATTTAAACAAATTCTGCAAACACAAAGCACATTTTGGGCTTGTCTCCCGACTTCCAGTTGCTTTTGTCCCTCTTACCAGCGCTCTGTGCTGCCTCCCTGTGTTTAATAGTGTGAAGGGAACAATGCTTTCACCTATAGTGGTTTGTTGTTTATGTTGTTGTGGGGCTTTTTTTCTTTTTTTAACCAGGGTTCTTGACTGCAGTTAGCAGAAGCCTCCACCTTTCTGCCCCACCACCCTCAATTTCTGTGTCCTCCAGGAGCTGATCCTCCTCCATGGGAACCCTTTCCTGAAAATCCCACTCAGTTCTTTAACATCTGGCACCAAACTATGGTTAACTGCTTTTTCAGCAGTTAAATCCAAAGTTGCCTGCCTCAGGAGACTTGGAAAAAGCAGAGAAAGCATCTGTTAATTTGTCTTGGGCTGTATTGCTGCACCTTTGTGGCAAACTGTTTCTTGATTATGAAATGCAATATCAAATCTCTCCACACACAGTGTAGGGACCATGGAACCCAGAGAGGTGTGTCCATCGCCCATCATCCTCTTTTCGTGATTTGTGTCAAAAACCACTCTTCAGTGTTGCTTCATTATAAACTGGCATCTGCTTCCAGAGGAAGGTTTCAGAAGATGTTTTTTTTTCTCTGATGGATGGTTAAAAGTTTATTTCTTGGAGCATTCACTAGTACAGACACCTGGTTCCAGTTTCAGTGTTTCTCTTTGAAATAGTTAATACCTAAATGTCTGATTGCATACTGCAGAAATAAGAGTTATCTATGGATCACTGACAAACTGAATATTTTGTAGAAACCTGGATAAATGTAGGATAGGATAAAATTTAGAAATAATTTCTGTGGGAATGACAGAAATCCCGATTCTGTGCAGTTCCCAGATCATTAAGGGAAAACAGGTTTTCACAACTGTAAATTAATATGTATGAATGGTGAGGTGCTGAACAAGCAAAAATCCAATTGAAGCTCTTCACACAGGGCTTCCAACAGCAGCCAGAAGCTGAGGGCATCCCCCACCTGAAGAACTTCTGCTGGCAGAGGTCTTAATTCTGACTGTCAGAGAGGTACGGAACAGTCCAGTTAAATGCTGGTCAAATCATTACAATCCTTGAATCCGACTTTTCCTGTCACACGGTCATGTGATTTAATTTTACTTGTTGATTAATGCCTAAATTTTTCAACTGAACTCAAGTATCTCTCTTCTGAAAAGTTATCCTTTCCACAGTTAAGATCCAACACATTGTGAGCTGCCTTGTTCCATCAATCAGTGTAAAAAGGAACTTTCTCCTTTCTTTTAGCCTGAATTTAGTTAGATTAATCTTGTTGACACTGAATTTTTTTAATGCCTATCTGATAGATTGGGTTCACCTGTAAATATATGTGTTTTTCCTCATAAGCCTAGAAAGTTTCTTACAAATCAGGTTTAGACAAAGTTCTGAATACAGTTTGTAGATTGAACTGCATCCGCCTAAAGCTATAGGGTGGATTTACTAGATCACAAATTATTATTTTTCAGTATTTTTGCTAATTAACAAAATTATTTGAAATGTGGGTAGAAGTGGTAAAATCCTGTTTCATGGTCTCCTTCAGTGCTATGTAATAGAAATGTCTGCAATCTATTTTGACTTGAGGTGTACATTCTCACCTGTCCCAGACCTGCCTGTCTCTATTAGTGTAGTATTTTCTGCGTTCTTTGCAGCTTTAGTGGCTCCTTCAAGTCGGGTACTCAGTGATGGCAAAGAGTGTGAGTCTTTTCCCCCATACAAAGCGCAGTATGGAGGAACAGGAGGGTTACCCATGGTACCCTGAGCTGGGAACCTCTGAGGCAGTGAAACAGCCTGGGGAAGGTACAGGATGACTCACCATATGGCTGCACAGCTCCCTGGTCCTTTACAGCACCTGCACATGTCGCCCTAGGTTTGCTTTTTAACATAATCACCATGGTATTGCTAATGGTGCGCTGGTTTAAGTAGGTACAGCTAAGCGACCAAACTGCCCATTGCATGCATCGCATAACATCCACACAGGATGGTGATGCTTTGGGCCCAATTCTGCTTTCAGAGCAGCCTTACAGGGGATAAAAACTTTAAAATTTTAACCCCCTGCCATCCTCACATCCTCTCTCATCCTTCTTTCTTATTCTTTGGCTTAATACAGGAGATAATCATGTTCTTGATGAGCCTGTGCTGCGGAAAAGGTGGTCAAGTTTTCTCTCTCCGTGACACACAAAGAGAGCACCCTGCTCTTGCAGGAGAAAAGAAAGAAGTGCTGCTTTCACATGCCCCTGCTGTCACATCTGCAGTGCCACCTCTCCAAGGCAAACTCAGTCCTTTAATCTAGGACTAAGTGGTAAATTGATGCAGAGGGCCATGAAGCAAGCTTGCAAATTAGTCTGCTTAAAAGGTTGTGCTTTACATATTTGAAGATAATTGGACCATCATGACTAATTCATAGAATGGTAACATGTCGACATCCCAGTCAATCCTCACCTTCTATCCTTAGATTAAATAGAACAGTCCACTTCCCCACCTCCTTTCTAGCCTAATGGATGTGATCACGAAACATATATATATATATATATATATTTTAACATAAAAGAGTCTTTCCCGATTCTGCATTATAAAGGCACAAATAAGGCAATGGGCATCAAGAAGAGGCTTACTGTTATTTATGTGTCCTTGTATGAGATGCCAAGGGCATCATTCCTATTGCATCTCAGCCTTGTTCAGCAATGAAGTAAAAAAAAAATGAATGCCACAGCTGCTTCTGCTGTGGACAGTGCAGCAATGATATTTGCAGGGAGAAGACTTCTGTTATTCATACATTGGCTTCATCTAATTGATGTCAGCACTCTTGTAAATGGATATCTATCTTGCATAGCTCTGTTTCCATGACAGTAGCCAACCGAGGACCGTGCTGCAATGGGAATAATAAGGTAGCCTTTCCATATGGAGCACCTTGATGCCCACAGCTATTCCCAGAGAATTTCTTTCAGATTCCTAATAATTAGCCCTTCTGTGCAGATCCAGAAATGAATAGTGAAAAAAAACCCTATAAAAACGTCCTGCTGTAAGAAAGAATTAGAAAGTAATTTTCTTGTCCCTCTTTGATGCTTCTCTATAGGCTGATCCTTAAGTGTGATACAGAGCCTTCAATACCATGAAAATCAGTGGAAAATTGGAAAGAGGAAAGGAAGCAAAATAGCAAGAACCTGAAGTTTCTATGCCTTCAGGGCAAATAAGCAGTTTTTCTAGTAATCATTGGTATTAGATAAGCAGTGCATGATACAAAATATCAGTGACCTTCTTTCCTGTCATATTTTTAATCGTTCTGTCATGTCCTAGAAGGACTGTGTGTTCAGCTATATGAACTGACTGAAATGCAAGTTAACAATGGTGGAACAGTTTTGTCTTCATTTGCTGAGTTAGTGGACTGACTGATATGCTACAAGTCTTACCCTCTGTCACCCTTTGGTTTGTTTCACACTTGCTAACACTCTTGTACAAGCTGTCTCTGTGAAAGAGGTGTTCCCTTGTATTGAGTGGGAATTTACAGACCTGGGCACTAGCATGGGAAAACAAAAGAGACAGAAAACTCTCTTTCCCTCCCCCCACACCTCCCTTTTTTTTCTTGTTCTTTTAAGCAGTCAAGAACAATCTAATACAACAACAAAAATAGGCTGAAGAAAGGATTTTTCAGAAACTGGATCCACTCAGGCAAGTTCTGAAGGCGGGAAGATGTACGCAAATATTGGTTTTCCAGCCTGAAAGCTAAGAATGGAGAGAAACATATGAGCTGACAAAAAATCTTACTTGAGAGCATCTAGGTTAAATTTCGAATGTACTCAGCAAACATCATAACTGTTAAAAACTGTCCCCTCCAGCTTTCAGCTGATCCGTAATATCTTGGCAGATGCATGTTAAGCAAGTAGGGTGAAGTTTTCTTTTGCTTCTCTTCCCATTTTTCTGTTTATACTGTTTTCTCCCTCACCTCTGTGGATGTACAAACAGACTTGCTGCCCACCTGGCTCCTGAACACAATACATTTCCACAATAAACAATTCAAACCTGTGTAGTAACCTCTGGATGAGCCAGGAGGATCAGGTCTATGTCTGGGCACCATGTTCCATAAAAACTTCACCATTCCAGGCCAAGCTCTGCCGGCTCCCCGCTGCCAGCCTGTCCTCTCCCTGTGCTGTAGGACAGCATGAGCTGAGGCCGATAGAGAGCCCTTATTGTGTGCCCTGCCCGCCTTTCGGACCCAGTAAAGCTCCCTGCTCCTGCCATAGCTCCCTCCTATTAAATACATTAATGTTTGCTTTATGGGGATATAGCAGAAGATTTGGCAAGGAGATTAGTTAAATGTAAATACGCTCCAGTGACTTGCACCTGTCTGTAGAAAAAGCACATACATCACACTAATTGTTTTACTGACCTTGTGGGCTTGACGAGTAGAACCTCTGTGTTAGATAACATAGGCCTGTGAGAAACTCTAGGCAGCTGATCACTGTGTCTGAGATTCCTGTTTTGTTGTGAGAAAGAGCGGGAGGCTGCGCCTGCCTGAAGCCTTGAAATACAGGTGAGCTCAGCAGGCCCAGGGATCTTCCAGCAGGGCTGAACTTACCAGCCCCTGTGTCCCCGCTGGTGTCACCTCTGCCTGGGAGCTCAGGTGTGTCTTTGGAGATCCCCCAGTAGAGAGGTAACTAAAATAAAACTTGCTCTTTGCAATGCATTCGTGGCCTCTGGCTCTTCTTGCAACATGCCTGCGTATTGTGTACACGGTTGCTCAGTCTTTGTTGCATCTCTTAAGGCTCTGTGCTGCAATATCTCTGACGTCCGCACATCACTTCCAGCTGTTCCAATTGATCTGTTTCCTCCTGCTGTTGCTTTTAATATTTATTCTTCCCCTCAGCCTAGCCACAGCTTTTTCAGCTTTAATACATCTGTTTCTCCCAAGCCAGGTCTTGTCTGATCTCCTTTACTCTAATTATCTCAATTATTTCCTCTCTCATTTTCAAAAAAACTTATCTCCACCTCCTTTCTCTGTGCCTGGTTTGAGGTCCCCCTGCCCAGTTCCTGGCACTTCTTGCAGTTCCAACCTGCTGCCTGTAGCACAGATGGTTCATAGAATGTCCTGAGTTTGAAGGGATGCACCAGGATCATTGAGTACAACTCCTGTCCCTGCATAGGACAACCCCGAAATTCACACCGTGTGTCTGAGGGCATTGTCCAAATGCTTCTTGAACACTGCCAGGCTTGGAGCTGTGACTGCCTCCCTGGGGAGCCTGTTCCAGTGCTCCACCACCCTCTGGGAGAAGAACCTTTTCCTAATGTCCAACCTAAACCTCCCCTTGCACATCTTCCTGCCATTCCTTTGCGTTATGTCAATGGTCACCAGAGAGAAGAATTTGGCGCCTGCCCCTTGTCCTTCCCTTGTAAAGAAACTGTAGACCGCAATGAGATCTCCCCTCTTCTCCAGACTGAGCAAACCAATGCTCCTCTCTGATCCCCGAAGTTACCAAGGCATCTGGCTTGCAAATCTGGAAATATGGCCAGATCCTGCATCCTGCTCACACAGGCACAGGCAGCCTTGACCAGGCTGCACAAAGCTGCGGTTAAGGGGCCTGGAGCTGCATGAGGAAAGGGTTTAGGAATAGGTGGGCAAGTGGGTGTCCCCTGCACCGCACTCCCTGTGGACACTGCAGAAGGTAAGGAAAGCCTTCAGTGTGTTTTTGAGCAGTCAGGCACAGGGCAGGTTATCACTTATGACCGTGTGAAATGAAAGGAAATCAGTCCCTGAGGGGCAGCCTTGTAAACATACATATTTCTTTAAATAAAGAGTTTGTGTTATTAGAGCAAGTGATGCTATAGGTAGGAACTGATGGGCTCGTTGCCATGGGAACTGCTCTTTCTACTTGAATAGCAAAATCAATAATTGCCTAAAACCTCCACTGTGTGTTTGGAGTTTCGTCTCTTTTTGTCATGTAGGTTTTGGGAGAGAGGATATGATGGATTCTGCAAGGAAACAAGATCCCTATGGATGCTTTGAGCTGTTCCCTGCCCATCTCAGGCCCTGCGAGGTGATATATTAATGCCATACTTTAATTTAAGTTGATAGAGGCATTATCCTGCTATGCTGAAGGCCTAATCCTGTAACCCTTACGTTTATTTTAGGGGAGAAAGGCCCCTGTTCCTAGCATGGTAACTAAAATACCAGTAGGACTACCAGCACTGGTCAAAATCACTGGCATCAGTAAAGACTATGTAGTCTGACCACAATGTGAGGAATGTAGGGGCTGCTGAGTTTGACACAGATGGTCACAGTAAGTACCTATAATTTTGAATCCCTCCCTATGGAGGAATCTCTTTGGGAATTGGTCAAACAGGCTCTTCCCTGTCACAGCTTCCAGAGCTGGACGCATGGCTCCTTCATGTCCTGGTGACCACCTGGGAGCTGGCATTGCTTGGTCACCACACTGCCAAAATAAGGTATTGCTCCAAATACGTCATGCATTTTTCTTTTTGCTTCCACCTCTTACACACTCTGGTCAGGAGTGTAATAATTCACAGCGTTAACGCATCCATAACCAGCTTTTTACCGGTAATGAAGCTAATGCCCCACTGAGATGAACAGAGGTGATTCATGCTGCTCTGAACTGCTGGGTTCACTTGTTTACAAACACAAACCACTGATGTGAATGCTCAGTTACATCCCAGTTTGTGAGTTAGATTTTTCTCATCATGAATTTCCTTTCTGATTATTTTTTGGGGGGAAGACTTAAAGGATTCCATATAATTTCTGTGCATGTTTTATGTATTTGTGCTAGCAACATGAATAGATGGATGCATTGATTTATATGTAAATATTTGTATTTAGCAATTTGATGTATTCAGCAAATGATTTAATGATGACAGGCTATAGTTCATGAACATTCCCTCCCTCAGCTACTTTCAGTAGTGCTGATCTTTAACACCTGGGAGCCCCAGGGATCTCTGCAGTTTACCAATATGAGAATAAACAAGAAAAATACTTGGAAGAGAACTTTGTCTTCCTTCCTATCATAACTGTCTTGTTTATACTGTTGTTTTGGGGATTTGCTGGCTTGCAACATCTCATACATGGGCTATTTACATTCTCAAAATAACTTTTTTTTTTTCTTCCAAGGAAGAATAGATTTTATTTTTTATATATTATGTTAGGGAGTTTGAGGAAGGCAGATGTCAAGGCCTGGAGTCCCGTTAGGGCCAGCAGATGCAACCAATGCAAACATAAGTACAAAGATAAGGAGACCACTAAAAATGGCAGCAAATAGGATCATCACATATTTTCAGACTGGTTGTTTTTCCAAGGCATGGCATGGGCATGTGAACACCTGTTATGAGCCATCACTTAATGTCTTAGTTGATACTGGTCCCAATTTTACCCTACAAATTCAATGCAGTTTGGTCTGACCATTTATTTGGAGTCTACAATTGTAGGACACTGCTAGTGAATCTATCAGGAGTTTGTTTCCAACTTCTTAAATTAGTTAAGCTCGGCCAGTTTTGTACATTTGAAGTTTGTTATCTTCAAAGCACTAAGGTCAGAAAAATGGCCTCAGACTGAGCAGGGAATAGTGGTATTGTATAGTATCAAAATACGCCTCTCCACTTATTTTACAGTGTTGGGGGGATTCATTAGGTTCATGAACTGGAAAAGCTTGCAAATTGGAGTTTATCTTCAAGCAGGCTAATTAGTCGTAGTTTTAAGTAATTTAGGGGGTTGGTGCACTCGTGACTGGAAGCTGGGTCCTCATCTGCTGCACAACCTGCTGAAGGCTGTTTGAACTCTATGTGAGACAAGCCTTTCTGTGGCATGAGCCACAGAAAGCCAACTGAGCTGGCATAAATCTGTGTCAGGAGAATCTTTAAAAGCCTTATAAAGTAAGTGACAACTTTAAAAGATCTTTCTTATTCTGAGTTAGCAAAACTAGTCCAGGAATCTGCTTTTTCCAGATCACTGAATAGAAGCCTTTTTTTTTTTTTTTTTTGGAGTGGGCTGGGGGGTGAGTTTAGGGGTTTTTAGCTTACTAGGTTTATTCATAGGATTATTTCATAAAGAATTTGAGTTATTTCCATTGCTTTGTTCTTCCATTCCCACTCAATGAAAATGTTGTATCCTGTCTCCAGTTTCTTTCTGGGAGCAGCAGGAGTCCTTTGGTGCCCCCTCCAATGTCTGGCTTCATATTCAGTAGTCCACATTCATTATTTCACTTTGTCTGACAATGCTGTTAGTTGAAACATCTCCTGTTGCTCTTAGTGATTAAAGCTGTTTTTCAAAGATTAGTTAAGTTTCCAGAAAGTGAATGTTGAGGAGTCTCAAATGTGTGGGAGCCTAATTGATTTTTTTTCTTTTTTTGGAGAATAAAATTATATCACTCCATCTAAGATGCAATTCAGTGTAATGCACAGACAAAATAAACAGGGATTTGTAATTAGGATGCACCAGCCATGAAAATAATGAGTCATGGTAATTGTTGTTATTTTAAAAAAGAGAACACCCCAGTCTGCAAGAAGCTGGAGCTCTCAAAGTGCAGATCTCCACCTTCTTCCAGTTCCCCATGCCCACCTGGATCCAGGATCTCCTGGAGTTAGGAGATCTTGGTTCTCTCTTCCTGGGAGAAAGGCCAAGGCCAAAAGCCACGCTGAAGAGATGATAGCAGAACCTGAGACCTGGTCTGATCCTGTCTGACAGCTGACCAGGATCTCTGTGTACAAAGCTGTTTCCTTGCACTTCTCCTCCAGGGTATGGGGGTGCCTCAGCACCACTGGCAGAGATGTCGCCTTGTGTGCTGGATGTGGAGGTTTAAACATTCCTTCCTCTCCACATTTTGGAAGACTGAGCAAGGAATATTTCTTTTCTGATTTTTTTTCTCTGGTTTTCCAGCAAGAATAGCTTTCCTTTTTTTGGCCACAGTGAAGCTTTGCTGGCATGTTCCCCCATCCACACTCTTTGGAGTGCATCTTTTTTGTCGTCACAGAAGCTGTCAATTTTGCCAGAAAAACAAACCATCTGACACAAAAGGCGTAAAGCTGACGCGAAGCAAGCAATGGTCTGTACTCCCAGATAACTGGGAGTAATTGAGGCTTTGATGGATGAACTCTGTTACTCCAGTCATTCGCTGCTGAACCTTTGCACCTACTTGAAATTCATAGAAATTCCTGTTATTGAGCCTGTTTACTGTGTAGATGATGAATATGGGCCTGGCTTGCTGCAAAACACTTTTGCAGTTTCCCTTATACTTTATTTTACTGAAGATCTCCCCTCTTCATTGTCTTGATGGTTGGCAAAGAGCCAGTTGCTGGAGCAGGCTTCGTTTCTGGGGGCCATCAGCTTTTATTTTCCTCTTACATGCTGCATTCTCCATGCCTGCGCACTGGAAAGCTGTGTTATAGCCTCTAAATCAAGATGATTACTATCCCTGCTACTGAGAAGAGTTGCTACCAAGCTTGCCAGTACATTGCTGTAAATTAGAGAAACTCCCATCTGAATTTCTGGAGAGAATCAAGCTAAGATAATGAGAGAACTGGGCAAGACAATCAAGGAAATCAGAAGTATGTTGGCCTGGGAAGTCAGCAGTTTAAATAATTCTTTTTATTGTATAACAGCACCAACATACAATATCAATATCTGGTAGAATAACAGCATTTTTCTTGGATATATGCTTCAGATTTGCATATTGCAGCATTTATCAGTATAGAAATGGAATTATGTGTTTGCAGAATAGTCTGCAGAAGTTTGCTCCACTGCAGTCTTACAGTGGGAAACAGGAAAGAACTCAATGCTACGGAGGGCTGATAAGATCCCATGCAGATGTGAAGTAAACGCATAACTACATGAAACCATCATATATTTAGGACTGTCTGAACCTTGACATGCCTCTACATACACAGCAAAATCAGGGTTCAGACAAAGCTGATAGTATCCAATCAAGGTCAGCTTGTTTTCCCTTATTCGTATTTTTGCTTACAGAGATGATACAGAGGAACTCTAGTGACTATATACCATGCAGTAGCACAGTTTAAGGGTAGGAGTTTTCCTAATTTCTGCTAACAGTATCTGTGATAAAAAGCTTTGAGGAAACAAGGAATAAATTATGTGGGAAGTCACAGTGTAGCATCCTGTGGACTCCAAGTCCAAAATAAATTTGCTCTTCTCTAACACATAGACTGTGCTTAATGGCATTTTTCAGCTTACTTGATAGACAAGGCAATGACTCCAGTGAGGGCAAAATATTATCACCTTCTATAAAGTGATAATCTTTCATGTCTTATCGCGTTTATAGAGTGCATCAGCCCCTGCTCCCTGGAAGAGCGTGTAGTGAAGCATTTCTATGGACTTGCCCTGTTCTTGCACTCTGCCTTAAGCACTAGTTGGAGAAAACACACTTTGGAGCTGGGTCACCTTTGGTCCCATGCAGTACAGCCATTCTTATGTCTTCCCTTCCATCTCCTGACCTAGAGATGTGGGGACAACTGCTTACAGTCTGAGTCAGTACATAAATCAGGACTTTCTACAGCCGCAGGTCTGAGCCTCTACTATTGCAAGCCACCACATTGCATAATTCCCACCATTAATGAATTCAGATCCACTTTAGAGGATTAGTATTTTTCAAGTGGTTTGGATTTTATGTGCAAAGATACAGTACTCCTAGAGGAAAACTTCAGCAACTCAGAGGCAAAGGGGAAATCAGAGGCTGGAGATATCTGCAGCGTACTTCATCCCCAGTGAGCTGTGCATGGTTGCAGCCCTCACTGTTGCTGATTTATAGAATATTTATAGACTATATAAAGGCTGTAAATTTGAAAATGTGATAGTTCAAATTATTTGGCCTCTCTAATTTATTTTGGATGCTGCTTCAAAACCTCAATGCTCAAGTTCCCAAGGTAGATTTATTCCTGGCCAGTTTATACTCCTGTGCTCTTCTACCAAGGGCAGCTCTGTGCTTCTGACCCATTGTTCATTGCCCTTCTCTATCCAGAGGGCAGATGTGTGTTCACTCAGTCCTGTGTCACAGCTAGAACAAACTAAGCTCTTAGCTGGCAATTATAAAACAGATCCCTCTTCCCCACTCTTCCTAGGATCCAGCTGAGAAGTGTCTGATTCACTGTAGCATTTAAGTACATGATCTAGTACTTTCTATTTTCCATCATTCCTCCCTTTCAGGGTTGTCTAGTTTTTCTTGGACAATTCTTACTGTCCTCTTTGCTAACAGTGAGTTCCCACTTTGAAATCTTGGTAGGAACTGTGCTAACGACATCATCTAATTAATGGAAACACTAATGAATATGAATAGAAAAGTTGAAAAGATTCAACTGTGATGAATTCTGCTTATAATCTTCCTCTGGCCTGATGAAACCTTTCTTCAGCCCAGCTGGTTGCCGTCACTTTAAGCACTTGAAATTTCCTGCATTAATTCTCAGTTTATGTAATAATCCTTTGTAGTGGTTTAACAACGTTCCAATAGATACAATTTACCACATTTGCCTTTGTCGAGAAAATAAGTTTTTCATCAAAGATAGACAAAAGTCTAGTCTGACATAACTGGTATTGGGTAAATATATGCTAAATGTAGTCACCTTTTATGTCTTTACTGACTCTTTTCTTCCTAGCTTTGTTCTGAACACTTGCATGCTGGTGAGGCCAGACTGTTAAATCTACAAGGTTGCCCTCAAATCTCTTTTCCTCTCTTTCTTAAGCCATTAATTGTGTTTGCTCTTCTTCCATGTACTGCTGCACAGCCCCCTACAATGGAGGTCGGCTGTGCTTCTTTTGCCCCTCTAACACAATTGTCCTGGATGGAAATGGGCAAAACAATCTCAGCTTAGATTTTTGGATGGCATCTAGACCTTCCTTAATCTTTTGAGCCTCTAAACCCCATCCTTCCTTTTAGCAGGAAAAATGGTCTGTCCTCCTTCCCTGTGGGGACCCTTTCCCACAGGCTTCTCCCCTGGCTTCAGGTGGAAACTATTTTTCCCTTGGATGTATGGAAATATCAAGCCTTTTGCATTTCAAAGACTGAGCTGTTCAGTCTAGCAGACTTGCATTTCCAGAAGTTCTCCTTATTTCTTAATCTGTGCCTTTGTAAGGAACTTCCATTTGTCACTTTGATTCTTTAAAGATAATCAAATCAGGATTTCTCCATCCCAGACGACTTTCTACAAGCAACTCTTTCTTAGTCCCTTCATTAGGTGCCAAAACCAACTTCAAAATAGTGACAACTCTTGTTGACTGTTGTCCATCAGCTCTCGCATCCAAAAACCCATGTCTGAGATGACTCATGCACAGAACAAAGTTTTCACTGTTATGGCGAGCCCAACAGAAAGGCTTGATCTTTGCAGGCACTCTAGTTCTTTGGCAGGAGGGTGTCACTCTAATGACCTGGCAATTATGTCAGCTAAAATTATCATAAAGCACTGCAAGTAGCTGATTGTTGTCTGTACCAAGTATCAGAGGGTTTAGTCCAGAGCCAAGTGTCTCAGGTTGAGGACAGGAAATAAGGCCAATTCAGTGATGACATCAATCATGTTAATAGTGATGAGTAAACAAAATGTCAGAGCTTCTTGGCCAGGCTCCTGGGGCTAAGTAACACCAGTGGCTAAACTAACTCGAGGATGTGGGAATAGTGAAATAGCATTATGCTAATTTAGGAGAGTCAATAACACTAACTGAAGTCTAGGATGACTCATTGAATTCGTCAGATTAGGGCAATTTGCTGATGTGATTATATTTTGATTCATTATAATTTTGTCTTGGAACATTTAATTTCGTGTATTTATTTAATTCTGTATTGCAACTGAATCTCTTATCTTGCAAATACCTAGCCTAGATTCATAGGCGTTTGGAAGAAAGAGGCTGTGATTTTTAGGTATGACTTGGAAATGTAGATATGCTGGCTACATGTTCCAAAATGCTTCCGTGATCAAGGACAAAAAGTCCTGCTCACTGGATTTTTATTGGGGTGGGTGGTTGTTGAGAACTCCCAAAAAATACTCTGCACTACTCTTGGTGACATTAGTACCTGTCAAATGCCTGGCCCTGTGGCCAGCTCCAGAAACACCATTCTTTGACATCCTGTGCAGGGAGACATGCCTATGTGTGTACTGCTACAAGTCAAATTATACTCATCCTAACCTCCTAAACTTGCAGGTAAACTACTGATGTGATGCTGGTCCTACAGGGCTGCTGAGCCTGGATGACTTGGGGTTTGGATGGGACCTGTTGGCCGTGTCTAGGTACTGGCTCCTGCTCCATTTCCCATTCTCACTTTGGTTTTGGCAGCACCACTTTTGGGTTACTCTTGACAATCAGCAACTTTAGTGCCATTTGCAAAGTACCTTATGTTGCACAAAGGGATGTATCGGCTTCAGTCCAAGGAAAGAGCACTTAGAAGATCAGCTCCAGCTGCCTTTTGGGAAACAGACACGTCTTGATTTCAGAGCTTGGGACCCTTGGGAGGGAGGGAGGAAAGGAAGGATAACCTGGAGCTTTTACTGTCCCCTCCTGGATGGCAGAGTCATGATGCCGTGCAGAGGACTGGACACACAGTCAGGAGAAAGAGCTGGTCCCTCACCATCAGAGAGCCTGTGTCAAGGGGAAATGCAGTGCATAAAAGAGAGTGGATAATGCAAAATGTAAGGTTTACAAGTGTTTTGTTTTTTTTTTTTTTTTCCCCCCCACCTGGAGACTCTTGAAATAAAATCCGATGTTCATTGGCTTGAAAGGGTGTATCACTGCAGGGCGCTGTACAGCTAAAGCATCGTATACCCTTGAAATAAAATTTTGCACAAAGGCAGCTTGCCTGGATGATTTTTAGATCTCCCCCAGTTCAGAAAACTCTTGTAGTTGTTTTCTGTTTGCATTTCCAGCACTCCAGGTCTAGTCTTTGTTTTGATATCACGACAGCAGTTGCTCAAAGCTGCACGCAGCCTTCAGCCAAAAACTCCATTATTTTGGCACCTGTTGGTCCCTAAAATCTGTGGGTTTGGCTCAGGGAGCCTTCATTTCAACCTATGTATATAAAGTTTGTCATCAGTTTAGTCATGGAAACGTCATCCACATATCTGCTGGATCCTGCATGTGACCAGTGTTACAGCCCTATATCTGGTCCTTTTTATCTGCCGAGCAGTTTTTCTGCCATTAATGTAACTGAATGTTCAGGAGTGTGAATGAAAAATTTTCTTTTATTCTGGGGTTTGCTTTGACTGAAGCTGCAGTTTCAGAGAGCTGCTAATTGAGATCTTTTGACCATTCTTCATAGAGAAGGCATTAAACATAGGAGTCTTATTTTAAAGAACTTTGATTTTTTTTATTATTATTAATTTCAAAACTTGTGAAGAAATCTGATTCCTAGAAAGGACATACTAAAAACTGGTTTTCAAAATCATTCAGTTACCTTTCAAAGTATTTCAGACTTTGGTACCTGAAAATTGGAGGTGTGCAAAATAATTAATGACTTCCGGTATTCTGTTCTGTGTCCCCTTTGCCTTTTCTTTCATAGGATAATATTTGATGCACAGAGCATGAGAGTTTTATAATGGATGCTTAAAATCAGGGCGTTTTTCAACCTGATGTGAAAATTGCACTGAACGATCCAGATCTAAATTGATGCCACTGGGTTGTGGTTTCTCTTAGGAGTATTTTTATCCTCGTACAAAAAGAAAGTTTCTACTGGAAAGAAAGATCAAATAACCCTAAATCCTAGCTTCAGAGTATTTAAAGTCTGTGTCTGATATTCACCAGATATGCCTCTCTGTAGCACTCACGATGATTTTAGCCTTGGAAAAGGAAAGGCTGGTGCCTGCATGTGTGTCCTTCCTACCCCTGCTGCGTATCTGGAAAGGTGTGTGTGCTCCCTGCCTGGCCATGTCCCAGCAAGGGGCAAATCTCTTGATTAAAATGCCATCCCCTCTTGTGCTTCTGGATAGTGTGTTACAGATTCGGTAAGACACTGACAATCTAATCAGATGTTCTTCTGCCTCTCGGAGAGAAGCTCTTCTCTGAAGTGCTGTGAGGCAATGGTATTGGGAATCCAGCATCGCGGGTGAGTGGGCATGGGCCCTTCTGCTGTGAAATTACTGTGAACACTTGTGTCAGGTCACAGAAGGTGACTTCAGCTGCTTCATCACTCCAGTATCCTCTCCAACCCCTTCACTGGGAATGGGAGTAGTACCTGGGTGTATTTGACTTGAGACCATCCACTCCTCTCTTCTAGAAGAGCTGTTGCCAGCAGTATTTTCCCTTGACTTACTGAAGCACCCTCATTTTATAGTGCTGCATATTTATGTGACTGTTAAGAGCAGTAAAAACTGTTTTGAAGTGCACCGTTCCCCAGCAATTGCTGTCCTATGGCTGTGCCCCTGGGCAACATCCCCGTGACCATGCTGCCTTGGTAGGGATTGCTCATGCAAAGAGATGCTTTCCTGTGTCTTCCCCAGGATTTTCTGTCCTCTGAAAGGGTTATGGCAAGCTCTTCTCTGGTATCCTTCCAGAAGGAGTCGCTAAGAGTCAGCTGCTTATTCTCTTAACATATCAGGTGTTTGCGTTGTCTGTCTTTTAAATTCACTTACCAAGAGAGGATGTGTTTCAGTCTCACCCTAATACTTACGCAGACATACATTAATATTAACCATCAAGGGAACCTCTTACCAGTACTCATGTACTTAGTTGTAATGTCCTATCAACCTTACTTTGATTTTTCTTGCTTCTCCTCACAGCTTGCTGGCTTTTGCCTCCCAGGCTCCTGAAGATTTCTTCCTTGTTTACAGATTTAATTTTGGTTGGTTTCTTTCTCCTGTATCATGCCTTATGAAAGCAAACAAGCATTTTGGAGGTTACTCAGCATCACTTTTTGACATATCTCCAAGCTAGTCTTGGAGAGTCAGTCTTTATCTGCTTTGCAGTTTTTGATCAGACTATTCATCATGAAGTTATTAGTTTCAAATTACCTTCCTCCCTGCTTTCCAGGTACTCTTATTTTTTAGTACAGAGTTCTCCACTCCTTGTTTTTGCCTGCAGGCACAATGTTTTATTGCATCTGTGAGCTCTGACTTCTCAGTTTTTCTCCCACTTGTCAGATTTATGTTCTGAAATTTCAGCTACTGACACCACTTTACTTGGCAGAATCTAACGATGCTTCTTGAAGGTTTATGTATCTGTGGATTTTGTTTAGCTATGTAACCAATACTGAGAAATAGCTTAGAAAAAGTAACCGTATTCTTAATGACAAACCTTTCTAGCTGATGATGCATACATTTTTGATATGACACTGAATTTTTATGTATTAACTGGTCAAAAAATAGTCCCTGCATACTAGAAATCAGCTAACATATCCCTCCAATAATGAAATGAATCATAAATAGGTGACATAATTTAATTCTGTGCATGACAGGTATTGTAAGGCATTTCTAGGATGTTATGGACAGATGTTGTCTCCTGAATTTTGCTACCTGCAATGTTGATGTTTATTTCTGAGCAAGTCTTGTTTGACTTCATTTCTAGTCAATGGAAAGCAGTGAGTACTTCAGAGGATTCAAGCTCTCTACCATGCAGACATCTCAGATGTGCCGAGGGTTGGGGCACCAAAGTCTCTTATTGCTTTGCTGGTCATAAGGTGCATCCTCAGATGCTTGCTCAGACGTAGAAATCCATCAAATGGAAGTGTAAATAACAGAGACAAACCCTGCCCTGAATGTCTCTTTAAAACAACATCATAAGTCTCCTCTAAATTTTCATTAAACTCCTCCCAGACAGCATCATGCTCTCCACTGGTCAGTAGGTTAATGCAGGGTTGTCCCTCACACAGTCTCCTATGAGTGCCACACAGAAGGTTATTGAATTGGCTGAGGAGGACTTGATGGCATTTCTTCAGGCACAAGATGATGTCAGGTGCTCCTCACACGTTTAGCTAATGTGTGAGGTTAATTCAGCCTCTCTGGGCTTTGACAGAGTCAAGACAGTAAAAGGGGATTCTTCAGAAGGCAAGTCAGCATATTACAGACCAGCCTCTAGCCCTTTTATGCAGCAGCAGAGTTCAAATACAGTTGCACTTGTTTGAGAGAAGTATTTATCAGAGTCTTACTGATGGAACTATAGACCACATTGGCCTTACCTTGACATTAGAGAGCCAAACCAAGGTCATAGGAAAATACAATGAGAACTCCACAAAAGAAGCAGATTGAGTTAGAGATTTCCCAGCAGGATGGACAGCTAAATGAGACTGATCACAAATAACCAAACAGGTACCTTTGCTTTATATGCTGTAGGATAGCTTTATTTTAGTAGAACAGATAATAAAAGAACAGCCTCACTCCTAGGTGCATTTCTGCATTGCTGCATGTGAGGATTTTCTTCTGTAGACAGCCCCAGTTCTTCACAGAGAGTTTAGTCGGACTTCCGAGTTCATTGCATTTAATTTCTCTTTTAGTATTTATACAATTTGTGTCCATACATTGTGCGTTACATATATTGCATTTATTGTTTACTGATACATTAGGAAGAATAGTTCAGATTTTGAATCAAGTGTACTAGTTGTTTGCCTTTTGTCTTTTTAAGGTTGTGAAAAGGTGTTTTACTCCTGCTGGGAGGGTTGTTCGTTGAAAATCTCTTGAAATTGTGCATGAAGGTTGGCAGAAGGAACTGACCCTGTTTTGGCATGACATGGTCCATAAAAAACCTCCTCTTCCTTCGCTGACCGTGGCAGGGACGGAGCCCTAGGTTATTATTAACCTTGCTGATCTTTGTGAATAACACCAAGCAGATGAAATAACTCTTAGTTCATTTACTCACTGTTTGGCTAAGATGGGCTTAGCTAGGCAGCAGGTTGTCTAGTGGTTGTGTGTGCCAGGCATGGCAGCCTGGGCGGTGGGGGACAGGCCAGATGGGGGCACCGTTCCTTCCCAGCAGCTGTGATGCTTCCCTGTCACTTCCTTGTGTCCTGATAGGTGGCCTTTGTGGGTGGGATGTTGGCAGGAATCAGCTTTGGTACAGAAGAGCTGATACTGGTACCCTCTGTTGCCCATTGAGATGCTGGCTGTACTCTACTAGTTCTCTGTGGTGTGGGTGGTAGATCTTCAGTGGCCGGGGTTCCAGAAGCGCTCCCGTTCATATGGTGGAACATCTCACCTCCACCACTCACAGTCCTTGCATATCTGTCAGTGATGTCCCAAGGCCAGGGTGAAGCTCAAAGGAGAGATTTTTCACTTTTACTTTGTTATTTAAATAGCACACTAAGATACACGCTGTCTCAATCTAATCAGTATTAATGACTAGACTTTATTAATGATTTCACAACACATGGCAAGAAAATGTGCTTCAGTGGCATATTTTCTTCTCCATATGACAGAATAACAAGTCCATTCAGGAGCATATCAATTGGTCTATCTTGGCTAATCAATATGAGTCTTCCATCTGTCCTGTTAACACTGCATAAAGGAAGCAAGCAAATGAAACTGATTTTTATACACCAATTCTGCTGCCATGCCTCAGGCCTGAAAAGGTTACATCTTATTTCACTAAGACCAAAGTTTTTGGCTATATACAGAATTGAAACAGCTGATTTCATTGCATGATTCAAAGTGCATCCACCAGCGACATGTTCTTCACTGCTTAGTTCCATAGACATGACACATATGCTTCAAACCTTCAATAACAATCATGTTTACTGCAAACAAGTCAAACATTCACCAGCAACACATAAATAAGAGTAATAGCAGCAGATGTCCAAACAAAACCAGTACTGTGCTATCCAAGTTTCGACTTGGCACACAGCTTAGACAAGCTATTCGCAGTTAAAGGTTATTGCATCTATAAAAGCTACATTAAAACAGTGAAATAAATCTACCTGGCTCCGATTTTGCCACCTTGGATACTACTGCTCTAACTTTGTATTAATTCTTCCAAAGTTTATCATCCTTTAAAGTAGATTTCCAGTACGGTAGCTCAAGTTGCATAATTCTTAACATGACTTTTCTCATCTTCTAGTTAGTTTTGTTGCTTGGCTATTTCCCCATGAGTGTATCAGTTACAGGGTCCCCCAGTATGTCTTTTTGAAGCTGAGTCTTGCTGGAGGTTTCCTTCCTAGGTTTCCAAAGTACAGAGCTCAAAGAGTTTTGAAAAGGCTTCAAATACACAACCTTTCCTGAGAAAGTGTTTAACATGCAAGTAAAATGCATGTCTAGACTGTCTTGTCAGTATTAGATTTGGACATCTGTCTTTGCACTAGACAGATTTCAGTGACAGCATGAGGCAAATAGTCATGCAGCTTTTCTGATCTTCAAATTTCTATGTGATGTGGTCATAGGATATGATTTATGATCATCTCTTACAGGCAGGTAGGGTGACCCAAGCCACTTTTCACTAAACGTGGTGACAAGCAAAGAGGCAGGGAGGACTGCTGGGAGAAAGTGTAGAAGGACTTAGGAAAGAGAAAATCCTAAGGGCAAATGTTTGAGAGTGCCAAATTGGGAGAAGCTTCAACTGCAATTTCACTGATGTTGTAGATTGAGTTATTAATAAAATCAAGGTTGACACTCAACTGTTCTTAAAGCACCACAAATAAGCTTGGCTGCAGGGCCTTCAGTATTGTTACACGGATTTATATGGAGAATAAGACTTTATTTCCAAGTCTCCATACTGTATTGAGGGCTGTAGAGTAGCTCCATCTATTTGCAGTGTATTTGTTGGTGCAATAAATACAAGGGGGAATTCTTTTGGCTTTTGTTCAGATGGCTGATTGTTTTGGTTTACCAGCTATTTTACAACATTCTGTTCACAGCTGCTCTTAAAGACATGAGTGGATGTTCATATCACTTCTGCTAGGATTACCCTCATGGTATTCCTCTGAAGCCCTTGGCAAAGATTTTAGCTCACAGTAGGATTCTTTTTTTTTTATTATTTTTTTATTTTTTTATTTTAACGGAGTAGTGAATGTGTGAGACATTAAGAGGCCGAGCCCGATTCCAGCGGTGTTTAACTCTCCTGACAGTAGCTATGTTATACTTGATTTTGACAGATGCCATTGGAGTAAGGTATAAAGATGACATGAGCCCAAAATCAGATCCAAAATCTTAGTTCTTCTGTTGTGTATCCTTACAGGCTTTTTTTAGCAGTCTTGTTCTTACACACACTCAAAAAGATTTACCATCTATTTGGTTGATTTTTATTCAACCTCAACATTTTCTGTAGAAAAATATCATGAAACATAATTTTACCTTTTCAAACACAACTTCTAGTATAAGCTGTAACTGTTGGACTAGAGACACTCTGAGGGTTGGTAAAAACAGTCAACTTATTGCTTTAGCTCACTGGCAGAGAAGCTGTCTAGAAAAAGACGCAGAGAAGGAACATAGCCTGCCTACGACTTTACTGCGACCATAACTCATGCCTATTCAATGTACTAATCTTGATTCCAGAAACATCACTGCCCCTCGGTGCTGCATTGCTGGCAAAGGCGTGCCTTCTAGAGAATGCAGACCTTTGATTTAGGAGGAAATAAATCCCAGCTCCAACTCGGACCCATTTGTAGCCCACAGAGAAAAGTATTGTCTTTCCCGCTGCATTTAACTTATCATTTCTTCAGTACCAGAAAAGAAGTCTTGCTGTGAATCCCTGTTTGCTGTGAAGAAATCACTATCAGTAGGGATTTACTGTTTCAGCACAGAGCTCTATTCCCTCCTCTCCCCCACTGGTTTATGTCTAAAACATAAGAAAAAAATATGATAGATACACGTTGTGCAAAATACAGAATGTAGCAATAAGTTCTCTCTTGCAGGGTAGCTCAAGAAATTTCCCCTGCAATCGTTTTCTACTCATGCACTGCATGTATTCACTCACCTCTTTCCTCTCTCTCTCTTGTTTTTTTCCCAATGAATGCAGCTGCTTGTTCTGTTGTCTCCAATTTTATTGTTTAAAACTAGAACAGATGGTGATATGTCTATTAAATACTAAACTGTGCCATGCACAAATCATTATCACAGCTGAATTGGCTCCTTGTAAGAGTGGTTTTATCCTTTGAAATAGATTAAAGGATTCTGAAGAAATTCACTGCGCAGCTGGATGCCTGTGATGGGCTGAATGGACGACACTCCACTTTTGGCCAAAAATACAGTGTGTGGGGACAACTAGTGTCCTTTCCTATAGTAGAAGATTTACCCCAGGTTTCTGCATCCTCTGAGGCAATGTAGAGTTGCAGCACGGGCTGGGAGCTGAGCAGGGCTCCATGCTGGAGAACTGCCTATGGGATATGGGGTAAAAGCCCTGCCAGCTACTGAGCTGCTTCCACAGTGGGTTTGCATGGACCAATTGATCAGAGTTGCATGAAGATGCTGCTGCAGTAACCATGTTTTCTTCTATTTAACACAATTTTCCAGGAGTCCCTCTGCATGGGTTTGAAGAGCTCAAGGTCTTTGGGGCAACAATTATTTTATCTCTTAAATTTAGGATACACATTGGCTGGGTCAATGTGCCCCAGTTTCTTCTCTTGGTCTCTTATTGCTGCAACAAAATTAATAAGAGGGCTGGTTGTAAAAAGGCACAGGAGCTGCGGCCCTCTGAATGATTCATTACAAAACAGGATTCAATGAGCCTGAGTTTGACTTCTTGAACTACAATTGCCTCACCATCCATTATCTCCTTTAAAGTAAAATGAAGACATATTCAAAGTACAGGACTGTACTTTTATTTAATAAACATTGCCAAAAGGAATCTCTTTTAAACAGAGAGATTCAAAATCTTCTGTTCCTTTTCTTTCCTCAATAAAATTAATTTTGCTCTCGAGATATTTTAAATGTCTTTTCCGTGCTTATCAAGTGTAACCATACAGTAAAATGAACACAACTGGAGAGCTTCATGCTGATGACGCTCTGTGTGGAAACATGTTTTTTCTGGACTTATACTCTGTGATGGAGATGAGATGAGATATCAGACAAGGGCTCTTCTTATATCACAATCCAGCACCTCCCAGTTCAAATAGCTCAAAATACTTCTTTAAACACAGGCCGCACTGAGGGCTCATTTCCATTCTCTTATTCTTGTGATCTCTGCTGAAGCATCAGCCAAGCTGTGCTGTGTGTCCTGGGTAAATGTGGAAAGATTTCTACTTGACCCAGAGCAGAAGTGTAATATTTAGCTGCATGGCTTTTTCAGGAGCTGACCAGCAGAATGGAGACTATGGCTGCTCCCTCCACTGCTGACCATTTTTTCAGATTTTTTGAAAGCTTCATTGAATTTTCATGAGTTTGAAAATCTTCGTACTGGGCCAATAATGCAGGTGTTCCATAGCCAAAACAAATGAAACTACACTTCATTGCATCGCTGACTCGGCTGTCTCCCAAAGCAATCTTCTACTGGTTCCCACCAAACACTTCTGTTAGCCATAAACCCATGCTTTCGATCTGCTAGAAAATGGCATGCTCTTGGATTACAATGGAAGTGGAACAAAAAAGCTCTTAAGGCTGAGCAAAAAATCAGTTGTGTGTGTGTTTTATAGAAATGTGTAGTTCATAGACAAGAAAGCAGCACTAGATCATACAGGTATCATAGTAGCATATACTTCTCCACTACTCGTTATTTTAATTGCCCTAGTAATTCGCACATCAAAGGGACCAGATCAACCTCCAACTGTGGACCTGAGCAACAGAGTAGATTGTGATGTGACTTGCCAGATCCAGAAATATGTACTTGGAAATCTATGTATATCCAAGGGAATGTAATACTGGCAAGCACTTTGGGATTTTTGCTTCTCAGCCTAGTATATGGCTTCACCAGCTCTGCATCCCTATCCTAATTTCTGTCTAGGTCAAACAAATAAAGGCTGTACTTAGTCTGAAAAATCTATGACTTGAAGAATTTTGGACTGACTCTTAAAAAAAATCAGTTGTGCTGTTTAGTTCCTAGATTTTGAAGCTGAGATGTAAGTGTGGATTGATTGGTTGGCAGCTTGACTTCCTTGTGTATTTGATGAAATTTAGCAAGCAATAGTAAACCTTCCTTTTCCTCGCTTCTTTATTGCACAGTAAATTACATTTCTCTCCAAAATGAGAACTCTCCTTTTATTTTCTCCTTTATATTTCTCTTTGTCACCCCTCTTACAGATGGAAGGTCACGCCAGCTCCCACATGGTTGATTTTGTTCGCTGCTTTAAAGAGGGCATGTGCACAAGCAAAGAGCCAGGGGAAGAGTCTTCAGCCTCAGCAACTTGTTAGCTCTCTCCTTCGTATACTCTACACGTGCATGTTAGTAAACCATGTTTTCCATTGTTTGCAGATACAGGCTCATCATCATTGGAGTATATGCAGTGGTAAGAAAGTTTTTTCATGGGGTGTAGAGAAGATAAAATAGCCATAGAAATTTATTGATACAACTCTTTGGGAGGTCAAAAATGAAAGAAATTAGAAGCATATTGTCTTCTTGACAATTCCATCCTTCTAGAAGTAACATCACCGATTTCACTATTTTGTTGGTAATGGTTAACAAATGTTTCTCAAATTAGAATCATGAGCCAAACTCTTCTCATTCTAAACACTTCTACTAGGTAGGCAAACTCTAAACAAAATTAGAGCCTGGCAGTACAGATCTTGTTATCGAAGCTCTTGATAGTCACTTGCAAATGTCACAGGAATAAATTGCATTATCTATTAATTAATGGCAGCTCCACAGATAGTTTAAGCTAAACAGACTGTTTAATTCTTTTTTTTTGTAACCAGAAATCCTTCTCTGCAGGTGAATGATTTTTTTTTCACCCTCTAAGCTTTTCTCATTAGATTTTTCTTTAGTGTTGGAGGCTAAAATCTCAGTGAGCCATTTGCTCAGCAGAGAAATTCCTGAGATAATACCATTGTTTGAGGTGTGTCTGTGTTCCTAGTCTTGCTGAAGAAATGAGGTGTTAGTGAAGGCCTCCTAAAGCCCAAAAAATCAGTACCTACAGCCACAGCAGGAACTGTGGCTGCATCCATGTAGCCCCATCCACTCTTCTGCATGGGCCACCTTTAGCACTCAGTAGGTGGTATGAGCATATAAATAATAAATCTTAGAATAAATGTGCCATGGTGCATCAAAGCCCCCTGTACACACTGTGCTCCAGTGTGCTTAACTAAGACGTGCATTCATTGCAGAAAGACAGCCTGGAGGAGGGTTTCTTAGGTGCCATTATGGCAAGAATCACAGAATGTTAGGGATTGGAAGGGACCTTGACAGGCCTCAGGTACACTGAGGTAAGACAGTACTCATCATGGAGGAGAAGACAGCCCTTTCCCTGACAAGTCTGCAGCATGAGTGGACATGGGTGTTAAGTGGAAACACTGCCTTCACAAAGAGCGTTGAGTGGGTTAGTAACAGAGCTGGGGGTAGGATTAGGACTTCATGCCATCTCTTAAATGGTGGATAACACCACTTGTGTCGCTGTGATGAAAATTGTTGTTCTTCTCTAATGCCCAGGGAGGGAAACCCAACCTTTCTTGCTTACCCACGGGAGTAAGGATCTGGGATGGGGACCTCTTACCCAGGGTATCTGGAGGCTGTCCACCCCAGTTTGGAAGCTTACACTTGCTCTTTATCCTTTTTTTCTCTGATAATTGGCAGGCTGCCTGAAGCCATGCTTAAATATAATACAAGTGTTTAAATTGGCTGGGCTTTGTTCATGCTTAAAATCTGTCTGTAAGGGACAGGAGTTTTCCCATGGCATTACATCTAATCACGTCACTCCTTTCATGTTTCGACAGTAACCTATCACTATGCCAGTCTCCTCTATTTTGCTGGTTTAAATGAAGGAATGATCAGCCCAGGGCACCACTTCTCAAAGTCACATTCATGTTTAAAATGTCTCATTGGCCTAATATACTATAGAACATATCCAGACCATAAAAATGACAGAATCCTGGAGCATCAGAAGGAGCAGTGCACAGCAAAGACCTGTAGTTGGGTGGGATGTAGATCAGATTCAGTCCTATGTGACTATTTTGTCCCTAAAGTGTCCTGTAGATGCCTTTGTTTTTTACATTTAAGGAACTGAAATACAAAGGCTTTCCTCTGGCCTGTAGTAAGCATCCTCTCAAACCTCTTGATCCAAATAACCAATTCACTTACTCATGTTTGAATGGGAGAGAGGCTTCAAGATTCAGGGAATGTGGTTATGCTTTGATTTGTTTTATTTTATATTTTTTTCTTATAGTAGACAGCATGCAACAGATTATGGAAAATCTATTTTTTTCCTAAATGCAGGAAAGAGTTCAGTTATTTGTATTTCTGAATGACTTTGTCCCCAGAGGCTCTGCATTGTTGCTGACTGAAAGCCCACATATTTGTCAAAAACTGCCATTTCTGAAGGCTGAGCTCAGCTGGGAGTAGATGATTCTATACTTGGCAATTAGTAAGTACCACTTTGTTGTTTCCCTCAACACCTGGAAGCTGAATTTTTACATGGAAAGTCTGAATTGATCAACAAACTTGTACATGGAACCCAGGAAACATTAATGAAAAACACAATGGCTCCCACATCCTTAGCTGCCTTCTGAGAAGTGAAGATAGGACATTCCTCAAACAATGATACTCTAGTTCATGCAGCAATCCGCAATGGTCATTTTTTAAAAATTCTGCTACAGAAAAGGGCATTTTAAAACTATTCTATTTCCTGATGAAGCTTTTGCAAGAAAAGCCTGTAAACTGGCAGCTGATATTTTTCGAGCAAGTAACTGTAAGAGTACATCAGTGTCTGCTTCTGAGTAAGAGTAGGCAAGTTCAAAAACACAGTGATGTAACCCATGTTAATGTAAATAATTATGTGTACTGACCATGAATGAAACCTTGCTTGTGTCATCATCCATGAGACCTCAGCCAATAACTTTATAGGGCCAGGACTTAAGCTCAGAGATTTATGGGTTTTACTCTTAAAGAGTTTTGCATCTGGAAGTCCCTTTTATTGCATGCAGGTGGTAAAACTGTATGTGAGACTCCTAAACTGAAAGCTTAACTGGTAAGAAAGTGTGGCAGTTGCACTTTCCCTGCTGAGAACTGGTGTGGTAGTTGCGCATCCCCCGCTGAGAACTGGAGCCTTCAATGGGGCAGTTAATAGCCCTTTTGTGGGACCCAGAGTTGGTTGACAGGGTCGTTAGCAGAAGAGGGGCCCAGATAAGCTGAGAAGTTTCTGGAATGTCCACAGCCAGATCTGATCAGACTATAAAACAGGAATCCAGCTGAAGATTCCTTTTGTGTTGTCTTCTCGGAGCAGAGGGTCTGCTGAGCTGGAGCCCTCCCCTTAGACAGGAACACCATCCAAGGAAACTGCCCGGAACTGGGAGCGCCTCACCTCTTCGTTTGTGTGAGTGATAATTTACTGGATATATCCCTAAATAAGTCCTTGCCTAACCAAGTGAGTGTTAGTCCTTGCCTAACCCAGGTAAGATATAGTTTACCCTGAAGTCAGAGGGCTCTGATTTGTTTCTTGTATGTGCATGTATGCTGTGGATCCTCAGTATTCTCATTTTGCTGCACCCCAATAATCTCCTTAACTGATATCCAAACCTTTATGTTATGTTGTCGGAGTGCTAACTAATTGTATAAACACTGTTTCTAGTCTGTTTATTGGCTGTACTTTTCCAAACAGAATAAAGTCTGGTTTGGAACTTGTTGTCTGCCTAAAATTGACTTTGGGGTGCCTCCGTGACAGAAAGTTTCTGTGGATGTAGGTGTGGAGAAAGCAGTTGATAAGATGAGGATATTACCTATTTTACAGGCTGGCTTAACTCAAGATAGGGCTCAAAATCCAGCATGACTGTACTTGATCTCAGAGCCTGAGTTCAACCATTGAAGTCTGCATCGATGTGGTCATTAAGCTATGGAAAGATACAGTGACATATGGGAGATTTTGGATTGTCTCTTTGAAAAATATTGTTATGATTAGGAGTGTTTGTGAAAACATTGAGAGTTGTAGGCTTCATCAAAGACGCGCCCTTATAGCAAGACTTGCTGTAGAGCTGAGAGTGAGCAGCATTAGTAGGGATGGTTACCAACAGCTGTGAAGAAAGTAGCTTCCTTAGGAAAAGGTCCTTAAGGTGCCTGAAAATGTTTATGCCTTTATTTCCTTGAAATGTGCTAATAATGTCTGAAAAAGAAAGGTCTCTTCTGCTGTAGTTACACAAAGTCCAGCCTTCACTATAAAAAAAATACCTTTATGCCAACAGCACTATTGATTCCTCTGGGAATGGCGCTGAAGTCTCCATGGGGAAGGGAGATTGCTGACCCAAAACAACAAAAAAAAAGAGTGGATCTTTTCTCAGTCAAGTTTCATACTTGTATCCTCTCGGTTCCTTGATTAGTCAAAATCTCCAGGGAAAACTGAATGATTTGCCTTCAGTTTCTATGGGAAAGGTCCCTCCGTCCTCCTACAGACTCCTCTTTGCCCTCCTCCCCAAAATGCAAAAGTAAAATATCTCATGTTCCCAGGCCAACATAAAGCATAAGGAAGAAAACCAGGCACAAATACAGGTTTTCCCTTTTCAATGACCTTTAATCTGCTTGTTTGAGTTGTGGGAAGCAACTTATAAAAATCTGGAAAGAGTGTCCGTTTTGTCACAATATTTTTTAGATGACAGATGGCTTACTCTCTTGGACTATTTCTGAAATATGTGATATTTTTAATGTGTAAATTCACTCTTATTCTTCACTCAAGAGTTAAACTCACAGATGAGATCTTTATTTCTACTTTGTACATGTCTTACATTGCACCACTGGTATTTAAAATGCTTGAAGAGAGGAACAGAAGCATTTCCCAGGCAGCTGGATATTTTTCTTATTTCTTATCTGAAAATGACAAACCCTGGCCAGGTCAAAGATCATTTGAATCTGTCTTTTAAATTGAGTATCTTCACACACACACAGTCAGGATTTTGTGTCCAGTTAGGAGAGGGCGATAGGAAAGATTCAGAACCTTCTGGCTGTATCAAAGCAGGGAAGGGCAGCTAGAGCAGCCACGTGATCTGGCTGCAAAAGAGACATGCAATCCAGATTCAGAGACATTTTTGTTTTTAATCGATATTTTTTGCTTTGGAAAAAGAAGCTTTACAAACCTGATCAAAAGTTTGTTGAGATCAGCAGAAGCCTGCGAAGTACTGATAGCTGCCCAGTCCTGCGGCACGGCACCAGCTCCCACAGGGACACTGCTGAGACAGGCAGGGCACCGGATTTTTTTCCTAGCTCTTCCTCTGAAAAATGCCTCACAATCACCAAATGTTGCTGATGTGGGTCCACGGGAGCGCAAACAGCCCAGCAAGGAGAGCAGGGAAGTGATTTGTCTGAAGAGGAATGCAGAGGTGGCAGAAGCCTGGGGAGGTTGACATTGTGCATCAGGATGAATGTAACCCCATGGCTGCATACAGGGACTTGTCCCCACCACAACCAGCTGCCTATGTCCCTCTCCCAATGGGGAAGATGCTGAATGTCCCGTAGGAGCATCTCTAAACATGTACCTATGGTGCAGTTACATGTCCTGCACCTGCTCTCAGTGGCATTTGAGATAACCCCATCTGAGTTTTCCAAGGTTTGGATTGAGATTCTTTCTCCTCTTTCACCTTACATTATTTTTCTTTAGTTTCTCCACTCTCTTAGGCACTGTGAATATCCTTGTTTGATTTAGCTGCTTTGTCCATTTGTCTTCTCCAATTTCTTTCACGGTGCTGTCAGACGAAAAATAATTCTGGGCAAGAAGTACACCTGTCTGATGTGTTGAAGGAGCAGCCCTGATTGCATGTGGCACTGCAGCACAGTGTAAGATAATTGCTAGAGGCAGATCTTCTGTATTGTACATACATTCATGATCCTAAATCTGTAAGTGCCTGTAATGATAAAGGAAGCAAATTTCAATGAGAACTGATATTTTTCCTCTTTTGGTCAGGAAGGCAATTGACTGGCGTGCCAATCATGCCTGCAACCTTCATCTCTTATGAATATGTCCCCAACCTTCAGAGAGATTTGGGGCCCCTATGACTGCTCTCTGTACAGTTAGTTTAAAATGTGCAATTACTTCCACATCTTCCAAAATATTCAGTGCTAAACTGTCAGTTAAAATAAAAGTCTAGATTCAAATAGATTTAAGAAGGTATATGCATGCACAGGGTCACCTCATCAGTCATATCAATCACCACTTGTGTTTCGTGCAGACCAAGTCTCAGACAGCAAACCTACTGTACATCCCATGTTGTTGGCTGAACTAAACCAATATGAGTTTTGTTTCAACTAAAGTCTGTATGCACTTAGCTCACCAACATGTCCAGAAGCTCCCAAGTGACCAGATGGCCTTACCTAAGTAATTACAGCTAGGCTGCAGATGATGGCCTCATGGGCCCTCTTACCCTCACTGGAAGGTAGAAGCCTGTGTATTATCATGAACCACAGACCTGGCAAAGGTGGGTTACGGTAGCTTGGGTGACAACCAGTGATTTTTCAGAGATGGCCTAATGTAGATAGGCTTGGTAGAAGAGTTAAAGGTAGTAATTACACCAGTGCTTATGCTGGTGAGGGAGAAGGGGAAAACACTGATGGGCAGCTGAAGAAATTGGGATATAGCTAGTATATTTTCTCACATCAGCTTCAGCCAGTGTAGAGTATGTGGCCACATCCTTGCTTTAATAGATTATCTGTGGTTGTGTTTTCACTTACCATGGCTCAGCTCAAACTAGGCACAGAAATATCTGTAAGATTACACCCAAGAGACAGCAAAATAGACTGTGCCTAAGGCACAGTGAAAGCAGTCTGAGATTACATTTTTAGGTGTTGTCCTTCAAACATCTCCTCTTCAGTTAAAAATGTGTTGAAGTTAAGACCAGGGCTTGGCTCTGGTCAGCATTTAGGTAATAAGTTCCCTTCCTTTACCTTTTACCTTTATTACCTTTCACCTTTACCTTTTACCTTTTTTACCTTTTACCTTCCTACCTTTACCTTCCTATTACCTTCCTTTCAGGTAATAAGTTTCCTGTAGGTGAAATGTTATGTAATTTTAGTATGGGACTCGTACTGATCCATATGTGTGCTTGTGACTGTTACTGTGTGCATACAGGCTGTGTAAGTCTAGATAGTTTAGCTTGTGCTCAAAAACCCCAAAATACCTTAAAATGCCATGATGTTACATAGAAAAATATTTCAAACTCAAATCGGAGGGGCTGAGGTTGAGATTAGCCAAACCCACATCCTTGGCCCTCCACGCAATCCTGCCTAGGCTGAAAAGAGCAGCTAAACTCAGTGCTTCAGCTGTAGCATCTCCTAGCCAAGCTTAAGTCATGTGAAAGTTGATTTAGAAGCCACGTTCATATAAATAAACTAGAGAGGATGGACACCTAGTGCTTTTGGCCCCTGCTACTTGTCGAAGGCTCAGTGTGCTCTCTGCCACATGTATGTTGTTGGTGACCTCCAAGACCTCAATATAAAAAGCAGTATAATTCTAGTAACAAGAAATATAGAAGAAGGATTCTTTCATGTCCAGAAAATAAATTTAAAGCTGCTTAGGTTTTATTTCCCTTTGGTGGACTGTTGGTCCCATGTTGCTGAAGAGCATGTATTCAGCTCATAGTCCATAGGTGTACCATGTGATAGCCTCTCAATCCCAGTTTCCACGTGCCTCTGACTTAGGAAAAATCTGTTGCCTTCTCAAGGGTTTTGGAAGCAATCCTGACCTCCTCCTCATGTCCCAGGTTCAGGTGGCTCTGTAAAGGGAACGGGAAACACTCAGAAGTGCTGAGAAACAAGATCAACACAGGCCTGTCAAGCATCTCAGCTATTATCAGCTTAATTTTTAAGAGTTTAAATTCTCAGGTTAAAATTTTAATTGAGCACTTGATCACTTGTGCAACTCTCTCAGTAATTTATTTGCCTTTTGAGAGAAGAAGAAAGGAGAAAATTTTCCCTTCAATGACATTCTTCCTACCCAAGTATTGATAATAGGGTTTAATAATTTCTTGTCTTAAACTGTGGTGCATTGTTGCAGCTAAACTACTATCATATTTCATGCCTGAACCAGTTCTGCATCAGTGATGGATGGAGCATTGCATTTTTATGTACTGTGTTTCAGCCACAGGTTGTAAATCCTGCACAATCCTTTTGGGATGAAAAGCAGTAGGTAATGGTAGGTCTGAATCTTTTTATGCAATATCTAGCCGCAGTTATTACTGGTTTAAATATTCATCTCACATCAGTGCGCAGATGTTTAGAAGACAGGCTTAAATAAAACAAAATTAAAAAGAAGTCTGCCTGTGTCAAGAGTTTGCATCACTTAATGCTTTTTGCATATTAAGGTCGGTAGATTGTTTTTAAAAATTCTATATTAAATCCTATTTCTTGTCGTAGTTAATATGTTTTGGTTTCATGCTGTTCATCGTAATTCTGTTTCTAAATAAAACTGAAATATAATTAACCCCTTTCTCCCTCCCAGTGGATTGAGAAAGATAATTAGATTCTTATCCAGAAGTTACCTGAAGAGTGGTATTTAAAAGAACAAGTTACCAAAAATAGGGTGTCCAAGGAGTACGATGATATGCTTACAACTGATATATTTCCTGTGTGAAGCACCAGCTCACTGCTAGTCTTCCTTGGCAGACAAAAAGCTGTCATATCAGAAACAAATTGTTCCTTCAGAATTCCTGTTTAGAAATAGCTGTTTCTTGGCACATGTATGTACACAATTCGGTGTTCACATCCAGTGCTGGTAAAATCATATTATCTTCTAAGTGTTTCTACACCTTGTCAAACCTTGTTACGAATGAGTGAAGCCCAGAACCAGGCTCTGAATCTCCTCCTTGATGCTTTACTTGCACCACTCCAGGCAGCATCCTCCCTGTCATCCCTGACAAACCTGGTGCAGTTCCTGGGGGCACGGGCTTCTATTTTCGAAAGATGTTTTTAAAACATCTTTTACTTCTCCAAGCCTCTGTATAAAGCCAACGAGTGGTCATGCTTGGTGTTGTGTATCTTAAAAACATCCTTGTGATGCCATGAGAGGTCTTTCCACCTTTAAAAACATGAATTGTAATCTAGAGAGATGAGAATGGTAGAGGTGTGGGAGGAGGGTTCCTGTCTACAGAAGGAGAGTCTGTGCAGAGCCTAAATGAACTGTAGAAAATCTCAGGGGAAGCTGAGGAAGCAGCAGAGGGTTGAACTCTGATCCAGAGAAGGGTGGTGACTACAAAATGGTGTCCTCCGTGTTCAGGTTTGCTCCTTGCATTCAATGTGCTCTCTTGTTTTCAGCTCAAATTAATCTTAAGTTGGTCTGAGCTTTATTAGAACTAAATAAGTAATAATATTAGTAACTGTTTTTTTTTTTTTGTTTGTTTGTTTTTTTTCATTTTGAGTTGGATGAAGCACTTCCTTTGATGCTCAAAATACATTCTTCAATTCCAGTTTGGCATCATCAAGCAAAATGGGACTGTGGAAATAGAGAACAAATTCACACACAGATTTGAATCTTGGGTGTTCTTCAGTGACAGTCATCCTCTCTTGACCTGTTCCTCTTGTTGTATGACTTCAAAAAGGGCTAGCAAGAGAGACCAGCTCACCAAGGGATATGGTACAGTGTGGTGTTTGGGGCACATTCCCAGCATATAGGGTGGTCAGCTCTGTCCTACCCCTTCACGAGTGACAGGGAGGTAAACTTCCTCTCATCTGCTTTACTCCTTTAGTCTTAGACACATGCAGCAAGTTGGTAGTGACTCTTTCTCCTCTATTTTCATTGAATCATAGAATCATTTCATTTGGAAGAGACCCTCAGGATCATTGAGTCCAAACATAACCTAACTCTAGCACTAAACCATGTCCCTAAGAACCTAATCTAAACACCTTTTAAACACCTCCAGAGATGGTGATTCCACCACTTCCATGGGCAGCCTGTTCTAATGCCTGACAACCCTTTCCCTGAATAATTTCTTCCTAATATCCAATCTAAACCTCCCCTGGCACAACTTGAGGCCATTGCCTCTTGTCCTATCACTTGCTACTTGGGAGAAGAGACCAACACCCTCCATGCTACAACTTTCTTTCAGGTAGTTGTAGACAGTGATAAGGTCTCCCCTCAGCCTTCTTTTCTCGAGACTAAACAGCCTCAGTTCCCTTAACTGCTCCTCATAAGACTTGTGCTCCAGACCCCTCACCAGCTTCATCACCCTCCTCTGCACTCACTCTAGTATTTCAGTGTCCTTCTTATGATGAGAGGCCCAAAACTGAACCCAGGGTTCAAGGTGGGGCCTCGCCAGTGCTGAGTACAGTGGCACAATCACTTCTCTAGTCTTGCTGACCACACTGTTCCTGATACAAGCCAGGAATGCTGGTGGCCTTTTTGGCCACCTGGGCACACTGTTGGCTCATATTCAGCTGGCTGTCAATCAACACCCCCAGATGCCTCTCTGCCAGGCAGCTTTCCAGCCACTCTTCCCCGAGCCTGTAGCACTGCCTGGGGTTGTTGTGACCCAAGTGCAGGACCCAGCACTTGGCCTTGTTAAATCTCATACAGTTAGCTTCAGCCTAATGATCCAGCTGATCCAGATCCCTCTGTATGGCCATCCTATCCTCCAGCACATCAACACTCCAACCCAACTTGGTGTTATCTGCAAACCAGCCTTCTGAATGGGTCAAAGTCTGCCCATAAGAAGTCTGAAGCAGCAGTTCTGCTGACCACCCTTCTATCTTCTCCAAGTATAGTAGACTTAATGATTTCACGATTGCTATACCTAAGGTGACCTCCCACTGACATGTTGCCTGCAAGCTCTTCTCTATTTACAAACAACAGATCCAGTGGGGTTCTTTCTCTGCTAGGCTCACTAATGAGCTGTGTTAGGAAGTTGTCTTCCATGCACTCCAGGAACCTCCAAGACTGCTTCCTCTCTGCTGTGTTGTACTTCCAGCAGACATCTGCTGAGTTGCGGCCCCCCATAAGAACAAGGGCTAGTGATCAAGAGTCTTCTCCCAGCTGCCTGCAAAATATTTTGTCTGCCTCTTCATCCTGGTTGGGTGGTCTGTAACAGACTCCCACCAGGATGTCCGCTTTGTTGCCCTTCCCCTTGACTCTCACCCATAGACACTCAACCCTATCATAACCCTTCTCAAGCTCCAGACAATCAAAACCCTACCTAACATACATGGCTACCCCACGTCCTCTCCTTCCTTGCCTATCCCTTCTGAAGACCTTACAGCCATCCATAGCAGTACTCCAGTTATGAGAGTCATCCCGCCATGTTTCTGTGATGGCAACTATCTCATAGCTTTTCTGCCTGTGCTACTTCCTGATGATAGAAGTCTCCCTGGGGATTTTTGTTTCTTATTTTTGTTTTTATGTTTTGTTTTGTTTTCATGTGTGCTTTTTTCTTATTTGTCCCTTTTTTTGAGTTGAAGGCCCAAAGGATGGAGATTCTAACATCCCATAAAATGCAGGTCTCACAAGTTCTAGCACACTGACTCATACTCTCCTTGAGTTCCTATGAAACCCTTTTACACCAGCAGGTGCTTGGATGCAGACTGTGTCATGGGCTGGGAAAATCAGCTTCAAGGGACTGAAATTAAGAAGGAGGACAGATGAGATATTTTCCCCATGAAAACATGCAATGTTGTGCTCTAGTGTTGCACTGAATGCTGCTCGGACACCTGCCTTGAGGCAGCTCTGTTCTTGAAAGGAGGGACACCAAAACCTGCAAGCAGAGTCTGTTGCAGTCCAGAGAGGCACGCTAGAGTAGAGACCTGCACAGTGCTGTGCACTGTCATCAAAACCTCTTAAAAAACAGGGCAGTCTTGGTTTTATGTGTAATTTCTCCTCCCTGGGTATATTTTTAGAGGTATTTCAAGCCTTACCTTTTAAAACTTGTGGTTTTATAGTTTTGGGAAAGATAATATTTTAAATCGAATTGATCTAACAAGGTGAGGCTATGAAAGCTGTTCACACAATACAGTGCAATGTACAGAATTGTGTGTTTACTCATCTCTTCACCTGGTGTTAAACTGGTGCTCTTTCAAAAGACTCTCTTACCTCTATTTATGCATCTTTCTAGCTTGCCGGTGATACTTGGGCGCCTCAGATTTTAATTGCCATTCTCTGAGTTTCTGAAATGGTGCATTTGTCGTCACAGGTCAGTAGTTGTTATTATTACTCTTGCTGATGATAAATGAAAATTTGCACTTTTTTCCTACTATCAAAGGGTTGTCATCACTTAAAAGTAGTTTGTGCTGTAGCAGATGACAAGTGGCCGTTATGCATTTTATTTTCAGGAGGTACACACAGCCTTGGCTGAATAACAAGTAGGGCTACAGTAAAATTCATCTATGTTCATCATCTGCCTACGAAATATTGGTAAGCTTCTGAGCAGACTACTTAATTCCAGCTTTATCCGAAATGGCTGTGGTAACACAACATGCAGAGGGATGTACGTCTTGTAGGAAAAAAAATAGGGGTGGCTGGAGAGTATGGGTCATTGATGGGCAATATGAAACTGTGTCATTTAGTAGCTGCGAGGTTTAAAACACTGCAGTTTTGGTGGGCTCTCAGAGACTCAGATCTTCCCAGACCAGGGAAGGTTCTTCCTAGTAGTTTTCTTGAATCATCTGTAATCCTGGCTTTCCTCACTCATACATATCCTTGGGAAATGGCCGACATGGTCCTTGAACAGGGAATGACACTCTGACAGCTGCAGCTTTACTGTGATCTACTGCTAAATGCAATGGTTTTGTCATTAGATTTTAAGAACAGTATCTGCTTCTTACCCATTTCCTTATATAAATCATTTACACAGTGGAGATACATTGAATGTTACATTATGAGGACAAAAAGAATGGTGTCCATAGAGAACTGACCGCCTTTAATAACAACCTTGTCAAGTGATGCTACTGCGGGTAATCTAATCTCAGTCTTCTGATGGGTACTCATATTAAGAAAATAAAAAGTGAACTGAGGTAGTCAGCTACTTTAATATGCCTGGAAGAACATGAATAATTGTAGATACAGTGCAAGCATGGCAATATCTGTAGGCTGTGTTTTCCAATCACATACCTGCAGAGTTGGAGCTACCTACAGAGAGAGTCCCCAAGCAACAGCAAAACATTTCTAGCATTACAGTTCCCCTGCACACACAGACTGTACAGCAATGGATTCAGCCCCTTTGGATCCTTCAGAAGGCTAAATTATTATTTACACAGTGTAATCTGAAGCATAAATAATTACCTGCAGGCATTCCTGAATTTCTAAGGATTACTTGTAGCCAGATTCTAATTTACAGGGACTTTGCACTGAAGCTGAATTAAAACCTTTAGGTCAGCATTACTGTAAATGAACCAGTTACGTCTGAAATTAGATTGGGACCGTTGCCTCATTACAGGACAACCACCATATTCCAACTTTCAGAGTTTTTTGTTCACATATAAGTAACTTCATTAAGGGTCAGCCTGGTAAGAAGCATTTTGGGTGAGGGGTGCATGGAATCCGCAACAGGTACGTTTTGCTCTCTGTCTTGGTTCACTGTTGATTGACTGATTTCTGAACCAGCTCCTCTTGTCGATTTGCACTTGGGGCCTCCTTTTCCCCCATTTCCTTCTTGAAAGCCTATTATTATCATCTTCTTTTCTCTTTGAGTATTTGATAATATTGATTCCCAGCTTCTTCCTGACATGTTGTTACATATTTATGGTAGTTATCCCATATCATCTGTCAGATACTGTTTTTCTAGGGTAAAGACTGCCATTTTTCAAAAGTTTTCATACAAGGATGAATCACTGGGTCCTTTTCTCAGGTTTCTGCTTCTGATTTTGCTTCTGATCTTTTGTTACCTGTTTGCAGGTAGTAAACTACTGCATGTGAGTAGCAAGGTGGCTGCAGGTTATGCTAGTGACCCATATAGGGGGCAGCTGTCAGAGCTTAGGCTCTGGTCTTGTCAGTACCCAATGAGACAGATAGACAGACAGACCTGTTCAGTATTCAGAGCTGATTCTAGGATAAGCAACTGAATAAAGTAGCGTTGGTAAATGAATGGGTACAATCCCTCCCTTGGCAGTCGCAAGTTGAAGTCTAGGCTCTTTCAGTACCCAGGTGGAAAGCAAACCCAGAGGACCATGTCACAGGGTTGTTGATCCCCAGTTGGTGACACCCTTTTCTCTCTAGCAATATTTATCAACGTATCCTTCTGTAAAAAAAAGAATTTTTTTTTAAAAAAAAGTAAATCTGGGGATTGTTTTCTGTCCTTAATAAACCTCTATCTTTTAACAAAAGCCCAGATGTTAGTTGCAGTGCTCTTGTTAAAGTCTGGTAAAGGTAAAGATTTTGTCTGGAGAGCTTTGGTTCTCATTTAACTGTGCCCTTATTTTTTTTCACTCTACCCTGATCTGAAGCAGTTGAGAGCTGCTGTGTTACTCTGCATGTTGATAAACAAGCTGTAGTTGTTGGGTTATGGGGTCTAGATAAGAGATTTGGGTGAAGCTCCTGCACTGGAGGCTGAGCAACTGCAGCAGCTGGGACTCTGCAAGGACTTACTGTGAAAGCACTTCTCTATTTATTTATTTATTTACCCTACACTTGAACTTGTGGATTAAAGAGCATCATGCTTGTTCTGACTTTGCAAATAGATTTTCCTCTATAAATCTGAGAAAATTCAGTTTTTAAGAACAATAATTTAGCTTTGTTAGTATGAAATATTTAGTTATGGAAAAGTGATAATGATGAGAAATGGCATAGGATGTTCACTGAACTGCAAGTTTTCATTTAATATTCATGGTAAAAGTCTGTTTTTTGAGCTGATACATTTAAAAGTTTTAGATTTGTTTTTTTCTCTAATGTATTATGATCTCCCGGTGATGTGAACATAGCTATGGAATACAGAGGTGTAATTTTATTTATATGTATAACAGACCTCTGAATGGCTCGTTGTCTGGCTTCAGAGCGCTGTGAGGAAGACCAGAATCTTCAGGCTAGTTAGTGTCTCTGAATAACTTTCCTCATTGTCATTTTTACAGATTCTGTAGGACATTCCTGGATTGTATGCTTTGAATCAGAGATTACCATTTTATTCATTTGCTTCTCTCGTAACCTCCAGACCTTTGTTTCAGGTCCCACACCAAGTTTTTCTTAGCCTCTCTTACCTTTGTGGATCTTATTATTAGGGTTCCAAAGGGAATCACTTGTCCTTTGGAGATTGATTTAACTCTCTTTTGTTAAGTAGTCTGTATTTCTGTTCCACTTTCCTCTTTCCCTTTTCCACTCTGTCTGTCTAAATTATTCTACTTCCCATTCATCCTCTCATGTGATCACACTAGAAATCAAAATTAAAAATGGATATAGTATAGCCTGCTCAAAGAGTGACCTCCTAGCATTTTAGAGAGGTTGGACATTTTGAACTAATATTTTTCAGCAGATCCAAGCTGGAAAAAGGGGAACTTTGATTAGCTGCAAGGAAAAACCTTTTCCCTAGGTTGAAAATTTTTTGACCCAGGGCGGTCAAACACTGAAACAGGGTTGGGCTGGAGACCCTTGAGGCCACCTTCTCACTTACTCTGCTTTGTGACTCTCTAGGGGAAAAAAATAATACTGAGCCAAGCTGCAGTGGAAACCAGCCACAGTAATGAAGGCCCCGGAGAGACAGCAATACTGTGTCTAAGGTAGGAGGTGGATGGTCTGCATACTGGTACAGCACATATAATATACTGACATTGAAGTTATGTTGCATCTCTTTGTGGTGGCTTTGATCCTCCCGAGTGACACAGGCTCCTATGTTCTTGCAAAAACCTTTTTAGCACATCACTCTGCTTCACCTACTGCTTTTTCTTTGGTTTTCAGTCTGTTTGTTGATTACCAAAAGTAATCTTTAAGGCCAAGACAGATTCATGTTTGGAAAGGCGATTGCCTGTCTAGTGACAAAAGCCATGTATTTGGGGCAGCTACCAGCTCTGCAGCCAGGGCTGCATGTGCTTGGTTAGCCAGCTGTGCTCTGTTGTGCAGTAAGAAAGACACAATTTTCCCTGTTTTGGATTTGCCTACAACTACTTCCCTCCTTCCTTTTTCTCCTCCAGTTAAAACAGGGAACTTATTCATTGTCTGCAGACACTCAAAATTGTTCTCATCTGCAGCAGCAGCTTTCTACTGAATGTTTCCTTCTGGCTTTAAAGATACTTTCCAGCCCTTCCCTGCTGGATGTGAAGATGTGGTTTCCTTGCTTTTACCCTCAGGAACCTTTTTTTCTGAACATGAACATTAGCACAGCCTTGCAAAGACAACACACAGCCAGACACCTTCCCCTCAAGCTCGATTCACAGTAGCTGAGAGATGATCATCATTTGGGGTTACCTTACGTCAAGTAAGGCTATTTTGGTGTCAGGTTGTTCTTTTTTAGCAGGGCCACCATTTATTCCCCACCTACATTTCCTCCCAATGGCTGTGGAACGAGGAGTGTGATGATGCAGAGGCTCCCAGACCTCAAACCAGCTGTTGGTGGGAGGAGGTGAGTAAAGGGACTGTGGAGGTCTCAGGAGTGAGAGGAATGTGAGAATGAAGAGCCTGGGTGGCTCTGTCAGTGTGAATACTCCAAACAGCTTGTATTGCACCAGCTCCTCACCCCGACGCCTTCCCCACTGCTAGTGAAATACTGCAGATTTGATACCCAAGCAAAAATTGCTTCTTCTCTGGCTGTGGAAGTACACTGGCATATGTCCCATATGCTGTTCTTCCAGGGTTTTTTGATTTATTCTTTGGAAGTAGAGATGTGGTCTCATGGCACTGCCCCTTCACAGAGCAGGTTGATTCTTGCTGGGCAGCTGGAGTCAATGCACCCCTCTAAGACATAAGAAGTGCAGGAATCCTTCTGCAGCAGCAGTCAACAATTTCCCTTCAGAAGTACTTAAAAATGTGAAACTTATATTTTTTAATGGAACCAAGAGCTCTCATCTGACCCTTCTTTTCTCTTTCTGTCATTAAATTAAAAACAAAAGGAATACAAATAGGGGTTTGGGGTTTTTTTCTTCCTTTTCTTTTCTCTCGCATGTTTTTTTCTTTGACCTTCAGAAGCTTTCTCAACTTGGAGCTGGCAACAGGAATTATGGGATGGTTTAGCTCTGTGCTTTGACTGAGGCCCTGACCTGAGAGGAAGGGTTGAAAATCACCAGAAAGAATGAAAAGCAGGAAGAAAAAAAAAATGATTATTTAAATAAAAACCTCTCTGAACAACATTGCTGTATTTTCTTGCATAGAGAACACTGAAATCTTTGTTCTAGTAGCTAGATCTGCAGAGAAACGATCATCTGCATTTCTGCAGATGTAGATGTAATAAATATTAACTGAATATTGACTTCTTTGGAGTTTTTAAGATTTAGTGTGATAATGGGATGCAGGATAATGCCCAAATGAAGTCCCTAAAGCCTTCAGTGTGCTATCAAGGACTCCACTGCTTATGCATGAATCTTATTTTTGTTATTTGCTTGCCCAGAGGAAAGAAATGCACCCTGGGCTCCCAGGAAATAGGCAGGCAGCCTCCTGCTTTCTTTGCAAGGGGAGAAAGGACCCCTCCCCTGTTGCAGGAAGAAACCCCTCCTCCTAAAGCAGGGATCTGTCCTTTGCACTCACCATAGGTGTTGGCTGCGGATGTGGGAGGTTTTCACACTAGGGATGGATTTGGGGTCACTATGACCCAAAGGCTTTTTACTTGGAGAAAAGGAGGCTGAGGGGAGACCTTATCACTGTCTACAACTACCTGAAGAGAGGTTGTACCATGGAGGGTGTTGGTCTCTTCTCCTGAGTAGCAAGTGCTAAGGCAAGAGGGAAGTGGCCTCAAGTTGTGCCAGGGGAGGTTTGGATTGGATATTAGAAAAAAATTCTTCATGGAAAGGGTTGTCAGGCATTGGAACAGGCTGCCCGGGGAATTGGTGGAGTCACCATCCCCAGAGATATTTAAAAGATGTATAGATGAAGTTCTTGGGGATGTTCTGTGACATGGTTTAGTGCCAGTGTTAGGTTATGGTTGGACTTGATGATCTTGATGGTGTCTTCCAACCAAAATAACCCTGTGGTTCTACCTTCTATTTCCCCATCCGTCAGCGTTGGGAAGCTGTATCCTCCTGCTTCCTCACAGCTGATGGTATTAGCCACTCTCATTTATTTGCCAAATTTTCAAACAAATTATTTCCTGCTTCCTCCTGTGCTGCTCTGCACTGGATGGAGAAGAAAAAAAATACTCTGATAGTGACAGTAAGGCCACATTTTTAAAAACACTTCCAGCAGCTCTCCCTCTGCCCTTTGCACAAGTTGCACTGGATAACCCCGAGCTGGCTGGGGAGGGGGCCAGTGTGCATCACACGGGCAGCACTGCCACCTCGTCCCTGCCTTCGTCCCTGGGGCTACCCTGTGGACATCTCAGACATACACTCTGAAAAGCAACTTGGGGCTGAGACAGGCTTTCTGCTTGGCACAGGGAGGCTCTAACTCGTCAGGAGAGCTTGTAGATGTTACAGCAGCATAGGTGTTAATTATAAATAGCAAGCAGTGACCTTTGTCTCCGTGGGGAGGTTCAGCAGTGCTGGACATGGCGAGGTAAAGGCCTCTCATCATTAATTTTCTCAGCATTCCTGGTGTGCCGAGCATCTTCTGTACCTGCAAGAGTTATTTTTACTCCTCCTCCTGTGGCATTTCATTAGCTTTTTGCCTCTCCTAAACCTTTCTGTGAGCTTCCTGCTTTGAAACACCAGCACGAATGTGATTGCCTCATGCTCAAGGTTGATGGGTGAAGCCACCACCAGCTCCCCCGGTGCCAGTTATGGGGAAGCTCAGCTGCAGATAGCGCTGCAGATGCTGCAGCTTTGAAATGCAAAGGAGGGCAGAGAGATGGAAAGTACAAGTGAAGGAGGAGGAGGAAGAGGATGCTAGAAAGCAAAACAGATACATGACGAAAGAAAATGAAAATAGGTTTGTTGTAAAACAATTTCAAAGTTTTGTTTTGGTCTGGGTTTTTTGTTTGTTTGTTTGTTTGTTTTGAAGAGGGGAGTTTTCCATATATTTCTATGCCAAACAAGTTAACTGAGAATTTTGTATAAGGTTTTCTGCATTTATAACAATTAATTCAAAAAGAAACTTAATTCGTATCTGTTAGCATGATCTGTAATTCCTTATAAAGCAACCGTAAATATGAATATATTCATGCTCCTACCTCCAGTGAAACAGCCGTGGGCAAGTCTGGTAATTACTAAGCTCTTCTTACAAAACAAAACTGCATTTCACCTACAGCCAAATACTCAGTTCTTCTGAATGCAAAATAGAGTATTTTTACATACCAGAATCTGATTTCTGCATAACAGCATGTGTGGTTAAGATTTCTCCAACAGCTTATGTGTGTATAGCTCTCAATATATGTTAGTGTTTGTAATGGCAGAGTAATATAATTTTCTCTCAATATATGTCAGTGTTAGTAATAACAGAGCAATGTAATTTTGAGTACATTTTAACCCTGCTTTGAAGTAGTATATTTGGCATGGCATGTGTTTTCCTAAGTAATGAGCCAAGCAAATTGCTATTCAGATAGAGGAAGAAGTTGTAAAATATGAGCTCTCTGAAATATCCCAAAAGGGTTTTAAATTGATAGCAGTAAATAACAGAAAGATATACCATCGCTTGACTCGCTGCATTTTGAGACACATCACAAAGCAAGAGCTATACTGAAGTCATCAGTGTTTTATCCAGAAAGAGAAGAGAAAAACAAATGCTGTAGTCATGATATTTGAGGACTGAATTTTTTCAGTGGTCTCAAAATCTCTTGAATGAGAAATGATATATTAATTAAGCTGCAGACTTGAGGGTGCTGTCAGTGTTGAGTATTTCAGGCCTGAGATAACTGGATGTGCCATGAGCTAGCACATATATATTTATTAGTCCACTTGCGTATCCCCTGATCAAAGTCTTTGCTAGCATGTTACCTGTTGAGCTCACACCTAGTGAGTTGCTACGCTGAGCCTTGGTCATTCTCAAAATTTCAGCAGAAGCCTTGTGCCTTTCCCTGTGCAGTGAGAAGGTGCAGGACACAGAGCTCCCAAGTTGGGTAACAAATAGTGCAAGACTTGAGAATTCACAGAAGTTGCAGGCACAAACATCTCTGTCTGCTGCTGGCGCAGACCGATCCCCAGGAGGGACTCCTTGGCTGGGTCAGTTAGCAGTGGGCTTGCCCCAGATGAAGAAGGGTGGTGTCTCTAGATGCAGGTAGAACATCATAACTGAACATTCTGATGTTTCCACCCAACCTTTCCCCTGCCTGTATAGCCTTTCCACCCAACTTCCAATTATCCAGCTGAAACCACACCTGTTTGGTTATAAGGAGACTATAGAAGACAATGCCAAAGGCCCTGCTAAGTCCGAAATATGCTATATCCTGTTGCCTAATAACAGGCTATGGAAGTCAGACCTTCATGAAAGCTTCCTTTGAGCTCGGTGCCATGCTGATATAGCCACACAGTCTCCAGTTTGGCACTGGTATGGCTGGTATTTCTAGCTGGCAGGGAGCTTGGGCAGAGCACAGGCTTGTGCTTTTCTGCACAGTTACTCATGCATATGTCTTCTTTCCAACATCGGTTCAAACAGCCCGTCCATAAACAAAGCAGACCAGATAGGCAGTTTGTCGGTCAACACTGATAAGATGCAAAACTTTGAACAGGCCTCAGGGAAAGAGCTGAATCATGTTCATCAACAGAGTTTAAATAGGGATAACAGCTTTTAATATTACTTGCAGCCCCAGGAAGGCTCTCAGTGATTTCTCTAAAGTCTCAATGTTGATCTTAACCGTTTTTAGCTCAGCTGAACTTTAAAACATACTGAAAGCTCAGGTGCAATTCCTTTGGGGTGCAGGAAGAACAAACTCTAGAAAACGGTAAAATGTTATGTTTACCATAGTCAGTGGGTTGGTTCAAATACAGAGCAGAAGTCATGAAAGAGTACACAAACATTAATGAGAAATTACTGAAAAGGGTGGGAATAGCTTGCTGCTTTCATGCCAGACATTTTATCTCAAGCAATTTCCACCTGATAGGTACTCTGACTGGGAGATGCACAAAAGGCAGTGCCCAAGCAAGCAAACATATGATCCTACTAAGAAATAAATCATCCTACTCGTGAAAAAAGGCACACTGATCAGGAATATTTCATGTCCAAAAGCTAATTATTTGCTAGGAGATAAAGGAGCAAAGTATTGGACCACAACTGATCCTCGTCCACTTACACACTGATCTAGTGATGATTGGAAATAAATGTATTTTATACGCCTATTTTGTGAAACAGCTTTTTATTGCTTCCTCTGCAAAAGCTGAGCTGTCACTAAGTAATGGCTTCTAATCTCTGAGGCTCTGAACCCAGTATTTTCTGTCATGAGGGCTTTTGTTGGCTCATGGACTCTTTTAGAAATTGTTTCTGTTTCTGAGTATCTTGGTTGGAAACAAAACAGGCACCGAGATTGGGATTCTTAGTACATTGGTCAGGTTGGGTGTTTTTATATCTTATCTCTTGAGGGCCGCTTGCAAGAGTATGATTTTCAGAAGGAAGTGGATAGTAAGACTGTTCTGAAAATCAGCCCCTTTAAAACTGCTCTAACTTGGTTGCCCAAAACCATAAGCCAGCCTGGAAAATGCTGGACCAGGAAAAATTTTCTAGGACCTTTCTTGAAGTATTTAAAGGCAAAAAAATATGAGAGATTTGCCCTTGGCTGCCGTTAGTTTTTAAAAGAATCTGAACTGAATCTCATTTAGAGAAGATTTAGACATAAGGTTACGATTTGACCCTATGTCACCTTGTCAGTGCCATGGAGGAGAGGGAAAGATGTGCGACCTCTTTCACTGATGTAAGTGGGCTTCTCAAAATCCCAAGGCAAGAGGGCATGACAGGTGTTGGAGAGGACAACAGGCATGGTACAACTAGTGTGCTCTCCTCTGCCCTGCAAGGGCTGGGAGGAGAGCAGGGAGTGAGGAGCCAAGAGTTGAGCTATAGAGAAGCCAACACATTTGTTTTCCTTGCCAAGGCCACCAAACAGCTTTGAACTATGGTGCCTGGCCATGTCTACAGCAAGAGCATCAAAGTAAACCTGAAGAAGTTCCTTGTGTGTAGGTAGGGAAAAGGTGGCAGGAGCATGTGCTGGGGAGAAGGAAGGAAGAATGTGGTCAAGAAAAAAGTTATTGCCTTGCTAAAAAAGAATTATTCCAGTGCTGCATCACACCTTCAGAGAGATTTGAAATGTGGCTCCTCAAGGAAGAACGAAAATCAATCTGCAAAGTTTGAAGCAATGAAAATAAATAAGGAACGCCCTAAACTTTTAGCCACCCACAGCATGACAGGGCTGGTTTAATAGCAACCTATAAATTCTGAAGAACTGTAGTATGCAACTGTTAGCTCCTTTGCATAGCTAGTCTGTCAGTGCTAACAGAAGGGTATTTTGGCTCCAGATCTTCCTTCTGTCTGGTACTGATATCTTAAGAAGGTCATTACATAAAAATGTAAAACACACGCATGTGCACCAGGAAGGAAGGTAAGAGTCAACCAGTCTGCTTCTGTTTTCTTCATTGCAGATATGCACACACAGTTATATGAAAACACACACAAACAAGTAGGAAAAATCTAAGACAGAACTGTGTTGCTTTGATGATCTTTTTGATAGAAGCCTCAAAAAAAAAAAGAAGAGAGAGAGAAAATCACAGTGTGACAAATATCACCGATGAAAACAGCTGTTCTCTAGTAAAAGAATGAAATACAGAGGGTAGGAAAGAGGGGGTATATATGCTGCCAGCCATCCTGCTGCCACACTCTTGATGCCCCATTCAGACTGTCCATTCTGGGACAGAGCTACAGGATCAAAGTGAGTGCCTTTGCTTATGTGTCTGGGGACAGCCCAGCACTGTGATAAGGATCACTGTTTTCCCTTTGTAATGTTTCTTTCAGCAAAGAGGTTTGATTTACATTTGCCAGCTCTCGTGTGGAATCACTGTAGCTTTAACCTTAGCTTTTTGTCACTGGTGTGTGTTCCTTTTCCTCTCCCAGCCTCCTCCCTGCCCTGCTTCAGTTTCCAGCTCTGGACCCTGGAGGTACCACTGCCTGACACCACACTTGGGGATAAACATCCCTCTAGCTTCCCAGCAGGTCCCGCAGCCCACCTGGGGAGAAGCTGTTTGCTCTGCACCACCTCAGCACCGGGTCACAGATCACAGAATCACTGGAGTTGGAAGGGACCTCTGGAGATCATCTAGCCCAACCCAACTGCCAAAGCAGGTTGACCTAGAGCAGACCACACAGGAATGCATCCAAGTGGGTTTTGAATGTCTCCAGAGAAGGAGACTCCACAACCTCTCTGGGCAGCCTGTTCCAGGGCTCTGGCACCCTCAAAGTGAAGAAGTTTCTTCTCATATTCAGATGGAACCTCCTGTGCTTCAGTCTGTGCCTGTTGCTCCTCATCCTGACTGTTGAGCACCACTGACACCTGTTCTTGAGATATTTAGAAGCATCAATAAGGTCCCCTCTCAGCTTTCTCCAGGCTGAACAGACCCAGTTCTCTCACTCTTTCCTCATAAGAAAGGTGGTCCAGATCTCTTTGTAGCCCTAACCTTTGGGTCCATTGCAGGCTGCGAGCATGTGGATGGACAGCAGGAGACAGAGATGTGATCTGGAGGAGGGCAGGGCTGCTACTGACAGTCATCATAGTGTGTCATTCCTTAGTGCCCGTGCTGCTGGTTTTCAGAGGAAGCCTTTTACCCTCTGGCGGTTAAGTGTGGGAAAAACTCTTTGATGAGTCCTGGAGTCCTTGTTTGGGACCTGAAGCATTTGGTAAAGCTGAAAAAGTTGGTAAGTACATGAGAGCAAAACATGTCAGATATGCTGCTATTCCTATGGATGTAACAAGAAATGCCCCTGTGGCTCAGGGTAGATTTTAATACGGAATATTATGAGCAAGCCAAGTGGATGATTATGGTTCATAAATAGAGCTATGACATTACACAATTTAATATGTCACATATGGTTACAACATGCAAAAGATACAAAAGGATTGTGTAAGGAAAAGTGTTTTGTTTGGGAGTTAAAGTTGCTGGTAACGCATGGGAACTGTTGATGTATATTTTATCAGAGAAGTTGAGTGCTGGAGACTATTTCAGATCTGACTGCTGGGGCTGATTTGCTATTCTATACTATCTGAGTGAAAAACTACAAGATTATTAACACAATTATTTTGTAAGCAATACTTAGGTATCTGTATGCTATAGAAAAGCAAATTTCATTGGCAGTTTCATTGTCTTCCCCTTTGTACATTGAGGTAAGGAGTGGTGGAAGGCAAGAAGCTTCTTTTTAATTATATGGCAGATACTTTTCCTGGAGGAGAGCTGAGTTTGCCTGAGTTTTGGTGATTTCCCACAGCTCCTCAGAAGACAGATGACTCTTCAGGGATGTACCTCCTGCTGTGCCTTTCATCTGCACCTTGGGGCAAGAGCAGGACGTGGTGGAAAGTCCTGCATCAAAGATCTGGCTTCATTGACTTCATCAAGTCAGAACTGCAGCCAATACTAGCCCAGGTACCTTGTATAGGGTCTAAGTCCAAAGCTATGCTGCCCTCAGATTAAGACCTTATTGCTTAAGCTTAAGCTATATGAAGGGGTTCTTAATGCAGCAAGACTTGGAGACCAGGGTTCATTTCACATATTTAAACCCATGCATAATTCAGATGTAAATCAGAGGTGCGTAAGCCTGAGGGCTCCTAGTGCTTAACGCAATAGCTGACTCAGGCAAGCTGCAGGGTTTGAGGAGATTTGTTGATAGGGTTGCTACATTTTCCATAGACTCTCAGGGGATCTAGCCACTTCTTGAGAGGGCTAATGTCCATGGTGTGTTTAAAGGCTGTAGTTTTGCTTTCTTATTTAGTTTCTTTGCCAAATATGAAATGAGATGTCTAGGAGTAGGGTACTGTGCTATATAGTTCAGCTTCTATACTAGAGTAAAGGAGTTCAGCTTTTGATTGCACAGGGCTAGACAGATAAGACACAGTCTGTATTTTTATCCTCGTTGTCCAAAACTATGAAACATTTTCATTATTTTCTATATGAGCATGGGATGCCATCTTGCTTCTACACAAAGTGCAAGGTTGTCTCTAGCTCTACAGCATTCCCTTTGCAGAACAAGGTTAAAATAGGATCTGGTTAAAAAATACATCCACTCCTAATAACAAAACAAAACAAAACAAAACAGTAGAAATTTTAAATTTAAAAAATGAAATCTCTTGAGAAGCTGAGGTTATGAATGTCCAGAGGACAGTCCCCCAGGTCACAAGGTTAGGAAGGGCAGCCCACCCACACCTGAGCCTGCCAGCCACCAGCCAGCTTACAAAACCCTGGAGCAGAGGACATCCTGCAGAACTTGTCACTGTTTGCTGGATCAGCCAGTTCTATCCAAAGAGGTGAAGGATCAGGAAGGAAGAAGACTAATGATCTTCTAGGGATGAGGGGAGAGGGAGGGAAGGAAAGGACAGAAAATTGTGGAGAGGGCACTGGCAAGGTTGCTGCTAAAGGCAGCAGTGCAGCTGCATCTCTGTTTGTCCTCTGCAGCAAAGCATCAGTGAACATGGACTAGCGGGACCCTTCAGAGGGATGTTGGCATATCCTGCATGTGTCAGTGTGTGTGAGAATTTGCACACCATAGATGTCAAAAAGCCACTAGACAAGGGCTTTGGTGTTGTAACCCACTGCAAGCTCATGGTACATCAATACCCACCATGGTTCAGGGCTTATCACTGTATTTATTGTGGTGTTGCATATACTTAGAGGAGAGGCTGCTGCAAACAGCACCATAAAATTAAAGACAGAAAATAGCAATATTGAGTTTTTAATGGCAGTTGTGGTATGCTGCAGCTCTAATGAACAGTTTAGTTTTGTAGTGTGATTAATTTGCTGGCACAGGGGAGGTTTTGTTAATCTTGGAGGACATAGAATTGGAAGGGGGAAAGGAGTGGAAAACAGGCATTTGAAGCCTAGAAATTTAATTGCAAGATAGTGTCTGAAATATAAATTGATACATAAAACTGCTTTGAGAGATAAGCATTACCAGTGACGTTCATTTCTGGCAGACAGAATCATTATGCTATTATAAAAAGATACTGCTGTGGGCTTTACTTTGTAATTTATATGGACATGAATTTGTTTGACAAAATTATCTTAGCTGCTACTCATCCTGTAACATGGCAGTGAGGCTCTGAAATCTTGCTGTGGGCACATGGCTTCATGGAAGGAGTGGGAATGCCCAGACTCTCCCTGAAATACGGTTATGAGAATCAGGCTTATGATGACTTTTCTCCAATCACCTTAACCCAAGTGTTGAATTCACACTCCTGCACTGTCTGTTCTCCATAGTCTGGCCTAAGTCCTCGCACAAGATAAGCAAGCTTATGTCTTACTAGAATAAGGCAAGGCAATTCCCATTTATTCGGATGTAGCTGAATTAGCTCATAATAATTAAAATCATAAATGGCACCACTCATCTAATTTCTTTATTGCGCTTCAGTATTTGACTTTCCAAGTACCTGTTTTGTTTTGGTTTGGTTTTTTGGCTGGTCTTTTCTACACTGTCAGATATTCACTAATTAGTAACAGAGATATATAAAGCATTTTCACATCAGAGAACCAGGCAAAGTTTACAAGTACTGATAAAAGTCTAAGAAAGGAATCCCACAGAGATAATGGATGAAATGTTTGTATGAGCCATTTATCCACTGAAGTTGACCTTTTCTCTGTTTGGAGGTTTTAAGTGATTAAGTGATTATTTTTTTTAATCATGACTTCTGAATCATGTTCAAAGTGGACAGATTTGAACTCACAGCTGTGCGGCTCTTCTGCCTCTCTTGCAACAGTACTGTCTGTGTCTTGGTAAGGTGAGTGAGCACCATGTGCAGGTTGTCCAGAGTTCTCTGCCCTTGTGTAGAGATTCTTCAGGCTGCTCCATCCCTTTGTGGTAATGCCACGCAGTGCAACACCAAACCACGCAGAGGTCCCAGCTCTGGCACAGAAGTCATGTAGCTGTACTCATGAGATGCTTTAACTTCCTGGCAGGTCTGTGCAGTGTTGCACAAGCATAGCTGAATTGCCTTCAGATGTAGTTCATGCAAAGCCCACCTTGTACAGTGCCGCTCTTCTGACTTGCGGGTCCCCCAGGACCTCTTTGCTGTCTTCCCCCCACTGTGCCTGATATGACCTTATGGGTGGAACAGCTCCACAGCCATGAGCGGTGCACCCCATGCATCTGAACGTATGACTTTTAGGGACCGAAAGAAGGATTATTTCATATGCATGCCTAAGCCAAATGCTGGTCTTTTCTAAATTTGGAAGACCAGGCACCCTCAACCGTGAAAACTTAAAATCAAGACTGCATCAACTTTCTGGCACCATCTGGATTTAATCCACTTCTGAAAGCTTGTTTTCTGTTTTAAATGCTATTTTCAATGGAAAATTACAGCTATATCCTCAGGAGTTTGTACCTACCACATCAATCCTATATTTTATGTATTTGAAATCTGTTGTAAATAGGAATTGTGTGTTAAAGAATGCAGATAAAACTGCAAACCAACAGAGACAAAACAGTTGGTTTTCCAGCTTTGTCTCATTGGGTTACCAGGGACCCCACAGCCTGTCTGTAATTCCTTTTCATCACAACTCCAAAATCATAGTACCACAAAAAATACACTGCTCTAAATCAGAGTGGCCCTGACGAGGGTTGCAAGAGTACAGGAGGAGCAAAGATCACAGGACAGAGCTGCTTGCTGTCTTACTAGATGGATTTCCTCAAGGAAATGGTAGGTGATTGACCGAGGAACGAGAGGCATTTTTGCATCAAAGACTTCAGATTGCAACACGTGAACAAAGCATATTGGCTGATCCCACCATACATAATCTTAATTCCACCCTTAGGAGGCTGCAAGAGGAAAAGGTATTTCTGTATCATCTGAGATCAAAGCAGGGAGGTGCAAGAGGGATTCAGATAAACTACCCTAAGTTCTACCCAACCTGAGACCAAATTTTAGGTGAAGGCTGATCAGATTGAGTTGATTTCACTTTCTGCCCTGCTTAATTCCAGCCATAGCATGAGGTACAACATACAGCCATCTGCAAACGCTTGTGCCTAGTATGCATATATTTCATCTCTGAAAAGTGAGTAATGAAACTAAAATAAGGATAACAGTGTTCCACTTGTGTACAAAGACTTGTGCAGAAAGAGTTGAAAATATCTTGTAAGTAAACTATTTTGGCTGTAATCTTCCTATTGTAATCACAATCCCTTTTCTACACTGCATCTCCAGCAGGTTATGTAAAATTATTGTAGGGGGCATAATTTATTGCAATATTCAGTAATCAGATAAGTGGTGTATTCACAGGAAGGAAGACATTATAGCATTCAACCCTCTGTTCAGTTCAAAAATAGCTGAGATGCTAAAAAGAAAAAAAAAAGTCATGATTGCAGGCACTTACTGATGCTGGGTTCCAGAGCCTTTTTCAGTCATATGCACTGCATTGCTAGACAATATAAAAGCCATTTGATACTTAACAAAAGAAAACCGCAATGGCTCAGACTGGCCAAATACACCCAAGTGGCCACAGCACAGAGCTGTGTCAATGAATCATGGGCAATTATAGCTGGCATTAATTTCAATTGGCAAGAAGCTAAACTAGGAATTTCAGTTCTCGAGGGAAAACTTTCCCAACGTTTTTCAGCCTACCCACGAGTCAGATACTTCCTTATTGTTCCCTTAAATGAATTTTTAGCTGATGTCATTTTTAACCACCTCAGAGAGTCATAAAGGGGAAAACATGCCTGTGCACTTACTGTATCTCAGAAACAAGGGCATTAGTGGAAGGCAGAAGACAGGTGAAGCATGTATGGGGCAAACACTGACCAGACCTTCCTGGGCATAGCAGGGGCAGCATGCCAACAGGATGCAGGAAAATGCTGATGCTGCTGCCTCACAAAGTGCCTGCGCAGCAGCACTGCATGAAAACTCTTAAAGCTCAGAGCCTGAGACTTTACCCAGCCACAGGCATAATCCTCTTCCTCCTTCAGACCCAGCTCACCTTTGGCATAGCCTTTGCTGATTCCAAACCTGAGATTTAGCCCAGGAGTGCCTCCTGATCCTGCACTGGTCTCTAGCTCGAATGAAGACAGGATCCTTAAAAGCAGTGTTACCATTAAATCTTGGTTTGTAAACTGGTTTTAAGTTCTAATGAGAGAAGCATTTGAGATTACTCCTTGCAGCATGGGAAGAGGGGAGCTAGATTTTATGTTGGTGCCAGTAAAAGCTTTCTCCCGAAGGTTAGGTTTGACCATGTCCAAAAACTAAGTTGGGATTTAGGCTGAAATTCATGCCAGAAAGATTAGAGAAGAGAGGTGTCACTTAAAATTGGGCTGAGTACATTAATGGTTATCTTTCTAGTTTTAGAGTGGGAATAGTACTTTAAGAGAACAGTTAAGCATGGGGTTGATCCTATAAGGGCATACATATGTGGTACAGCACTGACTGGGTTGAGAGCTCACCCCAGTAGGCACCTACCAGTTCATAGGATGGAGATGACAGGGCTCCGAAGGGATACTTAGACTTCCTCATCTCATCTTTAACACCCAACTGCAACTGGATTTTTTCTCTAAATCCAGAAATGCTTACTAGCACTAGATCTAAATATAGAATTTAACATGGTTTTAGCCTGAGTCATTAACTTCATCTGGCAGCTTTTTTGTGCTCCAATGAAATCCTAACTCATCAGCTTCTGATTGCATTAAAAGTATTTCCCTAAATACTGCAATCCAAAAGTATTTTCATAGGACAGGCTCCATAATTTAATGTTTTCATATGGTTTAAGTCTTTGTAAATGCATTCTTTGAAAGAAGGAGCCAGGTGTCTTAAGATTTTGCTTTGCTAGGTGAATGAATCTTCAAAACACTTCAATTTTGGTTGTAGTATTGCTGCTGTAGCTTTCTTTATTCCCTGTCACATTAATGACTTGTCCGTGTCCTGAAAATGGACATTAAAAAAATAATCATCTTATTGCTGAATGTATGGTTTCAGCTTGCTCTTTGTTCAAGGAATATCTAAAAGTAATAAATGTGATTAGAGGTGCAGGGAGGCACTAGATTTTCTGGAAAGCAGCATATTCTAGAAAAGACTTTTTGGAGACATCATGTTTAGTTAAGAGTTTTGCACCTCTGGTGATTGCCAGGGCCCAAGACCTAGGCATGACCATACCAAGTCCATACTAAAGATTTAACCCATGATCTGCTGATATATAGGCAAAAATTATATAAAAGAGGAAGCCTGCAGAAAAACTACTACTTTCTGTTCTGTGGGTTGTTTCTTACATTGGTGCCCTCCATCTGACCTAAATGTGCTTTGAGGGACCTGGAAAACTAGCAGCTGGTTGGTTGGTTTTGTTTTGTTTTGTTTTCTACAAGAGCTGTAATAACTAGTCACTGTGCAGCCTTCCTAAAGACAGGAATTGCAGATTCGAAACTATTGCACTTTGAGGGAAACTGATCATAGAACAAATTGTGCAGTGCCTGTGTTCCCTTCCCTTCACCCAGAGAACAAAACGGAGGCTACGCAGCCTCCCTTGGCACTCTGTCCCACACCGAGTGATGCAGTTAGAATTGAAGGAGATAATTATATTTAAATGGAATTTATTTTTATTATTATTATTTCCTCTTGGTAGAAGTCATTAAGTGAAGGGCTACTGCTGATTTGTCTGTCAAACGTTAAAAATGAATATTAAAATGGGAATTCTCCTCACCAGGTTGGGCTGAGTGGGAACCAGCATCTTGGTGAGTTTCTAGCTGGACCTGTTTTCCTGTAACCAGTGATGTGCCAGTGATGTTAGCAGAACTCTGTTAGAGTGTCTTCAGGGCTCTCTTTGGATCTGCATCTCTGTTGTGGTGTTGGCTTGTGAGCTGGTTTGGTGGGAGAACTAGATTCACACAAAAGTTTTCTGCCTTTTGTGATGAGAGCTCCTTCATGTCCATGCTTGTCACTGGCGACTCCATCGGTCTGTTCTAGTGAACAAGGTCAGCAATAAATCTCAATTTATTGGCACATTAAGCAGACAGACCAATGTTTGGAACACCTGCTCTCCCTTTCCTCCCACCATGAAGAGCATCCTCACAGAGAAGCATTGTAACATGTTAGCAAGCTCAACTTACAGAAAAGTCTACTGCATCTTTTTCCCTTGTTATCAGTGGAGCAGCTTTTGTCATAAGTGAATAGACTGATTTTCATTCCATATTAATAAGGCAATAAGGGACAAAACCACAAGAAACAATCTCACAGATGCAGTGATATACATTGTCAAAAAAGCAAAATAAAAGTTATTTCCTACAGTATTAAATGGTTGCAAAAGGCTAGATAGATAAGCACACACTTAGACTTGTCTAACAAGTATCAAGAACATATTACTCTTCAAGCTTAGTTGTTGAAACCTCTGATGCTCAAATATTATAACCTCTGCAAGGAACCCCAGCATCTTACCCTACAAATCTCTTAACCTGGATATAACAAAAAATAGAAGGGATAATGGAAGCACACCAACATAAAGGCTTGCAGAATAAGTATTTTAAATTGGAGAAAAACAAACAAAAACACAGGAAAAGCTCTCTTTTTAACAGGAGTGCCCACTACAACGTTATAGTACAGAAAGGCACACATGAAACAACTGATGTTTAAAACAATCTGGAAAGCCAGGAGAGTGATATCTCATGTTGGACAGAGATATCTTTGTTACTGTGCACCTCTGACCCTCTTGGACTGTCAAATCCTTTCCCTCTCAAATCTGAAACTTTTACTCTTCTTAGGATTTCACACTGTTCTCAGACTTGCATCCACAGTTGCCAAATACTTGCTGTGTTTCTCCTGAGGGCCTTGGAGAGGTACCTGCCATTCTCCTCCTTTCAGATCTGTCGCAGATCATGGTCTTTCACCAAAAGATGGGTTATTCAAAGCAAAGTACTGCAGCAGAAAACAATCTTAAAGCAATAAATGGGCTACACATATGTCAGGTTCTTTGGGTCCCATCTGTATACTCTACTTGATTCGTGTAGGAAGCTCTTTTGAGCAGCTACTGTCTCATTTGATATTTCAAATAATATGTTGTTTGACATGTAAAGTACTTAACAGAGAGTATTTCAGATGTGGTTGTGGTGTCTGCTCTCCATGCTGGATCCAAGAAGGTAGTGTATTCACAATAAAAAATACAGACATTTCTGCTTACAGCAGCATTAGGGAAATAGCAATACATCAAAGACCCTTGTTTACTTTGATTCTAGAAATACTCACAAAATTGTCCTACAGTGGTACATTCACCTGTCTTGAAGAAACCTATTCATTGTTAATTGTGGGGACCTAGCTAACAGGGAAGGACAGTTGCAGTATCATGGAGCAATGTTACTGCTGGTCACTGGGAAAAGAATCTGGCACTTACTGCTGATTTTGAAGACTTTTTTTTTTTCCAGATAAATTAGTAAATGTGATTATACACAGTATGTGATGCTACGCGGGTTGAACGTAGCAGAATCCAAATAGACATGGAGATATTTGAAGACTGGATCCAAGAGCAGCTGAAGAACTAACTGCAGTTATTATCACTGACATGTTATAAAGTCAGAACTCAGAGCTGTGAAGAGGAGTTAGTCATTGGAAGGAAACCTAAATAGTTGCTCTGTCCCTAGTTCCTCAGGGACTCCTTTTTTTTCTCTTGTGCTCATCAGTAGCTGTGACAGATTTCTTGTCACCTCCTTTGCGTCTTCATATAAAAAGACTTAACTCATGGGAGCACTCTCATGCATCAGAGTGCAGATCCTGAGCCATGGAAAGAGGGTTTAGCTTAAAAGGGCTGGTCCCCCCAACTCATTTCAGTCCCTCACAGAAACAGCAAACATTAATTCATCACAGCCGCACTACCCCTAAAGGTCTTATCTAGAGGGATATGCCAGTTATGTCTTCTGTTCCAGCTGCCTCAGGTAGTACTACCCAATTGTCTGCTCACAAAGAGCCTCCTGCATATGATCAGAGCAGGTCCATCCCACCAGCACATTGCCAGATTGCACTCACACATGGCAGAATCAGGACTGAATAGCCAGTATCTGTGGACAACTCTGCTAATCAAGGAATACATCCTAATGCTCTGCTATACCCACTTTAAAGATGGAGGGATCATGTTGTAGCTGGTAATTAAGAAGCATGCCTTTTCTTGCTTGGTCTTCATCTGTCCTGCTAGAAATCACCACAGAGTTTGCAAAAAGGGAACTAACTCATCAATCCTGGAAAACAGCTTTAAATTTATTTATTTAATTTTGAGTCAGTTAACTCACAAGACAATTGCTCTGTAATCATGGCAACTTGCAGTCCATTGGTAACACTCCCTTTGATGTTAAAAAGTTTATTAGTGGAGCTGCATTCTGTATATAAATAATGCATTATCCTATGATTTTGTACGTAGAGCTTCTCTCTGCACAAGCAGCCAGAGAGGAATGGGGGAGTCCTTTCTCCCCAGCATCTTTGTATCTTGAAGTCTCTGACTCTTTCATGCAGAAGATTGAGCTTCTGAGAAGAAAGTGTTGTTTCTAACATGGCTCAATGTTGGCATTCATCTTCTTACTCTTAAGAACTAATTATTTCTGTCACTGATTTATTACCTCAGATGGACAATCCGGAACCACAAATCTTTGAACGCAGGGCTGGAAGGGACTCCCTGGGACCACAACATCATGTTCCCTGGTACGGCAAGCAACTGCGCGAAACTGTTCCTGCTGGGCAAACTCCATATAAAAACAACTAGGGTGTTTTTCCCTAGCTTTTGTTTTTCTTGGCTCGTTTAGCCCAGATCTTTCAGGCCCCAAATAAAAATGTCTCCACTTGTTATCCTCATAGGTTTTATTCCAGCCTGGTTTGAATTCTCTTAGACATTTCAAAGTGCTCAGGCATGTGGACTGTACCCTAGAGGAGGCAGCAGCAATTGCTTGTGCAGCAGTATTAATAGTTCCCTATTTCTACTAGAAATCCCTTTTCTGATGCATATTAATTGCATTTGGCTTCTGCTTTGTCAGCTCCTTTACATCAGCCTGTACTTCCATCTTTTACTCTACCCAGGGGACATCAGCTCCCAGTGCCCCAGGTGACCTCCAGAAAGCTTTGGACAGCCTGCTACACTGGGGAAAAATCCACCTTGTCAAATTAGATTGAAAGATTATATTTTAGCATGTGTAATTCATGCATTTTGCTGATAGCCATGGGTTGCTAACGTGAACTAAAGTTATACTGACAGTCCAGCTGCAGAGTTGAGCTCTGGGGGCAGATTAGGACTTCCTAACTGTAGGCAGCATCAGGGCTGACCCCAAAATCTGACAGCACAAAAGAGTGGTACTTGGGGAAAGGTTAAGCTGATAATTACATGCTTGTAGCAGCAATATTAGCAAAGCTGGCATGAGGCTCCGTCCTACAATGAAAGACACTCTCCTTTAGTGCTCACAGAGGTTTTGGATACAGTTGGTCCTTCCCTGGAAGCAAAGACCTGTATGGTACCACCAACTTGCCCAGCTGCATGTTAGAGACACTTGCTGTTGTATGCCACTGCAAGGTTACCCAGCCCCACTCTGTGGTTTGCCACCACTTCTCTACTGTTTAAATCTCCAGGTAAAATACACCATGCTTTTGTAAGATTTAAAGCACAAAAATAGCATTTCTGGGTTCCTTTCCAGTTGAAAGTGAAGTCCTTAACAGCTTCTGTATCTCCTGGCTGCTGTCTTCTCCTGTGTTTCACCTTTAACAGTTCTCATAGAAGTTCACACTAGCTTAAATGCAGTAAGATGTTTCTCACAACTTTTATGTGCAGTTAAAGAAGTTGTCCAAGTAACTAGATGGATAGATAGATAGATATTTGTTCAACTATGTATACTTCAGCTCTTCTGGTGAATAAATTATTGCAATTATTGGCCTTCAAGTGAAAAATGTTTTCTGAATTTTTATAGACTACATATTCATAGGAGGTGAACATTTTGGCTGTTCACAGAGTGAATACAAATGTAAACATTAACATCCCAGATCCATGTCGACTAGAAATCTCTGGCACAAAACAAGAGAGATTTGAAGTGACAACAGTTTCCCAAACCACAGAAGATGAAAAACAATGACTTAATTATAACATTCAAAACACCAACAACTGATGCTTTGATGATAATTTATTTCAGAATTTTAAATTAATGTGTAGGCGTGGGATGTGAACGGGATCTCACTGCTGGTCATCGACACAATATCCATCCTCATCCTTCCTGTAGTTCTGACACATTTCCTCCTGGAAATTTAATTCTGATGAAGAAACTGAATACTTCCAAGTTGTTGCAATCATTCACAGTAAGTTTAACTCTGCCAGAGAAAATGGAAATGTAAGGCAAGGACTAACAAAGAACATCTTCTAGAGTTTGCCTTGGGTTCTCATGTTTATTTCCTACCCCAGATAGTTTTGTAACTGCTGTGTTTGATTGAACATAGTAATGATGGTATTGCTGCCTTGAAATTATTCTGGAGGAGACAATGGAATATGTGGGGTATTTATTGAAAGATTGGGTTGAATATTCTTGTCCTGAGGCTCCCTCTGGAGTTTTCATTCTTGTTGTAGGGCAGTATTTTGGTGATGAGAAGCACTGCATTACAGATTTTGTCAATGTATTTAATGCAATAAATGAACCCTTGTCAGAGTACAGAAGATGTAAGAATTGTCAGTATTTATGTGGCAATTTTTGTCCCAAAGACAACGAAATGCAGTGAGATATTTGGGCCAGGAGAAAAAGACAGAAGTTGTGGTTGGACCCAATGCTACATGGGCTCAAATTTTGGTTTAGATGGTATGCTGTTAAAATCCTTTCCTTTGAGTTCCCTGAGGTTGGTTGGAAACTTGCTGTTGATTTTAAAAGTCTCCATTAGCTCAGTGTCTTGAGCACCAAGACCTGAGTTTTCCTTGCTGTCCTAGCTAAAGGAGGAGAAGCATGGAACATTTTTGGTGTTGCCTGCACTGTTTTGTCTTTGCACCACCTAAAAGCCACGAACAGCATCATCTTTCAAATCCCTCCACAAGCAGATCTCCCCTTTCATACTGCCTACAAATGCCTAATATATCTGAAACTGCCAACAGTTAATCTGCTGGAGTGCCAAGATTATTTGTTATCCTCTGGACCAGCATCCTTCCATCTCAATGCTCTTCCTTGATGGATTTGAGGACAGGAACTCTCTTTGCACTCCGCACTGGCACATTTCCTGGTGAAACAGCCATCTGGTGTGGTGCTCCTCAACATGGCACTGGTACAGATGGGAAGTAACGTTGGATCAATACTCCACATGTTTGTCTCACTGCTGTAAATATGTTTAATGTAAGGAAAAATGGGTTGCCTTCAAGGCATGGCTGTCAGGCTGCACAGAGGCAAAAAAAGCCCAGCCCTCTCCCTGCCATGCTCCTCTGTGGTATCTCAGAGGCTAATGCAAGAGCCATTTGAGTTACCCTTTTTCTGATGGTAGGAGAGTCACGGCTTGCAGGAGCATGGGGGATGCTGCCCAGGAGGTGGTGAGAGGGGCCGGTGGCAGGGACAGGCAGCCAGACTTGCCTGAAGTCTCTTCTGAAGGATGGAAGGCTGCCAGATAAGCATGCAAGGAACTTCTAGGTGTGGGTTAAGTCTTTTCTCTCTCTGTTATAGAATTACATGGCACTTTATTTTAGAACCATAGAATAGTGTGGGTTGGAAGGGACCTTCAAATGTCATCTAGTCCAACCCCTCTGCAATGAGCAGGGACATCTTCAACTAGATCAGGTTGCTCAGAGCCCTGTCCAGCTTGGCCTTGAATGTCTCCAGGGATGGGGCATCTACCACCTCTCTGGGCAACCTATTTAAGTATTTTACCACCCTCATCGCAAAAGATTTCTTCCTCATGTCTAGTCTGAATCTTCTTTCCTTTAGTTTAAAACCACTATCCCTTGTCCTATTGTAACAGGCCCTGCTCAAAAATCTGTCCCCATCTTTCTTACAGGCCCCTTTTAAGTACAGGAAGGCCATGATAAGGTCTCCCCAGAGCCTTCTCTTCTCCAGGCTGAACAACCCCAACTCTCTCAACCTGCCCTCACAGGAGAGGATTTAGGATGGTTATATTGAGTTGCCTTGATCTTGGGCAATGACCTGAGCTAGGAGAGACAGGGTAGTGTTACTCTCTACCAAAGCCTTGGAGCTGAGAGGGGCAACTTGAGGTGTAAGGCTGAAAGCTCTGTTTCATGCTGGTAAAAACATGGACCATATCACACTCACAGGTGATATACAGCCACATGTTGTATTTTCATGTGATTTAAAAAAAAAAAAAAAAAAAAGTAGAGTCATAGTCAGTATCAACCTGATCTTTTCAGGGCTATCTTTTTACAGATTTCTCTTGTAAATTTTCATATTATTACTACCTCTTATTATTTGGTTTGGAAGTAACAATTTTTCCTTTTCATTCTAGGTAGGCAGAGAACACACATAAACTGCATAATTTTCAAGTATTTCTTGATCCAACTACTGACATTGTTTTCCTTGTTTCGTAGGAAACACACTACCCTTCTGAGTAGGAGTCTGCCACAAACTGTCCTTTAGGCCCATGAATTACCTCTCTCAGCTATAACCAGCACTTGGGACCTGAGACAAAGACGAATCTGGGTGCAAAGAAACAGTGTTAATTCAAGCACCAAAGATCTCCAATAATACCAGAGGTGCTGAGTGAGTACAGAAAATGAATGGAAAAGTAAAATACTTTATGCATAGATATTCATGTTGGGTTTTGTGAAAATCCCTTTTTGAAGTAAAATTAGTAGTGGCATAGTACTTTGTGTTTAATCAACGTTAAACCTATAAATGAAGACACAGCTAGATAGACATGGAAAATAGGTATATAATATGAAGAAAACAGTAGTAGTAATTATCTGAAGAATGATCTGGCTTTCAACTTGGATAGGAAATGAAAATACATGAAGTGCAAAACTTATTTCAAAAAATGTAGACAGATGGGCTGAAATGCCATAAAATTACTGTTGTCTGTGTGACATTTTGAAGAAAGAAAGGGGTATGCTTTTAATGGATAGAGATTCCCTTTCTGAGAAAATATAATAAGCCAGGAAGGGAACTACAAAGCATAATTGTTTTATTCAATTTTGTATTTGACGCTAGTTGAATGAAAAATTGCTGCCAGAGGATGGAAGCAACAATATCTTTTGGATGGCCGGCTATAACTACTGAATCAAAGGTATAAATTATTCTGGTGAAGAAAGCTAATGTTCTCTGCTCATGTCCTTGTGACTTAGTTTAGCAGAGACACACACAACAGTACAGCAACCTAAGGAAATGTTTCTCTCTAGAGAATGTTTGATCTTCAGCTGAGGCTGGAAAGCAATAAATCAAAGCAACTCCAACAGATGGCAACTATTCAAATTTCTGCTTCCTTTCTTGCATAAAATGTGGGATGAAATGCTCTTACATTTCTCCTAGCAAAAGCTAGTAAAGTAGAGGGAAACACAAAATCTACTAGTCTGGAGTCTAGGATGGCAACGAGAGCACTTGACTTCTTTTCTCAGTTCTGACAAAGATGAGTTATATGACCCTGGGAAAGTAATTTCACTACTCTGTGAACTGTGAAGGTGTAATAACCTCAGTGCATACACACAAGTGGGTAGAAGCCTCATCGTGTCAGCACCTAGCAGTGGCAGAAGCACCAAATAAAGCTTTTAGATGTAATGGGTTTTGAGTTTGCACCATTATATTTTTTTTTTTTTCAATTTTTGAGCAGCTCACTCTATCTAAATAGATGTAAAAACACTGATCGATCAGACTTTACCCATCCAGGCTTTATGCTGTAGAGAGGGTCACTACTCATATATAGCAACTTCCTTCCTCTAAGTCTCGTACGTGTTTAGGTTATCTGCATTCAACCTACACTATGTGAGACCAAGTTTGCTTCTGCTGTCTCTGTCCACAGGCCATCCCACCACTGACCAACTGCTGCACAATCTTCTGTTCACTGGAGTTCAAAAACCAACAGTAAGTAAATCGAGTTGACTTGCTCTGTGACACATCTCTACCGTGACACATCTACGCCTGTCTGTCACTGCCTCTTCTGCACACCACGTGTGTGCACTTCGAAAGACCAGTATTACTCACAGAAGGTAGGGAGTCTTCTGGAGGATCTGCTCATTTTCTCTCTACGCTTTACTACATCTTCCCCATAGCACTGCACATCTCAGCTTGAAACATTCCAAGAGACTGCATTGGCATTCCTCTGAAGTCTGTGAGTGGCACCGGTTAACTGTGGCTGGAGAGCAATTTGCTTAATATCAGAACCTCAAAAGTGAGAAAACCAGCTTCTTCAGACTGCTTGGGAGTGAATTTGGTTGCTCTTGTTTTGTTAAACCACTTTGTTGTTGCTGTTGCCTAACAATTGTTTGACAAGGGAAGTGGTTTGGTCTTCATTAATTTACTTCACATTCCTGCAAAGAAGGAAACTACATGTAAAGGAATTTTAAGCCTGATCCAGGTGTGGTATTGCCCCTAGAGCAACCTGGGCTCTTGCAAACGGAAGCATTCATTCATAACAGGTGTACTGTAAGTCTAGCTGATCCTTGGTTAGGGATGGACTAGATGTCTCTATGAAACAATCTCTTCCAACCTCTTAAAACTGTTTTTCCACAGTGCAGCAGCAGAGTAGTTATTTAATTGCTATGCTTAATTCTGCAGAAAATATTGATGTCTTCATGTAGTATGAAAGCCTGCGGGACTGAATGAACCATATCTGTGTGCAGGAAAATGAGATTCCTTAGCCCTGAAGGGTCATGTTTGATCAAGGTCCTGTAACACTTTTTTCATTATATTATTTTTGCAGTATGATTCAAGGCAAGCTGGAAAGATCATTTTATGAACTATTAGTTGGGTCATTCTATTGCCTTTAAAATATGAATACCTTCACCCTATACTAATAAAAACTTTCCCTCGAGGACATAAATAACTAGATGCTAAATGGTGGTAACTTAATTTTGAAAATGTTCAAATTGGCCATAGAGTTTCCAGAGCTGAATTGCATTAACATGTTTTCCCACAGGTTAATTCTGTAGCAGGGCTCAGAAATGGCAGGATTAGCAGCACTCCTGTGCAGCAAGGATGTGGCTAAACTGACTTCTTAGACAACTTCCACAAGACAAAATCAGCGTGTCTGACATCTAGAGCTATATTCTGCTCACATAACCATAATATTGCACCAATAAGGGCAATAGCATTTCCTGCACCATTTTATTCAATTTTATTGAATATTCACATATTGAATATTGCACATTTCACCTTCAGTTTCTGTGTTTCCTCAGCATCACTTGTGAGATGGCACCTGGTGAGGTGACAGGTGGAAGCTGTGACATGTGTGACCATGGACCTGTGATGATGGTTTCCTTCTGCCCCCTCCTGTGTCAGCAGTGCCCTGGGACCACACTGTCGTCCTTCCACTCCAGGGACCTTTCTGCCAGCCAAGATGAGGCAGAGAGGTGACAGTTGTCAGTCTTGTGGTCATTGCTTGGCTCCTGCACCAGGTACAGGGGAGCTCGTGTGGGACTCTGGCAAGGTGACAGACCCATGTGAGTCTAATGGTTGTTCCCTTATTTGATCCCTAAAACCACTTCATGTAACTTTAAGAATTAAATTTTAAAGGTCTTGTCACAGTAGAGTGCTTAGGATTACATACACATTATTTCTCTCCTACCCTCATCCCTGTTTGATCTTCATGATTTGCTGTGACAGGTCAAAACAATTTGCACTATTTAGGGAAGCAGTGATGGGCCCTTCTGTCACCTTTGTCATTTAATTTGGCCCTGAAACCATTGGCTCGGATGATTAGATCAGCTCTGGAATTATGAAAGGTTGAGATTAGCAGTTAAACATGTCATTTTTTCCATGTATGTTAGTGCCATGCTCATGTACCTTCATGGATATGTCAGGAATATCCTGGTATTCTTTTGGGCCATAGAAGTTTGCAGTAAAACCTTGCATCTCAAAAAGTTCCTCCAGAGCTCTGTTGATAGAAATAACTCCGGATTTCATGGGAAGGGTAGTCAGCAGGGGTAGCTGGCCTGTTTCTTGTCCCTACATGCTCTCATAACGAGGAAATTTCCCTGCAGAGAGAACAGGAAGGTTTGCAATAGCTGTGCCACACTGACATTTGGCTCCCAGGACAATACAAACCAGCTGGAGAAGGCTGAAATCTAAATGGGACCAAATAACACTGCCCAACAAATGCTCTTCATGTGAAGAGCTAGAATTTTGAAGTGCACAAGAGATTGGGGATGTTTAAGATTTTGATTATCTGCTTCGAGGTATCTGACGTGATTTAACGGAGGAGGTCAACTATTCGGAGCGGGGGGGGGGGGGGCAGAAAACACCAACCAGAACAGAGGCCCTAGAAGCAGTTGTCTCAAAAATAAAATTTCTTTCTTGAGTCATCACACTTGCGTGTGTGTGTATATTAAACTTCATTAAATCTCAGCAATTTCATCAGCAAGCAACACCTGTTTTGGCCCCAGAGGGGAATGTAGGGAGGTAAGCATATCCATGTCTGAGCTATGAGAGGCTGCCTTTGCCACTCTGATTCAGTATGATGGTTTAATACTGAAAAAGCGCTTTGAAGCTTCTCTAACTTAGGCTACCACCTCAGTAGACATAGGCAACTGAGGCAGACGTGCTACTTCAGCTGAGTATTTAATGTCATGTCATAGGGTGACATCACTTTTCGGCTCTGAGATACTAGTGGGTGCAGAGGTGAAAACTGGCTTACTAGTCAGGTGCGTGGGAAGGCTTTGATAACATGTCTGGGAAGCAGCCATGTGAGAGGGCTCTCCTTCTGTCTGGTGAGTGGCAGCTGCCATCCTGCTGGGCTTCAGGGTGGCAGAGCACTTGCCTCGCTGCATGACATAAACATACGCTGTTAACCGAGTAATAGCAAGGGCTGGGAGAAATCCTGGTTCTCATGCTCAGCATGCAAGATTCAATGGACCAGTGGCAGGGAGAGCCATCAAAATCTCTCATGAGCCCATGAGGCTCTGCTTGTAGGCAAGGATTTCAGAGTATGGCCGTGTCATAGAGGTGGATTTGTCATTGTAGGGAAGGAGCTCTGCTAAACCACGGGTATCAAAGGAAAGACCACGGTGGAGTCTGAGGAGACATACCCCAGGGAGGGCCTTCCTGACTCTCTTCCCCATTTCACCCGGCATATGAGGGCAGAGAAGATTTATGTAGTTAGGACTCACCTTCACACCCACCAGAGTCCCTGGATGTGCTTTTATTTGTAGCAAGGATGCATTTAACTGTCAACTCAAGCCTGGCAACTCTGTTAAATATGAACTGACAAATTAGGATGAGCACCTCAAAGCAGGTGAGACACTGGGAAGAGCAGAAAACACCCATTGCAACATTAGCCTTGGAATTTGAGTTACTGGGGGGAAGACGGTACATCTCTGTCTTGTAATGGCAGACCTATTTTTGGCCCTCACTAGGAAAGAGTGGCTAAGAGTGGTAGGGAGCTGGTCAGATTACTGGCTCCTGCCTCTCTTAGTGGATACTCAGGGCACGCACCAGAAGTTGTTGGCTGCTAGACTGAAGGTGGGTCAGAAGCTTCAAGGGTGATGAGGTGGGGAACAGCTGAAGAGGAGCTGCAGGTGACTGATGCAAGTCCTGCAGCAGCAGAAATTACTACCCCAGTGTTGGAGTAGCTTATCCAGAGAGATCATGTCTACCTCCATCCTTGGAGGCTTTCTGGACCTGACCAGCTAAAGCCCTCTGGTCTGATCCCAAGGTTAATCCTGCTTTGAGTAGGAAGTTGACTGCCTCTGGTGGTCCTTTCCTATCTCTCAGCATCCCATGACGCTGTGACCTGACCCAGCAATGCTTGCTTTACTGCCTGAGCTGTAGACAACAGTTCCTTCACCAGCTCAGCTGGCAAAGTTGCAGTGTGATTGCATGTCATCTATTTTACCAGTCTTCATAGATACATGAGGTGAAATACATGACGATGTTCTGTGATTGCTCCTGACTTTTCTTCACATTTTTCTAAAGCTACTTCCACTTCAGGTACAGAAGAAAACAAAACAACAAAACAAAAACCAAAACCAACCAACCAAAAAACAATGACAAAACTCCTCTTTTTCAAGAGAGATGCAGATGAGACATGAACTTTTCAAAAGGGCAGATTCACAGTAGAAACAGAAGGGCCAATACTAAAAAAAAAAACCACAGAGATTTTTATCAATTCAGTATTTTCACCTTTTTTATTGTTAATGTCTAGCAAAATAAAATTCACTTGGTACTCTCCAGAAATAACAAAAATTAATGTTCCAGTACTTGCACAGGAGAGGTTCCTTGTATGAATCTAATCCAAACAGGAACCTAAAATAAACGTCTCTCTCAAAAGTAATTCTGCCATTTGGGATGGAACAGAGAAATAATCTTCACATGATATGGAATAATCTGCAATACAGCCCATATCCCAGCCCTGAAACAATCTTTTCAAGTTATTTATTCAATCATTTGAATGTTTCTCTGGTTTAGGAAAGTTCTGTGATAGCAAAGTGCCAGTATGATGAGGGAGGGGGTATCTTGAGTATACTGACACAAAGTTAATTCTATTATGACTTTCTGTTTTATGAGCTGCAAGGCTGATGTGGGGTAATAAAAATGGAAAGGTGTTTGCATTTTATCCATTCTGGAATGTTGATTTGCACCTAACCCAGACCTGTGGTATGAATTGCCCATGCTGAGCAAGTGGGAAACATCTCTTGTCACCAGTCTTGGGGATGGAGGTGAGTTATGGGACAGAACATGCTGGGATTTCCGAAGTGCCAGCTTGCTGCTGCTTCCATGCTTTGACACAGCTTTTAAAGCTTTTGTTTGTTGGGTTGGTTGGTTGTTTTTTACTTATATAATTTATCAGGCTGTGAGGATGTACCTCAGAGATGTGCAGGAGGGGACAGTGGTGCCTGGGAGTGCTGTGGGACCACCTGCACCTAATGCCCCATATGGGCTTGCCGATATTTGCCGATATTCACAGAGGGCTGCAGCCAGTGACCCTCTGGTCTTGTAGTCTCTTGCTTCCTACCAGTGGGTGTAATGTGGGTTCTGACTTAACATTTTTCGTACACATCCAGCCCTGGAGCCAACTGGGGCTGGAGCAGGGACAGGAGTGTGCACATGGGACAACACGGAGCAGTCTTGTCTTTGGTGGGTAGTCGTAAACAGGAGGTTTTCATTCTAGATCTCTTAACTTCATCTTTTCTGCCTTGCTTTTTGTTCACTCCTGAGAAAATGGGAAGTACTTTCACCACCTCTTATGCTGCCTCTCAGTTCTTGTTAATTTTCTCGAGCTCTTACCTCTCCTAGAAAGGATTTTTTTCAATTTTTTTTTTTTTTCATCTTAAGGGGAAAAGAAAGCAAGGACTTGGAAATCAGTTTATTATATTTGGTTGTTTGGATCTTTTTTCTTCCTTCAGCAAGCAAGTTTTGCAAATGCTGTATTTCTGCTGGACAGTTTTAAATCCTCTAAGGTCCATGTATATTTTTTCTGAGATGACACCTACCTCCAGAGAGGAAGTAAAAAAGAAATATATAGTCTGTGGCTGCTATCTAAAGAGTAGCCAGCTCTCACTGAAGCCCAGGGATGAGACCATATATATCGAAATACATAACTTATGGAAAACCCGAGTGATTCAGTCAGATTTAAATGATTGTAAGAATCAAAGGCTTCAGAAATCTTTGCATGCCCTTTTAATTATTTTTTTTTTACAGCAGCATGATGATTACCTCGCAGGGGTTTAAGCTGTTCTGTTGGTAACAGATCTAAGGAAGCCTGCTGTTCTACAAAGCTGGATTTGTTGTCTCTTGTGTTTCCTCCTTCATTTCTTTGCCGAGGTGTGCAAGCAGCAGTGAGCTGTGCTGGCCACGTGTAGGATGGGTCCCCTCCATCCTTTGCTGGATGTGCTCTGCTGCCCCTCTCCCTTCCATCCATCCACATGTTTTCATGGCTTTGAGGCATCTCCTCCTCCCCGAAACGTGGTTGAAATTGTCCTTTGGATTAAAAGCAACGATGTGGGCACTCACAGACAGATAAGACCATTTCATACCTTCTTTTCTTAGAAAAACAGGATAAGAGAATGTGTCACTGGCCAACGGCATAAAGCATTTGCATTAAAGAATGAGAACAGCTCTGGGCTGTTAGGAAAGTAATGTATGCACAGAGTCTGAAATGTAATTACAGGGTATACTCTTCTGCTCAGATTTGTTAACAAACCACATGACATCGTATTTTATTATAAAATGGGGTTACACAATCAAAGAGCATCATAAAAGACACCCATCAGGCCTGCTAAAGCACCACATGCAAGGACATGTTTTTACTTCCTTACCTCCGAGTGCCTCTGCAAGGTCCTCATTTTCTCTGCTATGCCCCTTTTTAATATAGATGTGTATAAGTTACGATATCCAGGAAGAGTAAGCAACCAAAAATACTTGTCATGGCAAAATCAATTATCTATCCATTTTCATTGGGAAATGACAGCACAAACCATTTACAGAGGAGGGCAAACCAAAATATCCCCTTGCATCACTCAGGGGAATGAATGAGAAATATCAGCTGAAACCTTCCCTACTTTGCTGCGGGCAAGCTGTCTTGAAAATTTTAGCCAGAATGGTTGAAATTTACCACAGTTAAAAGGGTTGTTTGGTTTTTTTTTTAAATGTGTTTTAAAAGAAATTTTCAATAAATTTGAACAACAAGCATTATAGCCTGAATGCCCTGCCTGCCTGTACTAAATGCTGTCTGCCAGACTTTAGGGCTGGTTGGTGCAGGCTGAGTTCAGATGACTGCAGACTGGTGGTTGGGATATAATGGGAATGGTGGCATACCAATAGCAGCTTCTTAATGGTAATTATGTTTTAACTTTCATGTCTTCTTTACACAAGCCTTCGAATTATTTGTGTGTGGCTTTTTTTTTAAGAGAAAAAGGAAAACCTTGTAATTTGGAGACCTGTGTATTTAGGATGATCTTAAGCCTCTTTATAGAAATTGTGCACTGCCATTTTGATATCTGCATGGTTTCGTCCTTGCACAAAATCAAGAAGTTGTTCCTGTGCTTGTTTATGTCTGGTGTAGCCTCAAGGAGGGTGTTTGCAAATATTCCAGCAAGAAGGATTTGTCACTCCTGTAACATCACGGGTCAGAGGGCTGGTCTTGGAGGTATCTCAGATACCACTCTGTTTTTTTGTAGGCTGTGGGAGACCTGAGCCTCCTGTGTCCCTGCAGTGGGGGCAGCCCCAGCACCCACTGGGCAGGAGCCCCAGGATGAAGCTGGTGAGGGGTCTGGAGCACAAGTCTGATGAGGAGCAGCTGATGGAACTGGGGCTGTTTAGCCTGGAGAAAAGGAGGCTGAGGGGAGACCTTATCGCTCTCTACAACTACCTGAAAGGAGATTGTAGCATGGAGGGTGTTGGTGTCTTCTCCCAAGTAGCAAGTGATAGGACAAGAGGAAATGGCCTCAAGTTGTGCCAGAGGAGGTTCAGATTGGATATTAGGAAAAATTTCTTCATGGAAACAGTTGTAAGGCATTGGAACAGGCTGCCCAGGGCAGTGATGGAGTCACCATTCCTGGAGGTGTTTAAAAGATGTATAGATGAAGTTCTTAGGGACATGGTTTAGTGCTAGAGTTAGCTTAATGGCTGGATTCGATAATCTTGATGGTCTCTTCCAACTAAAATGATCCTATGAGTGCTGGGGCACCAGGCTGTCTCCAGCCGCAGTTTACTGGCTTGGAGCTGGCTGCTCTGGCTGCCAGGAGCTGTTCTCACCTTTCTTAGATGCAGAACACGCCCAAAAAATCGGACACAGAGATTTTCCCTACAGTTTGGAGTGACTATTTAGAAAAGTGGCTATTTTAAAAAGGACCTTTTCTGTTTTTTTGACAGAGCAGCCTTTTAATGAAAGAAAAAGGCATTTGTCTCTGTCTCCTTTAGCCTCTATAAGCAGCTTTGTTCTGGCAACTTTATGGCTGGTTCCAGTGTTGAGCAGCTCCAAGGAAGGAAAAAGGGATAGAAGAGACAAAAAGGTACCCAAATAGCAAGGGAGAGGATGGCTATGTGGGGGATTACCTTGCTAAAAGCCAAAACAAAATAAGTGGGAAATTCCACCACGATCAATCACAGCTTTGAAACCTGGATGCAAGTGAGAGTGGTTTGCTGTAATGGAAGTGGAAAAAACTGCGTGGCTCCACATCCAACAAACACGCTGTAATTCCCAGAAAGAAGCTGTTTGTTTTCAGGCACTTGCCATCAGGGCAAAGGAAGTAAAACACTTGATTTGCAGAACTGCTGGCATATGAACCGCCCAGGGCTTTGGGCATGCATCCAGGGGTGTTGGAAATCAACATATAACACTCTTTGGCGCCTTAGGGAAAAGATATCTCAGAATCTGGTAAACTCACAAGATCGTCTTTTCAGAAAAACGCTTTTGGATATATGTGTTCCTCTCTAATCTGTCACTTACACTGTGGGCCACTGTGAAAGTTAAACAACCTGTTATTCTCATGATACTCTCTGATTTGGAAAACAAAATTAAGATTATGTCTTTGAAATTACAATAGGAAGGTGGAAACAGGGAACACCTTTCAGCGTGTGGTGGTGGAGCCTGAAAATATAGAAAGAATGGTCCGAGATCCCAGCATTGCAACTTTTATTGCACAGAACCAATTAAAAACAGAGATTCTGTGTATCTTAATTTCCTGCATAAAAGCCGCAGGACTACTTGATAAGCAGACCTGCTCACTAAGGAAGAGCTTCACTACTTGAAGTTTCTCAGAAAATGCGTTTATCTTGATCCTCAAGGGAAATACCAGAATGGTATTGTCCAAAATCACTACCTAAGCAGTAATGATTTTATCCTTTTTTTTTTTTCCTTTGCACAGCTTGAGAGGTGTATTTCATGCAATGCTGGGAGCTGATTGTTACTGCAGTGGAGACAAAGAGGAACTTAAGGGTTATATGCTAGCCTGTATGCTTATTATCTCTAGGCTCAAGGAATAAAAATGTCTGCTGTACTACTGCTCTCTAACTGTAGGGGAAATGGCCTTCATTGGACCAAAAGGGCAGTGATGCTGCTGTTTTCCTGTGATCACCTCCTTTATAGCCTTGGAGGGGGATTTCAGGACACAGACCAGCCAGGTAGCAATGTGGTGAGTCCACAAAATGAACACCAGCCATGTACCCATGTCCTGATCTACTGCCCCATATAGCCTGTCCAGCTGTCTGAGACTTTTGGGAGTCTGCAGTATGGCTCTATTGACTGCAGATGCTTGCTGAAACTGGACATACTCTCTTTACACTAGTGCTATGCAAAGATGCTCGCTTTTGGTCATGTGGATGCTGGAGGACTGTCAGGAGATGTAGCTGGAATGAGCTCTCTATACAGTGACTGGAGCACTATGTGCAGTTCTGGACGCCACAGTATAAAAAGGATATCAAGGTACTGGAGAGTGTCTAGAAGAGGGCTATGAAGTTGGTGAAGGGTTTGGAGAGGAAGCCATATGAGGAACAGCTAAAGTCACTTGGTTTGTTCAGCCTGGAGAAAAGGAAACTGAAGGGAGACCTCATCATGATCTACAGCTTCCTCACAAAGGGAGGAGAAGGAGCAGATGCTGATCTCTTCTCTCTGGCAACCAACGACAGAACCCGAGGGAATGGCAGGAAGTTGTGCCAGGGGAGGTTTAGGTTGGACATTAGGAAAAGGTTCTTCACCCAGAGGGTGGTGCAGCACTGAACAGGCTCCCCAGGGAGGTGTCACGGCCCCAAGCCTGACAGTGTTCAAGAAGAGACTGACTGGACAACACCCTCAGACACGTGGTGTGAACTGTGGGGTTGTCCTGAGCAGGGACAGGAGCTGGACTCAATGATTGTCGTGGGTCTCTTCAAACTCAGGACATCCTATGATTCTATAACCCACAGGCTTCCAGCAGCTCCATCAGTTTAAATCCTAGTGGGAAACATTCAAGTGACACTTGAGCCTGTAGATGCTTGGAGAGATTTTCCATTAAGTAGGAAAAATCATGTGGCTTGTTTTGTTTGTGTGTGTTTAATCACTGTTTTGATAAATTTCTGTTAGTCAGCAGGCTGGCCCTGCAATAAGCTGATCTGAGAGCTTTTGTAAAGGACACTTGATAATTTAATGTGCCAGTTCGCACCAGTTTCTCTCAGCCTTTGATTGTGCCATCCGCTCATATTGTTCTGCCAGACATATTCACAATCTAGCTCTATAATTAGGAGTCTGAAAAGAGTGGCTGCACCGTGTTTGCACAGTATATGTCCTCCCATAGCTATTGCATTGCTGTCCTCCAAATCCTGGACTTCATTTCTCCCCATGCCAAGTCAGATAGAAAACTCGGTAGAGGAAAAGGTCAGTCATACAGAAAATGTGACATTTATAAAAATAGACAGGTTGGAAAAGAATTTGCTATTTAAGACAGACACAATTAGAGTAGCTTTGCCCCTCCAGGCTCAAGCGAGCGTGACTTTGCTGGAGGAGCTAGAAAGTGGAGGTAGGGACAGCAAGCTTGGGCAGGGCCAGTCTACATTCCCAGTATCATAAGCGTTTCCACCACCGGTTTGCAGCCCATCCCATCCCAGTAACACTTAGGCACTTACTGGAGAGATTAGAAGCTCCATGTAACATAGCTAATGAAAACCACCCTTTCTTAACTGGAGCCAGTGAAGGAAGGATCACGACAGAGCAAATTACTGGGTACATTTCATGGGAAGATCTTGGTGCCCAGAATCCTATCGAGAGCACCCCTCAGCATGTGACTGGAAAAGTGTAGGTGTGTGTGAGACAGAAAAAAGATTGTAGGGGACAAGTGGAAGAAGATACTGCTTTTCTTCTTCTTCTTTTTTAAATCCATCTGGTGTTTAAAACAATCTTGCCAAGTCGTAAGAAAAAGATATGCTCTTCAGCAGTGTTGCTGTGAGTTCCAGTTGATTTATGTTCACAGATCATTAGGGAAGTATCTGGAGAGGAAACAGGACTAGGAAAAGCCTCACAACTTTCCACTTCTTATGGGGTGTGAAAAGCAGTCCAAGGTTTATAGGTTGAGCCATCCACTCTGACTTCACTGCTGTCTAAAAGAAACTGACAATATTCTTTCCTTAAAGTATTATATTATTAAAAGTGGTCAGATCTCAGTGGGGTCAGAAAAATCTAAAAAGTCCTTACATAGGTGAAATATATGCTCTAAATATAATATAGACAATTAAGCAAATTAAGCATATTTCTAGTGTTTATTTTTTGCCATCTGAAAATTTTGGCTAAGCTGATATATATTTATCAGCCTATCACAGGAACACATTTTGTTATGCAGTATGGAAATTCAGGTTGGAACAAATGGTGATATTTTATATAAACCCATGAGTTGAAATTTATTTTTTCTGAAAAATAATTGCCTGTTTCTGAAGAGTATCATAGCAATTATCTGAGGACAGTTTTTACTTTAAAGACTTTGCCCAAGGATTCTTTCAGGATTTTATAAGCAGTCATTACTGAAGAACCGTATCAAATCTGTGGGGAGGCATAGGTTAAGTCCATAATAGAAAAGTAAGTGGAAAGGTCTAACTTTAAAGATTGAACATTTCAAAAATTCTAATTTGCCCATCTGAGGAAAGGCAGCTTCAGAAAAGTTTCCACTTTTTATCCCACCTTTGAAAAAAGACTTTACACATCTTTTTAAATTCTAGGGACTATTAGAATAAACTAGAAAATGGGAATGATGTGAATGGGTGAGCCTTTGCTGTGCTGCTCTTTCCCAAACTGTAAAGCTTTCCTTTTTCTGTCTCCTAGTGAGTGTTTCAATATCCTCAACCACTATGTGTGAGTTTATATTAATGTGAGATTTCAGGGTAGTTGTCTGTGAACAGTGATTTCATTATTCCTCATTAAAGCTTCTAGGTAGAGAATTTCATTTGGAGCATTTCACTTAATAGGAATATAATTTCAGGTTTTCCACAGTTATTTTAGAATTTGAAGTTATACAGCATTTTCATTAAACAGAAGAAATTAGAAATGCAATGGTTAATTTTTTTCTGCCATTGCAAACCAAAAGTGCAGCTTTCTGTAGCAAATATTGTTATATTTGAGACAATTGTTACTGTTATGTGAGATCCAAATCCATTCCTCCAGGAGACCCTGGATGTGTAGAGATGCATGTTATTTGTACTGATCAAAGAGGGCTCCTTTCTGCTTTCTTGTTACTCCCACTGAAATAACTTGAGGGACATGGAGGAGAGGTTTGGACACCACGATCTCCTCAGGAGGACCAGCCTGTAGCACTGGAGCCTTGTACTGCTTGTACTGTACGGTGCTTTTGGAGCTGCTATGGACAGAAAGCTTCCTATAGATGCAAGTAGTTTCTCTTACCAACTCTAACATGCTGCACATTCAGAACCGTTGAGCATGGGAGCATTATGGACCTAAGAGACAATAGGAGAGAAAAACAGACATGAAATCCAAGTCAAACCATATTGGGTATCTCTGTCACTTTGTGACTTCTGTCATTTGAAGCCTGTGAGTGGTCCTGTTGAGTCAGACTCTGTAGCATGCTGGGGGATACCTCTTCATGGGAGGAGAGAGATGCTTTCTTTAATCCTAAAACGGTTTTAGTAAAGAAGGGCACCTAAGATTGGCTTGAAACATGTGCATAGCCTTACATCTATTTGGCAAGCAATCTACAAAGATGCCACAACTGTATCTGAACCTCAGCCTCGGCTTAATTTTAAAGCATGTGCTAGTTATACCAGACTCTGATATGCTATTTTTTCCAAGTAACATTGTTATTTCCTCCAGGATAATTAGTCTGCACCGTCTGTTGTGTTACAATAGCATGTTTGATATGTCTCCCTTCACTATAACCCTTTAGAAAAAAAACACACAAAACTTATTATTGGTCCTTTTAAGCAGCTGGCTTGAGCTCTTGTGGCTCACCAGATGTTTGCTCTCTTTTTGCCCCCTTTCTCAGGCATCCACAAGCAGCCATGGTCAGACAGGACTCTGGGCTGGTCAGAGCTGTGGCCAGGCCAGGGCTAACTGTTCTGCTTTTTTTATGAAGTAAATATTACATTTGAAGGGCAAAGCAGCATGAGTTTTTAGGTTTTGCATGTTTTGCTAAAAATCTCACTATTTGATTTAATTGGTCATCGATAACCAGTGTAAATCTTAAATCATCAACCCATTTAGCAGTAGTAGTAGTTTCCCAATGCCAGAGAAAATATCCATGGGTTTGGGAAAATCACTTGAACAGGGAGCACCTTCTGTGCCCTGCGCCTCTATTCTCCTCATTCCTCACTTCTTGAAGAAAGGGGAAAGCAGAGAGCAAGAGGTTGAGAAAACGCTTCCCAATACCCCAGATGAAACACCCTCCTCTATTCTCACCCTGACTTGCTGTTCATTCAGGGCAACAGCAACACGATGGTTTTGAAAGGGTTTTCCTTCGGGCTTCTGTGTGCCTTGAGGAATCCCAGATGATAAAGATGCTCCCTGCCCCCTCAAGCATTGGCACAAGGCTGTTTCATTTTGCTTTGTTTTTTGCCTTGGAACTTTATTCACATGTGTGTTTCATAGAGGGCAAACACATTTATTTAATCTAAATGATTTAAGACTGACAGGTCGCTTCAGCAAGACCATGCTTAGTCTCATGTACCCTAGCAGCAAAGTAACATCTGTATGAGGAACTTTGCGAGTGCATCATTACAAATGTTGCTCCAGGAGAAATGCAGAGGTGGAGGCCCCAGAGGAGAGCCAGTTTGACTGACTCTTCGTTGATCACTCCTAGAGACGTGTTAGCTGAGACATTTAAATGCTAGAAAATGCCTGACTGCTCTACAGGGATAGAAAGAGCAGGTGAGAGGCAGGTCCTGCTTTGGGATCAAAGGGCTCTCTGATGGAGAGGCTAGAAGGTGATGTTAGTGGGGGAAAACCACGCAAACCCACTCGATGCCTCTGCACCAAGGGCATCCTCTCTTCAAAGGAATGGAGGCGAATGGTACAGGTGGCAGCATGGAGACACCGTCCCCACTGTTGTGGGCATTGTTTTGGAGAGGCTGAAAATCTCATAAGAAAAAGGTCTCTACTCAGTTGGAATCAATCACAACTGAACAAGCAGCAGAACAGTGCTCCTGCAGGAAAAATACAACCTGTGGGTGGTTCAGCTTCTCCAAAGGAGCAAAGAGGAAATTTATAAAGGTGTGACTCGAGGGAGAGATAAAAGGAACGTATGTTCCTGCAGCAAAAATAAACTGCATCATTGATTAAACTGGGAATTTATTGTAATAGTTTTAGGGGAAGGGCGTTCAGTAATATTTGGTTATTGAAATGCCTGTGAACAATAAGAAGTTTATCAGGGAATAGAGGAAAGCAAGAGTCAGATGTAGCTAGGAAAAAACATGATGTTGAAGGCATTTCAGTTAAGAATTGTTACTAGAAGAGGTTTCTGTTCTTACTGCTTATATGAAATGGATAAATAGCACTGGCTTCAGCCAGACATTGAGTAATTTTATTTCCTTTTCCAGATTTGTTATGGTGCTGGCTTGTGGTGTGCAATGCTGCTATTTCTTCTGGATATTAAATGGCTCTGAGCAAAAATAACATCAAGTGTTTCGTCCTGTAAATAGAAGATGACAGGGTTGTGGTCACTACATTAATCTGCTTTGTTCCCAGCTGATGTGTAAGTTTCCAGAGTTGAAAGGACTCCCTGACCTATTACAACAGAATGGATTCACCATTGTTTGGAGATGATTTTTTTTTTTCTTTCCTCTGGTGATAATTGCATTTCTCTGAATATTTTGTTAGAAGTGTCATTTCATTTTTGTAGTTGAGGATGAAGGGGAGGTTTTCTATTATAGCCAGTGCAGACATATCTTGAGTGTCTTTGTAGATGTCCTGCAAAGCTCTTCAGAAATATTAATTTTTCTCAGCATTAATAATAGGAATACTTAATTTCCTCTTCTAGATGTTATCTGCTGTTCTCCAGCACACCAGGATGTGATTAATTTTTAGCGTCAAGCAGGTGAGGGAACTTCTTTTTCTTCTTCTGGATCTGTGTGGTGCACCAAAGCAGAAGCCATCTCCTCTTAAGTCAGGTTGACTTCGCTGATACTCTGGATCTATCCATGAGTAGGAATCAGGCCTACCATGTCTACAACTACAACTTTACAGAAGTAATATAAACACCTGACACCCATTAAAACAAACCCACTTCTGGGACTGGCACTGATGTGCTAGTAGGCCAACATCAGTGCTGGGTAACTTGCTTCAGGACTAACAAAGTTCCCTGAATAAAATTACTGTTGGTCTCTGCAATGCACACTCTGATTGGTGTTTCTTAGTAAACTGGCTCTTATTTTGTAGCCTAGGATTAAGTTGCTGATATCAAAATTCCCATTACAATATAATCCACTGGTGATTATGAAGAATTACTGGGTCCAGTGTGTATTTTTAAAGTAAATTTTCTGAGTGTATTTCTCATTTTTAGTATGCATTAGTTGAGTACTTGGTAACTGGAGTATTTTCTGTTTTCCACTGATGTATTTTCACTGCAAAATAAGTATCTAAATATGTTATTGAATTCTCATCACAACAGTTGTCTTAGTCTAAATGCCAATAAGAAATTTAATTGGCCTTCTACAGCCTTCTACTAACCCATGATAAAAATGTATTTAAATAGATTGGATATCATCTCCTTATAATTAGGAATGTTTTTTTCTTGGTGGGCACTGCTAAGTATATAATTTCTTTTCAGCAACCTTTCGAAGTAATAGGAACAACTTTCAATTAATTTCAATTGTCTTGGCAAATCTGATCTTCCTAACCAAGCCAAGACTGTGCAATTGTCTTTACTAAAGCTGCCACTGAGGAGAATGGCAGACAAAACACACAAATTGGTTTTTAATTGTGTACTTGACTGTTTAAAGAGTTTACAATGTTGTGCACTGTTCCTAATATTTTAAGGAGAGAAACAAACAAACAAAATTAATTGTGTATATTATAGTTGTTTCCAGGAGATTCAGAAGGATGATTTGAAAGGGGAAAACGGCCAGCCAAACATGAACACATCTCCACTGTGTTTCCAGATCTTAATCTGTCATACCTCAAATTGATCTGCAGTAACCGATGAGATGTTATTTTTTTTCTACTGCAAATATGTCAGGAAACTGTATAAGCCATTAAGGCAAAAGCTGTATGGTTTGGGATTTTTTTTGCTACGTTGGAGGAGCGGATTAGATAATGATCCTAAACAATGAAATCCTTGCGTTTTGACAGTCACCCAGCAGTGTACCTTGCTATCCTAGTTAAATACGTACAGTAAATCATGTGGTGACACTAGCAGCATTCAAAGTGCCTGCAGAAGCCGCATGTGGGGGAAAAGAAACTTAGTCTACTTTTCTATACCCTTTTCAGCACATCTATTTTTAAAACCTCAGTGAGGGCTTTGCCCCTGCTCTCTTCAGAGCACGCACTTGTCAGCACAGCTCGTCACTTTTATTTTCCTCTGACTGGGGTAACTTGTAGAGGGAATTCAAGAAGTAATCAGACAGCAGATATGACATGAGCACTGTCAGTGTCTGATGGCATGCGGCTTTAAATGATGCTTGGAAACGCGATCGGTTTTATTTCCTCCTCCCCCATGCCTTTTTTTTCTTTAAAGACTCTGCAATTCTGCTCAGCATTGTGTTGGGGAAATTTCCAAAAGCAAGATGGGCTGGAGAAAGCTGGCAGAGGCGAGGCAGAAGCTTGCTGAAGCTGCTGAGAGGATGGGGTTGGCTCCAGCCCTGTGAAATGCGGAAGGTCTGGCCTGCAAAGGGTGGCCTTGGGCCAGCACCTGCTCTGCAGCCCAGTGAGGAATAATGATGCCTGTTTGATGCCAGTGCGGATGCCATTGAAACCCACAGCTGAATGGGAATAACATGTGAGCAAGCTGCTTGGCAGGACAGGGCTGAGGTGTGCAGCACAAACTGGAGTTTGTCCAGGGCAAGCTACCGAACAATGATCACAAGTTAAGTTGGTGAGAGGACGTGGGGTCCTTCCAGCATTGGAAATCAAAGAGGTTATTAAACTGCCAGGATTAAGTGTCTCTAATGGGATGAAATGAGCAAATGGCAGCCAAGCAGGAGGCTCTGGGTACATTTTATTGCGTGCCAGGGCTGTGTTTCAGGACCCATCTGAGCTGTGCTCACAATTCCTGCTCCCCTGGCTTAGCAGCTTGTGGCTCCTTGCACTCCCACAGACACCCTCAGCACATCCCTCCCCAGTCACAGTGTGTCCCTTCCCCAGGCACAGCCAGCTCTGGTGGCATTTCCCTTCTCCCCTCTCAGCTGGCTCCTAATCAGCCCCACTGTGTGTACATACACTGGGGGCAGGGGGTATTTTTGCTCATCATCTCTGTACAGACGGTGCTCAGTTGCTCTATTTAAGCACCACGAGGAGCACACAAGCACAACCAGCAGCTTTAACACAGCCAGCACTTGCTGAGAAATCAAAGCCTTGTCCTGCTTGACCGGGTGGATAAAGAAGGATTTGGCACCCACTGCAATCCTCTCCTCTCTACTCCCACCCTGTTTCTGTTGCCTTTCTGAGAAACTGCTCTATTTGGAGGGATTTGGGGGGGAAGCAGAGCCTGCTCTTCTTGCTTTCTTGCCCATCCATTTCATCCTGGCACACACAGGTGGACAAGATGCAATTGTGTTAGAGGGAACAGGAAGCTGAATGTCTCCTTGTACAGCCTGGATGGCTTTGTTAGGACCTGTCACTGCCTTCATCGAACCACACAGTGAAGAAGAATACAGGAGTTTGTAGTGGTTTTCAAAGAAATTCTCATACACTGATTTTTAACTCAACCCAGACAGCCTTAGTATCAGTACATTTTAACACAGAGCTGGGAGATGAAATAGTGGCCCAGCTGAGGTCAGTGGAGTGTGGTGTCTGCCCTTCCGGTCTAATTAATTCTCTTTAATGCAGCAACAGAAATGTCCAGTTAGAAGTACAAGGTTTGGGCTATAAAATCCCCTAGAGCCTTGGTGTAGCCCTAGCAGGTGCCTACCTCTTCTGCTCTCCTGGAGGGAGGATGCTGCATAGGGGCTGTGAATCAAGTACTGCAGCTAAAGGGAGAAATACTAGCCTGTGCAGGTTGTGATGGTCCTGGCCAGCTTCCCCCAGTCTCTGGGACAGGAGCTGCCCAGAGTCAGGGAGAAGAGATGAGTCTGGGTGGCTGCAGTGCTCTAGGCTGTGCAGGCAGGTGTGCCACAGCACGGTGGCATGGGCTGGTCCTTCTCACGTGTGCCTCAGCATCAAGATAATATGACAAATCTAATCTGGAGACAGGAACCCTTCATACCTTTCCTTATTCATGTGTATTGAGAAGCTAGGAAGCCACACAAATGAGAGTGTGAGAAAAAAACCTGCCATTAAGACCTGCTCTCTTCCTACCTAATTCTGCTGCTTGTGGGTTTCTTTCAGAGTATTTCTCTACTTTTCTTGGCCATGTAGATTTTGCCTTCTCTGTTTTGTTCTATTTTTTTTTTCCTGCCTCACAACTCCTGGCTACTTTTCCAAGCAGCGATTAGCTTTAAACACTTGCTCAGCCATCCTTGACGCTGAGCTTGGCTTCTTTCTTCTATCTTAACAGACTTTTCTCCTTTGACAGCAAGGTTATATACTTTCACATACTGTCAAGTATCTCTTCCTCCTCTCTTCCTTTTCTCTGAGCTCCTCAGCAAATATTTCACATTGCCATCAAGCCTAATGGTGCTTACAAGCTAGGATTTTTTGCATTGACTTTTGGCAATTTTTAAATTTCCCCCCCCCTCGCCCTCTTCTGCATTCAAAGCTTCAGGCTGCCAGGCTTTATAGGCCCTGAATAACTGGGTTTGCTGAGGTTGCACCAGTAAAAGCGGAGCATCCTGCAGTGCAGCAATGAATCTCTGTTCTCCACACAAACAGCTCTATGATGTGCCAAGACCTGGAAAACTTGCATTGTGGCTCTGCTCTCCCTGATCAGCTGCTTGTGCAAATGCAGTAGATTCCTGCTCTGGGAATACAAAGCTCAGTATCCCAGTGCCATGGAGTGGCTACTCACTGAGGTGCAACACTCACCTACACCAGCCTCTGGAGAGTTCAGCTCTGAAGGAGATCATCTGGTTTTCTTGCTGTGGACAGAGGAAGACAGTAATTCAAACCTTTATTATAGGCAAACAGTGAATTAAAAACTTGTCAGTGAGTCATGCTGAAAATCAATATTTCTTCCATAGGTTAGGTGAAGGGATCACAAGAAAGATGGATGTCCACAGTATGTTGATCTGGGCATGATCTGTACCAGTCCATTCTCCAGCATTCCATGCAAATACACATTTGCCTGAGCAGAGCACGCTTACCTCTGTGTTGGTGCTGTACATTAAAGGACACGTTTTAAAGACAAACCGGGGACACGGTGATCGGATCCTTCTGGAAGGAGAGTACAGGAAATGTGGTAAGTCAAATTAAGGCTATATTAAGGAAAAATGGAGAAGCTGGAGATGTCAGAACTGCGATCAGGCTGTGATTCACTCTCACATTAAGCTGATTGAAGTGCAATCTGCAGGCTAAAAAAGTAACTTTTGACAGTTATAAAGGAAGACAGATTTTGGACAGACCAGTTCCCTGAGCTGGCTCACCACGTGGCTGCCCAAGGAGAGAGAAACATGACTGAGGAGGAACACTGTGGCAACATCATTTGAATGCAGCCTTCATCCAGACTGGCTTCTCATGAGCGAGAAACTCCCAACCTTAGAGACTTTGCGATATTCTTGCCATTATAATGTGTTTAATATAGCAATTGGCCTCCACATTTTTCCATTCATGTGTTCCATTTTGCTTAGTAGAGGGCAAACTTCAAACAGTAACTTGTGCTCATCACTTAAATGAGGTTCAGGCTGGCATGTTAATCATGGATTTCTGATTGACTGTCATGCTATCACATGACTATTCAAGCTCAAGTCCCTACAGAGGTATTCTAAGAAGAAATAGCATAAATATGGCCAGAACCTTGAAGATGTGTATTGTGCCTGTCCATGAAGTACAGTTGCACATGATTCATTAGTACTGCAGAGAATGAGCATCAGGAGCATTGTGTTTTCTTTGCAGTATTACGAGTACGAATATCAGATTTTAATATGGAAGGTCTTGAAATTTCCTATAGAAAAATTTCTGTTTCAGACCAGTAGAGGGGGAAAGTAGGCCAAATACATAAATTAGTGGTTTTCATGAAGATTTATTGTGGAAAAATTGCAATTTATCTCCATAGTTAGACTGCAAGAACAGTTGTTCCTTTTGCTGCTGGGTTCTTTGCTGATGTCCTTTATTATTACATTTATTAAAAAAGCTAATGAATAGTAGGTATATGTTATATTTTCCTATCCTGACAGGAAAAAAAGGACAATTTAATCTGAGAAGCAGAGTTTTAGTAGTCAGTCGCTGAGAGGAACACTTGAATATTCAGCTAGGTAAAAAGAAACCATTTGCACATATTAAATACTTGCTGCAACTCAAGCAAGTTAATCTTACGGATGGGTGTACAAGTTGTAATGTCACAGGACCCCATTCAAAAATCTCCAAAAGAATAAAACGTAATAGTAATCAAAATAATAAACATAGTCGCATAAGAATTTGTAAAACAACTTGCCTGTATTTCCTGAAGAAATTATTTCTGCCTTGAAATTATTGGTCTCATCCATAATACCAGGTGTTTCAAAAAGAGGGACCCAATTTAGAGATGTAGTGATTTCAAATCGGGTCCATCTTTCTGAAACAGCCTGTATATTTTGTATAGTACAGGCAGGGAGAGGTAGAACAATCCACACATTCAGACCCTGCAAAACAAGGAATGGGTGGTTAGGAGAAGAACTACCAAAGTAATCACATGCAGAGAGTAATGAGGTTGTCTGAGACACCTTTTTGGTACCACTGTTTCAACTGTAGTCTCCCTGATACAGATTCAGATATTGTTCTCATCACATAGTCTCTTCTCATTTTCTTGTAGAAAAGAATGTGACTGACATCTCCAATGTGGAGCTCTTTCTTGCCTTCTTGTGGTGTCTGTAGAATGCACTGCAAAGTGTCTGGGTCTGATTGAATTTATTTTAAAATGCGAATCACACCAAACACTAAGAAAAAGTTGAAGAAAGCACCATACTTCTATATTTTTTTAATGGTATAGGGTACTGAATGCTCCAGGAGAATTGATCCCTCCATTAACAATCAAACACAGTCCACCAATATACTTAATGTGTAATTTCTCTTTTGACCTTCCTTGAGCCCCAGATTTGTCCAATATTTAAGATACCAGCTTCCATGACTGTGTGTACCTGGTCCTTTATAATTTTCTCTACAAGTAGGAAAGGATATTTGGGTACTAGAGCTGATCAGAGAAGCTGATGCAAATGTCCTGTTCCTACACTAGACTTTCTCAACAGACTGAAAGAATTTTATTATTCATGCAGCTGGTGAAATCCTATGTGTCTTGCTCCTTATCAAGAATTCACCCTTATCCTTACCCATCCTTATTCTTACCATCTTGCATTCAGAGAACCTCACTTCACAGATGAAGCTGTGTCTGGGTGCTACAGGGATCCTGAATCTTCTCAGCTTATCCCTTTGCACTCTCATTTCTCTATTGGCAAAATACCCCCTTCCACTAAGTGAAGAGCTTTGATAATGGTCCAAGTTTAGAGCACTTTTCACTTATTGGGCACTTGATATGGAGATTTTCTTTATATATTTATGCATCCAGTAGAGGCAAGATTCAACTGCAAGAAAGGGCAATATAGCTGCAAGTGAAACAAATGAACCTCAGATGTAAAAGGTAAAGTATTACAGCAACATCACCCTGACAATTTATTTGTTCTTTTATTTGGAGGGTTTTTTTTGGAAAGAATTATAGCTTGCAGTAACGCTATTTACATCAAGTACCTCAGCTGGGATTTGGTATTAAAACTGTAACTGAATCTATTCCCATTAATGTTGTTTAATATAAACCACCGAATGGTTTAGAAGTAATGAAGTCACATAATACTTACGATGTACACTGGGTCACCACTAATAGTTGCTGTGGAAACCTTATTGTTTCCTCTCTCCTACCACAGCAGAATATAATCATAGTGGGTTTGTTTTTTCAAGGATTATATTCCATAGCACTTTCAAAGAAAAAGAAAAATTAATGACCTTCACCTAAAGAAGTTTCATTAAAGGAGAGCACTTTTCCTCACTTTTCTGCACCAGGAGTGGGAACAGGAGTGGGGCTGCATTTCAGATGTCACCACAGGACTGCTCCAGATTCACTCTTCAGGCATAAGGACATAAAGTTACAGAACCAGGAGCCCTGAAATAGAAAGGCCTAAAGTTTCCAGTAAGAGCTGCGGGCCATCTACTCTTCCAGAAATCAAGCCATTGAGCAGTAATGGCTGTAACAGTTTAATTGCACATGTTGATGGAGGCCTGATCTAAGTGGGTTTGTAGACAGGGAGTATCCAAACTACAGCAACCTGCTACAAGGAACGTGATAGCATGTGTGCAGCATCCTGGTATCAACACATGGAAAACTCCCCCTCCAGGAAAGCCATTGATGGTCATACTTATGCCTAAGAGAATTTAAAGCAAATAAATGTTGGTCTGTAACTTTATGTTTGTTTTACAGTTAGGGTACAACGCTTGCCCTTGAGGGCAACCAGCCTGTCAGCCCTGCTGAGCCCTGCGGTGAGGGCGTCTTTCCTGTCATGGAGCTGTCTCACAGGCAAACAGCCAAGGCATCAGAATAATCCCTCATAAGAACGGCCACCAGAAAACAGCTGAGGGCTTCCAAAGTTGACGTCAGGAAAGAAAGGGTCATTTTATCAGAAGGGCCCCTGGATTAAGACTTTACTGCAGAGCTTTCTGTTCCTAGTACCACAGGCTGCCTGTGAGAAAGAAGACTAACATTCTCCATGCTAGACCCTATTTCAGTACAAATCATCTGTAATTGTTTTAATGACTTTGTTAATGATTCACAGATATCTTATAAGCACTATTTACTCAGCTTTCTTCATTACCCCACAGCCTACAGCAGAGATGCCACTGAGGAGAACAATAATTATTGGCACCCATAGGAAAATGAACAGTTTGAGCTGTGCAATTAGAGACCAGTCTTTCCCCTTAAACTCTTAATTAATAGATGTGAGTATTTTAGGTTTTTAGCATTGCAATTACTGTATTTTTATACATTCACCAGGAACTTGCATAAGGAAATGAAGTTCAGTGTATAAATATTTGTCTGGAGTGACACACCCTGTTAGTTTGAGAGCTGAAAGTTTCAGAGCTGAGCAGAGAAAGGAGACGTGTGACATCTGGTCCTGGGTCTACTGGAGGGCTGACATACTCCAGTTTCTACTGGAAAGGTAGTTCTCATGAGAATTAATAACCCAAGAAACTCGTGAACTCTAGTTTGCAATAAGGTATTGTTAATTTGGGCAGAGCAGCAGGAGGTGAGGAGTAGGCCTCACAGGAGTGATCCTGGTCTTGCAGAGGAGTCCATCCCTGCAGCGCCTGCAGCCCTCAGCAAGGACGAACCAAGGCAAAATAAGTGATATGGTCCTGTCAGACACCTTTAAAACAGGATGGAAAAGTAAAATGACTGATGTGAGGTCCCAAGGCAGATATACAAAAAAAGAATCTGATGTGGACAATCCCTGGAGGATTTGATTTGCATAAAACCACACAGTCGTTTTCAGCAGCTTGTGACAGATATAATCCTGCTCCAGTACGTCCCATGCTCTTTTGGGGGTAAGTTAAATAAGAATTTTACCTTGTGTGTGAGAAAACGCCAAAGAACAAACTGATTATAGAAAATCCAGGGAGGGAATTAAAGCATTCACGGAGTAAGCTCTTTGAAATGAGCACAGTGTATTTTCTATGGGCTTGTACAGACCACAGCTCAAAGGCTACTAATCAAGGCATGTGAGGGATTGTGCAAGAATGTGTCAAACAATAATGTGATTGGATGTACCAGCCTCTGACACATCTACTTTCATAATACTTTGACTCAGTTCTTTTCTGGAAAGGGGTGCTGGCAGGCAACCTTCTTTTAATTGCCATAACTATTGCTGCTAAGGCATTTGCCTCAAAGCTTTGTGTTTGGCAACAGGGAAACTGCGTTGGTGAGAGAGTTATCATGGAAATAATTTTTGCTTGCTAATTTTTATTTTAATGTCCATCTCTGCTAGGTGCATTGTGGAGACAAGTTTCTCAGAATATCTGTTTCTGCTGCACCTGGGTAAATCTTACTCGTCAGAGTATCTAATTAATGTGGTCTGCTTCCCATGGCTATGAACTGGACTGATTTGCAAAGTGCTTGCTCTGCCATCATATGGCATTTTTTGCTGTTAAAAACATTCATTTTTTCGTCAACCATGGGGTACTGCTTCTGAACAGATGAATATCACAGAAGTAGGGACTTAAATTTAAGATGGCTGCAGAGAAATTTTGTAAATGCGTAAACATTTATGTGGATGAAAATGTACCTTTTTCCACGCAATGGTCTGACAGGAAGGGAAAAAACTGAGCCAGCTCACCTTTTATCTCCATCTTGAGAGGGGTTAAATGCTTTCTCTTCCAAATAAATGTTGGAAAACTCCATTCAGCTGGTTTTGTTGACCTCAGTTCCATGCAGAAATTACTGTCAGGATCAGGGTTTCTTTAAAAAAAAAAAAAAAAAAAAAGGAACTTCTGAAAACTACCTTATTCAGGGTATACTAAAGCATGTGTAGTTAATGTAAATAATTTTGACTAATCTTGCTTAAAGGAATTCACTGGTTTTGTACTGCCTAGGATTTTAAAGACTGTTCATGAGGATTTGTTACATTATTGCTGTGATTTTTCTTGTAAAATGTAAGTAGAGAGTTATATACTCTTTGCATTTGAGGATAGTTTGTCTGTATAGAGTGATAATTTGAGGGGGGAAGCTCTTAACAGCATCACCTTCATTTGTCGGCTTCAGCCCAATGCTGTTGGGTTGATGACAGCTTCTAAAATTTAATTGTTCATAATTTCAAATAATGAAAAAGCTCAATTTATTTGAATAAGAAAAGCATTTAATATGTCTTTCTGTATGAAACAACCTACTTGATTGTAGTCTGGCTCTAGGCATCAGAGGTGCTAAGTAAAAGTTATGTTTAGAAGCAAATTAACACTTTCTGAGAGTGCTAGAGAATTGAACCAGTAAAACCTAAAAGAGAGTAACTCTAGAAGCACCTGCAGGCAAAGAGGTTTTAGATGGGTTTGTTTTAAGCCAAAAATTTCATGGCTACCTGTTGATTCTGGTACAAAGAAACCAAATGAGGCTGAAAGAAAATACCACTGAACACAGAACAAGAGCTAAACCAACACTTGCTCCTGTTTATTCAGTGCTCTAATCTGTGAAGTCAAAGCTGATTTAACTTGAGCATTTTCATGATCAGCTGGAAACTTGCAGGGTTTTTCTTGTTCCTCCCCTGGGCACCATGCAGCTTTCTCTCTTTCTTTCTTTTTTTTTTTTGATTTGTAAAGAACAGAGAAGTGCTGAACTGTATCAAAGACCCTACCACACCCTCAGCGCCACTTTGCACAGGAAATAAATGAAGCTCTAAAGAAAAACTTTAGTAAACCACATCCCTCCTGCTGCTGCTTGTCCTCAGATTGATGTGCAGGAGGGACCTATTGCATGAAAGATGTGTCTAAGTGCAGAAAAAGACTGATATATTTAAAAAAACTCTGAGGATGAAGGACACTTGCCTTGTGTGTTTCAGCCACTGTCACAAAATGAAGTTCATTCGTCATGGAAACTGAAGAACTCACCACACCTTTTTAGGAATCTTCTTTTTACTTGTGTAAGTGTTGAATCGTGTTTTCACCCATATGCATTTGGTGACAGGCACGAGGGAAGAGCAGTAGAAGAGCCTTCATTTTTTCTGCATGCAGCATCTCTGCAGACACTTTCAACCTTGCATTTGTGCACCTTGTATGAATGAGGAAATCTACAGTAGCAGCAATATGGTCAGCAGCATGTTCACTTCTGAATCACTTCTGAAATGTTTATTCCCATTCTGATTATTCTTCCCAGTACTTATGGGTAGCTCTTACCACCATTTATTTTTTTAATTATTATTCTACAATATGTTTTACTAGCTCATATTGCTGTTACCTTTTAACTGACAGCCCCTCCCCCCCAACAAACAAACAAACAAAAAACCACAAGAAACCACACACAGACACACAGACACAGACACACACACACCCTTTTGCCATCCCACCACTGTTTGCAACAATTAATTTTTACTGCATCAGTTACAGTTTGTCTGGTGGTGTTTTGTCCCAATTGTGAGACTTTAGTGTGTTTGTTTCTTTTCAAAGTGTTAGCTCACTTAAGTTCTGCTCCTAGTTAAATAGCAAAACTTCTTCAAGCTGTCTGCTTTACTAACATACACATATAATCCTAATTCTGATTCATCTCAGTTTTCCTTTTTTATCTTTTCACACCTAAGGTTTGTCAGACCTCCTCACACTGTGAGGCTTGCAGGGTGGGGAACCTGACTGTTAAAATCTTTGAGGAAAAGTCACGGCAAAATGCCATATCACATTGTGTGCTATATGGATTAAATATCATTAGAAATTTGTTCATTCTTCTCAGCTTTCACTTCTTCCTTATTTGCTTATGGGCTATGAATTACGTAACTGGTATAACTGAATTATCATAATACTTCATGTTTTACATACACACTTCATAAAATAATTCGTATTTATGAAGTTCTTTGAGACCCTGAGGTAGAAGGTTACAATGACTTCCAAATTAATACTGTTAAATTATTGTTCGCTACATTTTGTGGAAATACTCCCAGGTCTTAACAGATCTGTTGAAAGTGAGAGAGACTTAATTACTTCTTACTGTCTTTAATTTCTGCCCTGAGATAGCAATAGGCTGGAATAGATTCCTAACTGGTCCCTGTGGCTAACAGAGTGACTTATGTCTTCCCAGCAGGTACTGTGTACATTTGCATATCCAGTTTCCTTACTAAGAACTACTACCTTTGTCAAGAAAGTCGAGACACTCAGAAAGCAAACTTCAGAGTCCTCTTGGAGTGGCCTGGGGTTGTCAAGAGAGCCCTCTGTATAATGCAGTGTGACCAAGTGCATCGGTAACGCCCTCCCTCTGCATCCGACGGTGTATCATCTGAGGGACACCAAGCTAGTGCAAATGTCATTTATCCTGAAACCAACTTTTTAACAGGCTTTGCAACAATTGTATACTCCAAAAATCTTTCTTATGACCACAAGCCCCATTCCATGGATTCTGAGGGCAGAGGGAAGTTCATAGCAAGGTGGGACACCATCCCTGGGTTGCCCACAGCTGGGCTAAGGCAGGGTCCCACTAGCCCTGGCATTCGGCCTGTCATGCACACGTGTGGCTGGCTGATCACCCAGCACAGTTTGGGCACAGGCTCAGGAGTCACCCATAAGCCACCGCAGCCCTGTAGCCACCTGTAACTTATGCCACTGCTGGATTTGGTAATGAACTTTCCAGGCAAAGCCCGCCTGCTTGTTTAAGTCTACATTTAGATGATTTTTTTTTTTCTTCCTTCTTTTTTTTTTTTTTTTTAAATGAAAAAGGCTGTGTTGTGACAAGAGAAACCTACCACCAATAAAATACCTATTTTCTTGTCCTGCACCCCATTATTACAAGACCCACTATCTATTTTTTACAAGATTTTTTTCCATGCTGCAGCTTATGGCAGAATGGTTGCTGTACTACAGGTACATACTGGCTGTCTGCCTTCTTTTTTGGTTCTCACCATACTGAGGTTATTGTCACTGAAAGATTGCATGGCCTGCAGTCTCTTGTGAATGTAAGGGGACCTGGGAATTTTAGAGCCCTAGGAAGTGAGATTAGCACACAGGGCATTCTCCTTTGCCCTATGACCACTCTACTGTTGCCACTATCCCTTGCAACCCCTGGTGCCCTGCTTCTCTCTGCAGTCACCAGGTGCTGGGTGGGAAGGAGGCTGGGCATGTTTTGTTTACTTGAGTCTCACCTTTGGCTGCAGAGTTTGTCTTCTTGAGAATTATTTTTTATTCTGCATCCTTATTTAGATACTTGTTTTAATTATTCAATGGCTGTGTCATATATGATTCCAGGGAAAGCTTCATATACCTCAGTTTCACCCATCTGTGCCTTATGATTTTGCCTTTAGAGGTGAAAAATTATTTTAGTCAGGCTGTGGGTTTGTTTGTTTGTTTAATTGTGAATGCCATCAATCAGAAAATACTTGCTGTGGATGCAAAGAGAAGCTGATTTCTTTTGAACTTCAACCAGTAGTTGAAGACAAACAGGACATGCAACAGGTAGACAAGGGATGCAGACCAATAAAAAAGTCCAGCACACTATCCACCAGGCCATTACAATATTTGTTCACCTGTGCATTGCTCTTCTCTTTCCCCTCTCCTAGTTGCACCCTTTCAGTTGTTAAAGGCTGGTTTAAGCGTGCCATAAATTAATATCTTCCCTGTGGAGTACTGGTGTGGAGGAAAAACATATTGATTACTGTATTGGTGTGGAACAAAAGAGCCTCAAGTCCAACACTTTGTCTCCAGTGCAGAAGAATGTGGAATATTATAGACAAAGGTACAAAATCTCTCTGTACTAATTGCACAATATTGAGGCAAGGGTGAAACATTACTCCTGAACTCAATATTAGCTTATTAGCTTGAGTGTGAGAAGTGTACAGTTTTACCTGTTAGATCTCACTGTTGTTCAATTGTAAACATTATAGCTAATTGATATTGATGGCTGATCTTAAAACATATTCTTGTTTCAGAGATTCAGCTAGAAGTATAAGATTGGAGATGGATTTCTACCCTGACATTTCCTTCCCTTATAAAATAATGCTTGGTGTGTGTTATTGATTACTCTTGTAATATAGGCAATGAGTGACCTTTCCACTTGGACGGTTTCAGATTTGTTGCCATGTCATGTTGCTCTTGAAAGATGTTACTGTTGAAAACAACCCCCTCTTCTTGCTGTTATCTAAAGAAGTAACAAGTTTCTTCTGTTTGGGAAACACCCAGACATGTATTTACCTATAGGTGTGTTTGGGAAATACAAAATAATATTTGATGCAGAATACTTCCTGAAGTCTCGTGGGTTTTTTGTTTGTTTTTATATACACTTCTGAAATGAATGTGATGTCTGCCTCACAGAGTGACACGTATTTTACTAATGCAGACAAGTGTAGGTTAGCATGGAAGTAAACGTTTGATAAACCAGTGTATTTATACTACCATGAAATTAATGTAAACAAAAATATTATCCTGGAAAATATTTGCCTTTAAAACCTTCCAAGATTTATTGAATACATCTGTCTTGACAAAGCACTTCAACTGACATCAAATAAAACCGTGCTTTGCAGTGAAGAATTCCAGCTATTTTAAAATGAAGTTAAACAAGAATGGAAAAAAAGAAAAAAAAACCCAACAAAACAACAGGGACGAAAAATAACACCACGGGAAAAGTAATTAGCGTGATCCAGTACAGTCCGCAGTGATACAGGACGTACAAACGCACGGCCAGATTGCAGCGGTGACTCACGGATGATTCGAGGGATTGACCAGGCCACACCTTCGTGATGATCTCCCGGTGTGCTGCATCCACACGGATGTACCGCTTGTTCGTTCGCACCAACCGGCCTCTTTTCCCCCCACCCTCGGAAGATACACCCCCGCCCCCCCCGACGCGATCGGCACCGTCTGGCAGCAGCGCTTCGTTTCTCCGCTCCCCTTGCGCAGCGGCCGCTCTGCTGGTGCTCTCCCGTGGCCGCCGTGTGCGGCGGCAGCCCCGAGGCACACGCCGGAGGCAGGGCGGCCCTGTTGCTGCCCGTCGGGGGGCGCGGCCCCGGCCGGGCCCTTTTCGGCGGGGAGTGGGGTAAGCGAGGCCGCGCACTTCTCCTCCGGGCGCGCCCCCGCGCTTCCCGGTGCCGGCCCGCCCTTCGCCCGGCCCCTCCTCGCCGATTGGCCGGCGGCGCCGGGGCAGGTGCCGGTGCGCGGCGGGGGCGCGGCGGGAGCTGCCGCCGCCGGTACCGCAGCAGCACCCCGGTGGCGCGTCCGGCGGGGAGGGAAGGCGGTAGCGGCAGCGACTACAACGGCGGGCTCTCGCCGCTCGCCGGTCCTGCAGAGCGGGAGTGCAGCAGCTGTGCCCGGCGGCTCCGCGCAGGTGTCCGGCCAGGGGCTGGCCAGGGGCGCTCGCAGCCCCCTCCCTGCATGAACGACGGGGTGCAGCCGCCGGCGGTGGCTCTTCCCGTCCCCCGACCGTGGGGAAGTTACTGCTCGCCTGCCATTTTGGTGCAGCCCTCGCCTCCGGCCAAGGGTGAGTACGGCCGGGGGCGCCGCCGCCCCCTCCCCGCGGGCTGGGATAGACGCTGGGTAGGGGGGACACCCGCAGCGCCACCGCGGGGCCGACCGGCACTGTGAGGGGCGAGGGTGGAGGGGGATGTCTATGGCAGGGCCGCGACTGCCGGGCCGCCCGCCGCAGCGCCTTGTCGGGGGGGGGGCGGCCGGGGCTCGGCCCGTGTCGGGTCTGCCCCGCGCCGGCCTCCGAGGGATCGTTGGCGGCCGAGGGGCCGTCGCCCTGCGGGGCGTTGGGGGGTGGGGCGGGCCGGTATTCCGCGGGGAGTCCGTGTGCTGGCGGAGGGGGACACGACGACACGATATTAGCCTTCTTTTAATTACCGGCTGGATGGCTGAGTAGCTTCGTACCGTTCAGCTGACAGCGTGGTTATTTGCGCGCCGTCACTGCAGTGCTATTATTGTTGTTATTATTATTATTATTATTATAGTCTTTAGCTCTTCATCAACTTCCCTGCGTGGTTCTGCATGGCGCTGCCTCTGCCCCCTTTCCCCGGGAGCATCCCACCGCTCCACGCTTGTAATTTATGCTTCAGACAGAAGCAGCGTGCGTTTTCCTAGTATCAAGGTCAGTTTATCGTAACTGCTGAGGAAAATACCATATGGCTTGGGCTGACTTTTCTTGTGGAATCTAATTAAGTGGGAGTGTGTGTTGGTGCTGGGGTTTGTGTGGTGTTTTAGGTGAATGTAATCAAATTAGATTGCAAAATGCTTGGAGTGCATGTGTGTCCCTCCTCAAGTATGTTTGCAGGGATGTTAACCGTATCTAGCAATCTATTTTGACAAATAGTGGGTTTTGCATTATATGTACCATTTTACTATTTTCTGTGTTTCTGAAAATGTGGGTAGCGCTCTTGCTATGGAGACTGGAGTTTGTTACAACAGGCACAGCAAGGATTTTGGCAATGAAGGCTTTTACTCATCCTCTGACAACCCTTTCTGGAAGGCTAGAGAGAGAAAGGAGGGAAGGATAGTTTAGTTCTCATGTTACCAGATATCCTTCTGACTTTGAAAGAAATTTCATCAAGCCTGAAAGGTTTTTATAGTTGCTTATTAATGGTGATAGCAGTTCTGTGTGAACTGCATTGAGACCACTGATTTTGTCCCTGCGGTTAAGTGTCAGTAACACTGTCTGCTCACTTCTAGCTTGAGAGAGCGAGCAGAGCTGTGTAAAAAGCAGAGGATGTTGTATGTAATCCCTCAAGCTACTGCCTTATCCATTGTTACTTGGGTACCAGATTTTATCAGGGTATATTTACTGATGCCTTATGCCCAAGTGTCCAAAAATGTACTTAGTGATTCTGTAGCCTTCCTATGGAATTTGTCAGATAACTTAGTACAATGCATATAGCAATTACAAACAGGAGAATATAATTTTCAACAGCTGTGATACATTAATTGCCAGTGAGAAGTCCCAGACCAGAAGTCCATCCCAGTAACCCTCACTGGGATGAGAGGTACACAAAGAAGACCACTGCCCCCAGTGACAGGACTTGAATCTTGAACCAGCTGCTGATTCAAGTAGCACAATACTGTCCTTTCAGACAGGTTAACACTTTTCAACAGACTCTTCATCTGAACCAGTGCTCTCTAAGAGTGACACAAGATCACAAAAGCAAAGCTAAAGCTTTTATCTTCCTGAGTTGTTTTCCTTCTTCCACCCTAACCTGACAAATACAGCTGGGTGTGCTGACAATTGATGGCTAAGCCAGGCTTTTGGATTATGTAGGGTGTACCCAAGTGTACAAACACAGTAAGAATTCACCTTTCTCACTTAATAGTTGTACTAAACAGAACACTTGAAGAACTTGTGCTTAAGCAAAGAAAAATAAAAATCCCCAAACTATGCATGGGTGATGCTGAAGAAAAGCTGTATATACCAAATGCACTATTGTTCATAAAATGTACATCTGTATGAAAATGTGACTCCTTTGTATTGCTGCCAACATTAATATGCCCTGTTGTCATCATACTGGAAACTGCTGTTTGGCAGTGTAAACCACCTTAACCTGCCTTGGAAAGTTGGACAAGTTCAAAGAAACTAGTTGAATATAATTCCATGAAAAACCACAATGACAAATTTTTCTCTTTGAGAAAACATATTCATTTGTTTGGGCAGATGAGGTCCCTTCCAATCCCTAACATTCTGTGATTCTTTGACTAATCCAGCCTTCCCATGGAGTGCTTTTGTTGCTTTCCTTTTGGGTCCAGGGAGGTTATTTACTAGACAGATTCCTAGAGATAACAATAGCTTCTGGCTCACCTGCAGACCACTGACAGCCAGCAAATAAACCAGCTCCAAGTTTCTTATATTCAGAGGTTTATAGCAGCTTACTTCAAAAGAAGCTTATTGGACTTAAGGGAAGATGACTGATATATTTCAGTGTGGAGTGGAACACCCCATACAGTTGCTCAAATTAGCAAAGAAACTTGGCCTTTATTTGTAGCATAAGCAGGAAATTTTGTAGAAGGGCTAAATACAGTGTAATTTGATAAGATTTCAAGCCATGGAAGCCATAGTCTAGTTTTATGTATCTCTTTGTGAGACTGGCCAAAGACACCTATCTTCAAACTTGATGTGAATTCACACAAACCCAATAGGAAGACCCGTTATATGTAGCTGGCACACTGGTAGATCTGCCATTCATATGGTAAAGACTAGTGATTATGTCCTGCTTGCTATTTATAGTAACTTTCAGTTGAAATGTGTTACCCTCTTTTCTATAAGAATTAACCAAAAAAAAAAAAAAAAAGCCATGCTGCATTTCTGAAAAATGCCTTTTCAGAAAATAATCATTATGTAAGATATTTTATGTCCTAAAAATAAATAAATAATGCATACTACAGTAGAAAGCGGTTTAACGAATCACCTAAGAGCTTTAGTGTAGGTGAACAGAGCATAAGGATCGCATTGGTTTGACTGGTCAAAAGCTAACATCAGCATTACTGCAATAATGAGAAATTTTTGGATTTTACAGATTGTGTTCTGGGAATAGGAACACATTGAATTTCCAGACCAATATGCATTAAATTTCAACATTCAAACAACCTTTTTCTTTTAATGTTATACTAACAAAAACCTGTATCTTGCAAATTTTTACTGACCCATTAGTTTGTGAGTTGGTTAGAGGACACAAGACCTCTCGTTACTTCCTGTTAGCTATATGCTTTGTTTACCTGTAGATCAATTTATGAACATTAAAGAAAAAATAATATTGGTGTTCAGATTATTGCAGTTACTACTATACATTGGTTATTTTAGGATATAAAGCATTACCATAGGAAGTTAATTTTGCATTCTTAAAGGCAAAGTACCCCTCCAAGTAAAATACCAGCCATTGAAGTGGAGGAGCAAACCTCTGTGGAGATGAATCCTCAAGATGAAATGCTTTGGGGGATGGCATTGTCTCAAGTTGACTCATGCTAATCAATTAAGTAGTCTTCCTGAATTGTGCTTGTGCTGGCTGGCAGGTGGGAAGGGGAACTCTAGCCCATCTACTGCTGTAGACAAAAGCTCAAGTTCTGCTGTGCAGCAGTTCCAGACTTTTTCTTGCAACATATGCTGCTTGTTGATGGAGAAAAATAAATGGATAAGTGACTTAATGCAGCCACAGTTTCTGAACCAACTCTGTTTAAAGGGTGCTGAGGTAGTTTACTGCAGAAAATGAGATGTAGTCTCTTCTTGTGATAGTAATCTCAAGTGCAGAGACTCACTTAAAGGCTGTTAGAGTCCATGACATTCCCACTGGCTTTAATGAATCTTGAAGCCAGGTAGTAGCCTGAAATATTTGGGGTTTTTTAATAACAAAGCAATCCCTTTCCCAACACCCTGAACCCGCCTCCAAGCAGAATACTATGTGGCTCTGCTGTTGTAAACCAACTTTCTGTTCTTGGAGGAAGACAGTACATAAACTCTTGTTTTCCTTCTGGAAAGGAAAGAAAGCAAAACATGTTTACAAGTTGAGGAGTAAATTTTCTGTTCTGATCTTGTGATAGGGAGTTTTATCTCTTCTGTAACTAATTCAAGAAGAGCCTCTCTGCTTATTAGGCATTACTTCTGATATAGATGGTCATTTTAATGTGGTTTTTCCTCTCTCCTTTTTGGGCTGCAGGAACAGGATGTTGTGTCACGAGGAAGTCCAAATAGAAAAGCACTGGTTTGTGCCATTATCATTAATTTCCATGGCATGGATGTTCAGCATATGATTTGAGTGCTGTTGACAGAGATGCAGCTAACGCTGTCCTGAAATACCTCCAGTTGCAGAGTATATCTATTTTGTAACCATTGTCAACCCTGTAAGAGGTTGATTCCCTTAAGAGAACTGATCCCTATGCTCCTCAGTGCTCACCCCTGGGAGTGCTTGGTGTACCTTTCTGGAAGTTATCTCAATACTTGTATCTAGCTGTCTTAAGTGCTTTGACATTTGTTTAACAGACCATGAGTTAGATTTAAGATAAACCATAGATTGTGAATTAGAGAAACACAAGGTTGTAAAAGCAATTGGAAGAGCTTCGAGGAGGATTCTAAAAGGTATAATCTGGTGATGTTGTGTTTTACAGTCTCAGTTGGGCTTGATCTGAAAGGCAGTGCCAAAAATTGTCCATATATTAATCACTGCAAGCACCAAAATCATGGGTTGAGTCCCAAATGAGAAGAAAACAGTTCACCTCTAGAAGAAGATCAGCCTGATTATTCCACCTCCCACTTCTCTTCTAATGTTTAATCATGAGGCTTCAGATTCCTGCTCCAAAGTGGTATCACAGGTCAGAAAGAGGGGAATCAATGGAGGAAATAGTGTGGACTCAGGTTCCACATAGTTCCACACGTCATTAAGGGAAACAAACCTCGTTCATGGAAATATGTCTTCTATGTAGTTGTAGTAGGCAAAGAATACCTAAGAGTATGATTTTGGTTGAGGGGTCAGTTGGTGTCTATATTATATCAAGGTCCAGAAGGCCTGTTATGATGGATACTGGAAATCTAAAAACTAGATGAGCTAATGTAGAGGACTAGAAGCAGGAACTTTCTTGGTAAAGCTGATGTTCTTTATTAGGCTTATCAAAGAAGCGTGCTATTTCAGTGTACTGGTAATGATACTTTCATCTTCAAGAGTGGGCCCCGATAGAGGGAACTACTTTAAAAATGAAGTTAAGGTACAGAGTAGTCCTAGATAGTTGCCAAAGATGGTGATTTTAAGTTGATCACATAATATTTTCTGTGTGACTCAAAAAAGGTATTTGTGCTGGCTGGATGATTCTCTAAACCTGTAAGAGAGTGAACTGGTTTGATTTCCTAGTTTAAACTAAAGGAGCTGTGAGGCCGCACCAGTTTGGATTCAAATATGAATGAACCAGCAGTCAAAACCTGGCAGTGAAGCTGGCCGTTGAACTCCAGAAGGTGCCTGATTGCATCTTGTACTTGAATGTAATGTGTTCCTTGTTTGTATAAACTTGGGATACAAAGCTTTGGGTTTGTTTTTGCTGGGCAATGCTCAGATTACCTTCATGTTGTGCAGCGTCAATATGAAAAAAGTAGCCAAAGTTGGGTCCAACACAGAGCCTCCTATAAGCGGAGTGTTAGTAGGTCCCAGTGTCAACAAACTAATCCATCAACTCCCCCACATGACAAATTAACACAGCTTTTCATTTAGTTTTCAAAAGCTTTCTATGGCTCTGGCTTGATTTCTATGACTCTGGCTCTATTTTACTTTGGTGTATATCACTTAACAGATGTTTTATCTAAACAATTCAAAGATGACCAGGTTCTGAAACCCTTTTTTCTATGCAAAGTTTGTCAACCAACTAGCAGCTCATCACTAAGTCTCAGTGAAATGGGACATGTGGCATTACAGATGTGACTCTTTACTATTGTGTTGCTTACAATTTTTGCCTGCTCTAGCATTAATCAAGGTTAGAAGCACTTCACAGGTGTCTTATGACTTTTTAAAAAAAATTTGTTCATTTACTTGCTAATCTGTAAAATTCACTACTTTGCAGTGGGATTTCCTGTCAGTGATTTGAATTAGCAGTGATTTCCTATGTTAAATTTGTTTTCACACCAGGCAGCACTAGAGAATACTGCCTCTTTGTGGCAGCTGCTGTTGGAAGCATTTTCTTACCTCTAAAAATAGTATGTCTGTCTCTGTCCTAGTCTTGCGGAAAGATTCTGTCAGTCAAAGGTTAGTTCTTGGATCAGACTTAAGGAGATGCTGATGAGTGATATTTAGTAAGAGGGATGCAGGATATCAATTAGTGCAACATATGTTTTGGGGGAAAGATCCATTTTGTTATGTAGGATATTTTAAGTACGCCTATGGTGTGTTTGCATATTGATTGCATTTTACATTATGTATGTTTTGGTAGCAGTCAAACAATCCACTTAACTGTTTACTTTTGTAGTTTGCATGGGTTGATCACAATATGGCTTTCAAGTTATGATGACATTCTTAATTTATCAGAACTCTTTTGTCTGTATTATTAAAATGAAAAATTAAATTTATATGCAGATGTAAAACATGTAGTGCTTCTAGAACTTTTGAGGTTTTACAAAAGCTTCACCTTTTCTCTCAATGTCTTATTCCCCAGATTAGAGGTATGAATAATTCATGAGAAGTCTTAGCACCACTTTATGCAGTAGTGATGCTTTGGCGTCTTGAACTTGCAAGAGTTATCTCGGTGGACCTATATTTTCATGGTTAGCTTGTTGATTCTTATCTGTAGGATGCTCCTCTATAGCTGTTCTTACAAATAGTGACTGTGGTGGTACTGGGGAAGGCACTTAACTTTAAAACGCATGCTTGTCACGTGCTTCTCCCCAGCTCACATGGTACTGGACCTTCTGTATCATTCAGTTGCTTCAGGTTTTATAGAAAATGGGATGTTGGCGTCTGAAATAGGGATATGCACATGAATATCCTGAGTCGTGTTCTCTTATATACTCTTCCACAAGGAGAGAGAAAAATATTTGAGCTTTCCCAGGCTTAACATGGCATTGAACCTGATCTTTTTTCTGGGTGCACATATTAGACCGTTGCACAGATAAAGTGAGTGCTCCCTTGTCTGTCTGCCTCTTAAAATGAAATAGAAACTGCCATCAGTTCTTTGAAGGAACAGAGAAGAACAAATCTGATGCATCTTTCATTTCTCTTCAATCTGTGTAGCTCATTTGAGGGCCATTGATTGTAAAATACTGAGACTGTCAGGTGTCTTGGGAGATGGATGTGGCATGTGTAGTGCAGCACAGATGGGCAAATGTATTTTTGCAGTCCTCGCTCTTGAGCTAATGCTGAGGAGACAGGTAGGAATACAAATGAGCTTTTTGTTTAGTATTTTCTTCATGCTGGCGCCGGCTTAGAAAGTAGAGTGTGCAGACTGATTTGCCAGTTATGTTCTTGTTTGGGTTTTGATGGGAAGGTGGAGGAAGGGACATGGTTCAGTGGCTGCTGTTCTGTGTACAAGGAGCCTGGGTACAGGGCAGTAAACTCTGAGCACCACTTTGCAAGTCAAACATCCAAAGCGAAGCCCTTGCAGTCTCATGCTTGCGGGCACGCAAATCTCTGACTGTGTTGGGCTCTTTGGGGCGAGTTGCGTGCATAGGCTGGCTTTCTGCCTGACCTGTGATGATTTGCCTTGGGGTTGTTGACAGTCCGTTACGATAATCACCTGCATTTCATGCTTTAGATTGAAGGCAAGTGGAAAAGAGGCAGATCATCCAAGATACAATTGCCTGACAGTGCATTACCGCTCCAATTGTGTCTTTCTCTCCAAGTTGCCTTCCTCATTTTGGGAAGAGTAGCAGTCAGTCTCACATAGTCAGAATACTGTCAGACCCGTCATCTCGACTACGCATTCTTCCATAAGACAGTTGCTACTAAACAGAGAAAATAGAGCTGAATATGGTTAGCCTAAATTCAGCCTAAACAATGGAAGACGAAACTGAAGTAAAATGAGAGGATACAGTAGAAAGCCACTGGCAGTGAAATACATGCTAACAGAATATGCCAGATGACCTACAATATTTAGCAGCTGTAGGGCCAAATTCTAGATAAGCCTTTCCTCCGGGAGTTTGCTGCTATCAGTGAAAAGATTATTCTGGTCAATGAATTTGACTTTTATATAAATTTTGAATTCCCACTGGGATTTGTATTTGTGTGTCAGTTGTAGGCCTGATAGGTATAACATAGACATGATTTATTATTAAGATTTCCTTTTTAATATGAATTTTTTTTTTTAACCTGTCAGAGGTAGATGACAGAAATTAAGTCATCCAGTATAATCTTTAGCCTTTTCTGCAAAAATAACATTTTTGCAATTTAAATAGAATAGCTTATATTTTTTAGAAGCAGCTTAATATGCTGTGTTCTGCCTCTGGAAGAGTGCCATCCTCAGGTAAGAAATGTAATTCTTTTTTAAATAAAACATGATTTTAGTGGAGCTTTACTACTTTTGCTGTTTCACATTCAGTACTTAAAATAATGTAAAATACAGAAGCAAGAAGGCTGTGAGTATCTTCTTTATTTCCTAAATAGATTAAAATTTAAAACTACACAGTACTAACCTTAGACTTTTAAGATTTACAATTTCCCCCAACATGGTATGTCCCAGCACTCTTCTAGACAAGAAGTATATGCGGTTATTGTAATAACTTGTGTTAATAAGGAACATCATGTGATTCTATGATTTGTTCCTGAAGGAACCAAACGAACTTCATAGTTCTTTTAAAAATGTGTTGCTTCACCCCTTGCACCCCTTAGTGAAACAAGCTTAATTTTGCTTAGGAACTTGCAAGCCGTTTGGTTTTCTAAACAATTCTCGCATAAAATGGGTATAAGACTGAAAGGAAGATAATTTCCTGCTTCGGTTATGAACCAGGAAATATGTGCAGTAAATCTCAGTTAAAATCTGTGTGAGTACAAAGAATAACGTCCTCTTCAGATCTTTGTCTTGCATCTCAATTAAAATGTGGCACACTGGATACAAGTCCTCAGGCTGGAGTCAGTCGGACTGTGTTTAATTTTTCATCCAAAGAGGTGGCTTTGTGTTTACAATGAGTATATTATCCTTTGAGTTTATTTCCAGTGAAAAGGGAAGAATATCCACAGTGTTGTTTACTGCAGCTCCTAGACTTCCGTGGAGTTTAAAAAAAAGATTAAGAAATTTATGAACAATGGTAATTATGCCTTACTTTAGACTTAATGATGTGCTAGCTGTAGTAGAAGTTACTTTGGACAGTAATGTTCTCTAAATGTTTTCTTTGGCTAAGGATGGTTTTGTTCCATTGTGTTGACATAATTCAAAACACAGGAACCCTCTTTGCAACTTTCAAGGCTCAGCCTTTGTTTTTTTCACCAAATAAAGTGTGTGCCATATAATTGATATATGATATATATTGTGACATTTACATTAAGAAATCTAGTGTAATGACCTTGTGCTGGCAACGTGAACACTTCTTTCAGATATTTATTAAACAAAAGTTTTTTTAAAGTATTAGAAGTTCTGCTGTGGATGAAGTGCTTGTTTTGCATTTTGTCTCAGAAAGATGACTGTCTTATTGTATTATTTAAAAGGCCAAAATGCTCACCAATAAGGTTAGACAAATAATTTCTTAAGGTACTAAAAGATGTCTGCAAAAGTTGGTCAAACGCCAAGCTATGATGACAAGACAGGTTGAGCAGGATTATTTAGGTCTTGATGGTCTGCTGAAGTAAGTAAAAATGAGTTGGTTGGCAATAGAATCAAAGATGTAATTACTAGAAGGTTTTTTCTTCTCAGTTTTCTACATGGAAAATACTAGGAGTGGTAGAGTAGCAGAACAGATTAGAAAAGATCTGGTGTTTAGTTTGGTGACTCTAAAGCTGAGAGCATGTGAGGGAAAGGTATTCTATATGAAATATTTCAATTGCAAATAGCTGGGGCAAAGCAGTTTGTGATATTGGCTCCCCAAGTATCACATGTCATTAATGGACTGGAGCAGCATTCTAAAGTAAAAATGATACAGTGTTGAGAAAACAGGTGACGTCTCAACTAAAAATCTGCTCGGAAATTGAAAGAATTGTAGGATATTCTTGTTTTCAGTGCTAGAGTATTGGAGGGATCTCTTCCAGGTACACACTGTATAGCGCCCCTCCAGCCTTCTGCAGGCTGAGCAGTCCTGGCGCTCACAGTATCTCCTCTTGTGAAAAATGCTCCCATCCCTTCTTTCTCTTTGTGGCCTTGAGCTGGGCTTGCTTCAGTAAGTCTTTATCTTTCTTGTACTGGGGAGCCAAAACTGGACACAGCATTCCAGATGCAGCCTCGCCAGTGCTGATTTCCTTGCTACAGCATAGAACTAAGACGCCTGTGTTGCGCAATACTCAGCGTGACCACTTGCATAATTAACTTTATAATGTGGCTCTTTGTCAAACAGAGAATCTGGTTTAAATGTTAGTTGGTATTTAAAAAAAAGTAAAAAAGTTTGTGGGGTTTCTCCCTACCCTCCTGTAATGGTAATCTTCTGCTGAGCCTGCAAGTCCAAACAGCTTAGCTATCATATGAGCGACTAGGAAATATACTATTTGCCCTCATTTTTTTGTGTTGATGCTCTTGTCCATTTTAAAATTCAGAAGAACTGCTTGCTCTTTGTGAAAAACATTTCATTTGCTCATTGTTCTCTGCTGTTTTTTGGTGGTGTGAGATTTTTTTAAAATTTTTTTTCTTTTTCTTAAAACATTTCTTGAATTTAACCTTTAGTTAGATTTTTAAGCAGACTCTAATAAGCATTACGATTAGAGAATTACTCAAACAATACCTAATCGTTTATTGTAAGCCTGGGCTTTCCTGTTACAATGTGTTAATTTGTTGAGCAAAATTTTTCTAGGGAGCAATAGTATTCCTTGTAATGTCTCTGAAAGCTTAAGTTTTGCAATCAGTTTGAGATTTAGAAAAGTATTACTCATGAAGGTAAACATCTGAATAGCTTCATGTAAGTTATTTCATTTGAGGCCAGAAGTTATTTTAAGCTGAGAAACTATTCTGTTTGTGTGTGTGTGTGTTATTTTATTTTTTTTGTTTTTAAATGTCACTTGTTAGACTTCCTCTAGAGTCATTGTGTATTTCCGAAATGCGTAATATGGATCTACTGAAAAAAGACATTTGAGCATTATTTATAAATATTTACAAGCTGCTGTGATACTCCCAGATCACAGGTGATTTAGGAATGTGATGAAAAATTATTTCCTGGGAAAAAACACAGGCGTTGCCAAGAGGTTAATGGAATATTGGAATGTAGACTGAATGTCTTATAGGTAAATAATGCACATGAAAATCAAAAGTTAAAGTTGCTGGTAATTCTAAAGTACATGTGTACTTGAAATAAAGTCTTTGCCAATCATATCAGAGGTAGTGAGGCTGCTCACTTACCCCCAGATTTAGGGGTATATGCTTCCAATAAATGCTCACAATTGGCAGTGACAGCTTGATGAAAGGGATAACTTTTTTTACTGATGGACCACAGTTTCTACATGTGAAAAGACAGAATTAATTCTGACAAAGTTTCCAAAAACATTGTGATGAAAACTTGCACAGAGAACTTACTATGACAGTGTTAATTACACTTGTTGAGTTGATGCTCAAGAACAACTGGAATGGCATCTTTGATCTCCTGGTATCTTCATAGTCTTGTGTCTCGGACAACTGTAGCCCTACTGAGGTGTGAAATAAGTTAATTGGAAAAGTCCTGCTTACTTCCCTGCAGATGTGGCTTTCCTGCAGCGAAGCCTTTGCATACTTTTAGAAGTTCAGAGCAGCCTTTGCATCTAAGTGCTTTGCATGGGAAGGTCTGGACAGGTCTCCCAGAGCCTGGAGGGAAGAACGTGTCCCAGGGCGCTGCTTGTTCCATCTTTGAGCTGCAGCACCTAAGTGTAACTTCAGGAGGCCCTACCTCACCCTTTCTTATGCTTGCCAGTGCCCAGTCAGGCTTTGGTGCAAAGACTGTGGAAAATCCTAACACTGTGAAAATTTCAGGAAGATTTATGCGTGTGTGTGAAGGGGAAGAAGAGCTTGCTAGTTGTTCCTTGCTATATTGTACCCAGCCTTTAGTTTTAACACATACATTCTTGGCCTTGCTAGTAGAATTAGTGAAGACTGCATATAGTCTTTTGTTTCTGTGCCACGTTTTTTCTACAAATATTTGTAATATTGTTTAGAAGTAAATTTTTATAGCCTTTATTAACTCATTGATGTTCATGTTCGGCTTCCTTAGTAGATGCATAGAGTGAAGCCAGAAAAATACTCATCGTGACCTTTGCTGGTTGTGTGGTGAACATGTCTCACTGGAGGGAGCTTGTCATCTTGATTTTACCTAAGTTTCTATCCCATCTGTTTGTTTTTGTTGAAGTGTTGTTTCCTTGAATGAAGAGTGTATTCTAAACTTCATTGGTAGCCTAACCAAAATAGTAAAAAATAAACAATACTCTCTTTCCTTGTGTTTGTTTTTTTCCTGTTGAAAAACTGTAGCCAGAAGACTGGAGGAAGGTAAACATTGTATAAAACGCAAACCAAACCAAAAAAGCCAACCAAAGTCTAACCAGACACATCCCCATCATCATCTAAGTAATAAATGAATAGTTATGTTTAGCAAATAAAGTGGGTTTTTTTGTTGTGGTTTGTTTATTTGTTTGTTTTCCCATGCTGCTTCTTACTATGCTATTTGGAGCACTTAATTGTATACCATAGTGCTGCTGTTTAGAGGTGTTTTTTTTGAGACATAACCAGCTCATGTGTTTTATGTAGCCTCATTTGCTTGACACTCATCATGGATGCAGAGATAGTAATAGTTCCTTCTTCAGTAAAATGTAAAAACTTTTGTGTGTTTGTAATTATTATATACCTTGCTAGGAGCTCATCACAGTTTTTGCAGCTCTGTTGTGTTTCTGAAACCATGGTTTAATGTGGAGATGGACCGAATTATTACGCTCAAATAATTATATCAATCAAATTACAGAAATTAATACTGATAACTGAACTTACTAGAATTCAACAAAATTAAGAAAAGTCACAATAAAATAAATTATAATAAATTGATGATATCATAATTCATTAATGAAATGAATGGACCAAGCTCTGGTTCAAACTTGTAGTACCTTCGATTCACACATAACATTGACTACTAGTTTTTTCTCCTTCATTGTCATTCATAGAGGGGGGGAAATAAGGATTTTGAGGTGGCAGTGACAATTTATTTTTTCCAGTCACTGTGGGAAATACATTTGAAATGTGGATGCTTTTTTTAAATGAAGTTTTAAAATAATTTCTGTTTTCTTAATTGGTAGTACAAAATATTTTTGAGTCTTACAGGAGAACATGTTCTTTGCTCATACATAGTCCCAGGGATTGTGTTTTGCAAAGTCATGGCATAAAACCTTAAGAAATATCTAAACCTGGTTTCACCTGAGTTAGTTTAACGTGTTTCTTGCTGAGGGCAACACTGAGATCTTCCCTCAGTATTACTGAATATTACAAATAATTTCTCTTTTGCATGCATTTTTTAAATTGTGAGTAATTGCTTTCAGTGCACGGAGCTTGAAAAATAATTCTGATATGAATAATTTCCTTCTCTGATGTTTAGGGCAGCAACTTTGTTGGGCAAATGTGCCTGTGATTTCAACACCCTCAGGAAAATTATCAGTGCTTTCAGTTTATTTTGCCTTTTTTTTTTTTTTCTGATTTCAGATATTCCTCATAGTTACTCACATCCAGGACAGGGTATATAATGGGGAGAAAACTGGATCTTTCTGGCTTGACTGATGAAGAAGCAGAGCATGTGCTCCAGGTGGTTCAGCGAGATTTCAGCCTTCGCAAGAAAGAAGAAGAAAGGCTGAGGTAAGAATGAAATGTGATTAAAAATATTGATCTGTTTGGATTATTACAAACTGGTTTTCAAGGAAACCAGAGAACACAGCTCCTTTGTGTTGTTCTGTGCATTAATAATCATTCCTATCACTGAGGGAATAAACATCCAAACTGTTCCACATTTATTAATTTATTGAGTAGTAATTAATTTTTGTGTTTATAGTCTATCCTGACCTAAGCTACAATAGTCTCTAAATCATCTATGTATGTCACCTGCATAGACGCTAAGTAGTGGTTGATTTTAACATAAACAGAAGTTTATGTTAAGAGAAGTTTTTGCTTGCTGTAGTCAGTTCATTTTCTTTAATGCAGAAACTTTGTCTATATTCGAACATCTGAAGATGAAGAAGTTCAAGCTGTCTCTCTTCCAAAATAATCAATGGGACATTTTATCCACTGTCTTGAGAAGTTAACTTTACTTTTAGTAATCTATGTACAAAGTGGTTGCAAAAAGAAACAACCCAGAAGAAAATAAATGGAACTTACTACAAGGTAACTTCTCAGCCCAGGAACTTTGGTCTCTGACAAGGGGTCTACTGACAGAGATCTGAATTGGTAGATACAATATTTTTCTGGCAGGTTCAACAATACTTCATTGAATTATTATGTCTGATTTTTTTATTACCTTATTTGAACGTATCATTATTTATTTTTTAGAATAGTCTGAAGTCTCTGGCTATAGTTGGCAAATGTAAATTCTCTTACATTTGTGCTAGCATCACACGTATCGCCTGTTTCTTTATCATTTAGCATCAAGCTGATGTCAGCAGAGTAGGAAGATGACTGCGATAACCATAAAACTAGGTGTATATATTACGTGCAGCTGGAACCGAGCAGAATCCTGTCTCTGTCAGTTTTCTATTACTATTTTCTGGAACATTACGAACAAGAAAGAAGGCTAGCAACATAGGCCTTATTAAATTTTGGCATGCTCTGCGAGTTCTTGCTTGCATTGGTAGTGCAAGCTTGCCGCAGGGAGGAAAGACTGGATGAGGATGGCACGTGGATTTTTTTTTTTTGTCTGTTTTGCCATGGGTTGTACTTATTATTTTTCGTAGTCTTTCACAACAAAGCCACAAGGTTCTAGAAACAGTTTAAGGAAGCTGAGTTTGTGGGCTTTCTCTGGCTTTTTCACGTGGCTGGTTGTATCTGACTAGAGCGAGCATACCAGAGTTAGCAAATGCTGGGGAATCTGGCCTATTCTGTGCAACTAGATCCTATAGTGACAGGAGGAGAGGGGAGGATGTAAGGCACACTCACAGAAAATTGGTCAGAAAGCCTGGACTGATAAACTTCTTGCTGGCGTTCGTATTTTACCATTTTGCTGCTGAAGCTGTCCATGAGACTTGGTAATGGAATGATCACAAATAGAACACTGGTATGAGAAGGGAGATAAAACACCAGAAGGTAAGAGAAACACACAAATTCAACTCAGCTTATATAGGAATAAGTAAATTTTTTTTCTTTGAGCGGAGTTCATGACTTTTGCAAGTATCAAAGTATGTTGAAGTGCTGCAAATAATGAGCTGTACTGTCAAAGTTCTGATCTATAGCTGATATTTAACATATGAATTTAAATAATTTTAATGACCTTAAAGATTGCTGGTGAAGTTCAAACATTACTTCTGACTTACAATCTATGACTTTTTACATTGGGCTACTATTTTTTTTATAATTTTTTAAAATTTTTTTTTATACAAAATGCAGAGTTAAAATGAAGGATGTAGCAACGTGTCTTTTTAGCTTACTATGTGATAAGTAAGTTTATTCATATACAAAACCTATAGTTTGCTTTAGAGTACATTTTTCAACCTGTGAGAAAGCAGATTAGTTCACATGTCTGCTTTGATGTTTGTGGCTCTATTGTGTTTGTTCTTAGAAAGTTATCAGCCATCAAAGGGTACAGTATAGTTTCACTTTAGAAGTATTGTTAAGGATTGTAATCTTTAAAAGAAAAAACTGGCATATATTTTTTCTTTATTAGACTACCATTCATAAATTCCAATCCAATTTATATCTGAAGGTACGTTTGTTCTTCCTGTAATTAGTTCCATGTAGCAACATTACTCTTTGGATGGTACTTTCTTGAAGCTTTCTTAAAATAGGGTCTCCCTGTAATTTTTTTATAGCACGGAGTTTTATTTTTGGATTTTTTATTTCCTCACAAAGATTTAAGTAGTTGTTTCATTGATTTCTCTCTTGGATTATTCCCATTGGTAGCAATTATTTCTAAAGATCAAGAACTACTTGAGGGAATATATGACAGATTTCCACTATATCAGGAGAGTAATGAAAGCTTGGAAAATTATAAGTGGCTGATAGCTTCAACTTTGCTTTACTAGGAGCAGCTAGTTAAATAGCAGTTAAATAACATACTAAAATACAATGAAATTTCTCTTCACTCCTGATGAATTTTTTAAGATAATGAAGTAAACTGGCAACTGTTTTAGAGCTAATACACCAATATCTCTTACAAAATTGCAGTTGTTACATGTTAATTTATTTTTCCATATTCTGTAAACAAAATGACATAATGAATGTGCAGAGAAGAGCCATGCTGATCATCTCCATTCTCTGCTGCAAAGCTGTTTTGAATGTCTCTGCAGTGAGAATTTTTAGCAGTGGTTCTCTAATTTAAATATTTCTCCCAACTTTGTTAGTGTTACCAGACGGGATCTTCTTGTACATTTTGTGAAAAAAGCGCAGTTGGCTAAAAATAGTAAGGTGACAATAAGGTAACAGTATATAAATAGTGGTTAATGTGGTTGATTTATTATGCCTTATTGCTTCGTATCAATTCAGTTTCTTTTTTTGCTCTGGCGCTCAGCCTGGTATCAGATTAATAATATTTACTGTTCTTTGTTGCTTGCTCACCCATAATCTTTCTATTTTGAGTATGTGTTGGTTTTGTTCTTTGGCACTAGTGTTATATTTTTATTTACTCCAATGTTAGTGCCATCAGCCAGAGTCACTGAGGCTAAAATTATAACACGGACTTGTAAATAGATGGGCTTGATTTTCTGTGAATCAGTGGCAGTAGGCAAAGCAGGCAGATCTGGCATAATTAGGAAGGTAATTGGTGTGAGTCGCTCTGTATTTGTGCTCAGGACCAGGCTGTGCTAGTACAACCTTGTGTGTGTCACTGCTGCCGCAGAAGCTCTGCAGGCTGTCTCTGGGCTACTGGGACACTAATCATCATTGCTGGCTTTTTGAGCAAGTTGACTGGACACACTAATGGCTTGTTTACTCATGGACTAATTTTCTTAATCTTGAATTTCAGGCTTCATGCATCTGCAGAATGTCAGCAATGGAGAAGACTGGACTGTTTTGAGGGTTGAACTTTTAACATTTTGCTGTGCATAACTACTTTGTCGTATCTGCAGTTGTGCAGTTTTGGTGTGTATTTTTAAGAAATGGCAGAGGATAGCTTACAAGGATTTACAAGGCCAAATGTGTGCTTGTGAGATAGGACTCTTTACATAAACAGATGTATAAAAGAGATTGCTGCCTTTCATTTGTTTCCATTTACTGCCTGTGTATTACATTTTCCAGGCTGTCTAAATGCACCACTGTTTCTTCTTCTATGCTGTTGGTAAAATCAGTTCCCCCTTTGGCTTTGTTTTTAAAGTTGCCACTGTATTTATAAACATGCTGGCTCATTTGTTTCAGGACTGCTGAGAAGTCAGGGTGTTTTAATAAGTGAAATTATCATTTTACAGAAAAAAAAAAAAAGGTGGATCATTTTATTGTGGAATATGTTCCCAACCTGTTATGTTTTAGCCACGTGGACAGGTTAAAAGATGGCTTTTCTGATACTGAATTTAACAATGACTGCAAAGGGAGAAAAGTTAGAAGGAGGAAAAGGGGGCAGGCATAGAAAGGCCTCAAGTGCTGATCAGCTGCCAGCAGCAACCATCTTTCTATAGTCATTGGCTAACAAAAATTCCCATCGTTATTGTGAATGCTGAATCAGCCATTTGTGTGGTGGTATTGTAGTAATAAACCATAGAAACTTGCATTGGGGCAAGGATGAAAATGGTTTATTTTCAGGGGACCTGGTTCTCTTTTGTTTAAAGCACTGCTCTTAATCACTTGGAAAAATGTATTTACAAGGAAAAATTACTGACCTTCTGCCACCACATGGACATGTGATGATAAAATATTAATCGCCTAATGCAGTTATGTGGGATCACTGGAACAGCACAAGGGAAGCATTGAGAATTGACTGTCGCCCACACAGAATCACAGAATGTCAGGGATTGGAAGGGACCTCAAAAGATCATCTAGTCCAATCCCCCTGCTGGAGCAGGAACACCTAGATGAGGTTACATAGGAAGGCATCCAGGCAGGTCTTGAATGCCTCCAGAGTAGGAGACTCCACAACCTCCCTGGGCAGCCTGTTCCAGTACTCTGTCACAGCCAGAAACATCACCACATCTTGCCTGATGTTGTCTTTCGTAGCTGGCTTGGTGAATATCATGTTTTCTGGCTTTATTTATGCAGTCACATTTTCAGTTGTGGTAAAAAACTGCAGTGATTCATAATCAAATCTCCAGCAATGCTTTGTTTGCAGAAAGAGAGGCATGTGTGTTCACTGGAGGGCCCTCTCCAATCTGGTGGTTTTAATTTATTTTTCACCGAACAATTGGTAAGGGACGAGAATAGAGCCTTGTGTAGAAGATGATGAAACTTATGAAATTAAGAGAGTTGCTTTTACCTGCTTTTTTTCTTTCTGCTGGTTTTGTAGTGTAGTCCATTGCAGCATGAGTAGACTCGTGGAGAGGCTTCTTAAGAAATAACTTCTTGTACCTGACAAAACCCAGAAACCAGTTTGACGCTTTTTCTTGTCAGACTACAGAAGACTTCAGTATGTTCACAGCATGTGTCATGGGTCTTGTAGTGGATAAAATATTAAACTCCTTCCAACCTCTGTTCATGGAAATATTGTCTGTATGAGTCATATCAAACTGGCAAAATGCCAAGTCAGACATTTGGATAGCTATCCATTGCATGTCAGTTCTTTTTCCTCTTTCTTGTGGCAGACTTGTATCAAATACTTTAAAACAAACACAAATCAACCAGAAAATCCTGTCTGTCTTCCCTTATGACCTTGCCTCCAAAAAAACAATTTTAAAGCTCTTTTCCTAATGAGGAAGGAACAGGAGATTGGCTCATCATCTCCACAAGCTTTAGAGTTCCACTAGGTGAACTTCTGATCAACATCTTGTTGCTCAACGTGATTTCATGAGGCCAGCCTGCCTGCCCTTCTCTCTGATGAACAATCTGGGGAGAGCAGAAAGAACATTCCTGTCCATTACTCTTCCCTTCCCTTCCTGACACTGTTCTGGTTCCTATGCTTGGTCATTAACTGCTCAAGGGATTCAGAGAAGGAGGCTGCAACATACTACATCATGTCCCTCCTTGTGCACATGAGACTTGAGAACAAGACCACACTTTTGCTAAGGAGAAAGGCTAGCACTTCTTTACAGGCTGTCCCGACACACATATTCTCTCCCTGTAATAAAAGGTCTTAGAGCAGTTTACTCCTCTGAGAAAGGTGCTCTTTGTTATTCACAGGTTAACACAGCTGCTCACTTCTCCAGTGCAAGGCTCTGCTGAGCTGTCATAAGTTTAGCACTCATCTGTCTAAACTTATTTTTGAAAGCAATGAATGATTCATTAGAATCATAGCTGCAAGTTAATATGTTATTCTGCTACTGCTTTGGCTTATAAGACAAGATTAAAACATATCTAGGACAGTACAGCTGTTTCCTGGAAGTAAGGGTTCATTAAAAAGATTAATCACAAGACATCTTTATTTATAGATTAGCACCAGTTTGTTACATAATGTTCCAAGATGCAAAGAAACCTGTTTCCTAGCCCATACAGGCTGGCAGGATTCAGAGTTTCCTGTAACTTCATCTGTGTACTAGTTGCTTTACACTGTTACTGTGTAGCCCTCTCTCAACAGCAGTGTTTAATGTTTTAACAGATATTCCTTAGCTGTATTCTCAGGTCAGGATAAGTTGCTCATCAAAAAATAGGTAGTGAGCCGAATGAATTCTGCGTGAAAGCCAGATAGCTAATGGTTGTTTTGGCTGCAGAGTCGATAAGGATGCACTTTAAAATGCATTTAGAAACTGTTACTTGTTGCTAATATCAGGAAAGGTTGATCCAAGTGTGCTGCTTGCTGACAAATAATGCCATGTTTGGGATTAGGCAAGGCAATAGGTATCTCAGCAGTGATGCAACATCTCACTTCATGTGCAGCAACAGCATTTAGTTTAGGGTCTGCACCCTGTCTTTCTTTGATTTACCCAAAACTCCCTGCTCTAACACCTGATGGTCCTGGAGCAAAGCTAGTGCATAAATTCTGCTGACTCAGCATTATCCCCGCTCTACCTATAAGCAGGGAAAGTGACTGCAGTTGATGAGAGGGTAGGACCTAGTTTATGCTTTACATGAGAGAAATCAGGGCAGAGGAAAGAATCTGGCCTTAGAAGCAAAGAACTTTAACATGTTTAAGTTATAGTTTTCAGTCCATTTTTTTTTTCTGCATAATTGAGGGGCAAAAATGCCTGAGTACTTCCAAACAGCAGCTTATATTTAAGTGCTTCAGAAAACAGTTCTGTGCATCTTACTTGTACATGCTTGTGAGCATAATGGGAACCCACTCTGTGGCTGTCCTTGTTATTTGAATGCCATGAAGATGTTATAGAGAAAGCATGGATGGAACTTCTGAAGTTATTTGGCAAATTCAGGACCCCATTCCCAAAACTGTCATTCTTGAATTTTGTGCCAAGTGTTTTAGTACAGGCAATTCCAGATGTGAGTTTTGGCTTATTTTTTGAAAATGTCTTTACAAATGCAGTTTCAACTGAGGGGAGATGCTAGCGAACCAAGCACAAAGAAACATGAGAGGTGGTGTTTGTAAAACAGTGCAAAAAGAAAAAGCCTAATTGTAGGGAATATTAGAGAAATCAGTATAGAAAGAAATGTCTTCAGCTAACATTGTCAACACAGGACATGCCACATACACTCTGCCAAACTTGCATGACCTGTGGATGACTATTTAATAAAGGAAGCAGTATGATGTTGCAAACACGTTATAAAACTTATTGCAGGCTTTTTTGTGGTGACTTGGTCTTTGTCATGGGTTATGACTAATCAAATTAACGACCATAGTTTAGCTAAAAGGAGTGAGTGTGCCAGTCATAATGAATAGCTATACTGTAAAATCAATATTTAATCTCCGTTATCTTGTGTATGAAGAGCCTAAGCTGTTAAATATGACTTTCAGGAATAATATTCTCTCCTCTGACTAGACCTGTAGTGTGGGGAAAGGATCTTCTCTTTAGTATAAACTCAATTGTCTGTACAATTTAATCACGCCAAAAACAGTTGTTGAAAATGTTAAATCTTAAGAGCCTTTTGCAGAGAAAATGCTTCTTTTTTTTTTTTTTTTCCTGAAGAAACGAGATACTAATCTTGTTAAACATATTAATCTCTTAATTTATCAGAAACCTCTTTAATAAAGTCAATGTTAGTTCATGGCAAAAATGCACAGATATTCATGGATGGATAGAGGAAATCCTCTGAGGAAAGAGGTTGATGGAGAAACTGTAGAATCTGTGTTACAGGTTTTAAAGACAGGGTATTTAAAGCTCTATCTCAATGCCATCACTTTCTGGATCTTGCTTTGAGGATGAATCACATCGACCGCTTGAATTCTGGCCCCCATTGGCCTATGAATTCAGAGTTGTTGATTTTGTAGAGGTTAGCTGGATCTGGGGAAACACCACATTGAAAGCTGGGCTCATCTGCTGTGTGTCTGTTGTCTTTTTACTGATGGACTGGACCAAAATGCCAATATGCAAACTAAAAGTGATCATTTCCTTGTCTCGTGTAGCCAATGCTGGGTTAATAATTAGCCTGAGAGAGAAAAAACCATTATCTAGCAGATAATCACTAAAACATTCATCCTTTTGTTAAAGAAGCTTGTTTTGTTAATAGGATGGACAGTTAGGACACCCTCATGGATACCAAAAGAATCAGGCTGCTGGAGAGCAGAAGAAATATTCTTATGAGGTTTCTAATTTTTTTTCTTTTTGAGGAAACAGGGAGAGATGCATGAAATGGCTGGGTCAGTGTAGGTATTGTGCGATCTAAAGTAAAAATTTTTTTGAAAGGGAAATAAGTGTCTGATTCAGAATCTGATGCTTCTAAAGATAAAGCTGAAAGCAGTAGCGCCTGGAAATGAGACTTTCCAGGAACCAGTTTATATTACTGGGAAGAATGTGAAAGGGCTCAAGTGTCAGGTTCTGGACAGTTGAATTTCAGGGCCTTGATCCGGAGGACAAAAGTCTGGAAAAGGGGTCTGCACCTTGGAAGTGTGGTTTAAATCCAAAGCTGGAAAAGCCAAATGAATACTGTGCAATGGGTGACCCACCTCCTGGATACTCTTAACTTCATGGGCTTGTGTTTGACATCTGTTGGCTGTTACTGTAGTACTTGAAGTCAATTACCGATTACTGCAATTACAGAAGTTATTAAAAGGTTTGTGGATATGCTGTAAGAAACATATGGCTTTGTTGAAGGAGTGTGGTTTTATCCAGCTTAGGTGTAATTTCACAGGTCAAGATCTACTGGTTTACAGTTGTTATCTATGCATGCCCAAGTCTACCTTAAGTGTTGATTTCTCTACTCAGGTGTTACTATAGTAGTACAATTTGTAGTATTTTCCCAAGTTATGGTAAAACTTGTAAATAAATATGAAAAGAAGGGTCACATAAGATAACTTATTCAGGGCTTATTCTTCATATTAGAGTTTACAGTACAGGGATGCTCTAAATGCATTTCCATACAACATTCACAAAGTTGTAATCAATATGTGTGAAGTCTTACAGTTTTGGAAGAAGTATTATATTTAAAATTTGTTTTTTCTTGTTGCCAGAAGGGAACGGTTTTACTGTGAGTTTCTATAGCAACATGCTGTAGACCTGTCCTTGGCTGCCTCAATCTGAATGGATCAATCTGAAGCTGTATAGCTTCCTATCTTGAATATACTCACCTTTGGCTTTCAGGAAAATAAGAGATAATGCTTATAGTGATGAAGTTTGTCAATCTGAAATATGACCTGTCATTTAAATTTGAGGTTTGACTTAATACTTTTTTCAGAAACACATGCATTATGGATGTTCAAAAGTGCATGTTTAAGAAGCAGTAATGTCTGCAAAAGGGAAAGACTTCTGCTTCTACCTACAAAGCAGTAAACATTCTTAAAAAGTATTATAATATTTCAGAGATACTAGATGTAAGGAAAATAATATTGTGTGGAAATTGGATTTGTTGATGTTTGTATTTCAAGAGGAAATACTGTTGGTGAATCAGGGGAAAGTCTTTGCTTACTTTAAGAATCTCATTCTCTGTTCTTCATAGACAATGAAGTCTCTCTAGTTTCAGTTGGGAGCAGAACCAAGAACAGCTGTGAAGTAGCAGCACAGGAAGGTGGCAGAGTGGCAGAGGGCTGCTGTGAAACTGGGCTGCCTTTGGGCACTGAAACCAATGTGCAGCTCTCTACTGTCTGTGTTTTTGATTATCAAAAGGTGCCTTTTGAATATTTGCTGATATTTGCTTTCTGAAGCTTATGAAGAACTGAAAGCCTGTCAGAATCTGTACGGCAAACAAGTGTTCAGTGTGTGGAAGGGGCACTTAGACAAGGTAAGGCTGCTATATGGGGAGTAAAACGGGTGTTTTGTTCACTATGCTCAAGCTTAGGGAGTGTGTCACAGGATCTGCCTCAAACTACTGAATCAGCGGAGGTGAAGGTGAATCTTAACAAATTGCCATGGTGAGTTTGTATTCACTTAACACCTCATCCTTCAGGTTCTCCAGAACAGCTATAAAATAAGGAGCTTCATGTTTGCTTAGGGGTAGAAGCTAACATATGGGCAGTTAGTACAGAGTAATACTTTTCACTGTAATTGAACTTGGGGTAAATTGTTTGTCTACTGTTGCCTGTATTTGTAGTGTGTATTTGGCTTTGTGTCTGAGGTCAGAGCAAGTCTTTGAACTGCACATCAGAGAAGACTCTGTAACAGCCTGTTCCTTTATTTTTCATTGGAATGGATTATAGTTGGTCAATATATTTTCTTATGCCTTTCTTCCTTTATTGCTTTAATCTTTTGATTCTCCTCCTAGTTATGACTTAAAATTCTCCTGAAAGCAACTAAACTCAAACATACTTTTTATAAAAAAAAATTTACTCTATGGTACTTAATAAAATTTAGAATGAGTAAAATAATTTTCCTATTACTGTTGACTGCTCTCTGGACTCCATAAAAAAAAATATATATGAATCTCTGTATTAAGCTGGTTTACAACAGGATTTATATCTGCAGAACTCATGGTAGGCTTTCATTAACATGGTTCTTTGGTGTATTGCAAAGCTGTAAACCTAGCCAGCCTTATGGCAAATGAGCTGTGGTCCTTGGTACTGTTGGTATTATGATTTGTCTAGTAAATATTGGAGGATATAGGCTGCAAATGGTGGTATGTTTCTGCAGCACTTCCAGCTTGAAGGTTTGTTCTGAATTTAGCTAGTTTTTGTCAAGCACTTTGGAAGTGGAATAATTTGGAAACAGCACAGAACTCAATGTTTGCATCTCAATCAAAAGAACTTTAAATCAAGAAGCAATTAAAAGAGAAGCATGTTGGAGGTGACAGGAATTTAGCCAAAATTTTCTGCTCTTAAGAAACACTTTGGGTGAGACATAACAACACAGTCTATACTATCTTGGCTACTGAAGCATTTGTCAGTGAGGGTGGCTGATAATGTGGCATCTTCTCCTTTTCCCCCCATCTCAGTTTTCATGAATGTATGATGGACATTCTAATTTTGCTCTGAGCGTGACATTGGGAGGGATGGAACCGTTGTATTGTGCTGGAAGGCTTGTTATTAATAGGAGGGCGGTGCCTTAGTATTGTCACTGTGGTCCTATGGACATGCAGGAGGGTTGTTTTTATTGTTGTTGGGCTTCTTTTGGGGGGGACGGGAGTGTTTGTTTGGTGTGGTTTGTTTTTGTTTTTGTTTTTTTCATTTGCTTTCCTGTATAAGAAAATAAAATAAACTTGTGTGCTTCTAGTAGAAATCTTGAAATGTGATTAATTTTAAAAGCTGCTTTGTCATCTAGACTGTCAGTCACCCGTCATCCTGAAGTTAATCCTGCAGCCATCTTCCATTACCTTGGTCACACAAAAGAAAAAACCTATCTTTTCTATTGATGTCGGTTCAGCTCATGGTAAGATGTCACCTGTGACTCTGTCTCTTGAAAACTTTATTTTAATGGATTGCGGACTAATACTAAAATAGTCAAACACTTGTGTGACAGGTATGGAGTATCTCTTTTTAGGAGGCTGTAATGCAAATAATTTTGTCACTAGTAAAGAAATCTGTTCCATGCCATAAGATACCATTTGAAGTTTCTGTTTGCCTCATAAACGTTGCATGTTGATTTTTCACTGTTATATTATTACAGGTAGCTGCATTTAGCGCAGAAGAATGGAATGTGAATTTGTGTTTCACATATAGCTAATTGGTCGTCTAGATAAACAAAAAATAACTAAATAAAATTACTGTGCATTTTTATTTGTTCCCTTTCATATGTTACACTTTTCAGTTTTTGAGAACGGTTCTTTAATGCTGACTTAAAACCTTGTTAGCCAGTACAATCTGTGAATTGATGGTTTTGTTATATGGTGAATTTGTGTAACATTGAGTGGCTTTAAGTTTAAAAAAGGATAAGCAGTTTATGTATCAGTCCAGGACTGCTGAATTGTCTGTTTCCCAGCAGGCAAAGGACAGTAGCCTGATTGTTGTTTTTCCTTTTGCCATCTGGACTTTATTTTATCCTGTAAACTTTGATTTATTATTATATGAAGCGATATATAATACTAATAGTGTATTAGTATAATACACTATTAGTAGTAGAGTAGTGTACTAATACACTAGTGTATTAGTATAATACACTATTAGTATTTGGAATACTAATCAGCACAGCAAAGTACACTAGCAAAGTGTACTTTCGGAGTGCAGGTGAGAAGTTAGAGGAGGACAACCTTGGAAATAAGAGGTTTATAACAAGTTGAACATACACCTTCCTCCTTGCCGTTAATACAGGCAAGACTTGTAGCTCTCCAAAGATGCAAACTTGAGATTTGGAAAACTAGCTTAGAACCTGTAAGCAGCCCTGTTTCAGAAAGGCTGGACACTTAGATTGAATTAACATTCATGTGTTTGGAATAGTGTAAAACATCGAGCCTTATGGATGGCAGTTCTGTTAGCCAACTGTGACAGGTTTTCTGGCTTAGATAACACCAGTTATCTGTAAGTAACTGCTGGAAGGTGGTTTTAATATTTTGTATTGGGTGTAAGGAGGAATAGACTTTAAATTCTTTGTCCGACATACTCTTAATTTAGTTCCAGGCTGGTATTTTTCTCTTGTTGCATTCTGAATAAAAGTGAGGACAGAACATAAGCATTAGTAGCACAAGAAGGAATAGTTTTTCTTTCTAATCAAACAAAATACTATTCTAGTCTTTAGCACAGTCTGTGATGACCAAAAAGTGTTCTTCTGGCCTACAGTAATTTAAATTTAATTTGTCTTTAATCAATTGAGGAAGCAGTTCCAGACACAATAGAGCAAAGCCTTTCTGCCCTTGGGTAATGTAAAAAGCTGCAGCATCCCATTTAATCAACTTAGGACTCGGTTTCATAAAAGAAAGGGCAGCAACTCCATCATAACCTGAAAACAGAAATTCACTTTGTGCACTTTTCAGGAGTACATTTCCATGGTTAAGTTGATAACATTGGCACTTTTTATGATAACATAGGCTGGTTTTAAAATTCCCCTCCAGTCTCATGTTTACAATAGCTGTCTTAAGTAAGGTATGCCTTGGACTCTGTAGTGACCCCTGCTAGGAATGGCAATTGGAAATACTGCGATTCAGCAGTCTTGCAGACCTTTGAGCAGGGAATTCCCAACAACAGGTCTTTGCGTTAAAATGATGTTCTACGCAAACAGTCCTGGCCAAACACCACCTGCTTTGAATAAACTAACAAAGAGGATAATGTTGCAAAAGGAGAATGTGACTGATGTCACCCCTTTAAGCAGAAATAATGATCTTAAAAATATATGTTATCTTGGTATGGCAGACATTGCTGCTTTAGCATAAATTATTAATGTTAGCGTTAATTACCATTAATGTGATGAGTAAATCAGCAGTACGTATTTGCAGCATATGTGGACAGGCAGGCATTTTGGAAACAGCTATGATGCTTTTGTTCATTCAGTGAAAAAAATCTTCTAATACTTGTGTTTGCTGCAGAAGAATAATCTCAGAAATTTGTCAGAGCATTATATCTTTGTCTCCACATTTAACTTGCTCAGTATAGTGGGATTTTTCCTTTGATTTGTTTACTTCAGCATTTTAGAATGCTTTGTAATGGTGATTGGGACTAGATTGGGATAAGAGAGGGAAGAAGGAAGAAGAAAGAAAATCACATAAGTCAATTATCTTATGAAATCAGAGACTGTTCAGTTTATCCTGCTGATGTTCAGTTTATGCTGCTTATGTTCGCACAATTTGGCTGCCTCTTGTATGGTTTATGAATCTAGCTTAGCTGGCTTTGCATGGATAAAATTCCTCTTCAGTGTTACGGTTTTCTTTATTCACTTGCAAACAAATACTGTCGTTTTAGGTAAGAGCAGTTAGCGTGGGGGACTTAACTTTAAGACTTGGTCTCTTCTGAAAAGTAAAAACCAAACAGTGAGGCATTACAACTCCAAGATACATACGCAGTTAAGTCTTTGCATTTTGGGAATCTTATTCCATCACCTTACGTTGTAGGTGCCTAGTGTAGAAGAAGTTGAGACTGAAACAGCTTGCCGTAGAGATGCTAATGGATATTAGCTTTCATGAAGCAGTCAGAGAGTAGGTGACAGAAATCACAAGCACTTTATCTTTTAATATGCTGCCAGTCTTGGAAAATCAAACATCCTCCACAGATATTTGTGATTAGAAAATGTTGTGGTTTAGGTTATCATTCTTTTAGTTATCTTTCAATGTTGCCGTGTTCTGAGTAAAACAGCACCAGATACGTTATGTTTGCATATGTTAACCAATTTATAATTATGACTTTGGGGAATGCAAAAGAAAAGTTTGAGGATATAAAGAGCTTCCCAGACTTTTCTCTTTCAACTTGAGCAATTTACTTAGGGGATAGATGAAATCAAGCCCTTTATTGCTGGTGGTCGTCTCTGAAAACAAATGGAATTAGATGAAGAAGCTGAGAAAATAATACCTTTTGTTCCCTTGCATCTCTTAATAGTTGGCCAGTAGAGCTTCTTAGGCATAGATCAAAAGCTATATAGCAATCTAGAAAGCTGTTTATGAAGAGCCCATGTTATTTACACTGTTTCTAATGCGTTGTACTGACTTACGTAAGGTAACTGTCCAGTAGCAATGGAGCACAGCCTTTTCTGGGTTAACAGTAAACCTTTGGCTGCATAATAGATGTTACAGATCCATTTCCACCATTACTTCCATTTAAAATATTCTCTGTAGCAGAGATAAAAAGATAAATTAGAAAGCTGAGTTAAAACCAAATAAGCCTGAAACGTGGGATTGTACCGTGATGATTTGCCAATCATCTTTCATCATGTAGGTTATTCTCAAAATCAGGCTATTGTGGTACACTTTATAGATGCTGTAGAAGATTTCCAGTTTAGGGAACTTATTTCTCTGGAGCAAATTTCAGAGGAGGCTGTTTATGTGTGAGTGCTGAATAGATCTGTCTATTGATACATATGATAAGTATTGTAAGGGTCTTCTCTCTTTTTGAACTCCTTGCTTGTTTCCAAGTGTTTCACTGCTTTGCAAAGCTTTAATTTATGCTAAGTGTTCGTTTTTGTGCCTGGCTTGTGAGTTTTTATTTATTGACTCATTTGGTTTGATCGCACATGATGTGCTTCCTAGAAAAATATTTAAAGTTCGCTTTAATGGATAAGCAAATGTTTAGAAGATTGCACATACTGTCACAGTTTTGGAGTTTGAGACAGTAAATCTATTTCTATGGCCATAATAAACAACACAATGGTGTTTATTACAGAACATTTGCATTATATAATTACTCTGTTAATATCAGAAGAGGCAATGAAAGATTATTTTTTAACAAAGCTTGTGCTTAGCCCTGATGATAGTTTATTAAAAAGCTGATATTGATTCCTGGCAAGAATCATTTGGCAGGATGTCCTATCCCCTCCATGTTTTGCAAAATCTGGTGAAATTACCCCAAAAACTGACTGGTAGGGAAGCTTAGCAGAGTGGCCCTCTCAGGGGATATGATGAGTAGCCACCATTAAGAACAGAAAAGCCTGATGTTTCCTGAGGACCAGAACCCAGCTGCCGTCAGCACTGCAGTGATCCTGGCTGCTGGTGTAGAGCACTGTGGCTGCAGAAACTTTCTCCTTGTGTTGGGAAGGTCTCGGCTGGCTCTAGGCTTGTAATATGGTACTCATAGTAGCCTCTTCCTTGGCTCATGAAGTGTGTGATAGGGGCAGAAAAATTGCACTCATCTTGCTGCAATGTGTTTGTGTGTCTTGAAATGGGGTCTTGAAGCTCTTCTGTGTGATGCCAGAATAGATTCCCAAATCTCTCGCTGCCTTAGCTTGAGGAACAGAGAGGTGGCTTCATGGCCTTTTACTGCCAGCAGTTTAGCGAGGTGCAGTAGGTGTGATCAGATTTGACTGAATGAGACCCGTTAACGTATACCTAGTTCAAAAAGCTTAAATGTAAAAATGCTTATTTGAAGTCCCATGTTTGCCATTTGTTGGTGTTCTCTTATCAAATGTGTTCTATAATGCCTTAGTACTAACTCTGCAAATTTGACTGGTGCTGCAAAAGTTGAACAGAGTTTGTTCAATTTCATGCCTCACTGCTGTATTAAACTCCCAGCAGCTTTGTTGAGATGGGAAGTATTGCTTGTGCAGCCTTTTCATCACTAGTAGGGTTGCATGACTGTGAGTAATTAGATTTTTTTTGTAAAATATTGCACAAGAAGTAATAAAACCATCTGTGTTTCAGTGTAGCAGTGTTGTGTCTTCAGGGCTTCTGAAGGAATAAGAAGTTATATACTGATTTTCATCAAACAATTATGACTGAATACTCATGGGAAGGGAATCTGCAGCTTAAAAAAATAGAGATGTGTTTCAGTTCAAGTTAATGTTTATGGAACCATCATCCCACCAAACCACCCCTGAGGTACTAACACTTCAAAAATTAAGATTTTAGGCATCCTGAGCTTTTTATTGAAGCCCTGTTACTTACGATGGTCTTAATGTTTTTAGTTTCCTTGGGCTGGATGCAAATCAAATACCATTTTTGTGTCTGTTAGCTGAAATGAACCTTTTATATGAAACACTTTAGCCTTCATTACATACCTATATCTTTCATAATTAGAGAATTGGAATTACGTCTCTTTATCTTTTACCCATTCCTTTGCAATTGCCACTTGAATATTAATGATAAAGAGTGAAATTGTCCCTTGAGAGGCAGATTTTAGGTGATTGCAAACATGCATATAGTGGACAATACTAAGATTTTCCCTACTTTAGCTGTTTTCCGCTAGCATTGGTGGATAATCTGTCATTAGCCTTTGTTGCAAAAAGGTGAATTTGTTATTAAAATAGTAACAGTGAAGCAGTCTTTGAAGGACTTTGCCTGCTAATGTTTGTCTTATGCAAGAAAAAGCAAAAAAGCCAAGACCCATCTGACATTGCAGATTGTACTATAAATACTTTGGATGAGTTTGTGTGGTGTTGGTTTGTGTTTTGTTTTTGTTTTTCCTGGACTCATCACAAGGATTTGTCAAGCAAATATGTAAATTTTTTTTTTTTTTTCTGGACATTGATTTATACTATGATTGTTATTACTTGGAATCCATAATAAAATATTTGTCCATATACCATGCAGTAAATTGCTGTAGAGAAAGTTGCAGGTGGTGACTTACAGTTGAAAGTGTCTCAGAATTTATATTCAGTAGGAATATCTCATTTGATCATCTAACACATTTTTAATGTTTGATTAAATTTAGGCTATAAAAAAATCAATTATCTCAAATTTGGTTTTGGGAAGTAGTAGAAGGAGGAGGATGAAGTGCAATTTTTTTCACCCTCTTTCTTGTTTTTCTAGACCGAAGGAGAACGTGCTCCTCTTTCCTTTTTCTCCCCTCTCCCTGGTATATAAGGATGATACTACTGTATTCTCCTCTGTTCCAAGCTTTGGGCAAATGTGATGTTTGTATCTCCAGTCCACTATACCTCTTCGCTAGCAAATTTGATAATAAATTTGTTTCTTATTTACTTGCAGAACATAGCAATGAAGCACATTGGCATTTGACATTGAGGTAATTGTTCGTCATTCTTCGTAGCTGTTGGCCCCTGTTAAATATATCTATAAGGGTACTTACCTATCTGGCAGATAATACTGCAAAAGCTTTATTGCTCATCTGAAGGGAACTTTAGATGGCTGAAATCTTTATTATCCTCACCAGCAGATTAATCTTTGAATAAGTTTATCCACTTATATAAAATAAATGGTTTAAAACTTAGTAGCTAAAATCCCCTCACTGTTGTGTCAGGCATCTGCTTGAATGTTCTTAAAGCATTGCCATGGCCAGTTTTCCAGCTTCACAGAAAGAGAAGGACCAACCTCCTGGGCCAAGACACTGTTCCAGGGACAAATCAAAGCTCCATTCACTCAATTGCATTTGCCTGTACTTCTTGCCAGCTGGTCTGGTATCTGTTTAATTAACTCTGAACTGAAGAGTGTGGAGGATCACAGATGATTTGGGCAAACAATTCCCAAGAATGAAAAGATGAGAGAGTCTGCTTGTCTCCCACCTGTCTCTGCTTGGTGGTGGGAGGCTGAGAACACTTGTACAAGAGAGACCCTTTTTGCATTGACTGCCAGATGTTCTGACTTCCTTCCAAGGTTTTTCTTTCCCTTTGCAGACCAATGCGTCGGTTGCATTGGCTGCAAAATGTGGGTCAGAATCTTTACGCCCATCAGAGTGCTTTTGTTTGTACCTCTTGCTTAGGGAATACCTGTTCTGGGCAGTAGAGCTAACAGACTGCAGTCAGAAAGGCCATGGAGCAGTATTATACCAGGTCCTACTAAGCTGACTGATGGTCTTCAGGCTGAAAGAGGCACATCTGTCCCTGCGGGGCTTATTAGCTCCCAGGCAGTACAAACAGGACTAGATTGTTTCTGGGGTCAGGTAAATCTGTTGTGTGTCTCACTGTCCTCCACCATAGATGCAATCCTAACAAAAATATGTGCAAAGAGCCTTGCAACAGAGAACCAATGGCTTGCTTTTGTGTAAATAGTGTTTCCCTCTAAGTGTATGAAAAATACAAGCAGCTCTCCAGTAAATAATTTCTCAAAGACCTCTGGTTGAAATGATAGATGCACAATTCCTTTTATTTACTTTCTGGAAGGCAAGAGTTATTAAACTTACTTTTTAAGTCCTAAGATAGCATTCTCTACTGTGTGTGGTATAACAAACAAACAAAACCTCAAAACAACAAAAACACACACACAAACCACCTCACCCCCCAAAAGGAAAACAAAACAACAACAAAACAAACAAAAAACCCAAACAACAAAAACCTGTTATCTGTCCCTTGGAATATTTGGAGTTGTACATAATTGGATTTGTCTTTAGGCAAGTAGGACTTCACATTTTAAGAGTCTTTCGTAAACACTTAGGGAAAATAAAAAGAAGAATGCGAGTTTTAAATTTTGTATTTGTTTCATCATCTTCTTGTAGAACTTGAAATGTGTCACAGTTTTAAATAATATATTCCTGATCTGAAAAAAGCAAGTGTGGCTCTTCTGAATGTAAGCACTGAAACATGGCTGATGTTTTAAAAAATGTTTATTGTTGTACGCAGTCTATGCAGACTTACGTTGATTGCTTTAATATGTTTAATTTTATGACAGTTATAAGCTACTCACAGAGACTGAAGGACAGACCTTTACAGTGTGTCAGGGAGGCAGCAGGAAAGTCTTGTAATTTGGTGAATTTATCACACCTGGAGTAGCGCAGTGACAAACTGGTTCCAGTATGTTAAGCTGCTGAGTATGGTAAAGTAACCTTTTTTTGAAACACAAGTCACACATAGGTGATAAGGATAAATTCAGGATATTTCAGGGTTAATGAAGTTCTATAAAATCCCTTGTAGCAGATTTAGTAGTACTCAAAGGACCAGAGGTGACAGAGGCATTGGTCAGAGGGAGTTCAGAAAGATTGCTTTGTTTTGCAGAAAGAAGCTTAATCTGAGCTTTGTATTCTGTTTGTTTTTCCTGTCCCCCACAACTGATTTTTTTAAACCAGATTTCTGATAGTCCCTCTTCCTGTAAAAAGTGTTCTGGGAGAGTTTTGTAGTTACTGAAATACAGTATTTCAAAGGACAAATACAACTTTCACACTTCTGAAATGTTAGTGGAATTGCTCTTACTTCCATGGGACAGTGCTGCTTTGTCCTCCTCTCAGCTGATGCCACCGCAAAGTTCTTCTGAGAAGTCTTGTTCATGCTGTTTGTCTAATTCTTACCTGTTCCTGATTAATCTGCGTGTACTGTCAGTCTGTCTCCCCACCTGTAGGTTTGCAGCTTTTCTGTCCTGTGTCTTTTGGTGTGACTCAAGAAGCAGAAGATGGTTGACCCTGGCAAGGAGCTAAGTGTACTTTACTCTCTATAGCCAAAGGGCAGCTCTAGCACAGCATCAATTGTGTTGCATTTCGTTTGAAGTTGTCTGTGCTTACTAGCTTCTATGTTTCTTGCACCAGTCCAGAACTGGTTTTAACTTTGCTCTGCTGTAGGGGAGTGTGAGGAGAGGAACCAGTCTGCTTTTGTGGACCTTTGATTCTGCTCTGAAACTGGCAGTCCTATCTCATGCTGATCTGCCCTGCTTCTTGAAGGTGTCTCCCATCTGGTTGCTGACCCTTCATACAGGAATTTGAAACTGGACAGGATTGCTGTAGGTAGAGGAGAAGCTGGGAGCCAGTTTAAGTACCCTGGGAAATAAAGCTGATCCTTTCCTAATAAACTTGCAAGCTTATCTGAGCACATACTTGAGCTCAGGAAGTGAAAATGGTTCTATGGGTACAAAGACTATAGCTGGACAGAGATCTTTACTTAGCAAGGGATTAGCTCTAGTCTCAGCCTTCCTGAGAGTGTGTTGAGTGTTTGTTTTTTTTCAGTGAGAACTTTGGTGTTCCTTGAAATAAGCTTGTGTATCTGGTTTAACAGAGGTTTATTCTTGCTCTTTATAGTATTAGTAAAAGCCAAAGGTTTGTGCTTGAAGATGCAAGCTCTCTGAAAGCATGCACCCATGGAGATTTGTCAGCTTTAATCCTGTATGTGACCTCAACAGAGTATGAGAGGACTATTGTTGCTGCCTTGGCTGGTGCTGTTTACACATTATAACAATGGGTACAGTGATTTAAACTTGACGTTTCTCTATCAACTCTATTTTAATGAAATAATATATAAACAAGTGTTTTCTGCTTGCATTGCTACCCTACAAATTAAGGATCTTCAGTTAAGAAAACAAATAAATAAATATTGGAATGGGGGCTTCAGGCAGAAAAAAAGAGCTTGTGAAACCAGAACAGTTCTTTTGAGGTGATGGACGAAGAAGGGCAAATAAGATTTACTATGTTAGGCTGCACTAGAGAAAACAAGACAGGTCATATTGGTGTTGCATACAGATTTATCCCTCTGGAACATCCTGCGTGTCTAACTTTGACACACTTAATATTGGTTCCTATGGCTAGAAGACTTCAGACAAAAAAAAGTTGAGGTAATAATCATACAAAGATGTGAAAGTTTTTTGTGGAGTTTTGGGAGGTAGTAAGACCAACTTCAAACTGAATGTTGTTTTATGCTGTCTGTTTTGTTACCCTCTTCAGTTCCATTCCAAAGTCATCATGATGACTTCTCATTCAAGAACTTGTGTATCAAATAATGTTTTTCACTTTTAACCTTTCCTTCATCAACATGCTGTCTTGTTTTCTAAACTATGAAAATGCTAAAAGAAGCCAGTCTAGAATCCTGTCCTTTTTGGTGTGTTATAAAGTAGTCTAAAAATCTTAAGACACTGTAGCTTTTGGGGAGCATTTTTATGCATAGCTATTTCTGATCTCAGTGAGATTTTTGTCAGACTTCTCACAGCTGGAGTAGTCATTGCGTTGAGATTATCCTTTACCATCTCTTAGTCGTGGTGTTTGTTTCAAAAAGGAAGTGGTATGTGCATGTAAAGAAAACATATTCAAGCTTAATGTTATTTGTGCTTCTGTATAATATGTTGTTGTTGTTTATTATGTTTTGCATATTAAGGATTGAAGTCAGTTGCTGGCATGTATGAACAGGTTCTCTCTGAACTGGTTTCCAGCATTGTTTACTCCAAAATATTGATAAAATCTTAACACTTCCAGGGGTGCCTTCTATGTTTGACAGCCTTTGCCCTCAGCTAATAGCTTTCAAGTACAGTGTTCTCTGGGCTTGACATGTAGTGCTTAACTGATGCCTGTGAAGCTGAAGCATCCAGATCCTGCTTTCAGAACAGATGTATTACAAGTGACAGGTTGTCTATAAGTATATATGTTGTTCCTTTAAAATCTGCTTGGGACAGGTTCTCTACAAAGCTGCTGTCATTGGTATGAGTACCTCTATAAAACTTAATTAGAATCCAGAGTTGGAATAGCAGCTGTTGCTGAACAACAGATGGAGGACATGAGTTTTGAATTTTCTTCATAGTTTCCCCACTAAATTTCAAGCCTTTAATTTTTTTATTGTTTGGGAAATGCCTTAAAGCATAGCAAAGGCTGTCAAAATAATTTGTAATCTTTCTAGAAAACTGAAATGAATGCTGCAGTAATTCACAACAGGCAGAGGTACAGCAATTTATTCATACACATCCAGCAGCACTATTACCTGACCTTTTTTTTTTAAAAAAAAAAAAGCCAAAAACTTCAGCATCATTACATGAAGGCCACAGGAATAATGAACATTTTGATTATTTGGGATTCCTCAACCTTTTTTTTTTTTTTTTTCCCCCCAGTTTGTGAAGCCCATTGTGAACATAAAACAGCAGCCCAGTTTGTGGTATAGTTCTCAAGGGAGATACTTTCAGTGTAGCTGCCAGTGACCTGTGTGCTGAGTCGGTTTCATTTCCCATTGTTTTCGAGTATTGAACCTCTTACCTTCTTGGTTGTGGACAAATCCTTTTCTGGATCTCAAGTCAAGCCAAATTGTTCTTTCCCTCTGATCTCTGTCTCATTTCACAGCATTCTTGGTCTCCTGCTTATACGGCAGGAATACCCAGGTGAAGGTCCATTTGGGTACAGTTTCTTGCAGAAACTCTTTTCCCTTGTGCGTTGGACTAGCTGGGGCAATAATGACCACAATGCTCCTTAACAAGGCTGGCAAGGCAAGAATAAGTTATCTCTTTTTTAATATATGAGAGTGAATGGATATCTTTGAAAGTATCAAAAAGCAGATCTGTTGAGTAAGAAAGTGCCTCTTTTTCCCCTCCTAGAAGTAATTTTGCAGTGAGTAACTGTTCTTTTGTTCTGTCTGAAGCTGGCATGTATTATTCATAAAGGCTAGATTGGTTTTAATAAAGATAATTCTTTTCAGATAACATAGAAAAAATACTCATTTATTAGGTTCAGGTTCTTTGTGTCCCTAGGGCACTGGTCATGAACAATAACTGTGATATTGTAGGTTTTCTCTTTGTGTTAAGTTAAACGGTTAGGATTTTTTTTATATTTTATTTTTTAACTAGAGCCCTTCCATAATAAAAAATGACTTTTATCCTTCTTCCTTCTGTATGTTTTGCAAGCCCCTTTGGACAAGGGGTCATAGTTTTAAACTAAAAGAGGGGAGATTGAAACTAGACATGAGGAAGAAATGTTTTACAATGAGGGTGGTGAAACACTGGAACAGTTGCCCAGGGAGGTGGTAGGTGCCCCATCCCTGGAGACATTCAACACTGGACAGGAGCCTGAGCAACCCAAGCTAGTTGAAGATGTGAGACCCCACTGGAGTCCTGCGTCCAGCTCTGGAGCCCTCAGTACAGGAAAGACATGGACCTGTTGGAGAGGGTCTGGAAGAAGCCACAAAAATGATCAGAGGGTTGGAACGCTTCTCCATGCTGAACAACTCCAACTCTCTCAGCCTGTCCTCATAGGAGAAGAGAAGCCTCTGGTGAGACCTGATCACGGCCTTTCAGTATTTAAAAGGGACCCAGAAGAAAGATGGGGACAGACTTTTTAGCAAAGCCTGTTGCCTTAGGACAAGGGGTAATGGTTTCAAACTAAAGGAAGATGAGGAAGGAAATGTTTTACAATGAGGCTGGTGAAACACTGGCCCAGGTTGCCCAGAGAGGTGGTAGATGCCCCATTCCTGGAGACATTCAAGGCCAGGCTGGACAGGGCTCTGAGCAACCTGATCTAGTTGAAGATGTCCCTGCTCATTGCAGGGGGGTTGGACTAGATGACCTTTGGAGGTCCCTTTCAACCTAAACTATGATTCTATGGAAGTTAAGTGAAGATGCTGTGAGGTGGCTCTTCAGTTTTAGAGGTCCAGGTTTCTTTCTCAGGTCCTTTTGGGAGACCTTTAGTTCAAGCTCAAAGTACCTTTTAAAATTAATGACTATTGGAAACACTTATATTGTAAGCAAAGCTGATATCTTGATGGTTGTATACATATATTGCTCTGCCCTATAGTAGAGTTCTGTCAGGCTTCTGACAAGAGCATGTAAAATAAGGAAAGAATCATACTGGAACTGTCTGATTCAGGGTAGAAAAATACCTTGAAGGTTATCAAGACTCTGTATATCTGTGTGAGAGCTCAAGAGCATCCTGAAGCTGTAGCATGAGATAATGTAATTAAAAGCTGACTCTTAATGTAGAATTAACTTATGACACATTCTGTATGAACTCATGTATTTCCTGACACTTGTTTAACTGTGCAAGCGTGACATGCTGTGATGTCCTTTTTTTTCAATGAAGTTCTCATTTGTTTTTAATTGGAAGTAAAAATAAATTTCATTGTTGGGAAGAATTTTCTCATCATCATCTTTTACATGCATTATGCTCAGTAAATGAAGCCAGAGATGCCACCTAGTCCTGTCTCATTAAGAGACTGATTCAGAGAAGTACTGAGTGTCTCTTAGCTCTCATTCTCTCACTCAGAGTTGAAAGCACACAGTGCCTGCCCAGAAGGTTAGCTGTATGACACCAACTCAGTGAAGAGATGGATCCTGTAATGCTGTTCAGAAGGGCTGCAAAACTGTAACAGTTGCATATAATCTGTGGTTTCGGGAATGCTCTCCCCGCCCCCCCCCCGGCCCCGAAGTCTTAGGCACTATAATCAGAGAGCACTTGTAGAATAGTGTATCCTGTACAAATTGAGATGCATAATAGAGATGGTGGGATTGAGCCTGAGCAACTTGTTTCATGTGAAGCCATCCACTAGAACTGCTGTGGGTCTGTTCCAAACGTTTTGATTGAATGCCTAGGAGCATCAGGGAATATGTTTTCGTATATTTGTTGCTAGATTTTTATTTCCTTAAAGATTAATAATTGGTGACTTTAATTTTTGCAACAGGGAAATCTTAATGGTATTTAAAACTGCACACTTTATATAGATCCATTCAGATGCAGTTTAATATGAAAACTGATATATTAGAATTACTGTATGAGATGATGCATTGGAGTACTGTATTAAAGCTTTGTGTTTGAACTATGCTTGTCAAGTTCAAGGTCTCATTTTGAAAACAACCTGGTCTTTGCCTGCCTTTTCATTTTTGATGGATGTCTCTTCTTGTTCTCCTCTATTTTTGTCATGAGTAACAATTGTCCCATGAGAATTTTGTATTCCATTGATATTACCTTATTAATTAACCTTGCTGGAGGCTTATTAACCACTGTGATTTATATTTAATATCAAAGCGTAGTCAGAAAGTAGAGATTTGTTGCCTTATTACTGCTAGAAGGAATTCTGAAACAGAAGTTCATCTATTTTAATTATAGTATTGATCCAATAGTGATGCTTCTTCAGAATTTTCCCAGTCTATGCCTACTGAGCCAGGTTTTAAAGAGCGCTGTATTGATGAGAACTACAGCTCAGCATTTAATAACATTGATGAAGTTTGAAAAGCGTGTGCAATTTAGAGTGCAGTTTATTTTGAAAAAAGATAAATTGCAATGACATTTTCTTACTAAGCTAATGTTCACAGAATCACAGCATGGTTGAAGGGTTGAAAGGGACCTCCCAAAATCATGTTGTCCAACTCCTCTGCTCAAGCAGGGCCACCTGGAGCCAGTTGCCCAGAACCATGTCCAGATGGCTTTCAGATGTCTCCAAGGATGGAAACTGCAACCTCCCTGGGCAAACTGTGCCAGTGCTCAGTCACTTTCATGGTAAAGAGGTGTTTCCTGATGTTCAGGGTACTCACTGAGTACCACTGGGAAGAGCCTGACTACATCCTCTGTGGGCCCTCCCTTCAAATATTTATACACATTTATGAGATCCCCCAGAACCTTCTCTTCTCCAGGCTGAACAGTCCCAGCTCTCACAGCTTCTCATAGGAGAGATGCTCTGGTCCCATAATAGTCTTAGTGGCCCTTTGTTGGCCTCTCTTCAGTATGTCACTCTCTCTTGTACTGGGAGCACAGAAGTGGACAGTTTTTTATTAGGTATTGTGAACACACCATTTGTTTCATGGTCTAATGTCCATCCAATGTGGATGACATAATTTACCTACAGTAATGCCGCAGTCTGCTGTAGGGCTTTGTTTTCTTCCCTTCAGAAGAGGGGAATACCAGCCAGTCTTAGTGTGTTGTGCATCTTTGGAAAGCCAGTCCCACTGGTGTGCTGCAGCTGCAGTGTGGGGGCTTGGGCAGGGTGACTTCTCGGGAGTGATGATATGGCCAGATGATCCTTAAAGAAAGGTGCTGCTTAATAAGTGACTAATGTATGAAACTGACTGAGGAAAGAGGAAAGCTGACAGACTTCAATTTGTCCCTTTTTCCTTTTACTGAAGACTTAATTTGTATAATTTCAATTGTGTCATTGAAAAATGTACTAAGTAGGGAGTGGGGTAGAGGAGAGTGTGGGACAAGGCAGGCAAGCCTCAGTACTTTCCAGCATTTTTCTTAGTCTCCAAAAGTTTTTATATTTAAGTTTTCATATTATAAAGACAAAAAAAAAAAAGCTCAGTCGATTTCTGAAAGTGCTTCTAGTAACATGCTTGCTAATATCTTTGAGAAGGCAAAACAGAGCAAAACTCTAACCAACCTGAACTATTTGTCCCTTTTAAACTAGAACCTTGACGTTTGCGCAGTTTATTGGGGACTAGCTCTGTTGTGGGCAGAGAGGTATGAGTGCTTTTGAGTCAGGTGAATGCTGCTTTCTTTTGAACTGCATGTCTAAGGGTAAGTATGGAAGAGGTCTTGCACTGTTTCAGTTTGCTCTGGTATACTACATATAGTTACATGAGGATTAAATCAAGGGTCATCTTTGTAGGTACAGGCTTATGTGAACTTGCAGTGAGCTGGTGGCAGAAGTAGGATTCAGTAAGCTTGGCTTTCTGAGCTACTCTGAGCTTATCAGCAGTGGTATATCCTTGTTATCCTTTGTTTGTATTTTGTTATGTACATTTTTGAAATTTTTATTAAAAAAAATCAACAATAAAATATATACTATAAAATATTCCTACTACTGCATTTTGGAAAGTATATGAAAAATTATGCCTGTGTCCTCATAAAAGCAGGATCAGTGTTTCTTATAAATCCTGATTGCTTCCAACGTGGCTTCCTAATCCTCTGCATATGGCAACACAATCCTTTTCATAGCAACTAGTTGGGAAAAATATTCACATGGTTCAGAACACTAATAGAAGTTCAGTTCAGGCCTAGTTAATTGTTACTAGTTATTATATTTTTATTTATAGGGAAGAGAATTTTAAACGGTATTGTAAAGGTACCTTAGGCATATGTTACCCTAACATTGGCAAGTCAGTCTATACTGACTTTCATGTATTGAACCCCAGCTTTTTACCCGAAATAGCTTACTTCAACTGCATATAATCAGTTTGCTCAAAATGAGAATGATCGCTGACATGAGACCGAGTTGCAGCAAGTTGTCTTGAAATACTAATGCGTAGTATCTGAAAGACCTGCTGCAAAAGCTCTTATCAAAAGAAAATGGAGATGTATTCCTCGAGGTTGTATTGGGTAGAGTTGTTTATTGTTGGTTTGGTTATTTCTTGAAAATTATATTATAGAAATATTATATATAGAAATATTATAGAATTATATTAAAGAAATATTATATTGAAGATACTGGCTTTTTTTAACTTAACATGGTTTAACTTTTCTTGGCAGAAAAGCCGTTGTGTTCCACTGAGTGTCAGAGGAACTGTAGGATTTAGCGGAACTGTTCATGCCAGGCAAGTATCAGGATGGAGCTTATGTGGCAAGGCCGAGCCCTGGACATCATTGAAGAAGTAGCAGAAGTGGCTTAGAATTGTTCATTCTGACTCCAAGCAGGCTGAAAAGAAGCAGAAGTAGCTTAGAATTCCCTCTCTGCATCAAAATGGACAATTAAGTAACAACAATATGTATATAGTCCCAAACCTTTAATAAATAAGTAAACTATTAGGGTGTAGAAAGTGGTCTTATATGTTTGGCTTGCTCATTTGTTGTTTTTTTTTTCACCCAATGACTCCCATTCCATAATAATTTTAACAAATTTATTCTGGTCTTTAGAGGGGATGACTTAGCCAACTTTACTGTAGAAGAATACAACATAAAATTATTTGGGGAAAAAAAAAAAAGCTTGAAATTTCCAGTAATCTTTCATAATTAAGCATAGAAATGCATTGTGAGGTCCATATGTAATCCTGGAATTGTTGTGTTATAAGCACACACAATTATGTTTAACTTGCTCAGTGGTAGAACTAATTGAGTTTTGTCTTCATTGTAATGTCACTAATGAACAGTACCCCTGAGTTTTTTAAACTTTTTATTTTGTTTTTTTATGATTTCTTATGTGTCTCTTTCCTGAGACTGAATACCGATGGCTACTGAATAGAAAGGCCTTTTCTTGTTTGCAGAGCATTTTCAACAGAGGAGGTGCTGGCACACTGTGGTACCTCCTTTGGTTTACTTTTGTCTTGTCCAGTGTTCTGGGTTACAAAAAATATTTGAATTTAACAAAATTAAATGAACAGCTGAAAGGGAGGCCGCTTGGAGTTAGAATGAACAATGCTGAAAGATAGAGGCTCAAGCAAATGTGTCCCACCAGTTAAAGGAAAAGGTCTGAAAAGATTGAAAAGACAAAAAAAAACCCAAAACCAAACAGAGTAGTCTGAAGAAAGACCTGTGTGTGTCCAAAAACCATGTCTTCCCTCTTCACCTCTCCTGCTGCATTGGCTGCTCAAATAACCAAGTTGTGGAAATATCCATGGATTGAATAATCATGTAAATTGTGTATAGCTGCGTAGTTTAAACAAAGGAAAATTTTTCTTGCTTCTGTACCTGCTTCTCCTAATAACTCCTTGCTCTTCATGATAGTGTACGTAATACAGATTGATGTGTTTGTGTCAAAAGCCCAGTTGTTTCATTTTTTTTTAATCTTTTTGGCAACTGTTGTGCCAGTATTTTACTATAATCTTATTTTTTGTAGACTTTCTCTTTTAAGTTTTGCAAAGGTTTAATCGTATTAGCCCTGTTTCCAAATATGTGCCTCATTATTGATGAAGTCTGCATGTTCTTAATATGCATAATTGTAAAATGTTGTACAAGTTTGTTGTACAGCCTGTACCAAGTCATCAGATCCATATTTATGGCTGGATGTAGCCTGGGAAAAGGTCAGATGCTTTTTAGTTGGTTTGCATGTTTTTATTGAGAAAAAGCCACAGTGTAGTCTGAAGTCTAGACTGTCTCTATTTGATATTGTTCTGCTTTTGGCATAGCCTGGCTTCAGTGTATTTCTAAGTGGTCATTTCAGTTTCAAGTATCTTGGTTGGTATTTACTATGATATTGTTAGATTAATTAGTTGCTAGAGAAGGTAGCAATTAGTTGCTGGGGAGCTAAAGAGGAGGAAACTGAACCACAGCCTAGTTGACATGCCTGTTACGGAATATGAAGACTATTTTGAAAGAGAATAAAAGGAGACCTAGTACTAAGCAGGAAGTGTCCGTGTGTGTGTGAATCATCTGGCCTTTAAAGCAGCCATAAAAACTGTTGCTGTTTCAAATGGGAAAAGGAACTGCACTCTCCTTAATCTCTGTGAACATCTTGCAGTGAAACCTTTTTTTGTTGTAAATAAGACTGAACTTGTTCATATTTATTTTCATTCTGCTGTTCCTGAAACCTTCAATATGTGCCCTGTAATCTTTCAAATTGTTTGGAAATAATAACACTCTCCACTGAATTTTTTTTTTAATATATAAATGCAGCAGTGGTATTTTAAGAACAATTAAAGTAGTCTTGTTTAATGAACCGCTAATTTGAATAGATAGCCCACTAGGTAGACAGCGTATATTCATTGAACATTAATGCTGTTCAAAAAAAGATTGCAAATTTATTTTTTCCTCCTTTTTTAAGTGAAAATCTGACATATTTATTTCCTAAACAAACAAACAAAAAATTAAACCATTTCAATACTCAATACGTCCCTTTATCCCAGTGTTTCGATGCCATGTCACATTCCAATTAAGTTCATTTTTCTACTTTTTCTGCTTATATACGTAGGTTTGTTCTAGTTGTTATTTTGTTGGTCTTTTAGACTATTAATGTTTTGGTTCCACCACTCCCCCCTTAATGTTTTCAGCTTTTTGACCTGTAATTATATGTGATTTTCCTGGTTTTGAATTGTACTGTTCTTCTGCCTTACAAGAACAGCTTCTGACTTCTGAAATGTGCCTAAGCTTTTCCTTCCTCCCATTGTTGCTTACCTCACTGAGAAAAAGAGAAGATCTCAACTAGGAAATTACTTGATGCTTTGATTTAGTTTCAGATTATTATGGCTATATTTCTCAGATTGAAAAATTATACCAGCAGTAATTCTTAGTTTACAAAATCCTTATGAAATTATAAGCAGTTAACAACAGTGCTGTTCTCTTTCAAGAAATATGTAGAATATTAGGTAAGCAATCTTACCGTTCGAGGGAATAAATTTATGGATTTAACTCACTGTCTCCTTGTCGTCCCCTCCCCCCCAGCCCTGCCTCCTCTCTCTGGTATGACCCACCATTTTAGTGTTAACTTGCTTTCTTGTAGCATGGACTTTCTCTTCTGGTCTGAACACACCTTGAAGGGCCTGCTTGAGTGGCAGTTCTTGCTGTGCGTAGAGATGGGGATCTAGGCATTCAGAGGAGTGACTTGGGAGCATATAGCAAATAACATGCACTGCTTCAGGAGGGCTGAAAAGCAAGAACCACAACAAGTGGTGTTGAAGCAGTGTTTTGGTACACAGCTGCTGTGTTGAGAGCAACTGGTTGGTGACCTTGTGGTTTGAAATCCATCTTTCCAATTACACTGGATGGGCATAACCCCTTAAAGGGAATTTAGGGTCCTCCATTGTCTCTCAGGAAGAAGGGTGAACGGCTCTGTGAGATGGGCACTGTCATGCTGAATGTGCAGAGTTGTCAAGCAGACATACAGTGTACCCAGCATCCTCATTTATACTAGTGCACCATGTACAACCTCACCTCAGTATTTAGTTCAAAACCTGCTTTAATCTAATAGAAGCCTTTATGTCCTATTAAGGTGTCAGGAGATCAGTTACACTTTTACATGCCCAACATCCAGATGAGCTTCTGTTTCATGACCTCAGGGTGCAGATGGCCTGAGATGCTGTGTGGAGGTGATCGTCTGGGTATGAGGATGCTTTGACTAAGGCCAAAATGGATTCTGGCAGTCTCCTTAAAGTAATGACTGGATTAGAAAAGGTGGGCTTATTTCAGCTGATACTTTCAATTGAGAGACATGGAACTTCCAGTATCTTGTTTAGATTTGTTGTTTGCTTTAATTTCATTGTATCTGGTTCTTATTTGGAGAGCAGGCTGAGTGAACAGAGGGAGGCTGTTTAAAAGTTCCCTGTGGTTGCTGTGGCTTTCAATAAATTTTTAGAGTGGGGCCAGGATCTGAGTTGTTAGCAAAAGGGATCTTAACTGGGGCATTCTCCCCCTGCTTTCACTATTGGTGTGCTTATTTCTTTCTGTAGTTAGTGCATTCAGGATGTCACAGTGATGTATGTGTGTTACATGGGTTGTATTGTATTCACTTTTTATTGCCATGAACCCATGGGGAAGTCAGTGAGTTTGTAATGTGTGAAGTGCCAGAATAAAAAATTTCTCTGTGCCTTCTCATTAGTGTGGGGATTGTTCTTACAAAGGGATGGAAAGGAACAGGTAGCAACTAGAAGTGGTACTGAAGGAGAAGTGGGATGCCTGTGTATTTGGAGAGGGCAGAGCAGCCACACCAGAACTGCACACGATGTCATTGGAAATGTGAGTCTGCTTTCTCCATCCCCAGGAGAATTGAGTTCTTGGTACCTTCACAGACCTCTCTATAGAGCTATACAAAGAGCTCTGGGGAAGAGAGCATGAAGATAAATATCTGGTGGGCTGAGCAGTGGCATGCTGTCCCCATTGGCAGCTAGAGACAGCCTTGGAGAAGTCTTGTCCAGCAGAAAACTTGCTTCTACATTGTTTGTCATTAGCTGTTCACTTTTCTGACAGTAGTATCGCAAACATAAGTGTGAGCTCCAGAGACAGCATTTTCTTCAAAAATCTTCCTAGAAATAGCCATATCTGCTGCTTTTCTCACAAAGGTGGGATGACAGTCGTCCCTTTTCTGATAGTGTAGCTGAGAGGTAACACCCTTCCGTGAAAACACTGGAGATAGAAATATTGTTAAAGGTGAGGTGGTGAGAGAAGAAAGAAGCAGCTGGCATCAGCTGGCTACAAGCACAATATTGCAATCTCTCCCTGGTTATCTTTCCTCCTTTTCTCCATTTTTATGTGCAACCTGGCGGCTTCCTCTGTGATCTCCTACGTTATACTGTACTTGGAGACCACTGGAGGGGTCAGACCCCAGTGGACACAAACCGAGACTGGGAGTCCTGTTAACGACCAGTCAGTGTCACTGTCCTCAATTAGGAGGCAGTTAGGTTCTGAGTTTATGGATTCTATTGATTTTTTTTTTTTTTCTCTCTAAAATAAACTCCCAGCTGTTATTGTGTGGTACTTGAAAAAGACAAGGAGCAATCAGTGCACTATATTTAGTTTTAAACATTGCAATTATAAATAGACACAACGAGTGTCTTTAATGATTGATTAAATATAAATAATGGAGCAACTTTGTCTCCTTTTTCTAAAGAAGAAGAAATAAAGTGCACTAATGCTCAACTCAAACTGTAGTTTGAAAAGACACTATCTGTACTAGGGCAACATATTTTACTCTTTATAATGCTTTAACTTTATTTCAGGGTCAAGATAATTTGGTGAGACCTGACTGGTGAATTCTGGTGGTCTTTAGCTGGAAATCCGTAAAGCTTCAAAGAAGTTTTATGTACCTTAGAGCATTGAGTGTTGGTACAAAGCAGCGTTTTCTCTTATCTCCTTGTCTCAAGAGACAGAAAGCTTTCTGGCGTATCATAGAATGTCCTGAGTTGGAAGGGACCCACAAGGATCATTGAGTCCATCTCCTGTCCCTGCACACGACAACCCCACAGTTCACACCATGTGTCTGAGGGTGTTGTCCAGTCTCTTCTTGAACACTGTCAGGCTTGGGGCCGTGACACCTCCCTGGGGAGCCTGTTCCAGTGCTCCACCACCCTCTGGGTGAAGAACCTTTTCCTAATGTCCAACCTAAACCTCCCCGGCACATCTTTCTGCCATTCCCTTGGGTTCTGCCATTGGTCACTAAAGAGTTCGGCCCCTACCCCTCCTCCTCCCATTGTGAGGAAGATGTAGACCACAATGAGGTCTCTTCTTAGTCTTCTCTTCTCCAGGCTGAACAAACCAAATGACCATGTTTCTGTTTTTTCTCTCCTCAGCAATCTAGCCGTCAGGGTATTGCCAAGTGTGATTTTTCAGGTCAAGCAATGGTAGAACTGTACTCCAGCTTTACTCTTTCATCCCTTTCAGTGGACAAGTTGAAATTCTTTATTTTCATTTCACACTGGAGCCAGAACAGATTTGGGAATTTTCCCTGATATGGAAATGCCTTTCCTTGCCCAGCTCTAATACACATTTGCACATGAGTAAAATAGTTGCATTCAAGTGTTTGCTTGCCTCAGCTGCTATATGAATTTTAGGTTCCCCTGAATTGGGGTTACTGTCGTACTGTTTGTAGTGATCTACTTTTGGATATTAGAAGGCATTGTCTTTGTGCACTGCAAGACCAAGAATTGTAATGGTTTTCCAGTAAGTTAATTCAATGGCTATTCTTTAAAACTTCAAAGACTTCACCTTTGGAACTAGGTGTATTATTTCCAGTAAAACAACTCATGCGAGTCAACCAGCTTAGCTCTGATATGTTGGGGTTTGTAGCTGCCTGTGCTAAACAGCCCTTCCATTACCGTGCTGGCCTGGTCTAGTTGGCCCAGCAGTCAATGCATGATCTCCCTACGATGAGCATATTTGGAGGATTAGGTGGTGCTCTCATAGCTGGCAGAGCAAATTGTCATTGGCTCTTAGCAGACTGCATAAATTAGAGCCAACTAAATTATGGAAATGAGAGAAAATTGCAAACGGGATAAGTACACAGAGGCATGTGTTCTTGGAATGTGTTTTAAGCATGTGTCCTGCAGGATGTGAAATATCTGGGAGTGTTTTGATGACAAACTATAGACATGAATATTAGAACACACAATGAAAAGCCCCTTTTAATGAAGTATATTTTCTTGTAAATTGATTTAGTACTGCAGCATGCAAAATGCTGTTTACAACAACAAAAAGAAAATGAAAAAAGGAAGCTGTTTCCACAGTAATTGTAGAAATTCATTAGGGTCCATTTTGAAGAGTGGGTATTACAATTTGCTTGGCAGATTCTTGACTGGGTTCCATTTGTTTTAAAAGTTAACAGGAAACATTTCTCCCAGGTTTACAGTAGCAAATTCATTAATTATTTTTATACTTAATGATGCAAATTACTTGTTTTCTGCAATGTCCTGATACTTTCCTTGTTCCTTATGAAAATCAACACTTCTGATTTGTTTGTTGTTGTTATTTCCTTAGTTGAGTTGGTGAATTTGGACTGCTGTTGACTTGAATTTTTTGTGTGTGTGGTGTTTTTAATCTATGCATTGTATACTGTAATAAACACTGTTTTTGTTTTTTTTTTTTTTTCCCCAAGGCTGCAGTTATTACTGAATTTAGGGTCAAGTGAGGCTGTGCAAGGAGGCTGTTCATTCAACAATGTCTGATTCCCAAAAAATCCCCCCCATGGAACATGCATTTTTCTGCATGTGGGCACATGCATGTGGAAAATGAGCTCATCTGAGCTGTTCAGTGCCTGGCTGGTTACTCGTTCATTGTGTTAGGAAAGGGAATGTGTGCGTATGTAGGTAGTGTGATTTATAATACAATGACTTTTTGTGCTGCTTTGAGCAGCTGTAACACCTCTTTGCGTTGTGGTTGGGACCAACATGTGGTTGGGATACCAGATGCACAGTACTGCCTGCTGTAATGGAAGGCCAAAGTTATTGTCTTCTGAGGCTTGACTGCTTTGGTTTCTGCTTCCTTTTACTCCAACTCATTCAGCACTGATTTGGATACATTGCTAAAAATAGCATCAAAACAATCTCCCCTAAAAATCACCCCAGAGTGTATAGAAACTGCTCTGTGAACAGTGACAGCCTGCTTTGTGTACTCCTTGTGCCAGCAGCTCCAAGACCCCGCCTGTCTGTTGGTGGCTCCTGGGCAAGGAGCAGTGCTGGGGTGCTGGCCTGGGGTTCTGTGTTCCTGCTGCCAGGCCTGCCAACCATTACCAAACCAGCTGCAGAACAGCTGAGCTTTCCCTTTTGGCTAAACAAAACTAATGCCCTCTCTGTTGTAATCTAATCCTCCTAGCCACCTAACTGCAGGACTCTATGCAATCCTGAGACTTTACCTCTTTCTTACATTTGCTTGAAACTTGCTAACAGTCTCAAGCCACGTTAGGATTGCTGCAGTCTGAGGAAATAGTCTTGTAATCATCTAGCATATGCAGGCAGATCCAGATTGTTCGTCGCAGATAAGAGAATTCAAAAGCTCTTCAACACAGCCAGTCCTGGGATTATGCTGCCTCTGTTAAGAAGTGCCTCTTCAGTACACAATGATGCTGCTAAGTTTCTTTGTATTTGCATATGGTTTTCCTTCATATCCAGTGGTTCACCATTGATTCTGTTGGCAGAAATTTGCTGGTCTCTTTGAGTGTTCTCTTGATTTTTATTAAAGAAACTTTCTAAATTTTAAAATTAATTAGGAATAAAGAGGCTGATTCGAGTATTTCATCCATACAGAAGGAATAAGGTATGTATAGGCCTAATAAATACTTATATCGTATTATTTTTTGAACTGGAAGCAGTGACATTGTTATCTTAGTTACTCCTTTGACACATCAGACAAACAATGTATTTTTCTGTTTATCTATCTAGAGGAGTGTATGATCTTGTATTACAAAGTAATAGATCATGTATGACTGTTCTATAAAGCATTCTGAGGCTCTAATGAAAGAAAATGAAGTTAATTAAGCATGGTATTAAATCATGCTGTTTATTTTTCAGTTCTGTTTAGCTGAAAGGCTTCTGTTAAATTTTCATGTTGGAAGTAAATTTAGTAAATTTCTCTGCATGGTTAAGATGGCTGTGTAGGACTTCAAAGAAAAATAATAGAGTCCATGTTATTCATTAATACTTTCTTGTAATAGTGATGTAGTTCACCAAGGGGAAGTGCAAAGTCCTGCACCTGGGGAGGAACAACCCCATACACCGATGTAAGTTGGGGTCTGCCCAGCAGAAAGAAGCTTGGCAGAAAAGGACCTGGCAGACACCAAGCTGAACATGAGCCAGAGACGTGCCATTGCCACAAAGAAAGCTAATGGTATCCTGGGCTTCATTAGGCAAAGTATTGCCAGCAGGTCGAGGGAGTTGATCCTTCCTTTCTGTTCCGCACTGGTGAGGCCACATCTGGACTGCTAGGTCCAGTTCTGGGCTCCTCAATACAAAAGAGAGATGGATATGCTGGAGGGAGTCCAGCAAAGAGCCACTTAGACTGTTATGAGGACCAAGCATCTCTATTATGAGGAGAGGCTGAGAGAGCTGGAACTGTTCATCCCGGGGAAGACAAGGCTCAGGGGGGGTCTTATTAATATATATAGATACCTGAAGCCAGGCTCTTTCCAGTGGTGCCCAGTGAGAGGACCATAGGCGATGGGCACAAACTGAAACACAGGCGGTTCCCCCTGAACATCAGGAAACACTTTTTCATGGTGAAGGTGACTGAGCACTGGCACAGGTTGGCCAGAGAGGTGGTAGAGTCTCGATCCTGGGAGAAATTCAAAAGCTGTCTGGACATGGTCCTGGACAAAGGACTGTATGTGGCCCTGCTTGAGCAGTGGGGTTTGACAAAATGACCTCCAAAGGTACCTTTAAACTTCAGCCACACTGTGATTCTGTGATACGTAAATGTTCCTGTAATCGCTGTGCTTCTGGTAGTGTCTAAAGGCAATAGTGTTTAGTGCACAGTATTAATAAAGTAGTAAGTGAGTAATGATAGAGTATAAGAGGAGTTTGCAACCCAGTCTGAAAACCCCTGTGTTTTGAATTTTAAAGCCACTGTAGTAAAAGCCAAACAGCAGTGGTAAGTAGCCACATGGTGTTATACTGTAGATGAGTATAATGGGAAAGCACAAAATTAAAAGGTGCCATCTTATTGTAATACTGTTGCCTGTACTGTGGTGATGTCAAGGACAGTAATGCACAGATGTGTCCGTATAGATGTCATGTTTGCTCATTTTTTGGATTTAATTACATAAAACATTTTACAATTATCATCACTGCCTCGTTAAAATTAATTGCAAAGTTTAGAAGTTTAGATTATCATATAGATTTGTTACTCTTTAAGAATGAAACTAGTGACAAATAATTAAATTGCCAGTAATAAAGCCATACAGTGGTTAAAAAAAGCCAACTCCATTTAATTGGGCAGGATTGTACTTTGTGATAATTAGTAAAATATGAGGCATGTTTGCTCTTGAATCTTTTGAACTGAAAAAAGCAGCATGCATACATCATCTATATTACCCTATGGTGAGGGCAGCAGATACCACAACAATATCAGCAGCAGAAGAACAGAATAGCTGAAAGGTACATTATAGTGCATCATATCTTGTGGCAATGAATTTACAGACTCCTTCCTCCACAATTTTTTTCACCAGCCTTTGCCATTTGCGTTAGCGTTCCTGTGTTTAAAGAACGAAATAAGTTTAATACACTGACGACAGGATATGAAGCTTTTCACCTTGAGATCACAAGCTCAAATTCAAATATAATTGGCAGTGACAAAGTAGTTGCCCTCTGCTCAGCAGCCTGCCTTCCAGCGAGTCGTTGGTCCTGGCCTTGAGCTGTGGAAATCTGCTTGTGTAGGACATGGCGCGGGAGTGATCAAGCCTGCTGGAGGGTAGGAATTGAATGGGCATCTGGACGCTTAATTATCCTCTGACTCCTACAGAGTGTCTTTATTTTTGCAGCTATGTGGTCAGGCAGCAGTCAAACCCATTTGAATTGTCTCTCAGCATTTTCTTTGCCCTGAGTCTTTCTGGAGCTGAGTTACAATGTGAGCACAAACTCAGACATCTGTGCATGCGTGTTTAATGTAATGTATAAATAGATGTATTAAAAGAGATATGTTTAGGGAGGATTAATTTCTCATGTGGTTTACTTGAATAGAGGTTCTCCAGTGATGTCAACATTAAAGCTGTCCTGCCTCTAATTATTCACAAATGAAGTGTCCTGTTCATTATTATTCATAACTTCAAAAAAAGACCAGTAGTTTGGATGAGATGAGCTTTTTTGCTTTTAAGTATTAATGAAGAGTTTTTGCTTTTGACAACCCTTTCTTATAACTATTACTTTGTGACCTAATTGTATTCTTGTAAATGTGTCTTACACACCTTTTAATCCGATAAAAATATTAATCGGCATGATTGAGACCCACAGGAAAAATACAGGATTAAAATGAGCTTTTAGTGCTATAAATAAAATCTTCAAAAAAGAGGGAAAGCTTTTTTAAGTTATCTTTTTTTTGCCTCTTGCTTGCATTTCAAACCTTTTGGTGTTTGGTGGTGTGGTGGTGGTGGTGGTTTTTTTGTTTGGTTGTTTTTTTTGTGTGTTTTGTTTTGTTAAAGCAAGTAAGAAGGTTCAAATGCAGGGCTTCTAGTACATGTAGGGTTATGTGCTTTTCTTCTTTTTATTATTATAGGATGACACTGTTGTCATATGGTCATTACCTATATTAGCTGTACAATGGTTCTCATGTCTTCAATGAAGAAGTCAATGGGTTATTGTGGGAATTTTTTTCTTAGTTGTTTCATTATTTGATAGCTTTGGGGGTATTAACTGTGTTCATTCTTTTGCTTCATAATGCTTCCTACATCTCACTACTGCAAAAAAGCTCCAGATATCTCTCAGCTTTGTCTGGCTGCAAAAAAAATTGTGCTTTTACCCAGTTCTCCTGTTCCAATAGCTTTCAGGTACATTATGAGTGATATTTCCCTCCCCCCCTACCCCGCCAAACTAATTGAACTACCTCTTTGCCATCACAATAGTCTTCAGAACCAGTGAAATTTCTTCTTTTCCTGAAATATTAGCAGAGCTGAGAGCAACTACGTTCATTTTCCTAGTGGCTGTTTTAGGACTTGCTCTCCAGTGCTGGTTCCATCTTTTCTTGCGCATCCTATAAGATCTATTTCTTGATCTTTGATTCTATATGTCTTACTGTAGGACTGCTGTCTTTTTAGTGGTCATGAGTTGATCCATCTGTACACTGGACCTCTCTCCTTTTTTGGATAAAACAACTTCCAACCCATATCTCTAAAAACCAATCAAAAACCTTGTGGGACTGTAACTACCTACTTGTAGCTAAAATAGTGCTCCTAAACTTTGCTTGCCCTGCCTCTTCAGCTACCTTTTTCATTGCAGAAAACATCCAGCCCATCACTTCGAACCTGTAACCTGAGTGTCATCCTTGACTTGGTACTTACAGTTCTTGTTCTCTGGGCTGTATCGAAAGATACAGGCACGTGATATCAGGTGGTTGAGTTGCCACACCTAGTCTTTCTTTTGTCTGTCTCCAGACAGAAGGCTGTGCCACAATGATTGCTTATATTACAATTTTCTCTTTCCAGTCCCTGTGCCTGTTACTTCACATGCTTCAAGCTTTCAGCTGCTCATGTCTTTTTTTCAGAGTTGCCCAAGTCAGATTCCTTCTCCTGTATTTTCAAAGTCTTCAGCAATAGTACCAGTTATGATTAACTAAAACTGATTGTGGTGGTAACTCTTGACAGTTGCACCATTTCTTATACCTTTGCTATCCTGTGGCAAATGTATTTCTCCTTTTCTTCCAGTGCACCCTGGCCCACTGCACTGAATCAGAGGTGCTGGGTGTTTGGATTTGCTTGTGTTCCTAAAAGGGCTTGAAATTTGCAAGATTTTTTTGTTTACTGCATTTCATGTCTATTGTATTAATCCATTTCTTTTGGTCATCTCCAGATCAAGTTATGCTTGCCTTGCCTTGTCTTATTTGTTTTTCTTTCCAATGTCTGTTGGGATGTCTGGAGAGCATGTGGGAAGCAGCTGGAAGGATCACCCTTTTTCTCAGGTATGACAGGCTTAGATGGTCCAGTTCAGGATTGTGCTGATAGCCAGACTTGTCAGGAGTGAATCTTTTCCTCTGGCCTCACTGGACTAGTATGAATTTATCACTTCACTCTCTGTCCACTGGGTGTCTGACTCCCGATAATGGATAGGAATTTTCTATGACAAATTTCCTGTGGCAAGCGTGCGTCTAAGATGTGGATAGCTTCTGTATTCTTTGTGTGACCTACCAGTTCTGCCTTCTGTGCTTTCTGATAAAGGTCTAGAGGGCTTTTTGTTACATGTAGAGCTTTTTATTACACGTAGCTTGTCATCCATGCTGTGGGTGTATTTTTGACTTAAGCTAAATGTCTGTTTCATGGCTGCTTATAACTTGGTGATTATAGCACTTATGTGCATATAAAACACCATTAATCCCTTGCAATAACTGCCAATACAATATTATTTATACTCCTTTAAAATATTACTATCAATTTATTAATAAAATAATTTTTCCAGCGATTAGATCCTTTCTTATAAACTGTAAAATTAATGTTCCTTTTGCAGAAGCAAATGTAGAAGTTCTGAGTTTGAGGAGAATCTCCCTGCCCAATTTCTTCTTTTTTTTCTTGTTTCTCTTCTTTAAGCAGCAGTTGCCAGTATATTTTTGTATTTCAAATGTGAATGCACCAATCCTAGAAAGAAGAATAGGATCTTTATAACTTGTTGAAATTAATATAGGTATCAGTATTTTTATTACTGCTGCTGATTCCAGAGGCTCCAGCAGATTGCAGTCCTCATTTATTTTGGGCTTTATCCAAGTAGATAGAAAAGATTTTTATCCAACATTTTGACTATTCCATCATGAAAAGCATAAATTACTATGGACAAATTTGTAATATACAAGACACTGAATGAAGGGATGTACATGCTTTTTTGCTGATTAAATGCTTGGCAGTTGTGTTGGAACTGAAGGAAAGAGTTAAGGGCACAACATAAGGCAGAAATTAAGAGCATGGAGGGGGTTTTGCTTGTGTCATCAGGCTTCCAAAATACTGAAGGAAGTGACTAGAAATTATGTGTTTCTAGTGGGTTGATTTATTAAGGAGAATCACAGAATGTCAGGGATTGAAAGGGACCTCGAAAGGTCATCTAGTCCAATCCCCGTGCCGGAGCAGGAACACCTAGATGAGGCTACACAGGAAGGCGTCCAGGCAGGTTCTGAATGTCTCCAGAGTAGGAGACTCCACAGCCCCCCTGGGCAGCCTGTTCCAGTGCTCTGTCACCCTCACTGTGAAGAAGTTTCTTCTCAAATTTAAGTGGAACCTTTTGTGTTCCAGTTTGTACCCATTACCCCTTGTCCTGCCATTGGTTGGCACCAAGAGGAGCCTGGCTCCATCCTCATGACACTCACCCTTTATATATCTGTAAACATTAATGAGAAGACATGTTAGAATAAAGAAGTTCAAGTGAAATAATTTATTCCATGAAGAAACTCCTTATTGTACACAAAATCAAAATTTCTGAATATATATGCTTTAGTCTCTGATATTTTCAAGGGAGACTTTCAGTGTTGCTCGTTAGAGAATAGTGCAAGAGAGAAAGATTAAATAGCAGAGACCTATTATTGTGGTGTGCTGGATTTTTATTATTTGATTCATCAGACCTGAGCCAAGAAGGTTTCCAAAATGTGTTCCTTCCAAGGTAAGTCTGCTGCTGTGTCTCAGTTGAATCCTTCTAATTAAGTATGATTGCTTTATTACATTAACCATGTTATTTATGTGAGGATATTTGATCTTTGCAGGCTACAAAGAAAAAATGCACCAAAATACAAATTTCCAATACAGCTATTGCAATGAAAACTGAAGACTAGTCTGATAATTTGAATTCACCTTTTATTTGGCTTTTCAGTATGTAATGAAATGTTTTCTGTTTATTTTCTCAGACCTGTAACATGCTCTAGTAGTAAATTATGCTTTATTTGTCTGCATTAATCTAGGGATAGCTTTTATTACTACAAAGAGAACAGTGAGCCAGTTGGAAAAACTACATCTAAATGAACGTGATTCTTCATCCATCTGCAAACACATGATTATTAATTTAACTGAAGGAAATATTATTATAACTGTTCACAAACTACTGTGAAAGACTCTGTTGTGATGACTCCCGTCATCCTCGAGGTCATGTGCATTTTGGTATCTGGACATATTCTAAGAGGTTCATAATATAACCTTTAAAATGCTCTGAATTAGCCTGTCCAGGAGTGTTATCTGAAGTTGGTCCACTGTACCTTGTATCACTTCAGAATATTGAAGGTGAAATCTCTGAAATAAAAGAAAAATGCACTGAAGTTATACAGCATGACATTCGAAAAAAAGGAAAAACCTCGTGGCCAGTGTAAGGAGGACTATGCTCCTATTAGTGTGCAATGTCTCTGCATTTAAAGTATTGTAAAATGTAAGTAATAAGATGTTGATGTTGCCATTTCAAAATAGTGGTTACTTTTCAAATGTAAATACAAATTCCATTTTTACTGTATTCAGTTTTTGCAAAGGGCTCCCAAAGGTTGGCATTGCTGTTCACAGAGACAGCAAATTGGATAACATTTACCAATCATTTCTCAGTTTACCTCAGCGTGAAACGTTGCCTGTAGTAATGAGACAATTTATTTTCCATATCTGTTCAGTCTTTTTTTTCACTATACACACACAGTTCTAATGCTTGGATGCTCAACTGCTAATTTTTGAAGTGAGATGAAGGCTACACTTGGGTGGCTAAGTTTGAAGGATAGAAAACTACCCAGGTGTAGAAGTCAGCATATGACTAATGTGTTGTTAGGGGAAAAGTCTTTCAGATACCTTAAATCTGTGAGTACTGATTGATTCCTTCACTGTCTATGAAAAGACAGGATAGGGAACAGCTACATTTATTCCACAGTTCCATTTTCTTCACCTTGAAAAATGATAAACTTTCAGGATGTACGTGAGAAAAATAAATGTGATGAGACGTGTTTAGATGTGCAGTTATAAGTCTGAAGACTGATCCATTCTAAAGCAATGGACCTTTTATTAAGGAATAATCATGGTTATTTCACATTAAGTTTTGAAATTTGGGGCTAGAAGACTGCAGCTGCAGTCTATAGACCATAAGCTGCAGCTACCACAGCTGTTATAAAAGGAGTTAATGTGGAAACATTCCCATTTTTAAAAAGGAAAAGGTTACTGACAGGTGACAGTCTCCTTGAATCAGGATCCTCTAGAATTTCCCTGATCTGGTTCGTTTGTTGTGTTGCCCCTTCCCTCTCTCAACCTGCTTATTTTGTTCTTTGTTCCCTCCTCTGCCTACCACTTTCAGCCTCTTAAAACCATCCCATACATATTGTAAGCCTTTAATTTAAAAAAAAAAATAAAATTAAGGGACACAGAAGCAACCATAATAAATCAGCCTGTTATTTTGTAGGCTTAATTATTTTTATTCAGTATATTTTATATTCATTATTTCTAGATATCAGATCGTTCTGGTTGCTGCTGCTTACTCTATTCAGTTGGTGCCTATATTCATGAAAACCAGTACCCAACCCTGGTCTAATGCATCCAGCTATGGCCTTAGCCATGTAGAACAGGTTGGAAGAATGATTTCAGGTGTTTTTCAGGCTGTTATGCTGTCAGGACTTTATATTTTTGCAGTAGTATTGAAAACACTGTTGCCTTATACTCAGCTTTTGATAAATTCCTGGGAAAATTTATCCTTGAAGCTCTACTGCTCCACCACTGTTTTCATGCTGTGTTTGCCCAGCTGATTGTTTCTGTGTAAGTCTTCAACCTTGGATTTGTCCCTTACTGAATTTCACAGGGACTTCTTTTCAGGCAGTTTACCAATAATCTCTATCATTTTGAGTTTCTTCTGGCTGCCTTTGTCATCTGCAAATGAGCATATTCTTTCCTCAGCTTTGTTAATTAAGACTGACTGGAACAACTTGCAGTGCCACTTGATACATCTTTCCATTTTGAGTGGTCCATTGACAGCACCTCTTTGTCTGTAGTTAGTTTTGCATCTACATTTGTTGTGTCAAGACCATGCAGCACAGATTAATTTGGGTTTTTTAAAATGTTTTTATAAAGGACATCCAAATACCTAGCTTGAAAGACTTTCATTAACAGCTGTTTTTGAAGAAGCTTGTTTGGAGATCACTGAAAAGCTCAGAGTTTGTTCTTGTTGTATTAAAATCTTGTAAAAACTACTTTTTCTGGCAGATGCAGTTGATGTAAGTTACATGAAGGTAGCTGATCAGGTTACATTTTGGAGTGGACTGATTGAACTTAAATGGGACATAGCAAAATAATGACACTGCTGCCACAATTTCTTTTTTCTGTTAGAAGCAGAGTTTCCTGCTATTAAAGTGTGTTCTTTATAAAGTTGTCTGACAAATCTACATCACCCCATTCACTCAGATGAGTGACATGCTGAATTATTTAGTGAGGTAGTATGGGAGGTCCTATGAACTACAGTAATTTTCCCCCTCTGTTCCTCACTCTGGCAAAAACTCCTCGGTCCCCACATCAACTTTACCCAGTCTGGTTTACACCAGTGTTCTCACAGAAAACATGTGAAATTGAATTGGAGTTTTCTGTATAGACTTCACTGAGTGAACCCGAAGCAACCCTCACGCACCTTTGGATGTATTTGAATTCCTTACATCCATTGATTTCCTTGAGTTAAATATCTGAATGCCTTTGAAGGGCCAAGTGTGACAGGGCAGTTTGGCTTGTGGATACAAGGCAGTGCTCCACTGATGTGGGCGTCCCTGCCATTGCAAGCAGTGCCTACTGGCACATGTTTATCTAACTAAAATCTGACCCTTTGAAACAGATTTAGCATTCAGTGTCTCCTTATTTTCACAGCACTTCGGAATACATTAAAGAAGATGATAGCCCAGATCATATAGGCTGTGTAGTCCTCTAACAAAAAAATTAGTAAGAGGAATGATACTAAAAACCAGACAGGACCTAAGGCTACTTGGGTTATGGGTAGTTAAATGGGATGCTGTTTAAAAATGTCCTATAGACTGTTTCTTAAATTGTTTCATCAAATTTTAGCTACTTACTTTAACTTGTTTTTAATGCCTCCCAAGTGATATGCAATATATCTGTCTTATTCTCCTTACGTTATTAAAGATCAGATTTGCTCACAAAGGGTAAAGTCCACCCCTCCCACAGAATTATTTGTGCATCGTTTTTCTTTAGGGATTTTTGGATGGAGCAGGAGTTAACTTGCCTCAATCTACAACGAGGATTCAAAATGTGGTGGTGTTGGTTTTGGTGGTGGTTTTTGGGTTTTGTGGTTTTTGTTTGTTTGGTTTGGTTTTTGTTTTGGTTTTGTGTGGGGTTTTTTTGTTGTTGCTTTTGTTGTTGTTTGGGGTTTTTGTGGTGTTTTTTTTTGTTTGTTTGTTTGTTTTCTGGAGATAATAGTAAATTTTGTGTAATGGTGGAGGACTTACAATACCATCCTGGACAGCCTTCCTCCGCTTAGCCTTCTTTCACAATCTTCGTAGCCAAAAAGTAGAAAATCCTTCCATCTTTTGCCCACCAAGTTGTGTTGACAGTTGCCTTCACCATGTAGATTAAAGAATGAGTGTGCTCGAGTTGCATCCTTGCATAATTTATGAAATTTGCATTTGATGCAAACTATTTCAAATCCCTTGAGGAGTTTTACAGAGGCAGTTTTCTTCTAAAGCTGCATTCGTCTCCTGCTGTGAATTAAAAAGCTCTATTTATTCCGCTATGGAAAAGGTTGAAGACCTAGATGATTTCTTTGTAGTCCGTCTAACTCAAATTTAGAAAATAAAGTTATGTGTCCACTGATTTTTGAGATTTTTGTTTCTTGAATGGATCCAGTCTAGTTTGTAACTTTTACTGCAAGCCAATAAGGTTCCCTTGCAACATGTGCACCATACTCCTAATAGTTATGATGTAATTTTGAAGTATCACCTTTATGACTGACACAGCAGCAGCAGACACAGATAATTTTGTTCCTGTAGTGTTTATTTAATAATATTTTAATTATAATTTGGAAAAAGCTAGCTTACCTGCAAGCACAGTTCTACTGGTCTGTGTGATTTAATTAATAGTTAATTATGTCAGGATCCCTACATAATATCATTGTGCAACCCCATTTGTGTGTAAATGACTTCTTACAACTGACACTTTAACACTGATAGCCTCAGGAAATAAGAGTGATTTTCTATATTTTCAGCAGCGTTGTTTTTTGCTGAGCTCAGAAGTCTGATTTCCCCTCTTGCTGAAGATGACAGGTGTTTTCCCAGAGACTGCTGTGGGTTCAAGCAGAAAAGTTTGAATCACTGTACATAGCCCCAGTCTGGAAATGTGTGGATGCTTTTTTGGAGTGTCAAGAGCTGGCTGCATGCTGTTTGTGCAGGGACTTAGCTTCTCTGTGTTCTAGCACCTGTGCCTGTATTACTTTTTCTTGTTTTCTATCAAGGCTTTATAGTCTTCGATAAACAGCAAGATTTTCTATGTATCTCTTTCACCGTAATCCTTAATTACAGTAGCATCTGGGTACTTGAATGTTCAGTCTGTGTAACCTTTTATGCATCCTTGAGACTATATGATAGCCAGATAAAATTGTGGGTGCAAGTGGTGGGGTCTAGAGGCCAGAAGATAAGAAGTGACTTGTAGATTGTCACACAGGAGCTTTCTGTTGTGCAGGTCATTACATCTGGTGTGCAAGTCTTAGCCCAGCCTGGCAGGTTTTCCTTACTCTGTGCAACCATTCTGAAACATCTATTTGCAAGATTTTGTGTTCTCCACAGTGTGGAACAGAGTGCAAATTATGCAGCTGAGAGAGGTGTTAATGTAATAATGATGCTGCTCTTTGGTCTTCAGAAGTATTAATAATAAATTATTTCAGTAAGGAGGCCAGAAAGTATTTTTTCCACCACTTTAAACGTGTGTGTGTGTGTACAGAGAAGATACAGCACAGATTGTTCACAGAAATAGCCTGTTTTGCCTGTCTCTGTTTCAGATCTACTTTTACATACTGCTTTGTTTTCAAGATCCTGAATAGCACCACTTGCTTGTGGAATTGTGCATATCCTGAATCTTGGATTTTTAGTGTATCTAAATTTGTAGCCTTCTTAATGAAAGCATCACAAGAAAGCATCCTTTAGAGATCTGGCACATTATGGATGTAAAAGGAAATGAGATGCAGCCAAGCTTAGAATGTAAAACTTGGTGATAGAATTTCCTTTGGATTTTTGGCTCGTGGCTTTTTTCCCTTTAAGTTATCTTCTAAAATATTTTAATCTAACTCCCATGATACTGGAATAATTGATGTTTTTAAGATTAATGTTTAATATTTCAATTCTGCGTTCTGAGTTTATTTGTAAGCTATTAAACATAAAAAGGAACATAGTGGTGTCAAGATTATTAAAGCTGAGAGAATTCCAAAATTGCTTCCTTTTAGTCCGTGTGCCTGGTTTAGCTGCATATCTCTCTTTTCTTCCCCTCTTCAGATTTTTATAAGTCTGGGTAATAAATCATTGTATGGGTCAAGCAACATGGAGATATATTGTATATGCCCCCTCTATCCTGCAACTGTTATTAGCATTAAAAAAAGAAAAATCAGAAAATGTTTTGTCAACCTTTGTATAATAACAAAAAAACTCCTTTGATTAACTTATGTGCCAAAATAAGTCCAACAGTGCCCTTAAACATTTTTGTGTCCTTGCTTTCTAATATAGAATTACAATGGACAAAGACCCAGGTTATATTGAACGTTTACATTAATAATTTAGAAAACAATATTTTTTTAATGCTTTCCAACACTAGCAATGTGGTTCGTTTAAAATCTGTCCCCAAAACTGTTTAACACTATTATGGTGTCGTTCAAGTTTTGTTGTAAATTGAGTAGCATTTGAGCTGTAGAAAGTATTCATATTAATGTGGCTAGGGAGGAGAAGAATCTAATTTTGATGATACTAGAAAATTAAGTATTGTTGGGGTTTTAACTTAACTCTGAAGATCAATAGTTGCAGTGCTAATAAAGGGGAAATTGTCACTCTGTTTTATAGTAGCTTTCCCGTAAAGATCATCAGACCACATCAGTGAGGATGGTGATACGATCAGCTCGATTTGGAGGAGAAAAAAAAAAAACAAGTCTGAAGTGAATGTAGGGTAGATACACTGGTTTAATAAAAGGTAGTGAATATTTCTTATTACTTTGCTGTGTGTCCTAGTATACAGACATGGTCAGTGAGAATGTATTTGTCCCACATCTCTTCAGAAGCGTGTGGTACAAGGGAAAAGGTGAGCTAGCAAATGAATATGGCAAAGCCAAAAAGGGCAGAATTCCCTAAAAGAGAAAGGCAACAGGAAATTTTGCTTTTGTTATGGGTGCAGAGGTAAAGACAGGTTCTGTTTTTGTTAATGTTGAAAATGTCTTCTACTGAAGTGCAACAGTAAGCAAGGCCCTCCAACCTTCTTCATGAGCTACAAAGGAGATGAGCAAGTGAATAAGGTGCGTGTTTGGTAAGATCTGTTGATCTGTCTGTGTGGTCCATAGCAGCTGCTTAAAATTGAAAGCTGCATCCTTCTAATTCAACAATCTTTGGATGACTGCATGCAGGAATATTTATTTATATACACATGTACATGCATTATGTAAAGAATTATTCCATATTGGAGTTGTAGCAGGCATTGTGCTAGTTAGGGCACTGCAGCAGGTGGCCAAATAGGGCTTGTTTTGCAGTAGCAATGGCAATGTGGCAGTCCAAGTGTAGATGTCTGTGAGGTACCTCTGGTCACTGGTGTTGAGGAATTAAGCACCATGATTTGTCAAGACAGAACTGATACCCAGTCACCCAAGTGTTTGAAATACAAATGTGGTTAATTTTCAGTGTCTCTTGAAGTTATTTCTGTAAGGTTGTGTGTCTAGTTTGTGAAGCTGTGGGTGTTTCACTTTTGGGCTTAGAAAAGTGTAGACTGCTGTGAGACTGATATGACCTTACTGATTTCTTGCTGCTCCCTGCCTGTTTCTACAGCAAGTACTTAGGCTGGGTACTGGACAGTTTGCAGAATGGAGTACAAATCAAATAATGGGGAAAGTTTTAAAAAAGCCAACAAAACAACAACCAAAACAACCTAGAAAAACACCACCCCAAACCCATGGGCTCCAGGGCAGCATTATTCCCTGTTTTTGGTCTTAATTCTTCTTTGCTTGTTTTCTCCCTGTGCATCCCCATCTGATTTAGGGCTGTGCAGGCACAGATCAACCATGGAATAACCATGAAACAGCTTTATGTGTCTCTGCCCTCCTTCCCAAGATTTTTGAACTACTTCTGAGATTCATGCCAGATAAAGAGTAGCTGCTTTTTATTCCTGGGTACATAGTCTACTTGGAGCTATCTAGCATCAATATATATTATTCAGGCTCTATATAATGGCAAGCAACCAGCACATATATAATCATAAGATCAAAGAGACTTGGAAAATAGCAAAAAGGGATCTGCTTCCTCATTAAATTTAGTGGTAATGACACAAGCAGAAGTTGAAATAAACTTTTTTTGTTAGGGAAAAAAATACTGAGGCCACAGGATCATGGCGGCTTGCCAGATGCTGCTGGGCTTTAAAGTGCTTGCAGGGCTTGTGTTCTGTGCACATATTTCAATCATAACACACCTTCCTCAGGGAAGACAATCTCTGTGAGAGGGGGACAATGTGACCCAGAAACAAGGCAGCTCTGGTCTTGGGAGAGCTGAGAGAACATTGTGAGCTCTGTGACCAAGTTGTGTGAGTCTTGACAGGTTAATTCTCCTCTTTGTTTCTCAGTGCCTTGCCTAAGTAGGCTGAGCAGGCAGGATCAGTTACTGGCACAGTTAATGTTTCTTTACTGTACATTTGTGCAGTGCTTAGAACAAGCATATCCCAAGTCATAAGAGGCCTCAGTGCCAGAGATAACGCATGTTGTCAGCTGTGCAGAACACACCAGATGCTGAAAATCCTCGGGAAAAGCGGATTCAAACTGGGTTAGCCCACCAGATTTCTTCATCAATCAGCAGTCAAGCAGTCTACATTTTAATGCCATGTCTCTTTCAGTGAGATAATCTCCTTGCTGTTGGCTAGCTAGCAGGTAGCACTTGGTAAACTGCATTAATGAGTTTGCGTTGGGGTGGGAATGAGCGCTTACTGTGTCTCTTCTGCTTTTCTGGGTATGAGACAGCGTGCTATGGATTCCTGGTCAGATCTTAGTTCCGCTTCTCAATACAGTCTCAGTGGGTATCTTAGTAGTAGTAATGCCCAGTGCACCACAGGAATGAGGTCTGCTGGCAGAGCTTGAGAGAGAACCTGGCACTCTGTGCTTGGTCTGGAGTCCAGCGAGATGTCACTCACTGCATCAGAAAGGGAAGCGAAGTCTGGCAGTGTTGGCCAAGGAACTCGGTTGTGAGCACAGGGCTCTTGCTTGTGCCACCACAGCAGTAACTCCATTGGGGTGCCTGCTTAGGCTGCCTCATTGCTCATTGAGCATCTTGCTTGGGATTTAGGTAGAATTAAATCTGTAGGCCCACAACCCAGGTTGTGCACTCACCTCTTTGTAGGGGAGAGGCGATTAATGTGTACATGGTTCTTGCTGAGGAAAACAAGCTCATGTCTAACATTGCACCCTCACCCCTTAGATCTAGTTAGCTGAAAGAGCCAAAACACAAAGGCTACTTAAGCTGTTTTTGCAATCTTGAGCAGGCCACAGCTACAGGACAGTTGCCAAATAACAGCTGGTCTGTTGCGGAGCACAGAGCGTCTTTGAATGACCCAAACTGAAGCTCTTGGTCAGTAGTCTTGGTGTTTCATCTTCCTGCCTTGCACCAGAACCTGCTCAACTTGTTCTAGAGGAGTCTGGAACAGCTCTGCCTAGCCGCTCTGTGCCTGCTTCCTTGCCTTCCCTGCCTGCAACCTGTCTGGGGAGTTTTCATCTCTATGATGGTTGCTCTTCCTTTTGCCTTTTCCTTTCCTTTTCTCATGAGTATTCCGTATGAGTACTTGGAGGACAGAATGGAGTTCAACTTTGGTTTAAAGGTGGAGCTGTAGCCTGTACTTTCATGCCTACAGCTGAGAAAACAAGGCAGAAACAGTAGCTGAGGATGTATCACAGTCTACTAGGAAAAATTGATATACTACTCCCCCATATTGAGCAAGTTTGTCAAGCCAACAGAATGTACATTATTTAATAACAGGTATAAATATTGTATGGGATAGTAGACAGTTTGAAACAGGCCCTTCTGGATCAATGGGAGTGTGACACAGCTTTGTGAATCAAAAAGTCAACAATTAAAAATAAAGTGATGAAACTTTAATTTCAAAACTTTGATCATTTGACTATTCTTCCCTAAATGGCAAAGGTTTAGAATGATTAACTGTAGTGGAGAGGGGCAACAGGACAACTAGGCAAATATTGTAAATAATGAAATAATGTGCAACATTTTCTGTGAGTAAAGATTCTAATTCCATTCTCTCAGGTAAATACTTCAATGCATGTGTTTATGTTTTTTTTTTTTTTGTTAATTACCCAAGAGATTGGAGTCATAGTTAAGCAATATTTAAAAATGCATATTATGTACCTAATAGGCCAGTGCTGTTGAATATGCAGAATTACATTTCCATAGCTTTTTTTCCTGAATTCAGGATGTTAATAACTTCTGAATAATTAAGTATTGTGGATATTTTCTGTTGAAGGAAGTGAAGATTTGTTAGTGGCAAATGGAGAAATCAAACTGCAATCCTAGAAAAGTCTTTGTCTTCCTTTTTTACAACTGAATTCAGTCTTGTATTATCTAGGACCTGTACATTACCTTGTCTCTGTTTTCCCCTTTCTGGGAACATGCCAAAGCATGTTACAGATGTACTTTGTTTCTTTCATCTGTTTTGGATGAAAGAAGAAAAATGGTATCTTGAAATAAACCAGATTATTTTTCAGAATAAAATTTAAATTAATCTGTGGCTTTCTACTATATCCCTTTATTTTTTTGACTCCCAATGGGTTTAAATTTCTTAAAGTCATTTGTTTCTGGAATGCGTAATAGAAGTAAACTCCCATTTTGTAAAACTAGAAAACTGGATGTTGCTAAAACCCACAGCTGTCCTGCTCTGTCATATACGTATATATACACAGATGAAATACTGAGTTTACCTTGACTCAGAAGTGAAGATAAATGAAGCAGGGAAAATAACAATTTCTCTATAATCTTTCAACACTCTTGATGTACTTTGTAACTAAAATTCAATAAAATATTTGAAGTGGGTTCCAGCCAATTTGGATCAGGATGAAAATGCATGCAAAATTTCTGTAAATTTAAGCTACCATATCCTATTCCAGTTTTTAATTAGTCCTTTCAGGTTCTGTTTCTCCCCAGGGAAATCTTAGTTTATCCTGCTGAGTATTTGTAAAATTAATTAGGCCTTTATGATTTGACCTTCTTTACTGAAATTCAGTTAACTGAAGCTGTCATGAGTAATTATAGATGTAGATACCTTAGAAGTGAAGGAAAAGCATTTCATCTTTGCCATTTTATTGTTAGATGTTTTACCTTTATCAAAAGCAAAATATACTTGTTTTGATTCACATTGTGTAGTTTGCAGTGTTATGGAAATTCAGGCAGCATTAAGACTATTAAAGCAAGCTTTATTCAGGCTCTGGAGATGAGAGAATATGGGGAAGCATAAATTTCAAAGATTCGAAGACAAGCTGTCTTCATCCACCCAAACATTAAAGCCTAATTCCATGTTGGTATCATACAAAAAATCCAGCCAAAGTTGTACTCTTTATTGTAATGTCAGACCAGGATGAAAATAAGAATCCTTCTTGGGAAATTATGGCGTAAATAAAAGTAAGCTGACCTCAGTCAGATAGCTGAGTAAATGTCTTCTAAAGTAAAGTGTAAATTGATTGCAACTTCCTATTGTGGATCTCCTCTATTTCTGATGCTATGCCATTCTGTATTTTAATTATTTTCAGTAGGAATTTTCATTTCATTTTTTGCCAGGATTCTGTGGATGTAAAGATGTCACTTCAGTCCATGCACATCCTAACTTATTGCAAGGTGCTTTATTTTTGTATTAGATTATAATTTGTGGGGTACTGAAAATGTGCTACTTCTTTCAGGTCTGTCGATATTCTAAATACCTTAGGTACAAATTGCTTATTTACTCATAAAGCCCTGGTCAGGACAGAGCAAAAGATGATCCCTCCCCTAAAGATATTTTGAGATACTGAATGAATGTAACAACATAATGTGTATACTTCTTTATTGCTGGTTTGAATTAGTTATGATACTACAGTCATTCTTGAAAAACCTCATCATTTTGAATGTGTAGCGACTCAAGGCTTTAGAGAGAATTCTGTTATTTGTGACTATTTAAGTCTAAAGGTAGCTGTGAGGATTCCGTCAATGTAAGATGGATACCACGTCACTGACTTAAATTGTAGTGTTTCAGTGTTATCTTTTTTCAATTAGCATTCATTTCTGCAGCAGATTTCAATGCCTTGTGGGTGGTCTTACCCATTTTGTTAACCCTGTACTGCTTTCTACTTAGATCAAAGCTTTCACATGTACCTTATCTTTTAAGTAGTACATTCTGTCACCTCTTCTCTTATGCATCTGTGCCTTATGCTTTCAGCTTCGATGAAATTGCTTCAGAATAATCCTATTTGTGTGATCTACTCAGAGAATGTTTTCATTCTGCACTCAAAAGATTATCAAATGAGTAAGTCAGTGGGGTGCATAGTACAAAATGGAAAGCAATATCCTTGGAGTACGTAAAAACAGGACAAAGGCTAATTTCATGGTTGGTGTAGTAGAATAGCGGAAGTAATGAAGTCTACTTACAGAAAGATTTGTTGGATTTCCAAGTACTTTATGTAGTTTTTCATTTTATAAAAAGTATGACAGTTTTTAGTAGACCATCTCATGTCCAGGCCTGTCTTCCTTTAAAAAGATTAACTTTGTTGTTAAGCTGGTATGTGTGTGTATAATTTATGCTTGAGGCAGAGAGGTTAAATTGTCTTAATTCCAACTTCATTAAAAAGTTTATCGTGTACTGGTAGCCTTTGGATAGAAAATTAGTGGACTCAAACTATTGTGTGTTTCCCTTTCCATTGTGGACTTTACCAAGTAGGCTAACAGAGAAAGAAAGGAGTGACATGTGGCAAGGTTTGTGTGTTATGGACCTGATTGTAACACAGAAAGCAGATAGTTCCCCAATCAAACTTAGTTCACTTTATCTCATAACACATATCATACAAGCTGCTGCTTTACACAGTTTCTCAAATATAAAGCTTGTTTTGGCTGACACTTAGTAAGGTGTGAAAAGTGGTTGCATGAACTACTCAGAAAAGGATGCACGATCCCTAACCATCACATGAAAAGAAGGAAGGTCAAAGTGTACTGAATTAGAAAACATGAGCATGTGTGGTCTTCCTGTACTCTCTTAAATTCTCCCCATTTGAACATTTCTGATGTTCTGTGAAAGATATGGGAGCTGTTCTTCAGTACTCTCACCTGGAGCACTGTGTGCAGGTCTGGGCGCCACAGTATAGGAAAGATACTAAGCCACTAGAGAGTGTCCAGAAGAGGGCCACAAAGTTGATGAAGGGTCTGTAGGGGAAGCCATGAAGAGCAGCTAAAGTCACTTGGTTTGTTCAGCTTGGAGAAGAGGAAACTGAGAGAAGAACTCATGGTAGCTACAGCTTCCTCACAAGGGAAGGAATAAGGGTAGGTGCTGAACTTTTCTCATTAGTGACCAATGACAGAACCCGGGCAATGGCAAGAAGATGTGCCAGGGGAGGTTTAGGTTGGACATTAGGAAAAGGTTCTTCACCCAGAGGGTGGTGGAGCACTGGAACAGGCTCCCCAGGGAGGTGTCACGGCCCCAAGCCTGACAGTGTTCAAGAAGAGACTGGACAACATCTTCAGACACATGGTGTGAACTATGGGGTTGTCCTGTGCAGGGACAGAAGTTGGACTCAATGATCCTTTTGGGTTCTTTCTGACAGCTCCTATAGCTGTTAGCCTGGATGCTTATTGAACAGCAGCTCTGTAACACAGAGATACCTCACTTAGGTGCAATAAATATAGTATGCACCAAAGAATGAGTCTCCAATACTTTGTAGCTATTATACTTCAAAGGTCCTGCAGGTTAACACAGTCAGGCTAGCACATACTGCATAGACTGAATAAGTAAATAGATCTTGGAATAAGAGAGGGGCTAAACGGCTGGTGATAGGATATGAATTGATGGACTTAAATTGAAGTGAGTGTACACATTGGGAAGCACCCTTAAACACTGAGGGTAGTAAGACTTTGCAGTGCCTACCCACAAAGACTGCAGGATCTCAGTTTCTAAAGGTATTTAAGAATGAGCAAATATTCACTAGGAGCTGTATAGACGTGATCCCACCTTGGGGTGAGGTACAGACTAAATGATCTCATGTAGACCCTTCCCTGCCCCATTTACCATAACTCTTCATGTATAACCCAGGATGACTGGCCACCCCGCTTACATGCACATCCTCAAAAAGTAGAAATTTCTCTGTCCCAATATGTCATGTGGATAACTGAGGAGAGACATCTCAGCTGCTTTGATCTTTGCTTCCATTGCTTGGAGCACTTTTTAGTCACCTGTTCTTTAGTAGGGCAAAAGACAGTCTGTGATTCTGTGTAGGGCACTGAAGAAGATAACTAAGAGGACTATTATTAAAAAGTTGTTTGAAATTCCATGTTTTGAATTTGGAGTAAAATCATTCTTTTAATCGAAAGAAAAATGTGAGCGAATACAAGGTTCCCAGTTATTGTTTGGCCATATTAGTTGGGCAAAAACAGTACTACATTTTTACTGTAACTTCATACTTTTTATAATTAATATATTTTTTTTCTGTCAGCCGCAAAAGCTTAGTTTAATGAAATACAAAGGTCTATGAACACTTTAGGAAACATTTAATCGCTGTCTAGGTCAAGAACTAATGATGATTGTTGTCAGCTGGCTGTTGATATGAACTTTTGGCAGTGCATACCCACTGAGTACTGCCACTGTATCATAACAGAGACTTTTTTGAAAGTTTGGAATTATTCTCTTATTTAAAGTATCTGATGTTTTATATAAAAAATATAAAAAATAAAAATAGCCTCTAGTGCACAAATCCCCCTTGTGCCTGTGTGTTGGTCTAAGTGAATTTAATTTCCTTAACATGTTCTAAAGTATCCCTATTGTATTTATCCCTACTGTATTTAAGGAACTGGGAGTGAGGAGTTTGTGCTTTTTCTGAATCAGGAGTGATTCTTGTCTTGGAGAAACCTAGAAACTCACCCTCATGCTCTAATGGACCTAATCTAGACATTTGGTTCGCCTGTACTCTAGCCCTTCTTAGGACACATGTCTAAGATGCACCAGAGTAGGCTTCCTATGTGCAGGTGGTTTCACTGTTTAGTTGATTTGTTTGTTTAAAAAATGACAAAGGCATGGCTTTGATTTATACTCTAAACTTTTTTCCCCCCTCTGGAATTTAATAAACTCAGAATTTTTAGGTGGTAAGGCATATGGCACCCTTAAGGCTTGGCAGCTGAACAGCTACTGCTGTTTTTTTTTTAAATGGAACAGAACTTTCATTGTTTCTTTTCATAATGAAGATGCCAATAACAAACCAAGTTGTTTTATACACATTGTTATTGGTGCTGTGTATGTATTCTTTCTTATCTCATGTTTTTGTATTACAATGTGTTTTTACATTTTCTGAGATTGTTAGAATTACGTGGTTAATCATGTTACAATATCTGAGAATAAAAGTCTATAATAGATGTAAATACCAAATCTGTTTCAGAATATGATACCTTGTTCTTTCTGATAAAATTACATTAAAATATCTTACAGGACACCAACCTGAATTCAGTGTTATGGCACTTTTACTGAGTTTCTTTATTGTACTGAGCAATAGAGGAAATAATATATATATATATTTTTTTTAGTATGGTGTGTGAGTCAGGCTGTAAATTTCACTGACTTTTAGACACTTGGTGTTTGCCAGGATTTCACAGTATTTCACATTTCATCCATCTGAAGAAATACAGGATTTACACAGGTTATCCATAAAGAAGAAAAAATCAGGATTTACCCAATGTATTCAAAATGAGAGACATGCAAAGCAGAAGATTACTAACACTGGTTTTAATTGCGATTGATACTTTTATTACATTGATGCTAAAAGTTTGCCTGGGATTGCGTTTATCGCAGGGTTGCAAGGGCTATAAGAGACAGATGGTGTGAACTTTTTTGCTGGGCACTGATGCAGCATGGTGTGCTTATGGGTCTTGAATGTTTTCTGGCTGTACTTTTCTGAAGGAGGACAGTCCATTTGTTTACTCTGCTTCAGCTGAGGTGATAGCTTATAGAAACATGGAACACATTAAGGAAACTTGATCACACATGCGATGACTTGGAGATCTCCATAAAAGCGCCAGTTCAAAGAGCAAATGTCTGAATCCTGTTTTACTTCCCTAGGGCTGAGTTGTTAAATTGATTGGTTTTCACTGCTGACTTTGGTGGGCAGTCTTGCAGTGGTCAGTGACACAAATATTTAGTGGCATAGCATTTCTGTCTCATTGAACATGGAAATCAAAACAAGACAGAGCAGGAAAGGTTCATCCTCACTGCAGTCATATCAGCTCCAGTAGTGCCTGATGTTAGAGCTAATTCAGGTATCCCTCTCTGCAAAGCAGCAGAAATTGCATGGAATTTAGTGTCACTGCACCAAAGTGTACATCAGCATTACTCTGCAGCACAGACCCTATGTGCATGGATGGTGCTGTTTACCCTGTTAAAGGCACCTTGAACTCCTCAGTGTAGTGTTGATGAACATGAAGCAAGTTGTACAACTTCCACCTACCAACATGCTCAGTTCTCATGTGTCCTGGTGTGCTTGAGAGAGGCTGGATGATAGTAGGCAAGGGGAGTGCTGTCACGGCAAGGCACAGCTTAAGGTGGGACAGTCCCTGTGAGTGCCTGAGGTGAAGCCAGGCTCCAGCCAGCTGTGGTTTCACTGCTGGGAAAGGGGAAAAGTCATATCTTCTTTGGAATGGACACAGCCACACATTCTATCCTAATTATTAAAGACAAATATTTTATGATACCATGTATATGGAATAAATTCCTCCTCACAGAAAAAGTTTTCATATTTATTGAATAGATCAGTGTTTATGAAAAATGACAGTCTTAATCTTGCAGCTTCTGTTTTTAAAAGTCCTTCTTGACATCAGTAACTTGCTGCCAGTAACCGCACTTACCCATCTGGCTGGCTTCCCTTCCAAAGGGTAAAGAGATGTCACTGCTTTTTCCTAAAAGAGTTAGTCTGTGTTGTATGAGATTATGCAGTGCTGCTGTTGGAACATACTCTTACTGAGTGGGCACCCCACTGCTCCTCAACCAAAGCTTGTAGTGCCATCTACTTGATACAGTGACAGATCCTAAATTTGGAAGCTAAAGCAGACTCTAGTCAGAGTGAGACAGAGAAAGATTCCTAGGATAAGGATCTTGGCAGATTCATTGCAGGTTTGTGTTCTGGGCTGTAAGCCTTTCATTTGATGGCTTCAGATTTGGCAGGTGACATTTATAGAAGCAGTGAAAATCAGAACGAAGTAGTGTGACTGATGATCCAACCTGAGGCTTTGGGGTAAGACAGCAGGACCATTTGAAAGAGAAGCCATATGCTGCTGCTGTGACTTCTGCTCTGTGCACCTCCCCTCCGGTAACATCATTACTTCACTGTCACTTGATGAAAGCAAATCAATCTGGGTTATTCTCAAATTCCAAGAACAACTCTTCCCTTCAGTAAGTGTATTGTGATCAATTGATACGACTCTTCATGCCATTTGGCTGTCATGTGAGCAAAAGCTGCTCTCAGCAAACTTAACTTCAGAGTTAACTTCACTGTAATTTCTTTGAATCATCCTAGTCTTATGTGACTTAAAGAAAAAAGCAACTAAAAAAACCCAAACCAAAACAAAACCTCCACAAACTTCCCAAATATTTATCTTTTTCTGCACAGAGGGTGTTTTTCCATCTTAGATCACAGTAATTTCTATCAACTGGTAGTAGTAATAGATCTAGTGGCATCATCCCACCAGTGGGTAATAGCTGGTGACAAATGCTGCCAGGACACTGCAACAGAGCAGTCTTGTGACGTTTCCCAAGTAGCTGGTCAGCCAGTTGGCTCCACTTTTTTCACAAACTGGTTAGTAGTTCTGTTTTTTTCAAAGGTGCTTAAAGCTTGCTGATTAGAGTTACAGGTGGTCTGTACTTGTTTAATTTGAACCATAAGAAATCTGTCTGTCCTGTGTACCACTTAAGTACTATCTGGGTTAATTTTGTGTATAGAAAGTTACTGGTTACCTAAAGTAGGAAACTTTCAGGGTTTAAAACATTAAGTTAAATAAACTTATTTTTTACATTCATAGAGAGCCTTTGAAGAATCTTGTGTTATAAACCATAGTATGGGGCACAATATCCTGAGCTGTGTTTTTCTGAGTGCCACCATAGTATTTGAATAGTTTTCTGATACTTGAAAGGGAGTACAGTCTTTCCTTCTTTTCTATTTATAATTGGTTTGTTTATAAGGAGAGTTTCAGTCAGAAAAGCTGAGTCTTATTAGTGCATTAAATCAGCTTAGCTACTGTGAGACTGTAGGAACTGACCAAGTGAATTTTGCCCCTTTATTTGGTAGGTGTTAGTAGAGTATTGCTCCTCAAGTCATGTAGAAGACCTGAGCTCAAGCTGGTTGTCTTCTTCTGTCCCTGTATATGCCCCCTCTTGCACTCAAGAAGCTTGCAAGTTCAAAATTCAGAAAAATAATCACAACAGATTATGTCAAGCTTTGATTTGGCCTATGTAGTGCTTTAGTGTTTTCCAGTGAGATTTGTTTTTCTCACTGGCAGACAGACCCTGGCAGTGAGAGACAGCTGTTCTTGCAAAACATCAAGAAACCAGGACCTGCTGGAGAGAATCTTCCCCTTCTCTTCTAGGGCTCTGTGTCAGGAGCTGAGCAGGAGGATCTGCCTCACAGTGGGTTCCTGTCCTGGTTTTGTTAAAAACCAAGTTTCTCTTTTAGTGAATTTGCCTGTCAGCTAAAGCCCTCATGTTAGCTGCATTTTCCTGGAGAACCAGATACATGTTTTGGTAAACATAGCAATGGAATGCAAACATATTGATAAGGACAGATTCACATCTTGGGAGAGGGGCAACAAGAAACAAGTGACCAAGAAACTGACCAACTATGTATAACATTCCATTCATGTGAATACTTCATATAAAAGTGTGAGATCATGAGGATCTCATCCCTTTCCCTTTCTTTTTCCCTTTATCCTTATGGCTGACATTAAGAGAGGACCTTGCTAGTCGTCCCTGCAAACTGAGGCCTAGTGAGAGACTGAATCCAGCTCCGGTTGGCTGCAGAGTCCAATCCAGGACTTTGGGTGCCGGCTCTGCAGTTGCTGAGACTTTCAAGATTGGTTTTATATATTTTGTATTATTTTCTCTATTCTTATCAGTAGCATTAGTAAAACATTTTTAATTTTTCCAACTCTCTTCTCTCTGTCCTTCTTTTCCTCCCAATCGCCTGTCCTGAGTGGGAAGGGGGGAGAGGGAAGGGTAAGAGGCGGAAGCGGGGGTGTGGAGAAGGGGTTAACAATACATCTGCCAGGGTTTTACTGTCACCCCGCAATCTGAACCCTCAACAATTCCTTATGCTTTTCCGGCTATGATGGACCTTCAGCTGCCTAAAGCAGATCTGAAGGACTTCTGAGTGGGGTATTTCATGGCTGGTTCTTTTCTTTTTGCTTCAATGTTAAGGTTTTTCAGACCTAGCCCTTCATTAGAAAGGGGCTAGGGAAATGATTTGGGAAATGCTTTCCTTGCTTCTGGGACAGTAGGTGGAGCTGTTTATTACACACTTGAAACCTTGTCCTTTAAAAATGAAAAATTCAGAAATGTGTTTGACAGTTTTCATTTGCACTGATGGAATGTCATGTCCTGACATGCCTAAGATGTGTTAGAAAGAAGATGTGAGTAAACTGGTTTTTTGAAAATACTACAATTTCTTGGATGCTGCTGTATCTGTCCAGTCTTCATGCGGGCATTCACGTTATTTTCCATACTGATCAAATGGAGCAGTTCTGTCCTGCTGTGCAGCATGTGGCTCTTCTGGTTTTCTGCCTCCCTTTTAGAAGATTGCACAGATGTCTGCAAATTTTGTTATCCTAGAAAAATTTTGTATTGGCTATGTCACAGTGGTAGGGTGATTCATTTACCTTTTCTGTTTGCTTTACCATTAAAAATGAATTTTTAAAGAATCCTTTTGAGGAAGATAAGCAAACCAACATTCTTCTCAGTGCCTCCATTTTGCAGAAGTGATGGAAGGTGATATTTCCTGCACAGAACAAATAGAGATCTAAGCAGAAACAAAACTACCTTCAGGCTGGCTTGCTGAGTGATCCTTGGCATACAGGGGGCTCAGTTTGATTGACATGAGACAGAGGAGCTTAGGCTAAGGAAGGATATACATGTTTGCATTTTAACCTTACTGTTCAGTTCTGTGTCTGAGGATCAGGTAGATCCAGGGAGATAATCCTGTTACGGAGCCTGGTCTGAGAGTTTTCTCAGAAAACTCGGATCACATGCAAAATCCCCTGGCTCTTCCCTGTTTGTTGACCTCGTGTGCACTGTAGGCCCATTATGGGAGGTTTTCTAGGAGAGCTTTCTCAATCCTTTCTGCCAGTGAAATCTCCTGTAACGTTACAGTAAATCTTTCCAAAGTGTAACAGATTGACTGAATGGAAACTGATACTGTAACTGAATTTACATTGAATACTTTGACAATTAAATGAAACACCTATGTTACCTGATTGCAAGCTCAAAACCCAGAATAAATGTTACTGAATTAAGCCATAGAACACTTAGTAATAATATATACTCTTACTGTTTTCTTTTACTAATGAAAGCCAATAAAATCATAATTGCAGTATCTTTTGCCAATCTGTGCTTAATGATAACCTTTGATATAAATTAATTTCTTTCATTCAGAAGCCTTCTTTCCAGTGTTGGCAGGTGAGAAAATACATAAAGTAAGCATATAATTTAATTTTCTGCAGTAGGTAATGTAGCAGAACATTACAGTACACAATCAAGAGCACAAGCAAAGTATTACTTGCAGTCTTTATTTTCTTGGTGTTGTACAGGACCTCAGTTAATAAGGTTTATTGGTGAAATAATCAGGTTTACAGGAGAAATAATAAACAATAAGCAGCAGTAAGTCATTTGCAGAACCCCTGGGTTCTTGCTTAGTTAATTGTATACTTGGTAAACCTATTCTTGGAAACCAGAGGGATCTGCTTTTACAATATTGCATAAGTACAGGCTGGAGTCAGGAATTGGAAGCTTCAAAAAAATAGCAGCAGCAGCTCGGCATCTCATTTTAAACAATCTGAAATTGTCTAATGACTTCTAAAGTGAATTACTCAGTAATGAAAAAATGGCAGTGCAGCATTCATTATTGCGATTATTTATCTTATCATCAGATCTGGAAGACTTCAGGATGTTCTGTGAATACAGAGAGTTGTATTTTATTCCAGTCATTTGAAAGCTCCTGTGTAGGTGATGGTGCCCTTCTGTGAGCCAGTGATAGTAGATCACTTATGTCTGAAATATTTTTGGTATTTTATTGGAATGTGATTATTTTTCTATAAGAAGAATTTCCTGCAGGCATATTGCCTTTGATTTTTGAAAATCTAAGCAAAACATTTGGCCACAGCTTCACTAGTTTACACTTTTACAAGGAAAGCAAATTGAGCTGCTCTATGGTGAAAGCTTTGGAAAACATGGTTAGAACCAAACCAATTCAGTCATGTTTGCTGAATTTACAGAGAAGCTGAAATGATGCTCTGGAGTTGTAAACCATCCTGTTGTATCAATTTAGGTGGCAATAAGGATCAGTCACACAACACAGTCAGTGTTAGCTGTTTTGTTGGTCATCAAAATGTGTAAGGAAGGAGAGGAAAAAGCCTATTGCTAGGATTTGAAATGATAGTGAAATTTCCTTGTAGAATACCTAGCAATGCAATTTTGGTCACTTCCTTTGGTTTTCTGTAACATGGGCGACTGAACTTGCGGATGAATAAAGACAGCTAAAGTGCTCCTTAAAGATGGGGGGAGAGTAAGTAAGTAATGAAAACAAAACATTGTTCAGAGATATCAGGAGGAGGAAGCTTTCCAGAGAGTCTTCCAGAGAGCACACTCAGAGTGTGCTATCTAAAAAAGAGGATGGAAAAGGAGCACTCCATGAAGATAAAAGTAGTTAATGAAGAGTTTTAGGGACGTTTTTACGTAAGTGTCTCACTGTGTGAGGGCCTGCCTTATTTGGAAGGTCCAAGTGAAAGTTTTAGCCTAAATCAGTAAAAAAAGAGAAATTACTCTCCAGGAACAGGTGGCAATTGCTCACAGATTCCATGGGAACTCAAAAATGAAATGATTGAACTGCGGTATGAAAACTGTCTCCTAGATTGGTCTTGGTGCCAGGAAAATAGATGCATTTGATATGTGATGCTGGTTTCTATATTTATAATAGAGGATGCAGGAATGGGGAAGCTGCACACCAGGGAGGCTGACTTCTGTACTGAATGAATGATGAAGTTGATAAAGAAAGTAGTCATACTCACAACAGCAATATTGGGGAAGAATCAACATGATTTTGGAGCGCAAAGTCACTCCTTGCAAATTGAGCAGAGGGCCTTGAAGGAGACAAGAAACTTGTGAATTACAGTGATTAAGTTGCTGCACTATCCTTATATTTGAAAGGGTTTCAGTGAGTTCATGCAGTGGAGGCTCTTGAGGAAATGAAGCTGTTGAGCAATAAGAGGGAATGTATTTAATGGATTAATAGTGATTGTTAAAAATCAGGACGAGGAGTAAAAGCGGAATAAATGATCACTTACCTTAGTATGAAATTATTAGTGGATTTCTTTTAAAAACTGTTATTACTTTTCTGGAAAAAGAAAAAATAATGAAATGATCAAGTTTGCTGAGAAAAGCTGTCCAGAGACTTCTGATCCTTAGTGACAAGGTGGTAAAGCAGTATGTGAGACTAAGGGCTGGTAAGTTCAATTGTTTTATACACATACATGTATGCATCTATACAAACACAATAATGTTGCCATTTGTAATATATACACTAAAATAAACATATGCAGTAGTGGGGTCTGTTGACAGAAGAGATCTTGACATCAGTAGTGATAGATTCTTTTTGCAGAAACAAACTTAATAATTGAGGTTGATCAAAATTCAAGTGGGACATCTAAGAATTGGTGTGAAAAGAATATGAAATATTAAGTTTATAGCATGTGAGTATCTTGGATGGCATGGGTTGTTCTGGTCTTTACCTAGAAGACTGACAGAACTGAAAAGACACAAAGAAGGGCAACAAGTACGATCAGAGATGCAGAATGACTTTTGACAGGGAGATTGGCAGCATCACTTCTCAAACTTGATTGCAACCTGAAAGGAGTTGTGGAACAATTGGCAGGAGTTGCAGGGTTTCAGGCTGGCCTGGAAACAGCAAGAAGCCTTCCTCCTACCAGCAGTAAAGAGGGTTCTGCATGACCAGGAGTGAAGATCATAGAATCATTTTGGTTTGGGTTGGAAGGGACTGTCAAATGTCATCTAGTCCAACCCCCCCGCAATGAGCAGGGACATCTTCAACTAGATCAGGTTGTTCAGAGCCCCGTCCAGCCTGGCCTGGAATGTTTCCAGGGATGGGGCATCTACCACCTCTCTGGGCAACCTGGGCCAGTGTTTCACCACTCTCATTGTAAAAAAATTTCTTCCTCATGTCTAGCCTGAATCTCCCCTCCTTTAGTTTGAAACCATTATCCCTTGTCCTGTGGCAACAGGCCCTGCTAAAAAGATACTGCCTTCCTTTTCCACAGTGTCTGGAAACTCTCAAGCAGGGAAAGACAAAATGTCACACCTGTTTGGATCAAATGCTTGGAAATGTCCTGAGTGCAAGAAGAGATGGATCTATGACATCAGTCAAAATTTTCCGAACACTGAAACGAGAATACTCTTTCAGTGCAAGTTAAGCTAAGCAGAGCTACAAGTGTCCTGATCTTTGTGTTTGGTTTGAACTGTCTTTTTCAGAAATACCTGTAAATCGTTTGACCTATTTGGTATAGTCATGTGAATTCTGCCTAACAGAGGAATCAGGATTTTAAATTTTAATTTGGTGGATACAGTACAGTAAGCAATGTGCACAAATAAGCCCTGCCTTAATTTTACTTACTACTCCATTATTTCTGTGCTGAATTCATAACTGCTAACTCATGCCTGTTAATGCTAATGTCCCATCAGCTCATGGTTAAGTGAGGGCTGGGTTGATTATTTTAATTTCCATTTAAGCATGAAAAAGATTTTTCTTGCTCTCCATCATTTGGGCATCTAATTAAACACGAAGCTAACAAAACTATTCTGGCTTATGCTGCTTGGAAAAGCTCTTCTCATCTTCTGTTGATAATTAACTCATAACTCAGTTGCAAACCTTCACTACACCTCTTTACTAGCATGAAACAGGCATGGCTGTTACATCAAGGCTTTTTGGATGTGCAGTCTGTGTTACCAAAGCAAGTAACTTTTCAAACTGCTGCTCTCATCAAATATCTCCTACCCCCATTCCTCTTTCTGCCCCCTTCTCCAGGCTTTAGCTCCAGGATAAATGGTAACCCCATTCAGTTACAACTTGGAAACAAACAAGTATCTCTTATTGCTTAATCTTTTCCCCTTCTACCTATGAAGTGTAGTCTGAAATGATCTGCCACATGCACAAGTGTATTTGTCTTGCTCCTTAGGTCTAGAATTTTAATCAATATTGGTGAAAAAGCATGAAAAGCATCTGTTATAAGTGTAATACAAATGAGAGAAATTTGTTTTCTTTGGCACAGTAGTGACATTTGCTTACGCTTTTTTTCTGTTGTTGCTCCAGTAGCATACACTGATTGCCATTTGGAAATGCTTTTCCTGGCCCTTAATGTTGGGCAGTAATGTTTCCAGCAAGTTTATTACTGTTGGTTGGTGGTTGTTGTTTTTTTTGTTGGTTTTGGCTTTTTTGTTTTCCCATCAAGGTTGAGGTTGGGATGATTCAAATTTAGGTGTTACCTAAAGTTTGTGAATTCCATGGTTTTTAATGGTCTTCACTACTAGTAGAAAAGCTAAGTTGTGCTTGAACCATTCTACTTCCAAAGCGATGTACCTAATGTCTGTGAAAAAGGTTATTAGGAAGGCGCTGGAGAGAGACTCGAACTCTCGTGGGTTACTCTGAGCAGTATTTATTGTAGAAGATTCGCAGGAACAGCAGGGTTGGATCGCCTCCTCAGAGAGTGACAATCATACAGCCATACAGCTAGTCATTATATAGGGTTCTAACAGGTATTATGCAACTAAGCAAAATTTATCACTGTCTATCACTGTCAATGTCTTCAGGTTCCTTCCGTCCCAGTGGTCTGCAGGTTTCACTTCTTTCTTCATGTTCCACTTGGCAAGTACTGAACAAAAAGTCCTTGGGTTGCAGGGCTAGCTTTGAAGTTCTACCTGTCTCATTTGTTATCCATAGTTTATCAGTCTAGTACAGAAATCAGCAAACCTAAGAATAGCATTTATCAATGTCTAAGGGTACAAAGCAAGCATAAGGTAACCAGGCTCGTGGTTCTGGGCAAGGGCTACACAGGGGACAAGCTGAGACTTGCAGCCTTAGCAGCACAGCTTATAACACTGATACAGGCCAAAAATCCAAATTTCCTATTTTCCTACAACAGTCTGTATGGCTGTAGTTTGAGATGATTGTTCTCTCTTTGTTCTTCTTTATATATTGAGGGAGCTTGTTCCACTGAGTATTGAAATCACATTTTGATCCAATAATGTGTGAGACATTTTATTCTAAAAAGAAATCATGTTTTATTTTCTTAGTTTTAAGAAAAGCAACAAACATACCTGCCAGCCTTATGGTCCTTGTAAATGTTCTGGTAGGGAGAATGCAATCCACCATATAAAGTGGTGTTGATAAAATCAGAGTACATTAAGCAGTGTTGCATTTTAGTATGAGCCTTTGTGTTTCAGGCTCAGCCTCATCTGGAAGACTTTTAGATTCAGCTGGAGCTTTTCACAGACTTCAGTGGGGTTTTGCAAAGATGTAAAATTCTTCTGACTGTGCACCTGCCTGAAAAATTGGAGCCCAATTTATGTGATTTATATTGTTGTTACATTTGGAAGGTGATTTCAGCCATTTTTGAAGACTATTAAAGCATTTTTATCCTGCTTCTTTATTCAAACATGGATAGCTGGTTTTGCTTTCTAAAGGTTGAAAGGGTTCATGTCTGGTTCACAAACAGGAGTTTATATAAGTAGAAAATTATTTATTTAGGGCTACATAGAGCCACAAAATCAAGCCTTAGTATTTTAAATAAAGTTTTAAAAATAGTTTCAATGGCAACATTTTATCATATAGAAGCTTCAACGTGCATGGGAAAAGTTAATCTTTGATTTTTGAGGGAGATAAAATTTTCTTAGGCATGTCTGAATAATTCGAATAAAAACACGTGATGTGGTTGTTCATGGTTCAGAAGATAATCTCGCCATCATTTCTAGCAAAGCATTTTGATGTGTTATGGAATTCAACTGATTTTCTACAAGCTGCAGTGTTTCAGGTATATTTTTTTTGTTTTGAAGTGTACTTGAATGCCATTGTTTTGTTATTGTAATTAAAAGATTTTAACTATTTGTTATGTTAGCCATTAATTGATAAAATGAGAAGTGATAATAGATTTGGAATTGCTTTACCTTTAAAGTGTATTTTCAAATTTGTAATGACATTATTTCTAGCAGCAGAGAAAACAATGAAAGATATCAATTATGTATATCTCTTAGCACTTTTCACTTGTAGATGTGATGGTGTCTTACAGAGGAGTTGGGTAAATGTTGTCATCTCCATTTAGCAAATGAAGAAAGAACAAAACCAGTGCTTCGGAGGATTGTATTATTAATGAAATGCAGAATTGTGTTCTGATTTCAATAAATCCATTAGTGCTTGTTAAAATATTTATAAAACAGTAAGCATAACATTTATAGTTTCTGTTAATCTCCGGGTGCCAGACTAAGTTTCTTGTCTCATTTTGCTATACACTCTGCCTAACTCCGTAAGACTAGTTTCTTTTTATTTCCAAAAGCTTCTAAAAAATCCCATATAAGAAAATGAAGAAAATCTCATTATGTTATCAGGAGGTTAGAAATAAAGAGTTGCTATAGAATAGAATAGAAACTGCAGCCGAACTTTAGGAGTAGGAACAAGCAGTGAATCTTCCACTTTGACTAGAGGCATGTGTGGCTTCATTTCGGAGGTCTTTCTTTAGCTTATTAAACAATGATTTGGAAATGAATGGCAAGATGTTCAGAAGCAGCAGAAGGATTTAGATCAGGTGAAGACAAAGATCTTTGCAACGCTGTAGGCAAAGATTTTATATCAAGATCTGACTGGACTGGGATTTTTTTTTTTGTTTTGTTTTGTTTCCGCCCACACTTGGACAAATGCTGGGCAATGCCACCTGGGTAGAGGAACCCAGCTGGGTGTGCTGTACAGAGTTTGAAAACTCATGGGAGAGAGTCAGTTAGGAAGGTGCCTCAGTGAAAACTCCATCCATGCAAAGTACTGGGGGAATGCAAGGATTATGATGGAAGGTAAGACCGATGGTCTCGTAATTCCTCTGTGCAAATTGAAGGTGCTTTCTTGCCTAAAATAGTTATTGATTCGGGTCAGAAAATGAGCTTATGTAGAATTATGTGAGCTTTCATTAGGAGCTTTCTTGTTAAAAGAAACATGAAAGAGTTTGCCTTACAGAAGAGATGACACAGTGAAAGTGCAGAAGATATTATGTGGCACAGAATTAAGTACCCTTGCAGTTCCTTTTAATATCAAATGTATCATCATGAAATTTACTCAAATAAATACAATTATTTTTGCATGGTTAGGCCAGGGAATTAATTTTACAAATAATACTGTGGTTCAGATTTAACAGGATTTTCAAACAAACAGATGAGCGACAAAATTCCACATTGCAACTCCTCAATGCAGTATTTACTTTCACTCTTTGAAGAGTAAGACTGTTTCTACAGACAGGAGCAGGGGGAGTAGTACATATAAACCTTTTTTGTTTCAGTAACTCCTGCCCATCTGGTCAGACATATAACCCAAGTTGTATGGACCATCTTGGAGTTCTAAAGTCCATCTTGGAGTTTACTTTCCAAGGCTGAAGCCTGTCACTTCTCAATGCAATGCAAAGGACAGGCAGGGCAGATACCCTGATCAAAGTGAGAGAGAATAACAGTATGTGCAAGCTTCAAAATCTGCTACAGGCAGCCTAAGATGCAACCTTGACAAACCATTGTAATGCTGATAGCTTGTCTTGATTGTGTGCATTTCAAAAGAATAAAATGGGTGAAATGAAATACTGAGGCTGGGTTTTTAAGTGAAGGCTGAATGAAGAAACTGTTGAATTGAGTTGAAAGCTGTTGTTTAAACAGTTCATGAAAAATCAGTTAGAAAAATTCAGTTTGAAGAAGTTTGAAAGTTGCTCAAGCTTGTCGTGTGAAAATCCTAATTCTGAGAGCCATTTAGACAAGCAGAGGAAGGGGAAAATTATGACATTACTGAATAACAGCAGCAAGAGCACAATGTACAGTAAGTAGTCTGTATGTTACCTGCATTAAAAGAATGGGTTTGGGATGGCATGGAAAAGATGTACAGTTTATTGCAGAAGCATATTGATTATTTTTTTTATATACAATAAATATCTATGCTAGAGAATCTGACACCTTTGCAATATGATGATGAATTCTTTGGCCTCTGGCAGACAATTAACAATACCAGGTGCTCTGGAGTCGATAAAAAGCAATGCACTGATACTCAGAAGACTGATGGGAAGTCTTAAGGGAGGCAGATGATCTTTAATTAATTCAGGTTGAGCTTTTTTTTCTGGAAAAGAACATTGGAAATCTAAAAAAACTATTAAATTATCAGTTTTGGGGAGACCAAAATTAATTTCTGTTCTAAAAAATAAAAGAAACAAGCCAGAATTTTGAGACTTCTTAATGATGTGAATTGTGGGATAATTGTTAGAAATCGGATTTAGAATTAATAGGGGTGAAAAATGTAACAGAGGCAATATGTATTGAGCCATATTTGAGTGAATGAGCATTTTGCAGTGGTGAAATTAATTTCCAGAGGGCAATACTGTAATGACACTTTCATGGCACCATTTCTATTAGCAACAACTGCAAATGTGAGATGAAATGGGAATCGTTGCTGCGTAGTTTGGCCTAATGTAAGATGAAGTAAATGTTGGTGGGCACGCATCTCCAAAGTGATATTGATGCTCCCAGCAATGCATCAGTTGCCACGACGTCCCTTCTGGATGCGCCAGCACAAAGCCTCACACGAGGCCAGTGGTGCGTATTGTCAGTGCTTGTAGCCATTGCAGGATGGACTGCAGCATCAGCAGAAGGTAGGACAGCAGGAAGGGGAAGCAGAAGGAAGAGGAGCAATAGCAAGTAGCCATAATATGGAGAAATAACAGTTAAAGCCACTTCTGCCTTTGACTGCCACTTTCTCTTGTGAGCAGAGAGACAGAAGGAGGCTGCATTTCTCGGCCTTCGGGAAGGCACAGTGCACCCTTGATCTCTCAGGAGAGTATTTCGGAGAATGGTGATGTATTGGTGTGGAATTGTTACTCACGTCATATCCGGTGGAAGGACCATTCCTCTGAGTGACAACTCAACACACTGGTCCTGCCTCTCCTTGCTAAAGCAAGGTTCTGTAATGAAAAATTATAGGGGAGTAAAAGGATATTTAGCCAAATATCTGTTTTTAAAGGAAGATTTGGTCCTGTTGCTGAAGCAAAGAATGAAGCTTGGTTTGGACACTTGCTTTTGTACTGTTACAAATAGTGGTAGGTCGTGTGGGGATTTTTGGGGTGGGATTGGGGGTGAAGTTGTTTTTTTTAGCAGTATAATGGCATATATACTGTTAGCTGATGACCTGCCATCATGCAGGGCAATGAAAGAAAGCAAAATTAACTGCAAAGCAGTTAATCAAGTGGAAATGCTGGAGCTCTGGGAAGAGTATCCTGAGTAAAATGTTGAATCTTTAATAATGTGTTTTAATATGAACACATGTCCAAGCTGGAGAAAAATATCCCTTTGTGCTGGAGGGTAGTATTTGCACTGACTTGAAGGGAACTTACATAGCTTTAGCTTCTGAATTACGTAATTATCCTGAAAAAGAACACTTTCAATGGCTTGACAGAGTAGTACCTACCAAGATAATTGCCACTAAGATGCCAGAGATATCTTAGAAATACACAACCTGCTAATTAAAATTAAAGCCATTACTCTTCTTCCATTTCTTCCCAGTAGCAGATTCTGTTGTGCTTGCTGTATCTAATGTACTGTGTAATGTTAAGGTACTGGAGCAGGTGCTGACACAACTCATGTTAGGTCACCTGCTTTCACACCACAGTGTTGGGGGTTGTGCTAAATGGCTTGAATTATGGTCTTATTTCAGCAAAGGGCAAAGCCCCCATCAATCTTAGATGTGAGAATTGGGCCCTCATTAAATGTAGATGACATGTTTTTGTTTTTATCAATTTTTTTCTTTTTTGGGGATGGTAAACCAGGAAGTCAAAATCTGAGTCACTTATGCTCTGCTGAACAGAACATAAAGCTTCCTTAGATAAAATACTTGCATGCTCTCAGGGGATTGGTTGGGATTTTGGTTATAATTGGATATACACAAATGTAGCATATGCATATTTCAAAATGTTTATCCAATTTATGAAGGTTACTGCTTTTCTTACTGCATCTGTATTTCTTTGATCTTCTACAAACTTCCCTTTATGTTCTTCTGATTAAATAATAAATCTGAGGATTTCTACTCTGTTATAAATAAATATTTTAGCATTAAGGATTTTGAAGAAGTTGAAGTCATTGAAGACTTTTGAAAAGATGCTGAAGAAACTTCTCAGCTACTCACAGTACAGGGACTTTAAAGAAAATTGTTGACTTCAGTGCAGCATTTTTTTTTACTTGGATATTTGTAGTACGCTTTTGTTTAAGTTAGGAAAAAGTGCAAATATCCTGGGTAAAATATAGTGTGTTGAATACAACCCATTTTAATGGGGTGTGATAAAAGCTGTTGTTTTACTGATTAACAATACAAGATAAAAAGTTCTACTTGACCTGTGATTTTGGATATCTCAAATTTGAGGTATCCAGAGAGAGAAATTTAAGGGACCTGGTTTTCAAGAAGGGCTAAGCCATGACTGAAAAACAAGCTCCTTTAAAGCACCTTTCATTCTACGTACCATAGCTAAGGAGCCAAAAATCTGATCTTAATCATGCAGCTCATGTTACATGTAATACATATAAAGGTATGATTTGAAATTCACTTATATCTGTACACCTTTAAGTATTCATCTTGAGACATAGATATAGTAATGAGTAAATAACAAGGATTTGAATAATAATTGGTTATTTTAATATTAATGAAGAAAGTAACACTCCAGTCAGAGGTGAACATTTGTATTTTGTTGAGCTTTCTCTTCTAGACCTACCCAGGTTGAAAATATTCAGAATGTAAGTTTGAAAAACTCATCCTGAACAGAAAGTGCAGGTGACCAAACCTAATGATGATAGTAGGGCTTTTTTTGTTGCTTTACTTGCTTGTTTTCTGAGGTTTAGCTGGACACTGTACAACCAGCAAACCTCTGAAACTGCTGCTTGCTTTTACAGTTTCACTATAATTATTTATTTATCAAGAGTTATTTCAGCTTAGTCTATATGTTGTCCAGCTGCTGCGTGTAACTGATGGCAGTCGATCCCATGTTAGCCTTTAAATTCATGCAGGAGTAGTAATGGTGAGGTCAATGATTCATCCCTTTCTTTTCTTCTGAAGTGTCCCTGCTTCATCTGAGGCAGCAGAGTTTGCGTGTTATTTGTTTACAAGGCACTTAGCTACTAGGATACATCTGCATCTACCGCATCCTTCCTGGACTTGTATTCAGCTTTCAAAGCATTTGTTTGTCGTTGAGAACACTGCTCTTTTCAGGCCTGCAAGGTACCTTTTGACAACGTCAATAACCTGTTGACATATTGCAGAAGCAAAGTGTGTACGTAAGCCCACTGATGTTGGAGATTTTCCTTTTCGTAGCATTTGATGCACATGCACGCTGCAGATCACCGACTGGTTTGTTGTACTTTTCAGCCAAACTACTTCAGGTGAAGGACCATGGTTTGACTCACAGCTTGGGCCTCTGCAATTATTTCCATGACATCTCATACAACCTTAAAAACTTCCTTCCACCCATTCATCCTTTTTATTTCTGTATCATGTCTTGCTGCTTGTGGTGTTCAAGAATCTCTTTAAGTCAGGGATGTGGCTTACTTTTTCCTAAAGCTGACTTGGGTGCTGATGGTAAGGGATTGCAGCATCACAGTGCTGAACATGAACAAGTCAGCCAGCTGTTCTTCTGGGTTCCTAGCGATAGTTTCACAGGCAGTGCCTAATGTCCTGTATGTGTGGTCACACTGCCCCAAATCATGGTGGTTTATGTCTACATGCAAGACAAGATGCTCTAGTGGCTGTAATCTAATTGTATCCTAACTAAGGACTTGATAAAACTCTGCTTCATTCGTCTACTTCCCTATTATACAACATCATGTAAAACAAAGCTCCCAGCAGCCTTTTGGGCTCTCTGGCCTTTGGTTTGTGTAGTTGTACTAGAAGTAGCAGGTTGTTTAGACTCAAGTGCATGTTTTGAAGGCAAGCTAGGCTCATTTCTCATTTTCGGCAACTTATTGATTAGGGTTGGAATTTCTGGTGATTCTGGGTATGAAAACTTCTGGAGATAAGATTTCACTGGTATTAGAGGAAGAACAGCTCTCAGTGTTTCCATAGTGTGAACCCTTCTTTTTATTACTTAATTCCTCTTTACTTCATACTCTATTACAAATCTAGCATTGTTCCCTTATTTTAAATCCGTTAAGCTCAGCAGGGTATCTCTGAGTTTCCCATCCAAATGCTACCCCAGAACTAGTAAGATCAGGGTTTGCTGACGAAAACTAGGCATCAGATACATGATACTCTCTCTTGGGCATCATTAGATGGCATATTTTGAGAGTCCTGGCCTTGTACAGTGGTCAGTTGTCAGGTAAGCTAGTATTTTATTCCTGAGCTACTAATTTCTTTTTTTCTACATGACTAGGCATACATGTGTATCAAAGTGTCATAAAACTGCATTTCCCTTCTGCATTTAGTGATGCTGAATCTTGAGAGACCAATCCACACAGCCTGTGAATTTCTACAAAGGCTCTTTAGCAGATATCTGTCTCCATTGATCTCTCTCAGCAGGCAAATAACACTGAGGAAATAATGATCTCTGTTTCTTTTTGAAAGCTGTCTATGGCCCTCGTGGAGATTTTCAGTTGGCAGAAGATACCTTTTTCATCATTGATGAAATGGAAGATGAAAAGAAATTAGGAGAGCTCTGAAAAAAAAATCTGCAGAAGGGTGGGAGGTGGGAAAGTAGAAAGCTTTGTAGAGTAACTTATTTGGTAGTGTATCTTCTTCACATAAGTTTAGGTGCTGGAGTCAATCACATGGTAAACACGATGTCTGGTCTTTGTAGCCTCCCATGCTAGTACAGAAGCTTTGAGATCTGGGTTGCTATTTCTGCAAACTTAGAGACAGATGCAGCTTTCTAAGTGAGCTGGGAAGCTTAATGGTACGTGTAGAATGGTTTTGGTACTTTGTGGACACATATGCTGTGGTGGCACTGTTCACAAAATGAACTGAACTGCAATCAAGGGAATCTTTGTAACTTCAGCATTCCCTGCAAGGGGAAAATATTTTAGATGAAATGGCTTTCTCTATCATTGTGTGTTTTACAGCCTGTGTGTGCTTTGTTGATATAGCAGAAAGATACATGCTTTGCTTCAATTGCTTTCTGATTTCAAATAATGTGGGTAGCTTTGTTTGTTTGTTTGTTTTTGTGTTGTTTTTTATTGTGTTTTTTTGTTTGGGGTTTTTGTGTGTGTGTAGGTTTGTGTGTGTGTTTTGGGTTTTTTGGGGTTTTTTTTTGTGCATGTGTTTGTTGTTGTTGTTGTTGTTGTTTTTTAATAAATCAACAGCTCTTCTCAAACCTGTCTCTGTTTTTTGAAGTAAAGCTTTGCTTGGATTTATAAACTGTTGATTGTACCCTGAGCCTTTGTTCTCTCTGCTTTTTTAGTTACATAGGTATAACCAGTGTACTGAATTCCTCTAAAGCTTTTTGGTTTTGTGCTCAAGGAGAGAGTCCTTGATTATAAGTATTGGTGCATTCCAGTTTGTGTTTTAGAGCCCTCAGAAGTGTTACATATAATCAGCCTTTTGCTTTAGGCAAGAATTTGTGCAATTGTTTTTCCCAGTAAAAATACTTGGCTGTCTATCAAGATTTGTCGGGGATTTTTGTGTTTTGCTGTAAGTGCTAAAATACTTCCTTTTTATGTCTGACTTACACATACTGCTGTAGTAACTGAAATTTGCACCTTTGGCCTAGAAAGATGTCTAGGAGCATAATACAGAATTGGGTAAAAAATTGTGTCACCCTGTATGTAAAGAAAACCATCATCTTGCTATCTCAGTGTTTGCCTGTGTTTTTCTTAGTCTTGTGTGAATATAAGTGGCTGCTGATTTGCCAGCTACAAACTCTTGATTGCATGCATCTTTCCCCCCTGCTGGTGGGGATAACTCCTTGACTTTGGATTCTTGTGGTCTGCCTTTGACTCTCTGTGTCGTATTTTGTAAACTGACTTTAACTTGCACCTTTTTCAGGATGTGCTGTAGCCAGAAGATACATAGAAGTGTAAAAGCTGTAAAAAGTGTGGTGCACAATAGAAGCAAATGGACAAACAAAAAATGAATTGTGATTGCTTAGCTTTCTGTGGAAAGGAATGGGGAAAAAAAATAAAGTGTTTATATGGCTGGAAGGGAAGAATATTTACTTTGTTCTGGTGCTGTAATGGAGCATGAAGACAGCATCCTTGTACGCGTCCAACTTGGAACCAAAATGCAAGTGCCCTTACTCCAGCAACTCTCTTGTTTGTGGTGTTCACATCATGGGAGGAGTCTGTATTATGTCACTGAGTGTTGCACTACCTCCCATAATGATAACTTTTTAATAAAACAGGCTTCCTTTCTTCCCCTTTGTTTAACACAAGATTGTGCAGGAAAATGTGCTTTGCTAAGCTTTGACCTTCTGCACCCAAATCTGGCTGTTGAGATGGAGACATGCACTTGAAAAGTGCAAAGCACCTCCACAGTTATGGAATATTTATGGAAAGTGTAGTTCTGCCTTTTCCCTTTTCTAAGCAGTAAATTTTTGTTTAAATACTCATTTTTTAGAACTGTTTTGAAGGAAATCTCCAGTTGTGTTTCTCTTACCCTCTGAGTATCAACTTAGTTGCTTAGTTGCTCCTTAGTTGCAAATATATGAAAAGACTAAATTTATAAAATTAAAATGAGCAATTCATTTATTAAAAAGAAATTTATTTTGTCAGTGCTAGATTTTTTTTTTAGTCATGTAATTAATAGGAATTATATTGTTATGATTCCCAATGGAGGAGCTTCCTCCACTTCAAATTTAATTAAATACATTTCATTATTTGTTATAAATCAACAGATATTTCAGCTACAGAGATATTCCCTTGTGACCACTTAATTACGTGAGTTTTGTAGTCCTGCTTTTATGAAGATACCAATGCTTTTGTATTCTGGTTATTTTGAAAGTTTAGCATTTCATATTCCTCTTTTTTTTATTTTCTTGACAAGGAATGTTTGGTTTTGAGAATAAATTGTTGCTTTTCAACCAACTAGTCTCCTTTTGCTGTATTTAACTTTAAATCACTGGGAGTCACACATCAAAAGCTGATTTGGTCTGTAATTCAGGTACATCAGTGCAACTCTACAGAGGGGGGTTCAGAAGACCTATCTGCAGGCTGAGCCCAGAAGGTAAATCCAAGCTTCATTTGCCATAGAGGTAAATGCCCTGGTAGAGCTTTGGTTTCATTTAGAAGTGTAGTGAGGGAAGGAGGATTTGACTGGAGTGCAGAACCTGCAAGGTAGCTGAAAAGTCTGAGAAAATTCCTCTCTTTTTTTTTTTCCTGAGAGAATCCCTAGGTTATTCTGTACATGTTTTCTATTACTGACCATCTTCTGGTAACGTTTCAGGCTGTAGCTACAAAAGGTGTAGCTTTCGGCTCCTTGTTCCATTATCTTGTCTGTACTACAGTGGTGATGAGATTTGTGGAGTGACACTGGCATGAACTGACAGAGTGCTATGGAGAATTAAATCAGTTACGTTCAAAACTATTTCAAACCTACGTGTGCAAATTAGGATTCTATTGGTAGTGCTTTATAAAGGCAAATGGTAAGTATAGTAATCCAGGATATGCCTTGAAACTTATCAAGCAGGTCTTTGGTACTCTAATGCTGTTTCAGATAATGTTGTCAAAAACCCATGCACAGGTCTTATGCATCACTGTGATTTGTGGTTTGCTTTTTTTCTAAGAGAGAAAGAAATCAGAAATTACTTCTTGATTCTTATATATCTTTATATATCAGCATCATGCATCTCTGTTAATTATCAGCAAGGCAGATGTAGAAACATATAAAACTTAGCTGCATGTGAGCCGTGGCTATGCATATTGCAGGTACCAAATTGTTTTTTCAAACTCGGTAGGCAATGATGTTATAAACCTGTTAATGAAAAATTACCTACTCCAGGTGCCTGTGTTGAGAGAGACTCCCCTAGTTATGTATGACTGCATTTATGTTAGCATGTCAGTTTAGAACAGTAGCAGAGTTTTGGAGCAAACCTTCTCATCCTCGCTTATCACGCCACAGTTTACATCACAGGTTAGTGTTGGTGTGCACAAGCTAGCTTCCTTCTGGAGGAAAATAGGCCAAACCTCATCTCCAGGTGCTCACCAAATGTGCCCTGTTTGGTTTTAAACTCCCTGCATTGAACAGACACATCTCTGAACCAGTGAATCACGCCTTGAGAAAGGCTCAGATGTGTGCAAAATGGGAATATTTGGTCCAGGGAGTTAGACTGACTTCCCTGAAGCAAAACTGCTGAACCACATACTGTGTAGGTGTAGGCCCTCAGCACCAGGCTGCCCAGGGGGGTTGTGGAGTCTCCTTCTCTGGAGACATTCAAGACCCACCTGGACATGTTCCTGTGCGACCTCACCTAGGCGTTCCTGCTCCAGCAGGGGGATTGGACTAGATGATCTTTTGAGGTCCCTTCCAATCCCAAACATACTGTGATACTGTGATACCATCCAGTTCAGTCTGCTGAGCTGCTCTTGGTGTGCTGAATTATCTGTGAATTCAGACATAGCTGGAGGGTCTGCACAAAGTAAATGAACCAAGTCTGGGATCTGACTGTGCCATAAGCTCCATACAAGGGAGATCTCTTCCATCTACTGCTTTTAGAGAGAGAAAATACATGATGGAGAGAAGAAAGGCATCAGTTACCTGAATGGCAGTATGCACACCAGAACTGAGTAACAGTATTTGCAACTCTATTAACAGGAAAAAGTCAGAACAAAACTTGACACTTCAAAAATTCAAACCACATAATTTAAAAAATGCTGGGGAACACTGAAGAACCCTTCTGTCTTTTCCAAATATTTACCGCTTCATCATCTTTCTGCAAATATTTGTGAATGCTAGTTGTTGGCTTAGATGAACTTCAATTTTCAAAAGCATCTGGGTTATCTCAATTATTTTACCATTCACCAAAAACATCCCACTGAAGTACATTTGCTGTACTTGAGATTGATAGATAGTTAATTGAGAAGAAGCAGAGAGCACACATGGGCCTAGAAGAAGAACGGAAGATGCAGGTTTCTGATGTTCCCCTGCATCATTTCTGGGAAAGTTCACTGTATGTAGTCCTATGTGTCCTGGTGAGACATACTGTCAAAGACTGAGGAAAAGTTACCGGGATACATTGAGCTGTGGGAGCATCTGCACAAGAGGACTTTAATTTCTCACTAGTTCCTTAATATCCCACTGGCCTGGTAACCTGACTGTGTTTTGTCTTCTGTAGCCAAATTGCCTTTTCAAGGACAGTGCTACAATGGGGACAGGGTATGGAGGATACTAGGTGGGTGACATTCCCAGCCTGTTGAATACAGCAGTTTATCTGTATGTGAAAGCATGCATTCTCACACACATACGCAGAGTAAAGCTAAATAGCTGTGACTGTAAGTGGTGCAGGTGTAAAATAAAAACTATTATGTTCTAAATAAATCCAACTTTTTTTTTTTTTTGTGGTTGCTCACTGATGTCCTGTCATTGCATTACAGTATATTGCTTTAGGTGTTAAAATATCAGTATGTTATTAAGTTTGCAGAACATTCTCACAATAAAAAGCTTTTGGATTAAGTTAAGAACGTGAACTTTGGGAGATATCTGAAGTATTGTAACAGTAAATTAAGATTAAATGAAGATTGTACGTTTGTTAAATACTGGTGTTATTATGGCAATAGCATATGCCAATTCCTTTTAAAGGACTACCTTAAGTATCTGTGTTGAACAGGGCGCTGGAGGTGCTGTTGATATTTTCCTGCCCTTTTGCAGAGATTTGTCTGGTTTGTAATAAGTGACACGATTCTCCTTCCAGAAGGTGTTAATATTGTTGATATACAACACACTGAGGTAACATATCGTGTTAAATATCAAACGCATTCTGTGAAAACAGATTTTTTTTTGTCTGCCAAAACACTGTCTTGTGTACAATAGAGATACGTGGTAATTTTAAGTTTTTAAGTCTTTGTCTTTAAAAGAAACAAAATGTAAATGGATATTGTAAACAATTTCTATACTTCAAAAAGATAATTATTTACAAACTTAAATTGACTGAAAGTGTGAAGCTGCTGTTTCTTGACCTCTATTATGTTTATTGTTTGGAATTGCAGGGCTTGCAATTTCAAAGCTACTTGAATTGCAGACTCTATGTAGAATTTCTAGGAACGGTATTTACTGCATGTTAGGAGCGTGGGCAGCATGAAGAGGAACTGAACTAGGCAAGTGGACTTTAGAAACTATGTACCTACAGAGCTGGTGAAAGTACAAAGTTAAGAGGTGCAGTTGACAAGGAATTAATTCCAAAACTAAGTTAGTGAGAACCTCTTGCTTTGAGGTTTCCTTCTTCTCTCCTTCTTCTCTCCTTCTTCTCTCCTTCTTCTCTCCTTCTTCTCTCCTTCTTCTCTCCTTCTTCTCTCCTTCTTCTCTCCTTCTTCTCTCCTTCTTCTCTCCTTCTCTGCTGTGCTCCTAGGACTACATAAGCATTTCACCTGAAACAACCTCCTGTTACCATGGCTTTCTTCTTGTGGCACGTTAGGGCACCTGTGGTTATCTCGGAAAGGGGCAAAATACTTGGTGGACAATGGCGTGGGAGGACACGGTGCAAATTTGTCTGTGTTGCATTCCCCATGCTTGTGGAGAAAATGTCTCTCCCAGCATTCCCGTCCAACGTAGGTGGGAGCTGCTCTCCTGAGAGGGCAATGCTCATGACAGGCAAATTTTGAAAGCCAGCCTCATCAGGCAGAAGGTTCTCATGTATGAAGCATTACTAGTCTTATCTGTATGCAAAGTGGGATGGATGTCTTTGTGCTGTTTTTTTCTAACAACACGCACACAGTCCTCTGACATGGTGACTTGTCACGTTGTGAAACTGGCTTCCTTAGCAAGCTCTGCTCTTTATTCTGCTGTCTGCTCTTGTTTGTTCTGCTGCGCGTTCTGTAGGAAGGGTCAAGGAAGACTCCTTTCATTTTCTTGTGATAAGAGAAGTAAATAATAGTAATTCAGCAACAACACTGATTCTAGTGCAAACCTTTGTAGGGCTGTGTTGCTGGAAGTCCAACCAGGAAGAGGGAAGGATGACTCAGTGAATCCTTCAGAGGTTTTCAGAGCCAATATATGAGTTGGTCTCCTGCTGTACACTAGCCGGGCTATGAATTGTGTTTTCTAAGGTCAAGTCAGATGGCACTGTGAAAGGAGAAGAACTGTTTAATGTAGTAGGAGTGTTTCTATTCTTAAAGAAAACCTTTTCAAGTTGATACGGGCATAAAATTGAATTCCCAAGAAAGTTTGACTCACTGATGCCACCAGTGATGGAAATAATGCATTGCATTTAAGTATGATGAAATAATTATGCATATTTTAAAAATACTTTCACTGGATACTTTTGGTCTGTTTGCATTGAACAATACTTTATTTTCAGAATATGTGTCTGTATTTATCATTCTTCAGGTATGACCAAAAGGGATAAAAAAAGATTAACAGTAGGATGACCTCGTACTGAAAATCATGACCTGATAAGAAAAACATGAAATTATCTTGTGAGAGAAGCATGGGGAGAGACACTGAGTGTGACAAATGGTAGGAGTGCAGATAAATGCTACAAGTGTACCAGAATTTGAGTAATACTTTGCTTTCCTGGACTGATCATGAATACAAAATGAAAAACACAGAGGAAATTGGTCAATATGGCCAGGAGTACAATTTTAATCCCTTTAAAATTAGATGCACCTGAAAATTCTGTTCAACTATTTTTTTTTCTGCTTGATACAGCAAGGAGAAAAAAAGACAGGATTAATTATGTGACAGAATTCACTATTCTGAGCTGCAAAGTGCTGAATATAGACTGTCTGGTACAGAAATAACACATTACAGAGACCTCTAGGACTACACTTTGCCTAATATGTAGGATAGCCCTGAGCAGAAGGTAGGGAACAGAAAACTTTAAGGCTGTAGTTTTCATCAGGTCAAATAAACTCCTTGTGGTAAGTAGTTATCGATGCTGTTGATTCAGCACAATTCTATAGACTTCTTGAATATTTCTGGAAATTATTTGGAAAGAACATTGAAAGGTAAAATAAAATTGTACTGCAACTAGATTTAAGAGACTTCAGAAACATTGACTTATTAGTTATGGAAAGATACCAGACAGGCAGTGAGAAATATACTCCACGGAGAGCAAAATGACATATATTGAGATGAAATGAGATAGGAGGGAATGCAGCAAATGTTTATGTAACTATAAATCACTATCAAATATGGGAAGGAAAAAAATCAGAGAAGGCATGTAAGAAGGGTGGTAAAATTGTAATAATGTATTGCTGGGTTGTTAGGATGTTTGATGGGGTAGTGCAACATGAAATATTGTGTGTGTAATCTAAGAGGAAGGTGTCACAAAATGCTAACAAAAATAATTTTTAAAGCTTACAATTTTATAGTCACATTGTGGGGCAATGGCGTGTAGAAGTGAAATTATGAAGTGGATGAAAACTGGCTGGACATGTAGGCTCAGATAGTTATGGTCAGTGGTTCAGTATGGATGTAATAGTGAGAAAGGGAGAAAACTTTTCAGCTTATTATGTGGCTGATGTCTAACATGGAAGCAAAACTTTTGGCCCTTCTTAATGGATCAGCTAAACCCAGGATTTAAGCAGAAGTTCCTACACCTGCAGCAGAAGCACTCGTTCCCCATACTGGTAAAGTATTTCACCTCAGAACAACCTACCTAGCTGCAGAGTGGTCTCTGAGATACGAAGGCAGATGAGAAGAAGCATAAGGAAAAAAGTACGTTAAAACTGTCTTGGTTTTGTTAAAAAACAAGTTTCTCTTTTAGTGAATTTGCCTGTCAGCTAAAGCCTTCATATTAGGTGCATTTTCCTGGAGAAGCAGATACATGTTTTGGTAAACCTAGCAATGGAATGCAAACTTATGGATAAGCACGGATGGACGTCTCGCCAGAGGGGCAACGAGAAACAAGTGACCAAGAAACTGACCAACTGTGTATAACATTCCATTCACGTGAATACTTCATATAAAAGTGTGAGATCACGAGGATCTCATCCTTTTTTCCCTTTCCCTTCTTTCCCTTTCTCTTCTTTCCCTTTTCCCTTCTGCTTATGGCTGACATTAGGAGAGGACCTTGCTAGTCGTCCCTGCAAACTGAGGCCTAGTGAGAGACTGAATCCAGCTCTGGTTGGCTGCAGAGTCCAATGCAGGACTTTGGGTGCCGGCTCTGCAGTTGCTGGGACTTTCAAGATTGGTTTTGTATATTTTCTCTATTCTTATTAGTTAGTAGCATTAGTAAAACATTGTTAATTTTTCCAACTCTCTTCTCTCTGTTCTTCTTTTCCTCCCCATCACCTGTCCTTAGTGGGAAGGGGGGGAGAGGGAGTGGTAGAGGGGGGAAGGAGGTTAACAATACATCTGCCAGGGTTTTCGTTGTCACCCCGCAATCTAAACCCTCGACAAAAACCCAGATTAATTTTCCCATGTTCCATGTGGCAGAATTAGAATGGAAGGGCAAAGGAGACCACTCACAGCACTGCTTCTTGGAAAAGGTTATTTCAGCTTTGCTGTGGAGGTTTCCAGTGTCCCCAGAGCTCCCCCAAGTATCTGCCTAGTACTTCAAGACCTGCTTCTCCGTCACTGCTGCATTTGCCCGCAGATGATTTCAAAGCCTGTCAGTTAAACGCGTTGCACAGTCCGTGCTCCTGTGATATCCAGTATGACAAAAGAAAATGGTCTTAGATACAATGTCTCTTGACAATTTACAGGTTTACAAAGTGATAAGAACAAATTTAAAATAATACTGGTATATTATTTATTTCATTTGTCAGTGATGACATGTCAGTCATTTCCAACTGATGGGAGACGCTGATTGATAGTGCTTGTGCTGGCAACAGAAAAGGAAACTTCCCTTCACTGCCACTAGCTCAGTGCAGTTACCTGTCTTCAGCATAACATGATACCTAACCTAACGTATCATTTGTAAACCACTGTACAAATCAACAAAGCAGAATACTATATTTCTTGCAAATTCACTTAAAATAGTCTAAGACACTGAAAAAAATAAACTATGACAATGAAAGCTATTTAATTTTTTTTTAAAAGGCAACAAAAATGTAGTGGGTGAAGAGGGAGAGACATCCAGTCACCCTCAGAATATTATAGCAAAACCTACATCCAAAGTATTATGGTAGGAAGTATTCATAACCTGCCTTTGTTGGGGATTATATACTAGGAGTCTATTACCTGGAATGCTGACTGAAATTATTTACGTCTTTATTATGCAGACTGTTGCAGATTAATTAATAAAAGTCTCTGGAAAAATTTAAATATGCATCTATATACTTTTGGAGCTTGCATTTCAATAAAACATTCTTTGACAGAATTAGGCTTGGTGACAGACGTGTTTGGTATCTGTTGAGTATTCTTTGCTGCTTTTGTATTTATAGGCAATCGGTGAAATGCAGCCACTTGAAAAAGAAAATTAAATCCAATCTTAGATTCATTCAAATAGCAGAAGTTCTCATCCTTGCAGATCCGTATTACTATGTTACGCATAACAATAGTAGTTGAATACCATCAGTTATGACTTAAGTGATGTGAATAAATTCTGTCATTTGTGGTTCTTGCTCTTCCATTCTTTCCCCAAAAGGGAAATTCTTTGTGCAGTCTTTTTTTTGTTGCTTGTTTTATTTGCACGCATATTATACATATACCTATAAATACATTGCTTTCCCTCCTTGGGGAAGTAATGCTGAGGAAAGTAAGTGTACACGTCTGTCCCCTCCCCCTCGGCTGTGCTTTGTTGAGGAAAATGGTGTTGCACAGGGAGTAGAGGGGGGATGTTTGCCATGGCCATGTAGTTCAACCTGCCTCTTAGAAAAAGCTCCTGCACAGGGCACTGTCATCCTTTTGGAAGTAAGTTTCACTGCTTGGCATGATCAGTGTTGTTGGCTATAGCCCTTTCTTTGGACCATGGTTACATCTCCTTGTGCTAAGCCATATGAACATCCTGAAGGTAAAGTCAGAGACTTCAACTTGTACTTTCTGCGTTCTAGGGCTGCAAACCATCTTGATGTATTGAGCTTGGAGCTCACATTAATCATCCCTCTTACCTCCCAGTAGTCATGCAGCTGAAGTCATGTGCAACTGAGGTTTTCTCAGAATTGCTGAGAGTAAAATAGAGGCTGAATTTTCCTCAAACCAGGCATATTTTGCTGCCTAACAGTGTTGTGTAGCACTTCATCTTCATAGGAAATCCATGTTTTCATTTCCCAGGAAAGAGTGTGGAGACTAGCCTTTTGGCTTCAGCTGAGAAATCCTGTTGACAGTGCCTTTTGCCATTTGACTCCTGATAGAAACGAGAATAGCCTTTGGCAGGCAGGGCCTTAATTTGTTACAGCCGTCAGAGGGATGTGCATTGCTTTCTTTTCTGCCTGGTTTCCTGTGGAAATGAGGCTTTTTCTGTCATGCTCTCCCTCTGCCAGCCTATCCAACCCTATCCCATTGACTTTTGAATCTGTTGGCCAATTTTAGTCCTATTTAATAGTGAGGCAGATGCCTTAACGATATTAAGGTTCTACTACTGTAATGAATATTGGCAGCCAGATAGAGGAGAGAGATGTAATTAATGCTGGTACTGTTGAAAAGGCTTCAGCGTGTGCTCAGCTTTTTCTAGGTATCTGGCTTTATTAGCTCTGTTATGAACTGCTTGTTTTTATATTGTGCAAGCATTATTGTCGTGCTGTAATTGGTGGCTTTTCTTCTGTGGTTTATTTTGCTGTCATGCATAAAAGCCCTAATGAGGGTTCAAAATGCCAGTGAGCATGCTGATTTTGAGTGTGCAGGCTGATACTACCCAATATCAGTGTTACTAATTCTGGAAGATAATAGAGCTGCATGAGGACAAAAATCTCTTATTTTACTGCTCCTCCTGACTCTGATTCCTTAGTGTTCTCATCTTACAGGGAGGCCAGCATCTGCTGCCTGAGGTCTCCAGCCTGAAGCAATGATGGCAGCATCTTGGGCTGCTGGCACTTTTTTCCATGCCAGAAATCGGTTCCTTGTATCGTATAGCCCTCGCCTTCTCAGTCTTCTCTCTTGGGACCCAGGGTTCCTGGCTGACCTCCTGTGCAGAAGCATTGCTCTGTCTCACTCCATTGCTGCGGAGCAGGATGCTTACTGTCGATGGAGTGGTGTGGGGAACGGCTCACATCCTCGGTTCCCTTAGAAATATTGTCCGTGTACAACCATGACAGGAGGGAGGAAAGGGGATAACACAAACTAGTCTAAATATCCCATTTAATCTGTGGGATAGTTCTGTCAGTTTACACGAGGAAGCCAGTTTGACTTGCCTAATTCAGACATTTCCTCTCTCACATGATAATCTTGTACATTTTTCACCTTTAGCATTCTCTAAAGATGTTGAAAAACAAGTAAGTTTTGCCATCTGGACAAAGATCACAAAGAAAGATTATTTGCTTGAAACTCCAAAGAGTATTTACTTGAGTTTGAGCAGCTGGTCTGAGAAAGCCAAACCTTTGTACAGGGGACAAACAGCAGAAACAGCCATTGTTTTGAAGTTTTAAATTTGTAAAAGGTGTGTATCTGGAATGTGGTTAAATATGATGTATGTGAAAGTTCAAAACTATATGCTGTAGATCTCTACCTTAATTGCCTTTTAGTCTTGAGGTTTAGAATTGACCTGTCAGACTTTCATAAAATAGGCTGTTTTTATTTTGAGTTATACATCTGAGGCAGAAATGGCAAATAAGATGTATAGGCCAGTAAAATGAGTCTTCTGACGTTCCAGGCTTGGCTCGTTATGATGCTTATAGATGATCTTGGTCTAGTTCCTGAATAAGTATGCAGTAAGTGTATTCTTTTTTTCCTGTAGCAAGATATGTAAGCATTAATTGAAGTCTAAGTCAGCATGTCATATCTCTGTCTTCCTGCAACTTAGTCTCTTGTCATACCTTTAAATTTTGTTTTAGCACTTGTGTTACTCTAGTCTTATAAGTGCTTCTTACCAGCAACTGGAAATAGTAAGGTAGCCATCACTAATTCTGAGAAAGTGAAAGAATTGGTACATGTATGTGCACACTGTTCTATAAGCTCTGATTTAAGATGTTTGTCATAAATCCCATTTTTTCTCTTAATGCGTATTGTAGTTGTACATGCCAGAAACTGTGTGATGAGTTTGCAGACTTGTCAACTTACACAGCTGTTCCTTCTGGATGTTTTTTATTACTCACATAATGGAATATATTGTCTAATCTGTAAAATATCAAAATCACTGTAAAATGGGAGATAGCAAATTACTAAATACCACACATGCACAATTTATATTTTTTCTTTTAATAAATGAGCTCTTTTGCTGGAATACAGAAAACTTTAGGGGGTCTACAAATACTTTCACGAACAGTTGGCTCAGTATTGTTCTGAACTAGTAAAACACTCGAGTCTCTCTGAAATGATGTATGTCATTAACCTTCCTTAACAAACTGGAGCTATTATGAATACTATGACACCATGGGTCCGAATAAAGCAACTGTAACATTTTTGTTTTCAAAGCTGTTGCTCAGTAGGACTTTTTTATTACCATGCACCAAACCTTTTGACTTTCATAGACTGATTTGTAAAGAGTTCTGAAAGCAGCCTTGAATTCTCAAATAACAGTACGGCTTTGCACAGCTGGAGTACCTGTAGCAGCAGCCTGGACCTCATGAGGGTTTGTCTCACTGGAGCTGAGTGAAGGGAGATTGTTTGCCCTGGCTTGTGACTCGGAGAGTTTAAATGGATCAGCTATGAGTGATCGTAAGAAATGCAGGAGTTTTTGCTTCCCTATTCTGGACATAGAACATCCATTTCTGACATTTATTTCACACCCGCAAAAGTTCTTCAAAGAGTGTAACATGAAGATGTGGAAAGAGAAGAAAGGCAAAGAGGAGATTTCTTATCGATATCTTGTTTATATTTTTGTTCTTTTGCTTTTCGTTCCAGTGAAATGAAGCAGAAGCTGGATGAAGAGGGTAACAAGTGCAGCATCCTTTCCAAGCAGCAGAAGTTCAACGAGCACTGCTGTATTCGCTGCTGTTCCCCGTTCACGTTTCTTATCAACAGCAAGCGACAGTGCCAAGTCTGCAAGTACAACATCTGCAAGAGCTGCAGTTCATACCAGAAGAAGGAGAAAGCTTGGATTTGCAGTGTCTGCCAGCAAGCAAGGTAAGGGGCCTGCTGTTCAACCACCTGTGTAAAGCAGCTGTGGCCTGACCTGTGCTTTTCCCTGTGTTTGTCAGTAGTTAGCACTGGTGGGATAGGACACGAATTACCTATTTATGTAGGGGTTGATTTGTTCCTGAGGTTTGACGTGCCTGTTTTTTGTAGAGGTTAATTTGTTCCGAGAGTGTTTGGTTACCTGTTGCATTTCCCAGGCTTGCTTAGCTGGACTGATGAGTCAGCAAGCAGTAATTGGACTTGGCTTGAGCAGGGCTGGGATCTCCTGAAATGCCTGGGTTACTAAGGGAACCTGAGCACAGATGGTGGTAAGGCAGTTAATAATTTTGCAGCAAATCCCGCTGATGGGTGGGGAGTGGAAGAAAGAATATTGGTGAATAGATCATCCAGCTGTGACTGTGTTTTGGAGTGCTTTTCGAAATGCTGGCTTATGGGGTGGGAATGCTTTGGGCTTACTTTGGCAAATAACCAGACAAAATAGCAGTGCAACCTGCTAAAATTCTTAACATCTGTTACGGAAATGCTGCCAAACTTCTATTTGCAAAGGGTATCAGGGATTTACTATCTCACCCTTTTGAGGCTAATGGAGCCACAACACTTAAAGGTATCATGAGAAAAAGAAAGCAAATTCAAGCAAACACATAACAGAAGCAAAGGGGCTGTTCCTTGGACTGTGACTGTGGTAGTCCTTGTCTGTGTCGCAGGCCAGATTCCAAAAGCAGCCTGAGCTGTGGTGACATAGCACTGGCCAAGGCCTTTTTGTTCAGACAAGAAGGGTGAATGAAATAACTCAGTTCCTCATAGTTTAATTTTGAATATGAGTGACTAAAGCAGCTGAGCAAACAAGACAAAGGTGGCTGTTTATTCTTCATCTGTCCCTTTAGTGGAGAACACGGGATGAAGACAAGAGCCAAGTGCTTTCCAGTGCTTTATAATATTCCTGTACTCACTGAAGACTAATTGCTCCCACTTGTTTCCCATCAGCACTCACTTGAAATTTAAGCTTTCACATATTATCTGTGAATGAAGTGTGTGCCCTTTGACACAGAGTCTTTAAATTATAGGGATCCCAGATAGATGATGTCGTGTTTCTAAATTCCAGCCCTTGAACCAGAAGGAGGTCGTATTCTCCAGAGGACCTGCTCCTTCTCTACCTTTTACCTTGGAAAACCTGCATACACACCCTTTCTCCTAGTGAGGAGGCAGAATGACAGTGTCTTTTCCAGCAACACAGAGAGCTGTGGAGCCAGTGCTTGTTTCTACTTTAGTCATTCAACCATTTCATGTTACACCGCTTTCTTCCACTTCTCCTGAGTTCACCCATATGGGCAGCAGAACAGGCAGCCAGGTTTGTGGATGCTGATGAATTGCACTTAAGATAGTTTTTGCTGACTCCACAAAAAAAGTCTCAAAATAATTCAATTAAAGAAGAAAAAAATCTGTAGCTGTATTATAAAAATGCTGTTTCTGACCTTGCTTTTCCCACAATTCTGTGGAGCCCTCAGAGTCACCCACCTGTAACTCAGTTATAAATATTTTCTGTATTTATGAGATCTCAGACACAGCTTGAGTTATTTTTCAGCAGCTAAATTAACTAACACTGCTTCTAATAATTTTATGATCTGGTTTATTGATTGGACTGTACAACTTACAGGTCGCTGTAGGGGAGTGTAGGGAGTGGTTTTTTAATCTATTTTTAAAAACCAGTCAGTATTTCTTCCAGGGAAATACACAGGGGGAAACGCTACAATTTGTGAGTTCCTGTCCCTTTCTTAGTAACTTATTCCTGAGATGGAGCATGAACTGTGGTCTCATCTTCTTATGTCTTTTATTTTTTCCTTTAATAAGATATCACAAGTAGTGGAGGTGGTTCTCTGTTTAGCTGCTACTTGTTTGCACGTCATACTGCACAACAGATAGT